>NC_053392.1:59630398-60230398 GCF_905171765.1 Bufo bufo
TACATACAAGTACCTTGTAATATACACAGTACACCTTAATATACACATAATACCATGTATAATATATAGTTCACACACTAATTACTACAACAGATGACACACTATATAATACACACTAATTACTACAACAGATGACACACTATATAATACACACTAATTACTACAACAGATGACACACTATATAATACACACTAATTACTACAATAGATGACACACTATATTACACCACACACACATTATATTACACGCTCCCTGCTAACCACTGAGGGCAGCTCTGAGGCTGTTCAAACGCAGCCGTGACGTCACTTTTCCCGCCCAATCCTGTCAAGAAGTTCAGACCGTTGTACTAATTACCTTATTACCCCGGTGACATGGCGGAGTGAGCGTCAGCCTGGAGAGACCGAGCCCAGGGCGGGCTGTAGGAAGTGTGTGACGGCTTCCTGTGCCCCTGTGTATGCGCACTGTGTACCGGCCATTAGATCTCACCACAGGAAACAGCAGCCTTATATCTGTGTGTGTGTGTGTATGGAGCGTTATGGGGGATATAAGGGAGCTGCCTGAGGTGGTAACATGGTCATGTAATGTGGAGAGAAGGATGACAGTGGTGTTGACGCCATCTTATCCAACATATACCATAGATTAGAAAAAGAAGGTTATATGGATAATTTATAAAGGTCGTGAAATACCATTGTACGTATATGACGGGCATACCTCGTGTGATAAAGTATGGGCAGTCATCGCACCACATAGATGGTTGCGCCATTTTAATGAAAGCGCCATTCCTGAGGCAGATAAATGGCTCTGAAACTCCACGTACTGGATGCGCGTCTCTCCCCGATGTCGCGGCCGCCTACGGACCTGTTCACACTGTGCGGAACCTCGGTAAAGACTTGCTTGATCACAAAATGGCTACCACAGCGTGTAAACATCCTGAGGCTCAGTTCGTACTGGCTTGACGCGGTAACGGATCCACGCGGCGATCATAAGGAGATCCTTCGAGGTTTCCGTCACTCCGGACCACTTGGAACCGAACCCGAGTTTGGTATCGCGTTTTTTTACAGTAGTAATAATTCATTAAGTTATTACACAAACGACTTTGCGAAGCAATAACTTTGGCTCATCTGAGCCAATACATTCTAATATTGTACTGAGCTCTCACTCCGTACAGTATTACAACAAAGTTTTATGCAAATCAAATTCGAATGAAGCATCCGACGTCGATTCGCTCATCCCTAGTCTTCGGTATTAAAGTCTCGGAAAACCCCTTTAAGGGAATTTTCATGCCGATTTTGTTCCGGTAAATAATCCACGCCCTGTTGTTTCTGATGGAAATCTTGGTTGCTGCTCATATAATTATGGGTTTTAAATCCAAATCAAGAGGCGAGTCCCTTTTTGATGTGGTTTTGGTTTTCTTTTGGACACGCGTGCGTGAATTAGCCGCGTTGAGTGGGGAAAATCAGTGGGCTGACCCACAGCCGCCCTTAATGCAGATCAGGGGCAGAGATTCGTGGGTCGGCCTCAGGTCGAGGGAGCTATATAAGAAGACGTCTCATCCAGGAGGCATCTGATGTAGGACAACACCTCAGATTTGTGGCCCCTTCATCATGTTTGGTGGAAGATGAACCTCACGACTGATCAAGGCTTTCAATGTTTAAATGTAACTCCCAAAGAACCCCTTTAAGACCTGTTCACGGTAAGGCCTCATGCACACGACCGTTGTTCGGGTACACATCCGAGCCGCAGTTTTTGGCGGCTCGGGTGCGGACCCATTCACTTCAATAGGGCCGCAAAAGATGTGGACAGCCGACCGCAAAAAACGGAACGGTCGTGTGCATGTAGCCTTACAGTGAGGGTCCTTGTGGTCACACCGCCAACTATAATGTAATTACCACCGGTCTAATCGACAAGTAAAAAAAAAGCAAACTAGTATTGTCGAAGGACAGAGACCCTTTATGTTTGCGGACTGCAAAAACTCCAACGCTCACGTGCGTGGGCCCTGAACTACCGCAGCGGTGCCAGGAATGTGACATGCCGACATCCCTTTACGATTAGGGATATTGTTATTTAGGGAAATGCTGGGAGTTGTAGTCCCACATCAGCTTTTTAGCCACAGGTTGAGAGCACAGTCCTGATTACATGGTAGCTGGCGGCAGATCTCCTGAATTCCTAAAACACATCAAAGTCCTCCCTCCCCCCAAAACAAAACTTGGACAGCAAAGTTGGCAGGGACTCACCTGCGAGCGGTGGCTGTGATCCTGTCGGCCTCCCTCACTGCCGCAGCAGCATTGTGCTGTGAGCCTCCAGCTGACTCAGGCAGGGCTTGTGCCCTTTGTTTCAGGGGAGGTCACAGCTTATTTCATCGGTGACGTGGGGAGGGACTAAAATGTTTTTCTTCCTTGAAGTTGGTTTTAGATCATGGTATTCATTACTGGTGCAGAAGTCACGTCAGTAGCCAGTCAGAGCAAGTTTTCACCATCAGGGCTGCATGTCATCCTTATGACAGTTTTTGTCGTCACCCCCCCCCCCCTCCCTTTTTGCAGTACAATTGCATAATATTGTGGAACTGCTATAACTGGATTACAGAAGCTGCAAAGAACATGATCCATGTAAGGGTCTATTCACACGTCCGTTTTTTTCTTTCCTGATCTGTTCCGTTTTTTGCGGAACAGATCTGGACCAGATCTGTACCCATTCATTTTCAATGGGTCCTGAAAAAAATCGGACAGCTCAATGTCTGATTTTTTTTCAGGACCCATTGAAAATGAATGGGTACAGATCTGGTCCAGATCTGTTCCGCAAAAAACGGAACAGATCAGGAAAGAAACAACGGACGTGTGAATGGACCCTAAGGCTACTTTCACACGTCAGTATTTTTCTATATCCCGATTTTCTGTCCGTTTTTTGCGGATCCGTTGTTCCTGAAAATGTTTCCGTATGTCATCCGTTTTTTGCGGATCCGCAAAAAACGGAAACATGTATAAATTTCAATAAGCAAATAAAGTTGTTTGGATTTCTTTGAAAAAAAATTGAAAAAAAATAAGTGAATAAAAGTTTATAAAATAAAAATTTAATTTCCAGGAACGGAATCCGCATAAAACGGATGACATACGTAATGACATACGAATGTCTTCTGTTTTTTGCGGATCCATTGACTTTGTATTGTACCAGGATCCGATTTTTGCAGAAAAGAATAGGACAAGTTTTATATTTTTTCGGACATGCGGAACCGAACAACGGAAACGGACAGCACACATTGTGCTGTCCGATTTTTTCCAGGACCCATTGAAAATGAATGGGTACAGAACTGGTCCAGATCTGTTCCGCATAAAACGGAACAGATCAGGAAAGAAAAAACGGACGTGTGAATGGACCCTAATTCTGTACTTCTGCCCATACCAGCTGCGCCTTGTGTCAGATTGGTTAGAAGAACACAGTCGGAAGAATAGTGTCATAAAGACCTTACAGGTTTTTTCTAAAGGGAGTCTGTCATCAGCTTCATCGCTATACTGCCGAGCATAGTGCCTGATGGACAGTGTGTTATCCTTTACTTCAGGGGTCCAGTTCTCTAGATAGACGTGAGACCCAGACCTATCTGACATTGATATGACATAGCAATATGCCATCAATGTCCCATATAGGAATAACCCTTTAAGGCTTTACCCACTTTTTTCCCCCTGTGGCATTGTATCTGCAGTGTATTATAGTAGCAACAAAGTGGGTGATATTTGACAAAATCTTATCCAAATGCTACGGAACAAAATATGTTCCGTAAATTGACATGAGGATTTTAAATCCGTAGCATGCCAGTTTAAAGGGATTATTAAAACTCGAGCAGCCGCTGTAAATATTCAAACAAGGGAGAGTAAATAGCGAGGTGGCACTGCTTCTGTCCTACTTTTACTGTACATGTGTCTCATATAAACACCTTCCGTCCCAGACAAACAATCCAAATTTTCGGTTGTGCTCAGCCCAACAAAGTCCTTAAAATGATGCAAATATAGAAGAAATAGGCGGCACTCACCCATTTGGGCTTAAAAACGTCTTCACCTTTATTTCAACAAACTTGCGGTAAAAACAGAAGGTTATGGGACGGACAGCGATCTCACACACATTATGTTGCGACGACGGCCGCGTTGCGCAACCTGCGCTTCCTCTGGCCACTGACATAATGAAGTGGTCGTGTCTCCCTTTTGTATACGTCATCATGTAGGTGTGTCGTGCAGAATCACGGTATTAACCCTACATGGTGCTAATACAAATAGCAAACACTGCTGATTAATATTAACACATATCAATTATAAAAACACACTCATATCATTAAGGCCCAGAGGGCCCATTGCTCCTGAGCGTATTATCCACCTGGCTTCTTTCCTCAAAAGCATACGGTGTCTGTCTCCTCCTTGCGGGCAATGGGGAACTGTTTCTATCCCTGCAAATCTCAGACATCTCGGGTTACCTCCATGTACTTCATTTACATGCTCAATTCGACGGAGGCATCCCCTTCCAGAACTGATGGAGTTAACATGTTCCCTGAATCTTTCGTATAAGTGTCTTATTGTCTTGCCTACGTAGAAGCGGCCACAGTGACATATTACCAAATACACTACATACATGCTTTTGCAGTTAATGAAATTCGTTACTTTGTGATGCGCAATTGCCGCATTTATAATTCCCTATTGGGCGTATTTCCCTCAGCCAAGTGGTAGGTTTTTCTTCTATAAACCGTCTCCTCACTAAACGATCCCTAATCGTGTGGCTTCTCCTAAAAGCTATAATAGGTCTAGTCTGGGAGTATTCTTTTAGACTGTCATCTTTTTTCAAAATGTCTCAATTCCTGAATATAGCCTTTTTAATGGCATCTGCCATCGGGCTATATTTAAAAGAGAAGGCAAATCTCTTATCTTTCTCCTCCTTTTTCATTTTTCTTTTTCTTTTTAAAAGGTCCTGTTGGGTGACATTAGCTGCTTTGTCCATAGCTTCGTTCAACATGTCATTGGGGTAACCTCTCTCTCTGAGGCGTTTTTTCAACTCAGCGGCTTGTGACTCAAAGCCCTCCTCTGTGTTATTAATCCTTCTTAATCTTATGAACTGACCATAAGGGACGGATCTTTTAACACTCAAAGGATGAAAGCTGTCATAGTGCAGCAAGGAGTTGGTCGCCGTGGGCTAACGATAGCCCCCCGTGACCAACCCATCACCAGTCACCACGTCACATCCAAGAAATCCAACTTGTCGCCCCCAAAATTTGCTGGTAAACATCATGTTCATGTCATTCACCATGTTCAAATATGTGACAAATTCCTTACATTGAGATTCAGATCCTGACCACACCATAAATATGTCGTTGATATATCTTAAAAATAAACGAATATAACACAAAAAGGGGTTACCAAGTGAAAAAACAAATCTATCTTCCAATCTAGCAAGGTATATATTTGCAAAGTTGCATGATACAGGCGTCCCCATCGCCGTTCCCTCTCTCTGTCTGAACCATTGGTTCCCAAATCTGAACACATTATTGGAGAGAACAAAATTCAATTCTTCCCTAATAAAATCACCATACTGACTTCTCTTTTTAGATATGCTGAGTATATCCATAACTGCCCTTACTCCTTTCTCTAATGGTATACGGGTTGTGGTAATGTGAACAGTGCTGGAAGGTGTGTTGTCCCACTTCAGGTACCTCAGATGGGTGAGACAGATAAAATCCAGAGAGTGGCAGTAGTCTCAGCAAAGCATAGTCTGCCGAGACATTTTTGTATATGTTTTCTGGGCTGGATTTTACTTGGACTGGTGGCTAGGCTTGGTAGAGGGAGTTGCCAGTCGACACCCTTCCAGTACGGGTTTTCCTTTCTACCTGAGGTGATCGCAGGTAAGGCCTGCTGTAATCAGGCTGGCATAAAGCGCCTCAGAGTAGGTCAGTCTGGGAGAGTGTGTTACCTGTGGACAGAGGCCTGGAGGCTCTGTCAGTGTGGTCCAAGCCAGGAGGGCTGAGAGACCACGATTCCCCAAGAGACACTGGACTGGAGACAGTGGGCGTACTGTGCTCTGTACAGCCAGGAGGCGGTGGGACATTGGCTCAGAAAGCCGTATGTGTTCACAGGGTGTTCACAGGGACTTAGGTGAGTCAGGGATCTGTTTGATTAGTTAGAGCCCAGCCGGGCGAGTGTTTATTATTTTGTATTATTGTCTATGTTTATGCGGATGTGCCGCAATAAAGCACCGTGTTTGGATCTTAAACTTGGTGTCCTGAAGATATCTGTGAGAATGACCCCCGAAAGAGAGCTGATCCCTTACAGGGTGTATAAGCATATTGAAATCCTACTGCCACTGGAAATCTTCCAGCGCCAGGAGGAAGTCATTGTGTCCTGCAGATATATGCTATCAATGTCCCATATAGCAATAACCCTTTAAGGCTATACCCACTTGTGGCAGATATGCTGTAGATTTTCCCCTGTGGCATTGTATCTGCAGTGTATTATAGTAGCACCCAAAGTGGGTGATATTTGACAAAATCTTATCCAAATGCTACGGAACAAAATATCTTCCGTAAATTGACATGAGATGAGGATTTTAAATCCGTAGCATGCCAGTTTAAAGGTGTTATTAAAACTCGAGCAGCCCCTGTAAATATGCCAGCCATATAAGCTATACTCACCGCTTTTCTCCTCTGCCACTTCCAGCACTGAGCTCCTGGCTTCAGCGATGACGTCCCATGCGCTGCTGCGGCCAGTGTTTGGCTGCACGGCGACCTGTGTGCATGGATGTCACTGCTACAGCCAGTAAGATGATGTCTGCGGTGGAGAGGACGAGAGCGCAGCGCTGGAATTGGTAGGGGAGAAAAGAGTTCAGTATGGTTTCTTTAGTTTTATTTTATCACATTTACAAGGGCTGACCCAATTTATATTGAACTTGAACAACCCTTTTAAACTCTGGATTTTAACCTTTAATACTTGTGCCCACCCCCGCTTAATTTTCCTATACAGCATTGCCAGAAATCCATATCATTTAGAGAGTGGCTTGACATCGTATAAAAATAAAAAACAAACACTCACCTTTTGACAGTCTCGCCGTCCCCGCCATTTCTGATTGGCTGGCAGCAGTCATGTAAGTGTATATGGAACTTTGTCATTTCTGGTCTGAAGGCAGATGGAAATGACAGGCACATGAGCCCTGATGTTGGAGCGGGAGGACAGTCAAAAAGAGAAGGCCTTTTTTTCTTGTTTTTAACCCTGTCCAGCTACCTTCTAGAAATTAAATAAATCTTTAACAACCTTTCAACAGCATAATGTTTACGGTCCAGCATGTTAATTTTTTTTTTTTTTCTTAATATACAGTCAGGTCCATAAATATTGGGACATCGACACAATTCTAACATTTTTGCCTCTATAACCACCACAATGGATTTGAAATGAAACGAACAAGATGTGCTTTACCTGCAGACTGTCAGCTTTAATTTGAGGGTATTTACATCCAAATCAGGTGAACGGTGTAGGAATTACAACAGTTTGCATATGTGCCTCCCACTTGTTAACCACCTTAGCCCCCAGTGCTTAAACACCCTGAAAGACCAGGCCACTTTTTACACTTCTGACCTACACTACTTTAACCGTTTATTGCTCGGTCATGCAACTTACCACCCAAATGAATTTTACCTCCTTTTCTTCTCACTAATAGAGCTTTCATTTGGTGGTATTTCATTGCTGCTGACATTTTTACTTTTTTTGTTATTAATCGAAATTTAACGATTTTTTTGCAAAAAAATGACATTTTTCACTTTCAGTTGTAAAATTTTGCAAAAAAAAACGAGATCCATATATAAATTTTGCTCTAAATTTATTGTTCTACCTGTCTTTGATAAAAAAAAAAATGTTTGGGTAAAAAAAAAAATGGTTTGGGTAAAAGTTATAGCGTTTACAAACTATGGTACAAAAATGTGAATTTCCGCTTTTTGAAGCAGCTCTGACTTTCTGAGCACCTGTCATGTTTCCTGAGGTTCTACAATGGCCAGACAGTACAAACACCCCACAAATGACCCCATTTCAGAAAGTAGACACCCTAAGGTATTCGCTGATGGGCATAGTGAGTTCATAGAACTTTTTATTTTTTGTCACAAGTTAGCGGAAAATGATGATTTTTCTTTTTTTTTCTTACAAAGTCTCATATTCCACTAACTTGTGACAAAAAATAAAAACTTCCATGAACTCACTATGCCCATCAGCGAATACCTTGGGGTCTCTTCTTTCCAAAATGGGGTCACTTGTGGGGTAGTTATACTGCCCTGGCATTCTAGGGGCCCAAATGTGTGGTAAGGAGTTTGAAATCAAATTCTGGAAAAAATGACCAGTGAAATCCGAAAGGTGCTCTTTGGAATATGGGCCCCTTTGCCCACCTAGGCTGCAAAAAAGTGTCACACATCTGGTATCTCCGTATTCAGGAGAAGGTGGGGAATGTGTTTTGGGGTGTCATTTTACATATACCCATGCTGGGTGAGAGAAATATCTTGGCAAAAGACAACTTTTCCCATTTTTTTATACAAAGTTGGCATTTGACCAAGATATTTATCTCACCCAGCATGGGTATATGTAAAAAGACACCCCAAAACACATTCCCCAACTTCTCCTGAATACGGAGATACCAGATGTGTGACACTTTTTTGCAGCCTAGGTGGGCAAAGGGGCCCATATTCCAAAGAGCACCTTTCGGATTTCACTGGTCATTTTTTACAGAATTTGATTTCAAACTCCTTACCACACATTTGGGCCCCTAGAATGCCAGGGCAGAATAACTACCCCACAAGTGACCCCATTTTGGAAAGAAGACACCCCAAGGTATTCGCTGATGGGCATAGTGAGTTCATGGAAGTTTTTATTTTTGTCACAATTTAGTGGAATATGAGACTTTGTATGAAAAAAAAAAAAAAAAATCCTCATTTTCCACTAACTTGTGACAAAAAATAAAAAATTCTAGGAACTTGCCATGCCCCTCACGGAATACCTTGGGGTGTCTTCTTTCCAAAATGGGGTCACTTGTGGGGTAGTTATACTGCCCTGGCATTTTCCAGGGGCCCTAATGTGTGGTAAGTAGGTAAATGACCTGTGAAATCCGAAAGGTGCTCTTTGGAATGTGGGCCCCTTTGCCCACCTAGGCTGCAAAAAAGTGTCACACATGTGGTATCTCCGTATTCAGGAGAAGTTGGGGAATGTGTTTTGTGGTGTCATTTTACATATACCCATGCTGGGTGAGAGAAATATCTTGGCAAAAGACAACTTTTCCCATTTTTTTATACAAAGTTGGCATTTGACCAAGATATTTATCTCACCCAGCATGGGTATATGTAAAATGACACCCCAAAACACATTCCCCAACTTCTTCTGAATACGGAGATACCACATGTGTGACACTTTTTTGCAGCCTAGGTGGGCAAAGGTGCCCAAATTCCCTTTAGGAGGGCATTTTTAGACATTTGGATACCAGACTTCTTCTCACGCTTTGGGGCCCCTAAAATGCCAGGGCAGTATAAATACCCCACATGTGACCCCATTTTGGAAGGAAGACACCCCAAGGTATTCAATGAGGGGCATGGCGAGTTCATAGAAAAAAATAATTTTTGGCACAAGTTAGCGGAAATTGATTTTTTTGATTTTTTTCTCATAAAGTCTCCCTTTCCGCTAACTTGGGACAAAAATTTCAATCTTTCATGGACTCAATATGCCCCTCAGCGAATACCTTGGGGTGTCTTCTTTCCAAAATGGTGTTATTTGTGGGGTGTTTGTACTGCCCTGGCATTTGAGGGTCTCCGCAATCATTACATGTATGCCCAGCATTAGGAGTTTCTGCTATTCTCCTTATATTGAGCATACAGGTAATGAGATTTTTTTTTTCCGTTCAGCCTCTGGGCTGAAAGAAAAAAATGAACGGCACAGATTTCTTCATTCGCATCGATCAATGTGGATGAAAAAATCTCTGCCAAAAAAAGAAAAAGGAGGGGAAAGGCGTCTGCCAGGACATAGGAGCTCCGCCCAACATCCATACCCACTTAGCTCGTATGCCCTGGCAAACCAGATTTCTCCATTCACATCAATCGATGTGGATGAATAAATCATTGCCGGGATTTTTTTTTTTATATATACAAAGTGTTTGCCAAAGTATATGAACACCGCCACCTCCTCAGCTCATATGCCTCGGCAAACGTATCTTTTACTGCAGAGGAGAAATCTCGTCTTGCAGCGCCGCATACACTGACTTGCGTGTAATCTGACAGCAGCGCAATGCTTCTGTCCGAATGCACATCAGTGCTGCAGCTAGTCGATCGGTTGGTCCACCTGGAAGGTAAAAAAAAAAAAAAAAAAAAGAAAAAACCAGGCCGCAACGCAATAAATTTATTAACTTTTGAACAGAACATATTAAACTTTTTTTAAACTTTTTTAACTGAACGTTAACTTTTTTACTTACCGGTATTTTTTTTTTACCTTTATAGAACAAACCTCTCCTTCCCCATGGGACAATGTGCAAAGCGCAAATCGCCCAAAGATGTGGCGAAGTACGTTATGCACTTTATCCCAGGTGAAATGAGAGGTTTGCAGCAGCTGTGAGTAAAAGGGCCCTAATAGCCCTGTGTGCCTGTCCTGTGAGATGCAATCCCTATGCTAGGTGTACCTGTGTGTGGTACTTCCGGAAACACTCACCAAAGCATAGGGCAGGGTGGTCAGGACAGAAATAGCGGGTGTCACACCTTATTCCACTCCTGCTACAGACACGACATCTTTTTCGGGTGACGGTTGGGTTGAGGTACCAGGAACGACACTGGGGAAATGTCGCTTGTGTAGACGGCTAACTACACTGGTGGATGGGGCCACGGAACCTCCTGGATACAGGAGGTTCTCGATGATCTCTTCCTGGAATTTGAGGAAGGATCCTGTTCTCCCAGCCTTACTGTAGAGAACAAAACTATTATACAGCGCCAATTGAATCAAATATACAGACACCTTCTTATACCAGCGTCTGGTTCTGCGGGAAACTAAATGCGGAGACAACATCTGGTCATTGAAGTCCACCCCTCCCATGAGCGCATTATAGTCGTGGACACAGAGGGGCTTTTCAATGACACGGGTTGCTCGCTCAATTTGGATTGTCGTGTCTGCGTGAATGGAGGAGAGCATGTAAACGTCACGCTTGTCTCTCCATTTCACCGCGAGCAGTTCTTCGTTACACAAGGCAGCCCTCTCCCCCCTTGCAAGACGGGTGGTAACGAGCCGTTGGGGGAAGCCCACGCGACTAGTTCGCGCGGTGCCACAGGCGCAAATCCGTTCTAGAAACAAATGCCTAAAGAGGGCCACACTTGTGTAAAAATTGTCCACATAAAGATGGTACCCCTTGCCGAATAAGGGTGACACCAAGTCCCAGACTGTCTTCCCACTGCTCCCCAGGTAGTCAGGGCAACCGACCGGCTCCAGGGTCTGATCTTTTCCCTCATAGATCCGAAATTTGTGGGTATAGCCTGTGGCTCTTTCACAGAGCTTATACAATTTGACCCCATACCGGGCACGCTTGCTTGGGATGTATTGTTTGAAGCCAAGGCGCCCGGTAAAATGTATTAGGGACTCGTCTACGCAGATGTTTTGCTCGGGGGTATACAAATCTGCAAATTTCTGGTTGAAATGGTCTATGAGGGGCCGAATTTTGTGGAGCCGGTCAAAAGCTGGGTGGCCTCTGGGACGGGAGGTGGTGTTGTCGCTAAAGTGCAGGAAACGGAGGATGGCCTCAAATCGTGCCCTGGACATAGCAGCAGTGAACATGGGCATGTGATGAATCGGGTTCGTGGACCAATATGACCGCAATTCATGCTTTTTAGTTAGACCCATGTTGAGGAGAAGGCCCAAAAAAATTTTAAGTTCGGAAACTTGGACTGGTTTCCACCGGAAAGGCTGGGCATAAAAGCTTCCCGGGTTAGCGGATCTAAATTGTGTGGCATACCGGTTTGTCTCTGCCACGACTAAGTCCAAGAGCTCCGCAGTCAAGAACAGCTCAAAAAATCCCAGGGCCGAACCGATTTGAGCCGTCTCAACCCGAACTCCAGACTGGGCGGTGAAAGGGGGAACTAATGGTGCGGCTGAAGTTGGTGACTGCCAATCAGGGTTTGCCAGCACCTCAGGGACTCTAGGGGGTCTACGGGCCTGTCTGTGCGGTGGCTGCGACGGGGTAACTATTGCACGTGCCACCGTACCAGCTTCATCTGCCCTTCTGGTGCTCGCCACTTCACCATGTTGTACGGCAGTGCTGGTACTAGGTCCAGGGAGGGCTGCGCTGCTGGTGTATGCCTCACCACGTGATCCGGCAGCGACAGCCCCACTCTGCTGCTCTTGAAGCGGATCCTGCATAACCTGTGGTCTAGCGACACGGGGCCTGGTACGCCTGGTGCTATCAGGGACCTCCACCTCCTCGTCCGAACTTTGGGTCAGAGAGCCACTGCTTTCTACAGGTTCATATTCTGACCCGCTAGATTCATCAGATGAGGGTTCCCACTCCTCATCCGACTGGGTCAGAATCCTGTAGGCCTCTTCAGAAGAATACCCCCTGTTTGACATTTTGGACTACTAAATTTAGGGGTATTCCCTGAGACTACCCAAGAAAAAAAGCAAACCTGTCTTACAAAAGGGGAGGCTAGCGAAGTACCGGAGGCCGCTGCGGTTGATAAAAAATATCAAAACAGATTTTTTTTTATCGCCGCAGTGCGTGTAAAATGAATGTGCAGTGATCAAAAAAATATATATTTTTTGTCACTGCGGTGGGGCGGGCGTGGGTGAACGCACGTGTGGGCGACCGATCAGGCCTGATCGGGCAAACACTGCGTTTTGGGTGGAGGGCGAGCTAAGGTGACACTAATACTATTATAGATCTGACTGTGATCAGTTTTGATCACTAAGGCTACTTTCACACTAGCGTTCGGAGCGGATCCGTCTGATGTTTCATCAGACGGATCCGCTCCGATAATGCAGACGTTCGCATCCGTTCAGAACGGATCCGTCTGCATTAAAACTTAGAAAATTTTCTAAGTATGAAAGTAGCCTGAGCGGATCCGTTCAGACTTTACATTGTAAGTCAATGGGGAACGGATCCGCTTGAAGATTGAGCCATATGGTGTCATCTTCAAGCGGATCCGTCCCCATTGACTTACATTGTAAGTCTGGACGGATCCGCTCGCCTCCGCACGGCCAGGCGGACACCCGAACGCTGCAAGCAGCGTTCAGGTGTCCGCTTCACTGAGCGGAGCGGAGGCTGAGCGCTGGCAGGCGGATGCATTCTCAGTGGATCCGCCTCCACTGAGAATGCATTGGGGCCAGACGGATGCGTTCGGGGCCGCTCGTGAGCCCCTTCAAACGGAGCGCACGAGCGGACACCCGAACGCTAGTGTGAAAGTAGCCTTACAGA
The DNA here is from genome assembly GCF_905171765.1 of Bufo bufo. Lineage (NCBI taxonomy): Eukaryota > Metazoa > Chordata > Amphibia > Anura > Bufonidae > Bufo > Bufo bufo. The sequence goes on from NC_053392.1 coordinate 59,643,830, forward strand.
TACTATAAAAGTACAAATGCTGATTAGCGATACGCTAAACAGCGAATAAGTGACTGCGGTGCGGTGGGGTGGGCGCTAACTCACGCTAAACTACCTACCAAAGGGGCCTAAACTATCCCTAAAACCTAACAGCCAATACTAGTGAAAAAAAAAAGTGACAGTTTACACTGATCACTTTTTTTCCTTTCACTAGTGATTGACAGGGGTGATCAAAGGGTTAATTGGGGTGCAGGGGGGTGATCTGGGGCTAAGGTGTAGTGTTGGTGTACTCACAGTTCAGTCTGCTCCTCTGCTGGATCCAACCGACGAAAAGGACCAGCAGAGGAGCAGACAAGCCATATAACAGATCATATTTACTAATATGATCTGTTATATGACTTGTGATTGGATTTTTTGAAAATCGCCAGCCTGCCAGCCAATGATCGTTGCTGGCAGGCTGGTGACGAACTTGTTCTTTTAATTTTGCCGGCCCGCGATGCGCATGCGCGGGCCGGCTTTGAGCGAAATCTCGCGTCTCGCGAGATGACGCGTATATGCGTGATTGTGCGCAGCGCTGCCACCTCCGGAACGCGAATCTGCGTTAGGCGGTCCGGAGGTGGTTAATCAGCATAGATCTATTAGGTTGAAAAATAAAATGGTGTTTTATTGTGAAGAAAAAAATGATTATGAAATTCTCTATAATGATATCCTCTAGTGAACTTTGCCTTACTTTTTATTAGACTATGACGCAATCATTCTTCATGGTTTTTGTATGATTCAGCTTCTCTCTATGGTGCATTGCTTGGAGACTGAAACTTCTTAGTCATAGCAAATATTACCAGAGAAGAACATACACCCGGAGCTGTGATCAGTCATACGACCAGAGAACTAATATTGTCCTTGACAATTTCAACTTGTTATTGTGTAGAGTCGGATGTTTAGATGATAGATATAAAACACAGATCCTGTGGAAGGAAAAGGAGAGACAGGCATTGCCTGGGGGTCTCATAGACGCTCCATTCAAGCCCCACACCTGCCAAATACTGTACATGGCTGATAATTGCTCTAAAATAAAGCAAATATGATTGGATTACCTGTAAATTATCTGAATTTCCATATGGCTGACTCGACCCAGCCATTCAATGTATTCCCTCAGGTTGTGAAGAGAATATCTGGCTTTGCATGAGATAAAATGTCCAGGACTCTGATATAGTTATGACACTGTTAGGGGTATAGTGTATTCATCTGCCCTAGGAGATGAATAATTGGGTCCCCTCACAGTGCAGGAATAATAAACCCAGTGTTATCACAGTACAGGGATAATAATCACAGTGATGTCACAGTACAGGGATAATAAACACAGTGATGTCACAGTACAGAGATAATAAACACAGTGATGACACAGTACAGGGATAATAAACAGTGATATCACAGTACAGGGATAATAAACAGTGATATCACAGTACAGGGATAATAAACAGTGATATCACAGTACAGGGATAATAAACATGGTGATGTCACAGTACAGGGATAATACACAGTGATATCACAGTACACGGATAATACACAGTGATATCACAGTACACGGATAATACACAGTGATATCACAGTACACGGATAATACACAGTGATATCACAGTACAGGGATAATAAACACAGTGATGTCACAGTACAGGGATGATACACAGTGATATCACAGTACAGGGATAATAAACACGGTGATGTCACAGTACGGGGATAATACACAGTGAGGTCACAGTACGGGGATAATAAACACAATGTCACAGTACAGAGATCATAAACACAGTGATGTCAGAGTACAGGGATAATAAACACAGTGATGTCACAGTACAGGGATAATAATCACAGTGATGTCATAGTACAGGGATAACAATCACAGTGATGTCAGAGTACAGGGATAATAAACACAGTGATGTCACAGTACAGGGATAATAATCACAGTGATGTCATAGTACAGGGATAACAATCACAGTGATGTCAGAGTACAGGGATAATAAACACAGTGATGTCACCGTACAGAGATAATAAACACAGTGATGTCACAGTACAGGGCTAATAAACACGGTGATGTCACAGTACAGGGATAATAAACACAGTGATGTCACAGTACAGGGATAATAAACACAGTGATGTCACAGTACAGGGATAATAAACACAGTGATGTCACAGTACAGGGATAATAAACACAATGTCACAGTACAGAGATTATAAACACAGTGATGTCACAGTACAGGGATAATAAACACAGTGATGTCACAGTACAGGGATTATAAACACGGTGATGTCACAGTACAGGGATAATAAACACAATGTCACAGTACAGAGATTATAAACACAGTGATGTCACAGTACAGGGATAATAAACACAGTGATGTCACAGTACAGGGATAACAATCACAGTGATGTCACAGTACAGAGATAATAAACACAGTGATGTCACAGTACAGGGATAATTATCACTGTGATGTCACAGTACAGGGATAATAAACACAGTGATGTCACAGTACAGGGATAATTATCACTGTGATGTCACAGTACAGGGATAATAAACACAGTGATGTCACAGTACAGGGATAATCATCACAGTGATGTCACAGTACAGGATAATACACAAAGTGATGTCAGTACAGGGACAATAAACACAGTGATGTCACAGTACAGGGATAATAAACACAGTGATGTCACAGTACAGGGATAATCATCACAGTGATGTCACAGTACAGGATAATACACACAGTGATGTCAGTACAGGGACAATAAACACAGTGATGTCACAGTACAGGGATAATAAACACAGTGATGTCTCAGTACAGGGATAATACACACAGTGATGTCACAGTACAGGGATAATCATCACAGTGATATCACAGTACAGAGATATAATAAACACAGTGATGTCACAGTACAGGGATAATAATCACAGTGATGTCACAGTACAGAGATATAATAAACACAGTGATGTCACAGTACAGGGATAATAATCACAGTGATGTCACAGTACAGAGAGATAATAAACACAGTGATGTCACAGAACAGGTGGTGTGTACTAGCGGCCCACTGCATAAGGGGTTAATGTGTGGTCATTGCGCATTTTTTACCTCAAAGGCTGTGTATGGGGAGAGGGGAGTTAACTGTCTAGCCAGCCCTTAGGAACAGTTGCTGGGTGTTTGCTGTCTCTGCCCCCTGCTGGTGAGAAGCAGTTCAGTCCTGTGTAGGCTGTGTGAGAGTACTGTAGAGCTGTAGTCCTGTGAGCCTAGAGCAGCCAGCAGAGGGACAGCATATAACAGAAAGTGTAGCGTCCATACCAGGAGAGTGCTGAGTATCTGTCAGAGAAGGTAACGCATATACTTTGGGGTTATACACTTCCCCGCTATGTTAAAGAGACAGACTGGTCGTCTGTTGAAAGACTGTGGACATACAGAATAAGAGTGAGAGGGAGAGAAAGGGAAATTGCACCCCTTGGCCGAGTTGGGAAGACTGCACAAGTTGTCTGTAAAAAGGGGAATTTTATGCTGTTTGTACCCCCTATGCACACGGAAAGCCTCCTACGTGACACGTGTGTGATAAGAATCGTGCCTACATCTACCAACGTGTATTTGTGAACTGCTGAAATTTCTAGTGAAAAGGTCCAGCCGTTACCTCCGAAACCGGCCTCATCATTGCAGGCGCCAATACCTGTATTGCTGTCATATTGTCAGTAACCATGCCTTGCACTCCAAAAAAAAAAAAAAACACCTACATTAGGGGTACTCCTCCTAACAATAGGCAGGAGCCCCAAAACCACTACTCTCATCCTCCTCCTTTCCCCTCCTGGGCTCACTCCACGGAGATAATAAACACAATGATGTCGGCACAGGCATAATAAACATTCAAAAGGCAAAATGACAGGAGCCATAAGCTGAAGATGCTGCTGGTAAGGTAGAAATATCTTCATCCTCACCTTCCTTTTTAGGTCTCATGCACACAAATGTATTTTTTTTCCGCATCCGATCCGCGTTTTTTGTGGGTCAGATGCGGACCCATTCACTTTAATAGGTCCCACAAAAGATGCGGACTCCGTGTGCTGTCACCATCCGTGTGTCCGTTCCGCGACCACCGCAAAAAAATAGAACATGTCCTATTCTTGTCCATATTACGGATAAGGATAGGAATGTTCTATTATGGGCCGGATGTTCTGTTCCACAAAATGCGGAACACACGGCCGGTGTCCGGACCGCAAAAACGGCTATCCATGTGCAAGAGCCCTGTTGAATTACCTCTATATACAGAAGTCATTTGAGGTCATTGCTGATGAACAACAAGCTGGAAAAGAAGAAGTAGGGAGATGTCTCTATGTAAAGCAGTCCTTATGGCAACCACATGACCTCCGGATCCGTCACCGTTTTCTATCCAATGGAAAACCACTTGGTCATTTGATATCTTTGCAGTGGAAAATTTTACAAATGTGAATTTTTAGGAATTGGCAAAAAAAAATAAAATGGGGACAACTCCTGCCCAAATGTCCTATTAGGGTGTATGGATAAGGACATCATGGAGGGGGACTCTCTGCTTGGAGCTACGCCCTGTGAGTCAGGGTGGGATTCCGCTGTAAGCAGCGACTTATTCTGGTGGTCATGTCCATGGGGATCATTCTAGATATCTCCTGAAGTAGATGCTGCAGGAAAAATATTTGGTTGTCCATGGCTTCCAGCAAGAAAATCAGCTGGAGTCAGCTCCCATAATAAATGATGGTATGTCCGCCCCTGAGAAAATCCCTTTGATGACCCTCAGATATTTTTGCGATGTTAACAAAAATCAGTAGTTTATTCTGCACAGACTGTGAAGTTATGCTGGCAGATGAAGTTGCATGACACATGGTGTGCATTCGATGGAGACCCCCACCCTAGAGGTTTATAGGAAGTTTCTGATACTGGTAACCCCTGTTAGTAGAGGAAGGAGATAAAACTGTAAAGTGCTGCTGCTTGTCTGGAGGACCCAGTACCCCAATGAGACTTCCTGTGACCAATAGCAGCCCTTTAGGGCTAGGGCTTCACCTAGACTTTATGTAGTGCTGCAAAACGGATTGTAAAGGGGTTGTCCAACCCCTCAAAAAAGTCACTTACCTATTCACCACTGTCCTTGGTCCTTCCGCTCCCTGGCAGACTGGAAGCGTGGTGTTTCATCCACGGTAACACAATCACTGGCCTCAATGGTGACATGTTCCCAAGCAAACAGGGGCGGTTTGACCATAGACTTTACAGGGAAATTTCCTGATGGGCCAATGCCCAGGGGGTCACTCAAGCCCGCTTGATGGCCGCGGGCCAGGTAAATAATGATCTGATGCTCAATGGCCACTGGTGCCCTTCTGAACTGTATTACCGTCCTCATGATGGTGATACAGTTAAATACTGTAGTTGGGATGGAAGTATTTTGTGCTGCCGTGTAGTATTTGGTTCTGCTGGGGCTGTATTTTGTGCTGCACTATAGTATTGCAGGCCCCGCCTACTTCTCTTGTCCCTGCCTACTTGTTTTGTCCTGTCTTCTGTTAATTTGTACATGCCTACAAAATGGGGCCTGTGACACAGTGACAGGTTTGGTCTGAGAAAACAGGTATTTTCCTCCCAGCATTTTCCTCCGATTTTAAGTGCCGGTCCGGGTTTTGGCAGCACCTGGCCGTCCTGAAATAGGCAGCTGGGCTCAGAAGCCATGTCTCTGTGTTAGGATCTGGGAGCTTTGTGTCTGGATGAAGGCTTTCTACCTGTTTGGCATGAAAACAGGTTGGTGCTGCTATGGTCAAGGACTCTTTGAGGCAGAATTGCCGCATGGTGTGAATTACCACCAACACCGCAAGGTGACTTTTCGCTTGATTATGACTGCTTGTTTTGTCACTTGCCTAAAGTGTGAATAAAACACTGAACTGTTTGATCCAAAGAACTTGTGGTTACCTCTATACTGCGTCCGCTAATCCTGTCTACCAGAGCGAAACCCCACAATTGGTGGAGGATGCGGGCATGAGCAGTGAGGCTGGCGTGAACGCCGATATTTTTGGTTTCTGCATTTTTCAGGCACGGTTGTATGTCGTACATTAAACCAGCTGTATTACAACCAGCGCCCCTCGACAAAATGGAGGCTGTTGTGAAGGCCCTCATGAAGGCTAATCTTCAGCAGCGAGAGACAAACCTGCAGCAACGCGAGGCTAATAAGGAGCAGCAGGAGATTAACCAGTTGCTTCTACAACACATGATGGCTTTGCAGACAGCAGGAGCAACCCCGAGCGTCCTCGATGCCCGGAAAGCAGTCCGTGCTGCGATTCCTAAGATGACCCCCGCAGACGACATCGAAACCTACCTGGTGATGTACGAGAAAGTGGCCATCAGGGAAAATCTACCCCAGCTCCGTTCCTGGCATCCGATTCCCAGTGGGTGTATTTCGACCCTCCGGACGATCAAGCGGACGACTACCAGAAAGTCAAGGGTGAGATTCTGGCAAGACTGGGGGTGAATGTGTTGGTCCAGGCCCACCGGGCTATGGTCAAGGACTCTTTGATGCAGAATTGCCGCATGGTGTGAATTTCCACCAACACCGCAAGGTGACTTTTTGTTTGATTATGACTGCTTGTTTTGTCACTTGCCTAAAGTGTGAAAAAAACACTGAACTGTTTTGATCCAAAGAACTTGTGGTTGCCTCTATAGTGCATCCGCTAATCCTGTCTACCAGAGCGAAACCCCACAGGCCACTTTTAGTTTTTTTCCAGGGCCTCTTTAAATTCCCATTTTGCCTAACGGTACGTCCTTCCCTCTGTTGGAACTGCGTATTCTTGTCCGCAAAATGGTCAAGAATAGGACATGTTCTATTTTATTTGCTGGGCAGTGGAACAGACACATAGAGTGATGGCCACAATTTTCACAGTTCCATTGAAATTAATGGGTCCACAGCCAATCCCAAAAAATTGTGTATTGTACGTGGACCAAAACCACGGTCGTGTGCATGAGCCCTAAACAGCTTGGAAATAGCTGCAGAGTAATCTTAGGCTAGGTCTAAACGACGACATTTGTCGCACTAATGTCGCGCGACAATTTTTATAATGACAGTCTATGGTGTCGCACTGCAACATGCTGCGACTGCGATGCAACAGTCGCAGAAAATCCATCGAGTTGGATTTTTCTGCGACTGTTGCGTCGCAGTCGCAGCATGTTGCAGTGCGACACCATGGACTGCCATTATAAAAATTGGCGCGCGACATTAGTGCAACAAAATGTTGCGCGACAAATGTTGCGCCCTACACGACAAATGTCGTCGTGTAGACCTAGCCTTATTCAGATGGTAGATATGTGTGATATATATACAATTCTAGGACTGTTTGATAATCCAGGAATTTCTGGCTCCTATCACATCTACATAGTAGAAGTTTACAACTGTCCTTTTTAAAGAGTCCCAGAAGCCTAGAGAAGCAATAAGAGGCAGGTCTGTCACACAATAGGGAGGGGAGAGTTTCCATAGTGTTCTCCACCAACAAAAGAGTCCGTCTGCTAGCTCATGTAATGTTCTCCTCACGTCTGCCTGGAAATACCACAATGCTTCTCTACGACCACAGGATAAGGTAAGAAATTCTTTTATCTTCTGTCAGAGTCTAAGGCCCTTTTCACACAAGCGAGTTTTCTGCACCTGCACTGAATCCTGACCCATTAATTTCAATGGGTCTGTGCACATGAGCATTGTTTGTCATGGATTATTTCTGCGTTGCGTGATAATCGCAGCATGTTCTATATTCTGTGTTTTTCACACAGCCCTGGCCCCATAGAAGTGAATAGGACTTCAGCAAAAAACAGATTGCATCTGGATAAATGCGTTTTTCACTGATGGTTGCTAGGAGATGTAGTTTGTAAGTCTTCAGTTTGTTTATGCACGTTAAAAACGCATCAAAACTGATCGCACGCGCAAGGAAAAACTGAAACACTGAATGCAGTTGCAGACAAAACTGACGGAACTTCGCTGAACACATCCTGAGAGAATCCGTAATGCTCGTGTGAAAGGGGCCTACGCCTGGTAGGTGAGATACCATCTCAGTGACCCACATAGCCATACTATTGCATGAATCGTCCATAGCCCACCATTCAAAAAGAATGCATGCTGTGATATCCTTTTTTTGTTTGTGGTGGTGAACTGTACGTGTAGCAGATTACGTAGGTTTACTACCATACTCCTGTGGAGAGCGTATACGTTCAGTACTTGGTACAAACCCTTTAGGCCTCTTTCACACCGGCGTTGTGGGAAAATGTGCGGGTGCGTTGCGGGAACACCCGCGATTTTTCAGCGCGAGTGCAAAACATTGTAATGTGTTTTGCTGTTGCGTGAGAAAAATCGCGCATGTTTGGTACCCAAACCCGAACTTCTTCACAGAAGAAGGCTTGGGATCGGTGTTCTGTAGATTGTATTATTTTCCCTTATAACATGGTTATAAGGGAAAATAATAGCAGTCTGAATACAGAATGCATAGTAAAACAGCGCTGGCGGGGTTAAAAATAAATACTATTTTTTTTAACTCACCTTAGTCCACTTGATCGCGTAGCCCGGCATCTCCTTCTGTCTCCTTTGTTGAACAGGACCTGTGGTGAGCATTAATTACAGGAACAGGACCTTTGATGACGTCACTCCGGTCATGACATGATCCATCACCATGGTAAAAGATCATGTGACGTACCATGTGATGACCGGAGTGACGTCATCAAAGGTCCTGTTCCTGTAATTAATGCTCACCACAGGTCCTGTTCAACAAAGGAGACAGAAGGAGATGCCGGGCTACGCGATCAAGTGGACTAAGGTGAGTTAAATTATTATTATTATTTTTTAACCCCTCCAGCACTGTTTTACTATGCATTCTGTATTCAGAATGCTATTATTTTCCCTTATAACCATGTTATAAGGGAAAATAATAATGATCGGGTCTCCATCCCGATCGTCTCCTAGCAACCGTGCGTGAAAATCGCACCGCATCTGCACTTGCTTGCGGATGCTTGCGATTTTCATGCAACCCCATTCACTTCTATGGGGCCTGCGTTGCGTGAAAAACGCAGAATATAGAGCATGCTGCGATTTTCACTCAACGCACAAGTGATGCGTGAAAATCACCGCTCATGTGCACAGCCCCATAGAAATGAATGGGTCGGTATTCAGTGCGGGTGCAATGCGTTCACCTCACGCATCGCATCCGCGCGGAATACTCGCCCGTGTGAAAGGGACCTTAAAGTAGTTTTCCAAGCCTCTGGTTTTGACAAGCAATGCTTACTAGGCTATCAGTATCAGATATGTCGAGGTCTGACACCTCACCGATCAGCTGAAGGGGAAGCAATGCTTCCTCATTATTGTTTACCAGGCAAAAAATGTTGGGGAGAGCCCCCTCCTCAGTATCAGTTAATTGCATGGATAAATCAGACCACAATTAATTATTACATTCATCTGCTAGATCGCCAAAGCAATTTTTAAAAATAGGAATAATTTTTATAAATGCGTAGATTTTACTGTTATGGCGCCCCACGGTGTTCTTTTGATTTCTTCTCAGATTGTTCACCTAATTTTTCCAGTGCTGGTGGTTACACATGCTCAATAGCTCAGTCTCATTGCCCAGATCCTTTTCCTGTTATTATACAGGCCAGACATTAATAATCAGTGGTAAAAGCAGCTTCTGCTCTCCAGCAGTGGTTTTGAGAAGGAATCAGAAGAACACTGGGGGGCACCATAGCAAATATGTAACAGAAGAGGGTGGCATAATAAAATATGTATCAGAAGAGGGCACCATAATAAGTATGTAAGGGCAGGGGGTGCCATAACAAGTATGTAACTGCAAGGAGCGCCATAACAAGTATGTAACTGCAAGGAGCGCCATAACAAGTATGTAACTGCAAGGAGCGCCATAACAAGTATGTAACTGCAAGGAGCGCCATAACAAGTATGTAACTGCAAGGAGCGCCATAACAAGTATGTAACTGCAAGGAGCGCCATAACAAGTATGTAACTGCAAGGAGCGCCATAACAAGTATGTAACTGCAAGGAGCGCCATAACAAGTATGGAACTGCAAGGAGCGCCATAACAAGTATGGAACTGCAAGGAGCGCCATAACAAGTATGGAACTGCAAGGAGCGCCATAACAAGTATGGAACTGCAAGGAGCGCCATAACAAGTATGTAACTGCAAGGAGCGCCATAACAAGTATGTAACTGCAAGGAGCGCCATAACAAGTATGGAACTGCAAGGAGCGCCATAGCAAGTATGTAACTGCAAGGAGCGCCATAACAAGTATGTAACTGCAAGGAGCGCCATAACAAGTATGTAACTGCAAGGAGCGCCATAGCAAGTATGTAACTGCAAGGAGCGCCATAGCAAGTATGTAACTGCAAGGAGCGCCATAACAAGTATGTAACTGCAAGGAGCGCCATAACAAGTATGTAACTGCAAGGAGCGCCATAGCAAGTATGTAACTGCAAGGAGCGCCATAACAAGTATGTAACTGCAAGGAGCGCCATAGCAAGTATGTAACTGCAAGGAGCGCCATAGCAAGTATGTAACTGCAAGGAGCGCCATAACAAGTATGGAACTGCAAGGAGCGCCATAACAAGTATGTAACTGCAAGGAGCGCCATAGCAAGTATGTAACTGCAAGGAGCGCCATAACAAGTATGTAACTGCAAGGAGCGCCATAGCAAGTATGTAACTGCAAGGAGCGCCATAAAAAGTGTGTAACAGTAATAACTAAATGCAAGCTTTTTTTTTTTAATGATTTCAATTGAGAAATTATGTTATGAATAATCTAACATACAAACATAATATTTAATCATTGGACAGGACTCAACAACAATCTAGCCTCACTGTTCCTCAATGTCTCCTTGTGGAGAAAGCATGGTATGGCATGCTGTATTAGAACCCTTAAATAAGTTTGACCACCAAGTTTGTCTTCTAAATTGTAGGCACATAAAGCATTAGATCTACTGGAAAGAGAATAAAGCTCTGATCCTTAAAGGGAGCCTGTCACCAAAGAAATTTACTCATAAAGCAGGCACAATGCCTTGTAGGGCTAGTGCAGAGGCGAGGATGGGAGGAGTGGTAGTGGCTGTAATGTTAGTGGTACTCACAATTCATGGTGGCAGTCCTCACCCTGGCTCTCCCTTGGCTTTGAAGTGAATAACGGCCGCACTCTTTCTTCCCCCGGTACATGCCCTGGACTTGAGACTCCTGCCTGCTTTTAGGTGGAGTGCCCTTGAGGGTGAATGGTTATCAGGGTGCAAGGCAGGAGGGTAGATGTAGTGGCTAATGAATAACAGAAGCGATGACCCGGCCCAGTTTAGTGATAAAAAAAGAACAGTCCTTTAACTGCTGATGATGAGGATACCTCCCAACTGTTAAAAATCGCAAAGAGGGACAATATAATGCCGGAACGCATGGCAGCAATTTTTTTCATACTAGGCCACACCTCTGACTCCGCCCAAAGCATAATTACTGATTGTCACAACTGCAGCAGCTGGGGATCGGTTAGGCGAGTGTAAGTTGCTTTATTTTTTTACAGCATATGGAGCCACTGGGACAATGTTTTTTCTTGCACTTCAATATCCATTTGAATATTAGCACATAAATCATCAGATCATATATTTTAAGGTCCAAATTGCACCAAATAATTAAGTTATGGTCTAATATACAGTTAGAAACCATACAGACACTTTAGTAAGGAGCAATTTAGTAAATGTATTAATGCACATTTATGTATTAATTCCACAGGTCAAAAAGAGGGACATTTAAGGATCAAAGAGGGACAGGTTCAAAAAGAGGGACTGTCCCTCCAAAAGATGGACAGACACTTAGGAGCTATGGATGAGTGATGCAGTACAAGCATAGATCTGGCACATTTCTGAAGTATTTCACAGAGCTTCCTTTTCCCAATGGCCGTGTATAGGGTATTTTGAGGGTATTTACATCCAAATCAGGTGAACACTGTAGGAATTACAACAGTTTGCATATGTGGGACAGAATAATAATCATAAATCAAACTTTCACTTTTTAATACTTGGTTGCAAATCCTTTGCAGTCAATTACAGCCTGAAGTCTGGAACGCATAGACATCACCAGACGCTGGGTTTCATCCCTGGTGATGCTCTGCCAGGCCTCTACTGGAACTGTCTTCAGTTCCTGCTTGTTCTTGGGGCATTTTCCCTTCAGTTTTGTCTTCAGAAAGTGAAATGCATGCTCAATCGGATTCCGGTCAGGTGATTGACTTTGCCATTGCAGAACATTCCACTTCTTTCCCTTAAAAAACTCTTTGGTTGCTTTTGCAGTATGCTTTGGGTCATTGTCCATCTGCACTGTGAAGCGCCGTCCAATGAGTTCTGAAGCATTTGGCTGAATATGAGCAGATAATATTTCCCGAAACACTTCAGAATTCATCCTGCTGCTTTTGTCAGCAGTCACATCATCAATAAATACAAGAGAACCAGTTCCATTGGCAGCCATACATGCCCACGCCATGACACTACCACCATAATGCTTCACTGATGAGGTGGTATGCTTAGGATCATGATCAGTTCCTTTCCTTCTCCATACTCTTCTCTTCCCATCACTCTGGTACAAGTTGATCTTGGTCTCATCTGTCCATAGGATGTTGTTCCAGAACTGTGAAGGCTTTTTTAGATGTTGTTTGGCAAACTCTAATCTGGCCTTCCTGTTTTTGAGGCTCACCAATGGTTTACATTTTGTGGTGAACCCTCTGTATTCACTCTGGTGAAGTCTTCTCTTGATTGTTGACTTTGACACACATACACCTACCTCCTGGAGAGTGTTCTTGATCTGGCCAACTGTTGTGAAGGGTGTTTTCTTCACCAGGGAAAGAATTCTCCGGTCATCCACCACAGTTGTTTTCCGTGGTCTTCCGGGTCTTTTGGTGTTGCTGAGCTCACTGGTGCGTTCCTTCTTTTTAAGAATGTTCCAAACAGTTGTTTTGGCTACGCCTAATGTTTTTGCTATCTCTCTGATGGGTTTGTTGTGTTTTTTCAGCCTAATGATGGCTTGCTTCACTGATAGTGACAGCTCTTTGGATCTCATCTTGAGAGTTAACAGCAACAGATTCCAAATGCAAATAGCAAACTTGAAATGAACTCTTAACCTTTTTATCTGCTCATTGTAATTGGGATAATGAGGGAATAACACACACCTGGCCATGGAACAGCTGAGAAGCCAATTGTCCCATTACTTTTCGTCCCTTAACAAGTAGGAGGCACATATGCAAACTGTTGTAATTCCTACGCCGTTCACCTGATTTGGATTTAAATACCCTCAAATTAAAGCTGACAGTCTGCAGTTAAAGCACATCTTGTTCGTTTCATTTCAAATAAAATGTGGTGGTGTACAGAGCCAAAAATGTTAGAATTGTGTTGATGTCCCAATATTTATGGACCTGACTGTATTTGTAAAGCAGGACAAATCCCTGTTGATCTACATAACAGTTTCTCTACTGATACCTAGTAATGTGCAGACTTATCTTTATAAAGTAGTGTTTTTTCTTATTACAATTTTTTCTCTTTACAACCAGAAATTCACAGGATGACTGACATTACTGAACTCCACCAAGCAGCAGCTCTCGGGGATTATGATTTGGTCTCTGAGATAATGAAAAAAGGTCTCCATGACCCAAATCATAAAGATATTGACTGGAACGACAGGACCGCTCTGCACTGGGCAGCAGCCAAAGGTATACTCAGTGCTAAATTGTGCAGCAGCCCCTCCACCACTTAAAGGGGTTGTCCGGCTATATATATTAATGACCTATCGTCAGGATAGGTCATCAGTATCAGATGGGCGGGGGTCCGAAACCCGCCCCCCCTGCTGATCAGCTGTTTGACGAGGAGGTGGTACTCCATGTGAGCACTACTTTCTCATCATTAAACTACACGTTGTCGCCTGTGGAACGGTGACGTAGTGTAATTACAAGTACTTGCGCCATTCACTTCAATGGAGCCAGTACTTATATTACACTGCACTTCCGAGACAACATGAGGCATAATGACCAGGAAGCAGCGCTCGCATGGAGCTCAGCTCCTCTTTAAACAACGTATTGCCGAGTGTGCCAGGTGTCGCACGCCTGCTGATTGGACATCGATGACTTATACTGACAAAAGGTCATCAATATATATGGCTGGACAACCCTTTTAAGCCGCTTTTACCCAGACAGTGTTTGGTCAGTGATTTCCATCAGATGTGAAGAGACGGGTCGGCACCCCAGATAGGTTTGTCGGTGCTCAGTTGTAGGAATAATCCGTCACTAGTTAAAGGGGTTCTCTAGGAATTAAGAAAATGAAAATACCTAAATATTACTTCATTATAAATATATTCTCAAATACCTTACATTAGTTATAATGGCTTGTTTTGTCTGGGGAGCAATTATTAGGAAAAGCAAAATGGCCGCTGTCCTATTAGTACACACAAAACCTGTCCTAATCACACAAAAGTACAAGTTACTTCACAACACTGAGTTAAAGAGCTGCCTCATCCTCTTCTCTACTTGTTAGGGATTATGATCCTGAATACAGTTTAATATGGTCATCAGCTGAATCTCTGTAGAAATGGAGTTCATGAGCAGATGTGGCTAATAAGCAGCAGCACTTGTATGCAGTCTCCATTACCACAGTCTGTCCTGTCTAATTTGTACTTCATGTCCTGTCCTCTTTGTACTTCATGTCTCCTCATGGACTCCATTCCTACAGAGATTCAGCTGAAGATCTTTTTATCTGTATTCAGGATCATAATCCCTGACAAGTAGGAGAGGAGGATGAGGCAGCTCTTTACCTCAATGTTATGAAGTAACTTGTCCTGTCGTGTGATTAGGAGAGGCTTTGTGTGCACTAATATAACAGCGGCCATTTTGTTTCTCCCAATCATTGCTCCTCAGACAAAACAAGTTATAACTAAGGAAAGGTATTTGGGAATATATATATAATAAAGTAATATTTACGTATTTTCATTTTCTTAATTCCCGGATAACCCCTTTAAATCAAAACACCACGGCACTCTCATATATGCAAACAGTGTTTCTTGTCTTTATTAAAGGTGCTCCAAAATATACACGATAATAGCCGACACTATGGTTTCGGTCCCATTTCATGGACTTTGTTCACGGCCTGTAATATATACAAATGAGACCAATGTACAAACGAATGCAAGAATCAATGAACATCTACAAAAATATACAGAAATAAATCAATGACCAGTTCTAGACGCAGTGACAAGTGATTCCTCAATCATTGATTTATTTCTGTATATTTTTGTAGATGTTCATTGATTCTTGCATTTGTTTTTACATTGGTTTTATTTTTATATAATACAGGCCGTGAACAAAATCCATGAAATGGATCGGCTATTATCGTATATATATTTTGGAGCACCTTTAATAAAGACAAAAAAACAACTTTCTGCATATATGAGAGTGCCGTGGCGTAGTGATTTCCATCAGTGATTGGGAGCCAAAAGCAGGAATAAGCATCTTGGTGATCCCATCTACCAACAGATAATTAAAACATAACTTTTAATGGTAATAAAAAAAAAACTATCTCAAAATGTGATATTCCCAGCACACAAACAAATACTGTCATCGAGGCGCACAAGATATATGAGGTCAGTCAGACTAGAAAAAATAAAAGTGGATGCACTCAAGGCAATGCTCGATCAATACAGGTGCCATCCATTCTCCTTCGCCCAAAAGAACCTGTACATCAGCCACATATTGGGAGGATAAAAAAAAAAGAAACCTTCTTGACGGCATTTTAAGGTGGGCACAGGGGTTCTCTGAGTACTTATGAGTACTAGTGGTGGATAACAATTCTGTGCAGTCTAGTTCGCTAACGGTGTTTGTTGGCGTCCACACTTGTGATATGGGCGGTGATTCGCTTCCCATCAGCGCCCACCCGGGTGATGTCAATATAGGCCCATCTCACTGCACGGAAGGAGGCAGGCAGGAGAGCGGGAGCGGAGTCGTGGTTGGCAAGATACCAAAGGCACACCCCATGTGCGCCCTTATATTCTGGTTACTAAGACCTTATCGGCAGATAACCAATCCTTATTCTGAACTATAAACTATTAAAAAGTCTGTAAATCCGAGATGATTAGAAATGGTGCCTACACAGAGATGAGGTATAAGGGAAAGATTTGATCCTTTTCTTTGTTTTTGACCCGCACCTGGTTTCGGCACAAAATCACTGACCAAAAACTGACTGTGTGAAGGTGGCCTTGATGTGCTGTTACCCTCTCAGAGATGTTTGGTGTTGGCAGACTGGCAGGACATGCTGGGAATTGTAAACCATTGCCCTATACCTACACCGTTGGGAGTCATCATACCTGGGTGCAGAGAGTTTACTGTCCCTGTAATTGGATGTTGTAATTCTCTCTATATCTGCATGCTGATTTCATCTGTAATGGTGTGTGATAAATAAGGAGCGTCTGGAGTTACTTAATGTCAGGTAATTACATCAGATAGGAGGCTTTAAATAAAGAAGGAAAGAAAAGTATCTAAGATGTTGGGACATATAGGACTGTGTGGTGATCTGTCGGCTCTCATATGCATTGCATAACTGCCTAAAATATTGATCTTGGCTGGTGATGGTGACATAGACAATAGTCTGTGGTGCAATCTGCCAGAGATATTGCCACATTGATGGATGATTTGCTGGAGAGTCATGAGGGTGTCTGCTCTTGTAGGGAGGGCCCTCTGCTGTCCCCTCCCCTGATGTTCACTTGTACAATAGGAAATGAAAACCAGTATTCCGGTGTTCATCAATAAGGAGCCCTCTGTGACATCACAAAGGTAACCCCAGTGATGTCATCAGCTTTATAATCAAGTCTTCCATGGATATCAGTAAATGGTCAGGGCAGGTGTAACTGTTCGGAGCGAATTTCGGTCTACATAATGTATATTTATATAGGTTACAGTATGGCTTCAAGTTATAAAAACATTTTTGTTGAGGGAAGAAAAGGTGAAAAAATATATAACTGAATACATAAAAAAATCTGGCATTATGGCTAGTACTGTTGTGGGGGAGATTGTGTCTGCACTGTTATGAGGGCACTATGAATGTAATTACTAGGGTCATTGTGACTGACAATGTGATGGAGACACTCTGGCTGTCATTATTGTGAGTGCTTTTTGGCTGGCCATGTTAAGGGTCATTGTGACTGACAACGTTATGGTTGTAATTACTAGGGGTGATCTTTGGCTGGCCATGTTAAGGCTAGTTTCATATCTCTGGCAGCAATTCCGGCAGAGAACAATCTGCTGGAATTCTCCGGATCCGGCCCTTCATTAACTATAATGAGATCCGGCTGCTATCCGGCAAAAATGCCGAAAATTTGCCGGACACAAACCGCTGAAGCTACAGTGTCTGTCCAGTCGATTCCCGGTATTCTCTGCCGGAACTGTAAAACTAGCCTAAGGGCCACTGTGGCTGACAATGTTATGGAGACACTACGGTTGTAATTACTAGGGGTGTTCTTTTGCTGGTCATGTTAAGGGTAATTGTGGCTAACAATGTTATGGTGGCACTACTGTAGCCAGGGGTTCTGTTACTGTTATGTTATGGGGCACTGTTGCTGGCACTATTATGGGGATACTGTTGCAATCATTGTTATAAAGCGGCACTGTTATGGAACCACTGTGGCTGGCACTGTTTTTAGAGTACTTTGACCTATGAAGGAACTGTGGCTCCCGATATTATGGCAGGAAATGTTTTGGGGGCAATGTTATGGGGCTCTCTGGTCATTATATCTAAACTGAGTAGAAATGACAGGAGTGTGTTATCAGGGAATTTGAAGCCCGAGCTTATACATGAAGCCTGCTGTATGCTCCCCTCTTCTACTTTCTCCTAATCTGAGAATCAGACATTCACTAAAATCATCCCGTTCTTGTCCCCGGCAGGGCAATCAGACACAGTGAAACTGTTGGTGGATTATGGGGCCCGGCCCTGCCTGAGGACGGACACCGGCTGGACACCAGCACATTTTGCTGCAGAGTCAGGAAAGCTCAGCGTCCTGCGCACCCTCCACTCTTTACATGCTCCTATTGATGCTGCGGACATTCATGGAGACTCCCCCAGAAGAATCGCAGAGATTTACGGCCATAAAGACTGCGTCAAGTTTCTGGAGACGTAAGTTTCAACCTGATCTATGATCTATGCCGGCACCAGATCCATACCTGCTAGAGCAGACAGATAACGTATTAAACGATTTAAGAAATATACAAATCTATTAATATATAGGTAAGGCCCCATTCACACAGTCTGATTTTCAGTCCACATCCGATCTGCATTTTTTTACGGATCTATTAATTTAAATGGGGCCGCAAAAAATGCAGACAGCTAACCATGTGCTGTCCGCACCCATACCGCAGCCCTGCAAAAAAGATAGATTATGTCCTGTTCTTGTCTGTTTTGCGGACATGAATGGGCATTTTTACAATAGTGCAGGACAGGAAAGAGCGGGAAACATCAGTATTCGTTTTTTGCAAATCTGCGGTTTGCGGATATGGTCGTCTGTATGAGACCTTATCCTGCAGACTCATGATTAAAGGGGAGAACACATAGAGGACTAGGCATGTTTCCTGGAGGCCATAAATCTTGATGCCCCTTGTATCACCCAGATGCTGGGGCCTACAATAACCTTCTTGCCGTCGGATCAGCCCTGGCATCCACATTTATTTTGTTCAGGGGGTAATAAAGGACCATTTCGTCAGTGTTTGAAAGAAGCCGGACATAATTTTGGGGTTTGATGAAGAGGTCTGGTTGAAGGACATAAGTTTTGAAGAAGTCCTTTAGATAATGACGCAGGGTATATAAAAATTTTGTATGGTGCACTATATGTGCTGATACCAAAATGCCCCTGATGGAAATACTCAAACACAGGGGGTAATGTAGTTATCAGCCTTGGTGTGGTACACGTCTCCCCCTCCTGGAGAAATTAAGATTTTGCAATTTTTAAGTTCATCAAATAGGTTAACTTCCCCAATGTATTTGGTCGACTACGGAGTCTAGGAGAAGGCCAGATAATCTATAAATTAACCCTATATTTTGTCTTTTATTGTATTTCCCAGGGCTGAAGTAGAATGCAGAGATTACCGTTTGGCCGCAGCACTGGAGGGTAACCCCTTGGATGAGTTGGATGAAGACTGGGAGGCCAAAAAGTCAGAGTTTCTAAAATCCCAACTCAGTGTTAAAACTAAGCACACCAGGACTAAGCTCGAAAAACTTTCTCCAAGGCCGAGGTTTATCCAGCAATGT
Organism: Bufo bufo; assembly: GCF_905171765.1. Taxonomy (NCBI): domain Eukaryota; kingdom Metazoa; phylum Chordata; class Amphibia; order Anura; family Bufonidae; genus Bufo; species Bufo bufo. The sequence continues at coordinate 59,663,107 of NC_053392.1, forward strand.
TGTCAGGCACACACAAGAAAGTCATTGCATCCGTCATATATGTGCGAGCAAAATAAACCCTCAAAGCATTGAAAAAATGTACTATTTCTACTTCAGAGACGTAGGAACTAGAACACTGATACGTGCTATTCCACTCTTCTCCACCAGGTGGAGATATCAACACATATGTTGTGTCTCAGTACTGATTGCAGATCTTTACACAACCAGAATTAGATGTACAGTTGTGTTCAAAATTATTCAACCCCCACTGAAATTGAGTGTTTTGGCCAGTTTGACATTGATTTTGATCATTTCAGTCATCTTGTTTACAATTAAATCAAAGAGGCACTTGTAAGTCAGACAAATATAACATAACATTTATAATGAAATAACCACAAATGTCTTTTCTGTGCTCACATCATTATCAGTTTTATTCAACCCCCAAGTGACATTCAATCTTAGTACTTAGTACAACATCCTTTTCCAGTTATAACAGCTTTTAAACGTGAAGCATAGCTTGACACAAGTGCCTTGCAGCGATCTACGGGTATCTTCGCCCATTCTTCATGGGCAAAAGCCTCCAGTTCAGTCACAGTCTTAGGCTTGCGCGCTGCAACTGCCTTTAATCTGCAACCATGCTCTAGTGGACTTGGAGGTATGCTTGGGATCATTGTCCTGTTGAAAGGTCCAACGTCTCCCAAGCCTCAGGTTTGTGACGGACTGCATCACATTTTCATCCAATATCTCCTGGTACTGAAGAGAATTCATGGTACCTTGCACACGCTGAAGCTTCCCTGTACCTGTAGAAGCAAAACAGCCCCAAAGCATGATTGACCCCCCGCCATGCTTCACAGTAGGCAAGGTGTTCTTTTCTTCATAGGCCTTGTTCTTCCTCCTCCAAACATAGCGTTGATCCATGGGCCCAAACAGTTCTAATTTTGTTTCATCAGTCCACAGAACACTATCCCAAAACTTTTGTGGTTTGTCCACATGACTTTTGGCATACTGCAGTCGACTCTTCTTATTCTTTGGAGACAGCAAGGGGGTGCGCCTGGGAGTTCTGGCATGGAGGCCTTCGTTACGCAGTGTGCGCCTTATTGTCTGAGCTGAAACTTCAGTACCCACATCTGACAAATCTTTTTTCAGTTCCTCAGCAGTCACACGGGGACTTTTCTCCACTTTGCGCTTCAGGTAGCGCACAGCAGTCGAAGTCAGCATCTTCTTTCTGCCACGACCAGGTAGCTTTTCAACAGTGCCCTTTGCCTTGAATTTGCGATTGATGCTTCCTATGGTGTCTCGTGGTATGTTTAACATCTTTGCAATCTTCTTATAGCCATTGCCCTTCCTGTGAAGAGAAATCACCTCTTCTCTTGTCTTCCTGGACCATTCTCTTGACTTCACCATGTTTGTAAACACACCAGTAAATGTCTAGAAGGAGCTGAGTATCACAGTCCTTTTAAATCTGCCTAATTGGTGCTTATTATGCTTGATTGCTGCTCCTTGACATCCACAGGTGTTTTCAATACCTGATCGAAAACACTTGAATGAACCTCTGTTCTTAAGAGTGGTAGTCTTTAACCCCTTAAGGACCTAGGACGTACCGGTACGCCCTATTTCCCGAGTCCTTAAGGACCCAGGACGTACCGGTACGTCCTGACTTAAAATCTGTATTCCGGCGCCCCAGGGGTTAATTGGAACGGGATTTCGGCTGAAATCCTTCAGCCGGCATCCTGTGACAACGCCAGGGGGGGTCATTTGACCCCCCCGTATCGGCGATCGCAGCAAACCGCAGGTCAATTCAGACCTGCGGTTTGCTGCGCTTTTTGCAGTTTCTGATCGCCGCGGTCCCTGACCGCGGCGATCAGAAACTTTAGCGTGGCTAAAATAAATATTTTTCACCCCCCCCTGCACCCCTGCACGATTTTATGCCGGAGGGTGGTGCGGGGGGGGTGTCGCATGCGGTGGGGGCGGTGCGGGAGGCGGGCGGTGCGGCAGGCGGGATCGCGATCCCCCGCCCGCCTCCCCATGAACGATCGTTGGCTTCTAGTGGTTGTACCAGAGTGCCAGCACATTGCTGGCACCCTGGTATAAACGGCTGACATCTGTGAAGATGTCAGCCGTTTAACCCTTTCCATACCGCGGTCCGTACGGACCGCTGTATGGAAAAAGTTATCTGTCATCGGTCAGGGAGCTCCCTCCCTCTCCATCGGGGGGCTGCTGTGCCTTTGCAGCCCCCCGATGGAGAGGGAGGGAGCCCCCAGAGAGCCCCCCTCAGCCCCGTGCTTACCCTTCCCCGTCTGCGAAGTTCTGAGCAGACGGGGAGGGTTCCCATGGCAACAGGACGCCTGCTCAGGCGTCCTGCTGTCCATGGTGCTGAACAGATCTGTGCTGAAAGCATAGATCTGTTCAGTGTAAGTAAAATACAGTACAGAACAATATATATTGTTCTGTACTGTATTATACAGACACCAGACCCACTGGATCTTCAAGAACCAAGTGGGTCTGGGTCACAAAAATGTAAAAAAAAGTGAAAAAAGTTAAGATAAAAAAAAAACCATTTATCACTGAATAAAAATTAAAAAAATAAAATAAACTACACATATTAGGTATCGCCGCGTCCGTAACGACCTGATCTATAAAATGGTCATGTTACTTTCCCAGCACGGTGAACGCCATAAAAATAAAAAAATAAAAACTATGAGAAAATTGAAATTTTGCCCACCTTACTTCCCAAAAAAGGTAATAAAAGTGATCAAAAAAGTCGCATGTACGCCAAAATAGTACCAATCAAACCGTCATCTCATCCCGCAAAAAATGAGACCCTACTCAAGATAATCGCCCAAAAGCTGAAAAAACTATGGCTCTTAGACTATGGAGACACTAAAACATGATTTTTTTTTTTTTAAAATGAAATCATTCTGTAAAACTTACATAAATAAAAAAAAAGTATACATATTAGGTATCGCCGCGTCCGTATCGACCGGCTCTATAAAAATATCACATGACCTAACCCCTCAGATGACCACCGTAAAAAAATAAAAATAAAAACAGTGTAAAAAAAGCCATTTTTTGCCATCTTACGTCACAAAAAGTGTAATAGCAAGCGATCAAAAAGTCATATGCACCCCAAAATAGTGCCAATCAAACCGTCATCTCATCCCGCAAAAAATGAGACCCTACTCAAGATAATCGCCCAAAAACTGAAAAAACTATGGCTCTTAGACTATGGAGACACTAAAACATTTTTTTGGTTTTAAAAATGAAGTTATTGTATAAAACTTACATAAATAAAAAAAAATGTATACATATTAGGTATCGCCGCGTCCGTGACAACCTGCTCTATAAAATTACCCCATGATCTAACCTGTCAGATGAATGTTGTAAATAACAAAAAAAAAAAACGTGCCAAAAAAGCTATTTCTTGTTACCTTGCTGCACAAAAAGTGTAATATAGAGCAACCAAAAATCATATGTACCCTAAACTAGTACCAACAAAACTGCCACCCTATCCCGTAGTTTCTAAAATGGAGTCACTTTTTTGGAGTTTCTACTCTAGGGGTGCATCAGGGGGGCTTCAAATGGGACATGGTGTCAAAAAAAACAGTCCAGCAAAACCTGCCTTCCAAAAACCATATGGTGTTCCTTTCCTTCTGCGCCCTGCCGTGTGCCCGTACAGCGGTTTACGACCACATATGGGGTGTTTCTGTAAACTACAGAATAAGGGCCATAAATATTGAGTTTTGTTTGGCTGTTAACTCTTGCTTTGTAACTGGAAAAAAAATATTAAAATGGAAAATCTGCCAAAAATGAGAAATTTTGAAATTGTGTCTCTATTTTCCATTAAATCTTGTGCAACACCTAAAGGGTTAACAAAGTTTGTAAAATCAGTTTTGAATAGCTTGAGGGGTGTAGTTTCTTAGATGGCGTCACTTTTATGGAGTTTCTACTCTAGGGGTGCATCAGGGGGGCTTCAAATGGGACATGGTGTCAAAAAACCAGTCCAGCAAAATCTGGCTTCCAAAAACCAAACCGCGCACCTTTCACTCTACGCCCCGCTGTGTGGCCGTACAGTAGTTTACAGCCACATATGGGGTGTTTCTGTAAACGGCAGAGTCAGGGCAATAAAGATACAATCTTGTTTGGCTGTTAACCCTTGCTTTGTAACTGGAAAAAAAATATTAAAATGGAAAATCTGCCAAAAATGTGAAATTTTGAAATTGTGTCTCTATTTTCCATTAAATCTTGTGCAACACCTAAAGGGTTAACAAAGTTTGTAAAATCAGTTTTGAATAGCTTGAGGGGTGTAGTTTCTTAGATGGGGTCACTTTTATGGAATTTCTAATCTAGGGGTGCATCAGGGGGGCTTCAAATGGGACATGGTGTCAAAAAACCAGTCCAGCAAAATCTGGCTTCCAAAAACCAAACCGCGCACCTTTCACTCTACGCCCTACTGTGTGCCCGTACAGTAGTTTACGGCCACATATGGGGTGTTTCTGTAAACGGCAGAGTCAGGGCAATAAAGATACAATCTTGTTTGGCTGTTAACCCTTGCTTTGTTAGTGGAAAAAATGGGTTAAAATTGAAAATTAGGCAAAAAAATGAAGTTCTCAAATTTCATCCCCATTTGCCAATAACTCTTGTGCAACACCTAAAGGGTTAACGACGTATGTAAAATCAGTTTTGAATACCTTGAGGGGTGTAGTTTCTTAGATGGGGTCACTTTTAGGGAGTTTCTCCTCTAGGGGTGCATCAGGGGGCTTCAAATGGGACATGGTGTCAAAAAACCAGTCCATAAAAATCAGCCTTCCAAAAACCAAACGGCGCACCTTTCACTCTACGCCCCGCTGTGTGGCCGTACAGTAGTTTATGGCCACATATTGGGTGTTTCTGTAAACGGCAGAGTCAGGGCAATAAAGATACAATCTTGTTTGGCTGTTAACCCTTGGTTTGTTAGTGGAAAAAATGGGTTAAAATGAAAAATTTGACAAAAATATGAAATTCTCAAATTTCCTCCCCATTTGCCAATAACTCTTGTGCAACACCTAAAGGGTTAACAATGTATGCAAAATCAGTTTTGAATACCTTGAGGGGTGTAGTTTCTTAGATGGGGTCATTTTTGGGTGGTTTCTATTATGTAAGCCTCGCAAAGTGACTTCAGACCTGAACTGGTCGCTAAAAATTGAGTTTTTGTAAAATTATGAAAAATTTCAAGATTTGCTTCTAAACTTCTAAGCCTTATAACATCCCCAAAAAATAAAATATCATTCCCAAAACAATTCAAACATGAAGTAGACATATGGGGAATGTAAAGTCATCACAATTTTTTGGGGTATTACTATGTATTACAGAAGTAGAGAAACTGAAACTTTGAAATTTGCTAATTTTTTTCAAATTTTTGGTAAATTAGGTATTTTTTTGTGCAAAAAAAATAATTTTTTTGACTTCATTTTACCAGTGTCATGAAGTACAATATGTGACGAAAAAACAATCTCAGAATGGCCTGGATAAGTCAAAGCGTTTTAAAGTTATGAGCACTTAAAGTGACACTGGTCAGATTTGCAAAAAATGGCCTGGTCCTTAAGGTGAAAATGAGCCCGGTCCTTAAGGGGTTAAGGGTTTGAATAATTGTGTCAATGAAGAAATCACAAAAAAAAACATTTAACACTGTATTACAAAAACAATTGATGTCATTTGGTTCTTTAAAAAGTCCTTGTAAGATTTCATTCTGAACACAATTACAAATGTACACTAAATTCCCTAAAACCCTTTACAGCATTGGGGGTTGAATAATTTGGAACACAACTGTAGATTGGACCTTTGGTATGAAGAGTGTAACTGAGAAGAAAATTACATTGTAGCCCATTTCAATCAGAAAATGAGGCGCCATATACACCAGATATATTGAGATACCAATAATAAAGTCCCTTTTCCTGTACTCTCTTGGTATGAATTTTCACATACAGGGAGCCATTATACTGCATCTATATTGGACTGGACTGGCTGCGCAAATTGTCCTCACTTTTAATAAGTTTGTGAGGTTCTTCCATTCGAAATGTATAGAAGTTGATCAAGCACCAACTATAAAAAAATGTTTTTAGCTGTCTTAAGGGACTATATACAGGAGTATGTGACCATAATATCATAAGTGATAACCAGCATGGCTTTACTAAGGACAGAAGTTGTCAGACTAATCTGATTAGTTTTTATGTGGAGGTGAGTTGACGCCTGGAAAGAGGGACGACTGTGGATGTAGTGATTCTGGATTTTGCAAAGGCATCTGATCAGGGGCGTAGCTATAGGCTCATGGGCCCTGATACTGAGACTGTGGGTCCAGTGGAAGCTATCCAAGGCATCACATAGAGGAACTGCAGTTTGGCATTACATTTGCTGTAGTTGCTCATTGTAGATGTAGCAGAGCTGAGTTTGTCACTTGCCTAAGACTGAGGGGCGGTGGGGCAGTTTGTCACTTGCCTAAGGGGGGGGCCTCCCACTGTGCACATTAATCCTGGATGAGCAATCGCTGCTGCCCTGCTGCAGTCACATCTGATGAGACTGAGATTTCCTAAGGGGGTATTGACTGGTCTGGCAGTTTATCACGATCTCACCGGCGCTCTGGGTCAGCCACCAGGCGGGTCAGGGGACTCACTCAGGGACAGTCACTCACTGGATCGGACCAGGACCACAGTCAGACGGTCCAGTTTATCACGCCGCCAGCGCCGGGCTCACCTCAGTATATCAATCAACAGTGTCTCGCAGTCGCAGAGTCTCAGGACAAGAGTCACTCCCTCGCAAGTTCGCTAACAATCCGGCGGTCAGCACACAGCTTCCTCTTCCTGAGACCTGAACTGAAGCCACTCCCCCTCCTCACTTCGCCTGCCCTGCACAGTGCACGTGACGCAGGGCTCGCCTCTCAGCCTCTGCTCTCCGCCCCCTATGATTTTAGTTATCAGCTGCAGGCCGCGCCGCCCGCTTTACTGTGGCTCTCCTGTCTTGAGAGGGCCCCATGGGCCTGACTGTATAATAAATTACTATGATGCAATCAGTTTGGGACAGGGACGACGCAGTAGGCCTGGAACATGCGATAGACACATGGACCGTGTTTCCTGGGTCGATCACGGTTGTGTGCATTTGCCCTCAAGCCATATTTACACAACAAATTGTGGTCCCCAATGCACGGAACAGCCGGGCAACAGCCGTGTGCATGAGCTCTAAAAATCACTGGGCACTGTGTGATTGGGTATCAACAATGAGGTTCAATGTGGATCAATGTAAAGTTATGCTTCTTGGTAGTAATCTCTGTGCATCATATGTCCTAGGGGGAGTAACACTGGGGGAGTCACTTATAGAAAAGGATTTGGGTGTCCTTGTGGATGGTAGATTAAATAACAGCACACACAATGTCAATCAGCTGCTTCTAAGGCCACAAGGATATTGTCATGCATTAAAAGAGGCATGGACTTGCGGGGCAGGGATGTAAAACTACCACTTTACAAAGCGTTGGGGCTGCCTCATCTGTAATATGCAGTTCAGATCTGGGCACCAGTCCATAGAAAAGATGTCCTGGAGCTGGAAAAAGTACAAAGGAGAGCGACTAAACTGATAAGGGGCATGGAGGGTTTTAGTTATGAAGAAAGATTAAAATAATAAAATTTATTTAGTCTTGAGAAGAGACATCTAAGGGGGGACATGATTACCCTATACAAATATAAAAAATGGGCCATACAAAAATAAATAGTGGAAAACTGTTCCTCAAAGATTTGTGACTATGTGGAATAATCATCTTCTTCGCCATAAGAACTGTGAATCTGTAGAATAGGCACCCCAGGAGTTGGTTCTTTTTCTGTAAGGGCTATGAATCTGTGGAGTAATCACCTTAAGTGCCAGTTGCTGTAAATATGTGGAGTAATTGCCTTTAGCTGCTGGTTCTTTACTGTAAGAGCTGTGAATCACTGGAGTAGTCACTAGTGATGGACGAACATGGGCCAGGTCGCAAACGCACGTTCGTGATCAAATGTTTGCGAACCGCACATTCGTTTTGGGCCCCATTCACTTTAATGGCAGACGAACCTGAAAAACCTTCAGGTCATATTTGCAGCCACCAAATACTTACTAGAAGTGCACAATTAGTCCCACAACATGGACAGTGACATATCAGAGGGGGATCAATGTCAAAAATTTGCACAAAAAAGATGTATTTTGATCAGGGGCCATTTTTATGCGTCTTAGAGGGAAACTCTCAAAAATGTGCCCTGCTGGAGCCTAGAAAATTTTTATTTTAGGACACAGGAGTACAGGCCCAAAAATTAGGCATTCACCTGACAGAAAAGAACAAGTGATTATGTGGCTGGAGGTATATTAGATGGTTACTGGATAACAATTTTACTGTAGGCCAGTACAGGCCCCAAAAAGTAGTAATTCACCTGACAGAAAAGAACAAGTGATTATGTGGCTGGAGGTATATTAGATGGTCACTGGATAACAATTTTACTGTAGGCAGGTACAGGCCGCAAAAATTAGGCATTCACCTGACAGAAAAGAACAAGTGATTATGTGGCTGGAGGTACATTAGCCGGTCACTGGATAACAATTTTACTGTAGGCCAGTACAGGCTGCAAAAATTATGCTTTCTCCTAACAGAAAAGAACAAGTGATTATGTGGCTGGAGGTATATTAGACTGTCACTGGATAACTATTTTACTGTAGGCCAGTACAGGCCCCAAAAATTAGGCATTCACCTGACAGAAAAGGCCTTTTATGCCGCTGTATATACATAAGACAAGGACCATTCTTTGTTCTGGGTTGTGGCGGATATGTGTGGGCTGGCATGAGAAAATTCAAATACATGTGGTCGTCACAGGTGTTGAATTCCTCCGAGATCCATGCCTCATTCATTTTTAGAAATGTGAGGTAGTCCACACTGTCGTGAGCTAGGCGAGTGCGAGTGCGTTTATCGGTCACGATCCCCCCTGCTGAGCTGAACATCCTTTTGGACAGGACACTCGACGAGGGGTAAGCCAAGAGTTCCATAGCAAATTGTGCCAGCTCTGGACACAGGTCAAACCTGCACACCCAGTAGTCCAGGGGTTCCTCGCTTCTCAGAGCGTCCACATCGGCCGTTAACCTGATGGGTTGGCTGCAAGAATGATCTCATATCCGAAGTGACCAACACATCTTCAAACCGCCCTCTTCTTGCAGGCGCGGTAGGATTGATACCCGCACCTGTTTCGCTGTGGGCGGAAATTCCTCTGCCAGCGCCAGCAACAGCAGAATGTGCAGTGATCAGATACGGGTACACTGACGCCACTTATGCAGTGGGTCAGGATATGGATAGATAATAGTCTGTATTGTTTGTGACGCCAATTTTAGCGTGTGCAGGGTACTATCCGAGGGCCCTCCCAAGGTGTTATAACGCACGTCCCAGGTTAGGAATGCCAGAGTGGTGTAATGGCTTATAATGTCTCTATAGGTGGTGATATTTGTGTCAACGGTGTCTCCTACCTGGGTACGGCTGGACTCCTGGCTCACTTGCAATAAATTTGAGTGTAGTGATAGTAGGAGTAATAGAGGAATTTTGCAGCAGAAATGATGTCCAGACCTTTAGATGCAGTTCAAACTTTTCTTTACTGAAGATAACTTGTATCCAAACAGTATACAGCTTTGGTCTTTGGTCCCAGCAGGTTTTGCCAATCATTGGCAGAAATAAATGCTTCTGCTTTAATGTGATCTTGCAGGATAATTTGTCTGCTTGTTAGCTCTGTAACTGTGGCAGGAACTAATCTTTTGCTTTGAACTGTACCTTCTGCTTTGTGGGGACAGACTAGCTGAGGAGGAATGGCTACTCCTAGGTCTCTGGACTTGACTCACAGATGTATTCTCAGAGGATGCCTTCTTCATGAAACTGGAGGTTGTCTGCTTTCTTTTCATCCAGTTGAGCTGCAGGGCTCTGACTGGGAATTTTATCAAGTCTCAGAACGTGCTGTCTTCCCTATACAGGGGGTAAACTAGATCTGGTTCTAACAGTTTTTTTCCTCCCTTGCTGCAGGAAGATGGAAACCTCTACTTCTCCTCAGCAGGAAGGGGGCAGAATAGAACAGGATCGTTCCACTCTGAACGGCCATAAGATTAAAACTATCTTTACCAATGCTGCTGCCACCTGCTGGTGGACCTGTAACATTACAAGGAAAAAAATTACATTTAACATGGTTTTACATGCACATTCATAGAGACATAATACAAATTATATCAGATGACAATATAAAATCTCTTAAAGGGCAGTAGCGGAGTAGAGGAGTGTAGTAACACAACCCTGGGGTGTTACAAATGCAGCATCTCTCACAGCAAGGCCTGTAAATGCTGCATTCTGACAGCCCTCTGTGATGCTGGTAAAAATTCCGCCGGGGGTCTAAGTACGTTGCCACCCAGTACTGGTCCTTGCCCTTTATGCTTTTTATACGGGGGTCTCTCTTCAAACACTGGAGCATGAAGGCCCCCATTTGCACTAAATTGGAAGCGGTGGAGTGGCCTGGCTCCTGCTCATCGCCCAGGAGAATGTCGTCCTCGGTCTCCTCCCCCCAGCCAGACACCAGAGATCCCCGAAAAGTTAAAATCCCCCTCAAAGCCTGCTCTCCTTGCTCTCCTCCCCCCAGCCACCATCCTCCTCTGACTCCTCTTCAGACTCATTCTGACTTCTCTCAGATGGAGTAGCCCCCCTGGGAATTCATTCAGCATTGGGACTTCCTCATCTTCCAGCTCCTGCTCCTCGACGGCTTGATCAATGACACGACGCACTGCACGCTCCAGAAAGAAGGTGTAAGGTACGATGTCACTGATTTCGCCCTGGCTGCGACTGACCAGTTTGGTGATCTCATCAAATGGGCGCAGAAGTCTGCATGCATCATGCATGAGCTACAACTGGCGCAGTGAAAAGAAAGCAAGCTCCCCAGAACCTGTCCTGCTGCACAGTTCGTACAAGTAGTCATTAACGGCACATTGCTGCTGGAGCAGCCTATCAAGCATATACAAGGTGGAGTTCCAGCGCGTTGGGCTGTCACAAATCAGACATCTGAGGGGCAGGTAGTGTCGCCGCTGAACGTCAACAAGGTGAGCCATGGCCTTGTAAGATCTTATAAAATGGCCAGAGATTTTCCCGGCCTGCTTCAAAACGTCCTGGACCCCCGGGTATTTGGCAATGAATCGCTGCATGACTAAGTTCAGGACGTGTGCCATGCACGGCACGTGTGTCATTTTGCCCTGTTTCAGAGCGCTCAGAAGATTGGCACCATTGTCACACACCACTTTACCAACTGTCAAATTGAGCGGGGTTAGCCACTGATCGGCCTGTGACCGCAGAGCTGAAAGCAGTGCAGGATCGGTGTGCAGGACCAGTGTGGCTCTTGGCTTCCAGGCACAACAGCCACAGCACATCATGGCAACGTCTCACCTGGCACGTCGAATAGGTTTTGGGGATCTTGAGGGGTGCAGCGGAAGAGGTGGTAGCAGTGGAAAAGGAGGAGTCAGCCAAGGAGGATGGAGTAGATGAGGCAGGCCTGATTGCAATCTGTGGCGGTAACACCAAATCCACACGGGTGCCACGGGTTACATGCTTGACGGCCGTCAGAAGGTTCACCCAGTGGGCAGTAAAAGTTATGTACCTTCCCTGCCCATTTTTGCTAGACCACGTGTCTGTCGTCAGATGTATCTTGGCACCGACACTGTGTGCCAGAGATATATTCTCTTGCCGCTGAACGTAGTCATATAGCTCTGGGATGCCCTGCTGGGAGAAATATTTCCTTCCGGGAACTTTTCATTTTCTAAAGGCCTCAGAGTCCACCAGTTTATGTGGCAGTAGTTGGCAGGCTAGCAGTTCCGACAAGCCAGCGGTCAGCCATTGGGCAAGAGGGTTATCCGGCGTCATCAACTTTTTACGCTCGAACATTTAGGCCACGGAAGCCTGCCTTCTCCCAGATGAACTTGACGATGGCACGGTTGAAAGTGGAGGACAAATGGGAGGAGAGAGGAGAAGAGGCAGGACGTGGAGCTTTGTGGGTTCTGACAGCGTTGCTTCCACTGGGCTCGGTGATGGGAGGCCAGGTACCTTCTTAAGGTGGTCTTCCCTAAGTGAGTGTTGGGCTTACCGTGACTTAAGCGTTGACAGCACAGGCTGCAGATGGCAACACTATTATCAGCAGCGGACACGTTAAAAAAAGCCCACACTGAGGAGCCATGTGCCAGCATCCTGGGAGCGCAAGATGTGACCGTGCATTGTGGATGGTTCGCTCCAGATACATTTGCAGTCTGCTTTTTGCCTCCTGTGCACTGCGAGTTCTGCTTCTCCTTCCTATCTGCTGCTCCATCTCTCCCTCTGAACTTCTCTTCCTCTCTTGTGGGCACCCACGTGACGTCCATTGACACTTCATCATCGTCACCTTCACCACCACTGACATTAGAGATTTTGGAGTAGGCAGCAACAGCGAGGACCACCCTCCTTGGGCTGATCTGGGTACTGTCGTCAGACCGCTGGGTGGCGGCCATTGCTACCGCCTCTTCCTCATCCGATGCCAAGAATGGCTGCGCATCGGTAAGGTCTGGGAATGGATGGGAAAATAATTCCTCTGACTCGAGTGGGGGGGCTATGGTGGTGGTGGTGTCTTTGGGGGTGCACACAGCAGAGAGTGAGGAGAGTGCATATACAGAGGATGAGGAGGGTGCAGAAGTAGAAGGCTGAGTGAGCCACTCAACTAACTCTGGTGCGTCCTTTAAAGTAATCGCACGCACCTTCTCCAACTTCCCACTGAGGCTCCGGACTGGTGCACCTCCCCGACCCCTACCACCCCTACGGAATGGCCTGCCTTATCCTCTGTCTGTCATTTTCAAAATTACCCTGTGCCTAATTCCCTAGAGAAGAGCAATATTTGTGGAAGAAGGTATATCGCAGGCCTCAATCAATATTTGGTGGAAGCATGTATATCAGACCCCTTAATCAGTATTTTGTGGAAGCAGGTGTATCGCAGGCCTCAATCAATATTTGGTGGAAGCAGTTATATCACACCCCTCAATCAGTATTTTGTGGAAGCAGGTGTATCGCAGGCCTCAATCAGTATTTGGTGGAAGCTGGTATATCGAACCCCTTAATCAGTATTTTGTGGAAATCAATATTTGGTGGAAGCAGGTATATCAGTCCCCTTAATCAGTATTTTGTGGAAGCAGGTGTATCGCAGGCCTCAATCAATATTTTGTGGAAGCAGGTATATCAATCCCCATAATCAGTATTTTGTGGAAGCAGGTATATAGAACCCCTTAATCCAGGGCTCGACAAATCCCAGGCGCCAGGTCGCCATGGCGACCAGGAATTTAGTATTGGCGCTTGGGTATGGGTGCGGAGCTGCCGTTCTGTCCGGAGGCAGCGCCGTTTGAAACAGCTCCGTCACAGCACACAATAGCAGAGACGCTGGCAGCAGGGAGGGGAGGGACTCGGGAGGAGCGTAATCTGATCCTAGAGTGGAAGCTGCTTCTGCCAGCCCCTCCCCTCCCCGCCCACCAACCAATCAGAGCTGAGGCAATGCAAGCACTAGCAGCTCTGGGTCACTGACACAAGTACAGGGAGTCTAAGTAAGAAAGAATCGAATGAGTCTCAGGTTAAAAGAATCTAAAGATCCGATTAGTTAGAGACTCGTTCGATTCTTTGAGTTAAAAGAGCCGTGAGTCAGACTCTAGAACAGGTTACACTGAGGCTCCGGCTGATGCTTTTGTTGCAGCAGTGATAAGATTAAGGGACAGGAGCAGAGAGATAAAAGTGACAGGACACAGTTTAGATTACAGTTTGAATTAACCCTTTAGGATCAAATTGGCTTCTCAAGGAGATTTATATGTTAAAGGCATCCCTTCTTCTGTCTCATTCAGTAGCTATATAACTAAGGGTACTTTCACACTTGCGGCAGGATGGATCCGGCAGGCTGTTCACCCTGTCGGATCCATCCTTCCGCTGTTTCGCCGGACCGCAGCTCTGTCCCCATTGACTATAATTGGGGGGGAGCTCCAGCGCAGCACGGCAGTGCATGGTGAAAGGCCGCCGGACTAAAAGTACTGCATGTCCAACTTTTTAGTCCGAGGGCCTCTCACCGCGAACTGCCGTGCTGCGCCGGAGCTCCACCCCCGTCCCCGATATAGTCAATAGAGTCCGGGGACGGAGCGGCGGTATATGTAACATGGTATACAGCATTATTGGGGGGCTCTTTGGAGAAGTGGGGGGGGAGCACTATGGGGGCACCTACTAGGGGCTTTATGACGCGGCTCCGCCTGGCTCCTAACTTTTTCAGCTGGCTCCTAGATTTTAAGGAAATTTGTCAAGCCCTGCCTTAATCAATATTTGGTGGAAGCAGGTATATCGCAACCCTCAATCTGTATTTTGTGGAAGCAGGTATATCAAACCCCTTATTCAGTATTTTGTGGAAGCAGGTATATCGCACCCCTCAATCTGTATTTTGTGGAAGCAGGAATATCAAACCACTTAATCAGTATTTGGTGGAAGCTGGTATATAAAACCCCTTAATCAGTATTTTGTAGAAGCAGGTATATAGAACCCCTTAATCAATATTTGGTGGAAGCAAGTATATCGCACCCCTTAATCAGTATTTTGTGGAAGCAGGTATATCAAAACCCTTAATCAGTATTTTGTGGAAGCAGGTATATCACACCCCTCAATCAGTGTTTTGTGGAAGCAGGTATATAGAACCCCTTAATCAATATTTGTTGGAAGCAGGTATATCACAGGCCTCAATCAATATTTGGTGGAAGCAGGAATATCAATCCCCTTAATCAGTATTTTGTGGAAGCAGGTATATAGAACCCCTTAATCAATATTTGGTGGAAGCAGGTATATTGCAACCCTTAATCTGTATTTTGTGGAAGCAGGTATATCAAACCCCTTAATCAGTATTTTGTGGAAGCAGGTATATTGCACCCCTCAATTTTTTTTTTGGGGCAACAGGTATATCACACCAGTTGCAATTAGTTATTCCAATAGCGTTTGTCCCTCTATATAGCTGCGGTATCGCAGCAGTACCGCACACAACTGCTGCACAATACAAATGCACTATAGTATACTTTCTATGTTAGAAAGTATATTATAAGTATATCACACCCCTCAGTATATAACACCTATCGATAGCATACCTATACCAGTCCTTAAAAAGACTTTTGTGGCCCTATTAGCTAACGTTTGGTGTCCTTAACAGTCTGTCCCTGCTCCACAAAGCAACCTCTCCCTACACTGGCAAAACACAGAATGTAAAATGGCTGCCAGATTGGGTTCTGTTATAGGGTGGGGGTGTGTCCATATGCTGAAACGTCTCAATTGGCTGTCCTGTCCCACCTGATGTGTGTGTCATGGGTCAAAGTTTGGCGCAATGCAAAAGAATATGGTGACGGCGGACTTCACCATATGTTCGCATGTTCGGGGAAATCGCGAACGCGCAAAACAACTGCCGGGCGAACCGCAAAGCAATCTCTAGTAGTCACCTCTGGAGCTGGTTCTGTACTGTACAGTCTGTGAAGTAATCACTTCAGGAGTTGGTTCTTCACTGTAAAAGCTGCATATCTGTGGAGTAATCACTTCAGGGCCTGGTTCTTTACTGAAAGAGCTGTGAATCTGTGGCTTAATGTAGGATCTTTCTTACAACAGAATAACATTAATGATTTTACTGATTTACTCACCTGATATGGAGACTCATCAGGATAATTTAAGATAAGTATTATTGATCCTTCGGGAGAATAAATTGTATGCTAAGTTGGAAAAATGTTCAGGAACAGCAGTTTCTGGGTTACTTACTTTCTGCCTCAGGTTTTCGCATGGATCCCGAAAAGGTCCGTGGGGTACTAGAATGAGACCGGCCGGAGAATCAGAAAGCTTTGATGCGGTTTTTAGGATTTACTAATTACTACAGGAAGTTGATCCTGAATTATTCCATTATTCTCAAACCTTTGACCGATATGACTAGGAAGGGCGCTGACTTCTCTGTCTGATCGGAAGAGGCATTACAGGCTTTTTCTGCTATTAAGGAATGTTTTGCTTCCGCTCCCATTCTGATGCAACCCGATGTGTCTCAACCCTTCATTGTGGAGGTTGACGCGTCAGAAGTGGGAGTCGGAGCAGTTTTGTCGCAAGGTCCTTCTCCTAGCAAATGGCGTCCATGTGCTTTTTTCTCTAAGAAACTCTCTGCTGCCGAAAGAAATTATGATGTTGGGAATAGAGATTTGTTGGCCATCAAATTGGCCTTTGAGGAATGGCGTGATTGGCTAGAATGAGCAATTCATCCGATTACGGTAATTAATGACCATAAGAATCTGGCTTACCTGCAATCAGCAGGCCAGATGGTCATTGTTCTTTACTAAGTTTAATTTTGTGGTCACTTATCGTCCTGGGATCAAAAACGTCAAAGCGGATGCTTTGTCACGTAGCTTTCCTGGGGTCGGGTGGGGTGGTGGTATCCGCTCTTTATCCCTAGCTGGAGGCGGAAGTGCTGGGGGCTCAAGGTGAGGCACCTGATTCCTGTCCTCCAGGGAAGTTGTTTGTTCCTTCAGAACTGCGACACAAGGTGTTCAAGGAACATCATGATACTGTCCTTGCGGGACACCCTGGGAGTAGATCCATGGTGGATCTTATTTCCTGAAGATTCTGATGGCCAGGTTTGCGTAAATGTGTTGAGGGCTATGTAGCAGCTTGTGAGACCTGTGCACGCGCTAAGGTAGCTCACACTCGGCCATCAGGATCTCTTCTTCCGTTGTCCATTCCATCTCGTCCTTGGACGCATTTGTCAATGGACTTCATCACTGATTTACCAAGTTCCTCTGGGAAAACTGTGATTTTGGTGGTTGTGGACCGCTTCAGTAAGATGGCTCACTTTGTACCATTATCAGGTTTGCCCAATGCTAAAACTCTTGCTCAGGTGTTTATTGGTAACATCGTGAAATTACACGGCATCCCCTCTGATGTGGTGTCTGATAGAGGGGGATGCAATTTGTTTCCAGGTTTTGGAAGGCGTTTTGTACTCGTCTGGGTATTCAGTTGTCTTTCTCTTCGGCTTTCCATCCTCAGTCGAATAGACAAACTGAGGGCACTAATCAGAACCTGGAGACTTATTTGAGGTGTTTTGTCGCTGAGAATCAGGAAGAATGGTACTCGTTTTTGTCCTTGGCTGAGTTTGCCTTGAATAACCCTAGACAGGAATCAACTGATAAGTCACCATTTTTTGGCGCATATGGTTTTCACCCTCAGTTTGGTGCTTTTTCTGAGACTGAATCTTCTGGTATACCTGATAGAAGAAATTCTCTTCTTTATTGTCATTTATCTGGCGGAAGATTCAGGTTAATTTGAAAAAGATGGGCGAAAGATATAAACGGATGGCTGACAAGAGACGTATGACTGGTCCGGACCTGTGTGTGGGTGATTTGGTGTGGTTGTCCACTAAGAACATTAAGTTGAAAGTGCCTTCTTGGAAGTTGGGCCCAAGATTTATTGGTCCTTGCAAAATCTCAGCCAATAATAATCCGTTGGCGTTTCGTCTGAAATTTCCGCAGGCCTGGAAGATCCATAATGTGTTTCACAGGTCCTTGTTGAAGAAGTATGTTGAACCTGCTGAACCATCTCCTTTGCCTCCTCCTTCTGTGTTGATAGATGGAAATCTGGAGTTTCAGAACTCCAGAATACTCAACTCGCGTGTTCTTTGGCGTTCCCTTCAGTACCTGGTGCATTGGAGGGGATACAGTCCTGAGGAAAGAATGTGGGTTCCGGCTACCAATGTCAATACTAGCTGCCTTGTGAACGCCTTTCACAGGGCACACCCGGATAAAGTTGGTCCTGGGTGCCCGGAGGTCACCCGTAGAGGGGGGGGGGGGTACTGTCACGCCCTGCCCTGTGAGTGATCTGAGAAGATCTGTCAGACTTGCTGCACGTGAATCTATCTGACAGATTGCTTTGTTGTGGCTTTGGGCAGGATCCCACCCCTCACAGGTTCTGCTCATTAGTTTGTTAGTGATGCTATTTATACCTGCCTCTCACTATTGCCCTTTGCGGTTTATAGTTTCTCCTGGAGTCCTCTGCTGGCGGTTTGTGGATCTGCTGCTCCCAGTTCATCTTCAGTTAAAGAGGACCTTTCACTAGAATAAAACATCTAAACTAACTATACAGACATGGAGAGCGGCGCCCAGGGATCTCCCTGCACTTATTGTTATAACTGGGCGCCACCGCGTTCTCCCGTTATAGCCTCCGGTATCTTCATAGTTAGGCTCCACCCAGGGGAACCTGCCTGTGTCTCATTCTCCCATGCTGTAGCGCTGGCCAATCGCAGCGCTCAGCTCCTAGCCTGAGAGGCTTTTTTTTCTCTCAGGCTATGAGCTGAGCGCTGCGATTAGCCAGCGCTACAGCATGGGAGAAGGAGACCCCGGCAGGTTCCCCTGGGTGGAGCCTAACTATGAAGATACCGGAGGCTATACCGGGCGAACGGCGCGGCGCCCAGGTATAATAGTAAGTGCAGGGAGATCCCTGGGCGCCGCTCTCCATGTCTGTATAGTTAGTTTAGATGTTTTATTCTAGTGAAAGATCCTCTTTAAGTCCTCCTTCCTTCCCTTCTGTTGTTTGTACTGGCTAGGCCTTAGGTAGACGTGGGTTCCTTCATCTTGTGCAAGGAACCGGTTGTCTTTTCGCCTGCTCCCTAGCTGAGGGTTTGTATCAGTTGCAGCAGGGCTTAGGTTCGAGTACATAAACAATTCTGCCATCGTGATTTGTTCATGTTGGTAGCAGTCAGGGAAAGGCTCAGGGATTGTAAGGAGGTGACCTTTCCCTGTTACCTAGCTGTGGGGCCTAGCATGTTGTTTTGTGTAATTTTGTTGTGCTTGGTTTGCTTCCCTTCCCTCACCTTTCGTGACATGATGACGCTCCCGTGGCAGTGTTGTTAGGTGCAACTTCTGGTTTGACTGTGCAGAATGACCTCACAGAGTTGTGTCATCCTGCCAGCTCCATTCAAGATCAATACAGGCATATAAGTATCCATCATGCAGTTTCATCAGGGAGAACAATGACCACAAACATACCATTAGTGTCATTAAGAACTATCTTTAACATAAAAAAAAAGAACAAGTAGTCCTGGAAATTATGATATAGCCCTCAAAGAGCCCTGATCTCAACATATCCAGTATGTCTGGGATTACATGAAGAGACTGAAGGATTTGAGCAAGCCTACATCCAAAGAAGATATGTGGTTATTTCTCCAAGATGTTTGGAACAACTTCCCTGGTGCAGGTGTACTTAGAAGAACTGATGCTGTTTTGAAGGCAAAGGGTGGTCACACCAAATATTGATTTGATTTAGATCTCTTTTTTGTTCACTCACTTTGCATTAAATTCATATAAATTAATTCTATGTATACTATTAACAGTGCACTTCTATTTTTGAAAGTGTTCTTAATTTGCAGTACTTTTTCCAGAACTTCCTAAAACTGTTGCACAGTACTGTATATAGATAACTATGGTAGCAGACCACTATTGCATGGAGCCCATGGAACCAGAGCGGGTGTCAGTGTGTCATTATCCTATACCCCAAGTGTCAGTGTCATTATCCTGTACCCCCAAGTGTCAGTGTCATTATCCTATACCCCCAAGTGTCAGTGTCATTATCCTGCACCCCAAGTGTCAGTGTCATTATGTGTCATTATCCTTTACCCCAAGTGTCAGTGTGTCATTGTCCTGTATCCCAAGTGTTAGTGTGTCATTATCCTGTACCCCAAGTGTCAGTGTCATTATGTGTCATTATCCTTTACCCCAAGTGTCAGTGTGTCATTGTCCTGTATCCCAAGTGTCAGTGTGTCATTATCCTGTACCCCAAGTGTCAGTGTGTCATTATCCTGTACCCCAAGTGTCAGCGTGTCATTGTCCTGTACCCCAAGTGTCAGTGTCATTATGTGTCATTATCCTGTACCACAAGTGTCAGTGTCATTATCCTGTACCCCCAAGTGTCAGTGTCATTATGTGTCATTGTCCTGTATCCCAAGTGTCAGTGTGTCATTGTTCTGTACCCCAAGTGTCAGTGTCATTATGTGTCATTATCCTGTACCCCAAGTGTCAGCGTGTCATTGTCCTGTACCCCAAGTGTGAGTGTCATTATGTGTCATTATCCTGTACCCAAAGTGTCAGTGTCATTATCCTGTACCCCAAGTGTCAGTGTCATTATCCTGTACCCCAAGTGTCAGTGTCATTATCTTGTACTCCAAGTGTCAGTGTGTCATTATCCTGTACCCCAAGTGTCAGTGTCATTTTCCTGTCCCCCAAGTGTCAGTGTCATTATCCTGTCCCCCAAGTGTCATTGTCATTATCCTTTACCCCAAGTGTCATTGTCATTTTCCTGTCCTTCAAGTGTCAGTGTGTCATTGTCCTGTACCCCAAGTGTCAGTGTGTCATTGTCCTGTACCCCAAGTGTCAGTGTGTCTTTTCTGTGGATCCTCAGGAGTCAGTCTTTTTGTGGTTAATCCAGGTTATAGTCTAAAGAAGAACATTGTGGGGGAACCTGCCACTTATGGAGTGACAGGACGTCCATCTATTGTATAAGGGAGTGTCCTAAAGAAGAATCGAGCATACTAGATTTCAACTTGGATGATACTGTGTTCTCATGGGACATTCTGGCAGCGGCTTATTCCCTCCATAAGGAGGGTGCGAGTCCAGAGGACCATTTGTTTGCCGGACAAGCACTCGGTGGTATCTCAAGGTAATAACATTAATATGACCGTGGAGAGTGGCTCTGCTATTTTCAAATGCAAATTTTTGGGTGCTCTTATAAATTCATAAATGTGCGGATCTATCTTCTATAACCTTACATGACACTGTTTATTTGATCTTATCTCTGTCATCAGCCGTCCTCCTGGAATAAAACCTGCTGAACTCATGGCTGCAAATCATAGTGCAAACACATACAATAAACCTTAATTATTAAACCCTTATGGTTTCACATACAATTACCAGCGCTGTATTTTGCACACGACATCCTCTCTACTTACCTCAGGACATGCAAAAAGCTGGATGAATATAGCAATTTATGGTATCTGTTTACAGCATATGACTGAAATACCCTATTCAATATCTGAAAAAGGGCCCCCTACAGTAATCGCATCCTATTAAAAATACTGGTAACCCCTTATGTGTCAACAGGGTCTATGGGACGCTTCAGATACAAGACATAGTAGCCCCCATGTCATGGCAAGTCACATAATGCAATTCAATATCGTATATCAATATCCATCACTGGAGCAATGTGAAAGCCAAGAAAGAGGGTGTTGACCTATACGGACTATAAGCAGGGACAATACGTGTATTCAGGGTGACGGGACAAGTTAGTTCCAGAACCTGGTCAGTTTATTAAGTTGTCTGGTGTAGAAAACCCATTTTAGGATGGGTTCACATCACGTTTTTCCCATCCATTTAACGTACACATAAAAAGTATACGTTAACGAATGCTTCAGACTGATACAGTAAGATCTTTCACCTTTGGGTTCTACTGTAAAAAAAAAAGTGTACATTATCGTATACATTTTTTTTACTGGACTTTGCAGGATTGAAAAGCGTGGTGTGCTACGCACCCCTGAAGATCTTATCAGCTGTATTTAGGATCATAATCTCTGACAAGCAGAGCAGAGAGGAGGATGAGGCAGCTCTTTACCTCAGTGTTGTGAAGTAACTTGTCCCACTGTGTGATTAGGACAGGTTTTGTGTGTATGAATAGGACAGCGGCCATTTTATTTTTCCTGATGATTGCTCCCCAGACAAAACGAGCCATTATAACTAATGAAAGGTATTTGGGAATATAGTAACATAGTAACATAGTTTATAAGGCCGAAAAAAGGCATCTGTCTGTAGCGGTCAGGGGAGGAAGAGACCGCAGGGTTGAAAGGCCGAAAAAAAGACATCTGTCTGTAGCAGTCAGGGGAGGAAGAGACCGCAGGGCAGGGTTGAAAGGCCGAGAAAAAGACATCTGTCTGTAGCGGTCAGGGGAGGAAAAGACCGCAGGGCAGGGTTCAAATACAGTTCAGCAGACGAGGAGGCTGAAGCAGATACTTATTAACAAAATATAACGGCCAGAAAATCGGTTTAACAGTTTTGTGCCGATGCACCAGGGGCGCAATCGACAAATGACAGGAATAATGTTAACAAGTTTACACAAATTTACAGGAAGGGTAACTGATCAGTGATATACTAAATGCGCTCCAACCAGCAAACATATAAAAATACAGTCACAAAACAGAAGTCTCTGATACGTTGCCTGGAATCTTGGCGCTGCTGATTCTAAAAAGTGACGTGGGTCAAAGTCACCATATAGTTAGTTCACTGTAAGTCTTGTATGGGACCACGCTGCCGAACTTCTCTCATCCGATTCCTCTTTACACCATAAGGCTCCTTTCTGATAACCCGGACATGGGAACAAGGGCTTAAATCCACCAGAACTCACTCCCCCAATCCAGTCCTAGGACAGCGTGGAGATCTTTTATCTTTTACCTTTGTGATATGCCTGTTATAAGTGGAGACTTGTGAGTATAATAAACCATTTTATCTGAAACGGACGAGGCAGTGCTTCACTATCTTGCGAACCCCTTGGTATCCTACAGGTTGTGTGGATTGGGGGAGTGAGTTCTGGTGGATTTAAGCCCTTGTTTTTATGTCCGGGTTATCAGAAAGGAGCCTTATGGTGTAAAGAGGAATCGGATGGGAGAAGTTCGGCAGCGCGGTCCCATACAAGACTTACAGTGACATAAAAATACAGGCTACTCTCCTCTGACATTTTCCTGTCTGACCCCTTCTACTCAGGGCACGTTTCTACGACGCTCTGACTAAAGATTCCTGCTCTATGCCATATCGCAGGTTAGCACCGGTGCACACTCAGTTCTGTAGGTAGCTGGGCAGAGATCAGTCAAGTCACATTCTCCCACGAGGTAGCTGCTTGTCTTAGTCTGGTACGCGGGGGCAGGTGTCATCTGGCTCCTGATACAGTCGCTTGCTTGTCCCAGCGTGTTGTCTTTTCCTCTCTCTCTCTCTCTCTAGATTGCAGGTACAGGAATCCACAGTTTAGCTCTGCCAGGAGTCCCCCGTCCTCTGCCACGGTCCCGCTAACTTATAGCACGTTAGCCAGGCCCTATGTCCTGACACAAGTCTCTCAATTGGACGATATCACTCTTCTCAGAATCACTTTTTAGTCTCTGTGGCTCTGTCCAACTGCAGCCAGACTCTCAGCTCACACAAGCCAGGAAGACACATACCAGACAAAGCCCGGGAACTTGAAACTCCTCCTACATCCTCTGGAACAAACAACTTCATTTCTTTCTTACTCAAAGACACAGCGGCCTCTTGTGGCTGAAATAAGTCATCACAGTCTGTGTAAAACATTATCACTAGCAATTCAATGTAACTTGGTCATTCTAGGGGCCGACCCTTACATGTCCATCCAGTTCGGCCTGTTATTCTGCAAGTTGATCCAGAGGAAGGCAAAAAAAAACTGTGAGGTAGAAGCCAATTTTCCCCACTTATGGGGAAAAAAATTCCTTCCCAACTCTAATCAGGCAATCAAAATAACTCCCTGGATCAACGACCCATCTCTAGTAGCTATAGCATGTAATATTATTACACTCCAGAAATACACCCAGGCCCCTCTTAAACTCTTTTAGTGAACTCACCATCACCACCTCCTCAGGCAGAGAGCTCCATAGTCTCACTGCTCTTACCGTAAAGAATCCTCTTCTATGTTTGTGTACAAACCTTCTTTCCTCCAGACCCAGAGGATGTCCCCTCGTCACAGTCCTGGGGATAAATAGATGATGGGAGAGATCTCTGTACTGACCCCTGATATATTTAAACATAGTTATTATATCTCCCCTCAGTCGTCTTTTTTCTAAAGTGAATAACCCTAATATTGATAATCTTTCAGGGTACTGTAGTTGCCCTATTCCAGTTATTACTTTAGTTGCCCTCCTCTGGACCCTCTCCAGCTCTGCTATGTCTGCCTTGTTCACAGGAGCCCAGAACTGTACACAGTACTCCATGTGTGGTCTGACCAGTGATTTGTAAAGTGGCAGGACTATGTTCTCATCACGGGCATCTATGCCCCTTTTTGCAACCCATTATCTTATTGCCCTTTGCAGCAGCTGCCTGACACTGGTTTCTACAGCTTAGTTTGCTGTTCACTAAAGTTCCTAGGTCCTTTTCCATGTAAGTGTTAACCAGTGTTTTACCATTTAGTATGTAATAGTTTAGCAAAACCTTACATTTGTCAGTGTTAAACCTCATCTGCCACTTCTCTGCCCAAGCCTCCAATCTATCCAGATCCATCTGTAGGTGTATACTTTCCTCTGTATATATATAAATGTATATATATATATAGCAACGGAAAATGGCAGCACTGGCTAATAAGCAAGTCTGGGTGCACTTCCTTAAGGGAATAGGCTTCTTACCCCAATTATAGTCCAGAAAAATGAACGGCACTCCAATAGGTTATAAGAAAATAACTCCTTTGCACCACACGGGTGATTACAGGAGTTATTTTCTTATAACCTATTGGAGTGCCATTCATTTTTCTGGACTATATATATATATATATATATATATAGTAGGTACGTGTTGTCACCAAGGTTCCTGGCCTCGGTGGAGTAAGAGCCGGTTTTTATGTGTCAGCAGCAGCTGCTGTTTGACACCTTGGTACTTAGCATGGCTGTAATAGCTGAACCGAGATGGCTCTTACTGGGCGTAGTCAAAGTGCTGGGTGGGTGACTACTCCCCACGTTCCAGGCCGGGTTTTGCCAGGCATAAAAACCAGCCAACACTGCCAGGTGGGGAGGATAACCTCCGCCTGACAGTGGAGCTCCGGAGGTCTGTGTGCTGGGATCTGAGGCCTGTGCTGGGGTGGAGAGTGGAGACTGTGTGTCAGGGGAACAGGCCGCCTAAAGCCTGTATTTGAACTTTCTGAGGCAGAACTGCCACCAAGGTGACTTTTGTTTTATTAACTTGCCATTGGGTGTGAAGTAACACCAACACTGCAAAATTGAGGTTTTGTTTTTGGCATCATGTGTGAATAAACACTGAAGTTTGAATTCTGAACTCGTATTTTGTCTCTGTACTGCGCTCGCTTATCCTAACTACTAGAGCCAATCCCCACAATTGGTGGATAATGCAGGCAAGAGCAGTGAGACTGGCGTGAATGCCGAAATATTTTTTGGTTTGCATTTTTGGGCACGGTGGTATGTCATACATCAAACCAGTGGTATTACAACCCGTGTCCCACGACATAATGGAGGCTGTTGTAAAGACCCTCATGGATGCTAATCTGCAGCAGCGAGAGACAAACCTGCAACAACGGGAGGCTAATAAGCAGCAGCAAGAGACCAACCAGTTGCTACAACACGTGATGGCTTTTAAGACAGCAGGAGCAACCCCGAGCGTCCACGATGCCCGGAAGGCAGTCCGTGCGGCGATTCCTAAGATGACACCCGCAGACGACATCGAAACCTACCTGGCGATGTACGAGAAAGTGGCCACAAGGGAGAAGCTACCCCGAGACCAGTGGCCTGTGATCGTCGCTCCGTTCCTGGCATCCAATTCCCAGGGGGTGCTTTTCAACTTGCCAGACGATCAAGCGGCCGACTACCAAAAAGTGAAGGGTGAGATTTTGGCATGACTGCGGGTGAATGTGTTGGTCCGGGCCCAGCGGTTACATCAGTGGGGGTTTAAGCCGGCTGAGCCTGCAAGACCCCAGTATTATGACTTACTCCACCTTTTGAAAAGTGGCTACAGCCTGAGGTGCTGAGTCCCATGGCTATGCTGGATAGACTATTGGCTGATATGTTCTGGGGGCTTTGCCACCCTTCTCCAGCAATGGATCGGCCAGGTCTCTCCAAGTAATGCCCTTGAGATGGTCGACTTGGTGGAATGCTATGAGGCTACCCGGGGTTCTTTTGGGAGGGGGGCATTCAAATCCCATAAATCTCCACCCCAGACCTGGTGACTTGTGTCAACCAAACCCGCCCAGGATGTACCCCCTATGGATCCGGCTCCGATAGTATGCTGGCGGTGTCGGGAGCTTGGCCATGTACGAGCTGACTGTCCACATCAGGTGGAACCCATGGACACGAACTTTGGCTTCCATCAGTCGTTATATGCCAGGAAGCTGTGTGCAGCGGGTACCCCACAAATTCTAAATCACTTGTGCCAGGTGGAAGTGGGAGACACTCCAGCACAGGCCCTGCTGGACTCAGGTAGTCTGGTGTCCCTAGTAAGGGCTCCCCTGGTACGGTCTGCTGAGTATACTGGCCGGAAAGTCGGGGTCATCTGCATTCATGGGGACATAAAAGACTATCCCACCGCCCTGGTGTCTCTAACCACAGGGGCCGGCAGGTGGACTCACGAAGTGGAAGTAGCCACAAACTTACACCTAGAACTTATAATAAGGAGAGACTTCCCTGGTTTCCCGGCACTGTGGCCTGCTATGAAAGTGACTGATACCCATGAGACAGGGGTAACCCCAGCAGAGTGGCCTTGCTCCGGGGGGAGGCCAGAACCCTGGGAACCTGAGGCCGAAAGGCCAGCGGTAGGGGTGACCGCCACTTCGGTGGAAGAGGGGGAGACATTCCCACTGATGTACGTAAATTGAACGGGACATAATTTGCTAAATGATCCTTAAACTGATTGATGATGACGTGTGTCTTACCAGACATCAAGTGGGAAGGGGTTAGGGAGAGGGTGGATGAAGTTCTCCAAATACTGGGGGTTTTCTTTTGAACCATTTTTGTATTTTATTTTCTTTGTACTTCTTTTTGTATTTTGTTTAGAAAACGTAAAGGGATGTTGCAGCTATGCTACTGTACTTATCTGTACTTGTCCAAATATTGGTGAATACAGGGTGGGCCATTTATATGGATACACCTTAATAAAATGGGAATGGTTGGTGATATTAACTTCCTGTTTGTGGCACATTAGTATATGTGAGGGGGGAAACTTTTCAAGATGGGTGGTGACCATGGCGGCCATTTTGAAGTCGGCCATTTTGAATCCAACTTTTGTTTTTTCAATAGGAAGATGGTCATGTGACACATCAATCTTATTGGGAATTTCACACGAAAAACAATGGTGTGCTTGGTTTTAACATAACTTTATTATTTCATGAGTTATTTACAAGTTTCTGCTGCCCATTGTGTTGGATTGTCAATGTAACCCTCTTCTCCCACTCTTCACACACTGATAGCAACACCGCAGGAGAAATGCTAGCACAGGCTTCCAGTATCCGTAGTTTCAGGTGCTGCACATCTCGTATCTTCACAGCATAGACAATTGCCTTCAGATGGCCCCAAAGATAAAAGTCTAAGGGGGATCGGGAGACCTTGGGGGCCATTCAACTGGCCCACGACTACCAATCCACTTTCCAGGAAACTGTTCATCTAGGAATGCTCGGACCTGACACCCATAATAAGGTGGTGCACCATCTTGCTGGAAAAACTCAGGGAACATGCCAGCTTCAGTGCATAAAGAGGGAAACACATCATCATGTAGCAATTTCGCATATCCAGTGGCCTTGAGGTTTCCATTGATAAAGGATGGCCCCACTATCTTTGTACCCCATATACCACACCATACCATCAATTTTTTTGTTCCAACAGTCTTGGAGGGATCTATCCAATGTGGGTTAGTGTCAGACCAATAGCGGTGGTTTTGTTTGTGAACTTCACCATTCACATAAAAGTTTGTCTCATCACTGAACAAAATCTTCTGCGTAAACTGAGGGTCCTGTTCCAATTTTTGTTTTGCCCATTCTGCAAATTCAGTGCGCCGATCTGGGTCATCCTCGTTGAGATGCTGCAGTAGCTGGAGTTTGTAAGGGTGCCATTTGTGAGTAGCTAATATCCGCCGAAGGGATGTTCGACTAATGCCACTCTCCAGTGACATGCGGCGAGTGCTACGCTGTGGGCTCTTGCTGAATAAAGCTAGGACAGCCACTGATGTTTCTTCATTAGAGACAGATTTCATGCGTCCACATTTTGGCAAATCCAACACTGAACCAGTTTCACGAAACTTAGCAAGCAGTTTGCTAACTGTAGCATGGGAGATGGGTGGTCTCGTAGGGTGTCTTGCATTGAAATCTGCTGCAATGACCCGGTTACTGCGTTCACCAGACATCAACACAATTTCTATCCGCTCCTCACGTGTTAACCTCGGCGACATGTCAATGGCTGTAAACAAAGAGAAACTTGTAAATAACTCATGAAAGAATAAAGTTACGTTAAAACCAAGCACACCATTGTTTTTTGTGTGAAATTCCCAATAAGTTTGATGTGTCACATGACCCTCTTCCTATTGAAAAAACAAAAGTTGGATTCAAAATGGCCGACTTCAAAATGGCCGCTATGGTCACCACCCATCTTGAAAAGTTTCCCCCCTCACATATACTAATGTGCCACAAACAGGAAATTAATATCACCAACCATTCCCATTTTATTAAGGTGTATCCATATAAATGGCCCACCCTGTACAATAAAAATGTGTTAAAAAAAAATAAAAAAAATTGCTCTAACACCTTGGCACCAGACCTCCCTCCGGTCCTAAGAG
The DNA here is from genome assembly GCF_905171765.1 of Bufo bufo. NCBI lineage: Eukaryota > Metazoa > Chordata > Amphibia > Anura > Bufonidae > Bufo > Bufo bufo. The sequence goes on from NC_053392.1 coordinate 59,691,706, forward strand.
GGGAGGAAAGAGTCCAGCTCTCTGTACACCACCTCTTAAGACAAGAGGTGGAGCTCCTTATAAGGCAGAAGGGCAACACATGCTACATGGTACACACTTACCCCCCTTCTCTGCTGGCGGTGAGTGCTAGCTATGGCCTGCTGCAGCAGGAAAAAGATGCAGCCAGAAGTTTACAGAGAGCTGCTGAGAGTAGTGTGCAGTCTGAGGAACAGATTGCGGCAGGAGTGAGAGTCTCACTTCTGCAAGTGCATTTTACAGTTCGTGTGGTAGTGCCAGAAGAATGACAACAGTCTCCAGCTGGGGTGAACGTGAAAAGATGGTCCAAGTCAGGAGTGGGGTATTGGGGCCTGAAGATGGCTGCATAACTGGCCTGAACTGAAACGGCAATCACTGCAACAGCAGTGACCAGAAGATGGACACATAAAGTGATAGTGGCCCTCAGAGTGTGGAAGGAGAGGGAGTCTCCCCCTCTCGCATATCTGGATGGGGATAAGCTAAAGTAGCTGGGTAGCCGGTGACGTTTTGAGGGCTCCTTCAGTTCTGCATGTGGTAATGACGGTGGTAATGTGTGGCTGCCCCAGAGCTTCACCCATCAATATCAAAGGGCAACTTAGTATACACGTGATTCTGTGCAACCTTCCAGTGGCCATTTGGTCATAGTCATCAAGATTAGCTTTGTTATCAATTACTAATAGAAAGCGAAAGTCAGGGAGGGCACAGACTGTGTCTTCCCAGTGCCTTCTTTGACATGCTAAAAATACAAAAACAACATACTGTATTCTATCCATACAGAGCTTTCTGCATGAATGTTTTTGACAAATAATATCTCCACAGTGGCGTCATTCATAGTTGTTGTGACCACGAATCGGCCAAGAGGGCCTGCTTCAGATCCCAAGGCCAGCGGCTTAGATGAAGCAGCACTCTCATGACGTAATGAAGCCTGGATGCTCCCCCACTCATCCATGTGGCTATGTGCCTGCTGCAGCACTTACAATGTCCTTATGGTAAGCAGCGTCAGGATGTTGTGTGCTGCGTCGGACATGGTATGAAGCAGAGGCTTTGTGTGCTGGGGTGCACAGACATGGCTACATGGATGAGCCGGGGAGGGTCCAGGTATGGCAACATAAAGTGATGAGAGTTACACTTCAGGTAGTGCTGCTCAGCTAGGCTTCTGAGGAGAGCCTCACTGCCCATCATTGCCCAGGTCTGGTCACTTCCCTGTAGGCAAGTCTGTAAGTTTGGCATTAGGGCCCTGTTTAAAATTATAGCATGAGGACCAGCATGCTCTAGTTACTGTAGGTCCCTGCTGGAATATATTTTCTTCTGACTCTGCATTGTTCCGTTTCTCTGATATTCCTCCTGAATATTTGACAACTGGGTGTTACTATTCATCTTGTCAAAGGGGTGTGTCTTTGCACAGTCTGACACTGCCAGCACTGATTGGTCAGACTGTAGACATATCTCCAACTGATAACACCCATTTGCAGGGCCGGTGCTATAATATGGCAGACAAAGCGGAAAAAATGAACCTTTTTTTTTTTTTTTTAAATACCCTGTATTTTTTGCCACTGGGTCTTATGGGGCGAATACTAATGAAGCGCTTCCATTTTGGAAGTGCTTCATTAGTACCGGAAGAACGGGAAGCGGTGAAGGATCTGTACTCACCGCTTCCTGGTCCTCCGCTCGGCTGTCTGCTGTAAAGGGCTGCGCACCATGTGACAACTGACAGCCGAGAACCAGGAAGAAGAGAGAGAGAGCGCTGGTGGTGAGGAGCGGCGGCGTCCAGGAGCAGGAGAGGTAAGTTATTTTTTTAAATTTTATTTGCACTGATGGCTGACATGGGGGGGCATGATGGCTGACATGGGGGCATGACGGCTGACATGGGGGTCTGATCTGAGGCATTGGGGGTCTGATCTGAGGTCTGATTAACATTGGGGGTCTGATTGCTGTTCTGACCTGAGGTGCAATGTAAATTTTTTTTTTCTTATTATCCTCCTCTAAAACCTAGGTGCGTCTTATGGGCCAGTGCGTCTTAGAGGGCGAAAAATACGGTCCTCAAACCAGCGATTGTCTGAAGCAGAGAGAAGATACCAGGACCACACAGAGGAGAAGCCAGCTGCTGCAGACGGGACCATGGCCAGGTGAGCTGCGAGGGGGGGCGCCAAAATGTAGCTTCGCTTGTGTTGGCAAAAATCCTTGCACCGGCCCTTCCCATTTGTCAATTCATTCTTACACTGGCAGGAAAGTGGCACAAACACAGAAGATGCACTTGAGTTGTATTTTCATGAAGAACACAAGTATTTACCGAAATTGACATCACAGAGGTGACAGATCCTCTTTAAAGTGGTTGTGCAATGTTAAAATATTGTTGTCCTGTCCTCAGAATAGGTCATCAATATAAGATTGATGGGGGTCTGACTACTGGAACCCCTGCAGATCAGTTGTTTGAAAGGGTTGCAGTGCTCGTGCAAGAGCTGAATCCTCTTCAAAGTTTAATTGTATGCCTTCTCATCAAGGGCGGACTGGCCATAGACCCTACAGGGAAATTTTGCAGAGGGCCGATGCCCATGGGGCTGCCCTAGGGCTCCTCATGGTCACCAGCTAAGTACATAAAGATCTGATGCTCTTGGCATTAATTAATCAAGCACTTATACACCTGCCCAGCGGCCTCAGGTGCCGTCTTGAAATCAACTGTATGATTGTTCCTGATACAGCTTTAGTGCTCATGCAGTCAGCTGTAAGTGTTTTGTGATCTAAAATTGTGGGTCCGCAAAACATGGATCCCAGCCGAGACCATATTTTTTAACTTCTGTAAAAATGTCTTATTGTTGTCCGCGAAACATGGACGTGTTCTATTATTTTATTTTTTTGTGGGGCCGTGGAATGGACTTGTGGGTACGGACAGCACATGGTGTGCTTTCCACATCTTTTGCGGCCCCATTGAAATGAATTGGTCTGCATCTGTTGCACAAAAAATGCAGATCAGATGCAGACAAACTCTATGACTATGTGCTGCACTGTGGAATTTGGTTCTGCTTGGGCGGTATTTTGTGCCGCACTGTGGTATTTAGTTCTGCTGGGGAGGTAATTTGTGCTGCACTGTGGTATTTGGTTCTGCTGGGGCGGTATTTTATTCTGCACTATGGTACTGCTGGCCCCGCCTACTTCTGTTATCCTTGCCTACATGTGTTGCCCCTGCCTTCTTCTTAATTAGGCCCGCCAATGACATTGGGCCACTTTTAGGCAGTCCCCTACCAAATCAAACCCCCTCCCTCCCACACCTCCTTTTGTTCTTTCTCATCATTTGATCCTATAACAGAAGAAGAGGTCTCCAACGACCTGCAGTAGTGATCCTATTCCCTCACATCTCCTCCAGTCCCTTTCCCTAGCTGTTATTACTCACCTAACTACGGTATATATCCTCTCTCTTTTGACAGCTTTCTAACATTCTGTTTTAACCTCTCTCTTCTCTCTTCTGTCCTCTTTTAAACATTCTGTTATAACCCCCACTACAAAAAAAACATCTTTTGACCCTACCTGTGCTGCTAACTACCGACCTCTACCGTCCCTAACTTTCCTGGATCTCTGTGCAGCCACAACTTCCTCATCACTATGCTACACTCTATTGGTCTTAAGGACACTTTTCTGTCTTGGTTTTCTTCCTATCTCTCTGGCTGCTCTTTCAGTGTATCATTTGCTGGTTCTACTGCCTCTCCTCACTCTCTGGATGTTGGGGTCAGTAAAGGTCCAGTTATGGGTCCTCTCCTCATTTCTCTCTAGAATTAACATCCTCCTGTCTCTTTTCGAACCTCTTACTCCCATCTTCAAGACTTTTCTCCAGCTGCATCTGCTCTCTGGAATGCACTTTCCCAGACAATACGTTCAATTCTCAACTTCCTTAGCTTTAAATGTGCCTTAAAAACACATCTTTTTAGGCAGGCTCATCATGTTCTCCCATGTTATTGCAGGGGATGGAATCAAGGTGAGCCATTAGCCTTTAAATTGAGCCCGCAGAGTGCTCTATGTGAGCACTACTCTCTCCTCATTCTAGCGAGGTTCTAGTGAGGGTCCCAACAACCAGACCCCCAGTGATCAAAACGTCTCATGCTTCTCTATGACATATCAAAAATTTTATGAAAACTCAGTGACCCTTTAAAGGAACACTTTAGGCAAATCTATATCACTGTGTCATGTCCAGTGGAGGGCTGGAGGAAGAGGTGCTTTCCTGTGTCATGCTCTCCCCCTTAAGGCCGTGTACTGAATATAACACAGTATGTCAGTATTTCCTGGAGTGCTCCTTTAAAGCATGTTAGAAATTTTTTGAATTGCTTGAAGACATTAAGGTGAAGAGTAGTAAGGTATGTGGACACTCATGACAGGAATAAAAGTTAATATTGTACTAATTTCAGAGGAGAGCTGGTGTTACTGATTAGGATTTATAGGACAATTTACCAGATTGAGATAAAGACGACTTCATATGTTACTAGTATCTGTTATAATAGCATAACTGGTTAACCTGAACTCAAGCAATTGTGCAAAGTTCAAACATCCCTTATAAGATGAGTGGATGGTGCCAGTGAGCATTCCCCTCTCTGCCGCCATGGTGTTTCGGGCATCTCTGGGTCTCCTCTGCCTCGTAGCCATCACTGTCTACTCAAATGCCTACACGGTAAGTGAAATTATGATTGCTCTCAAGTCAATATCTCTAGTATTGAGATCCAGTTAACATCAGTACGGGTTAAATCACTTTGTGGCTTTTCATTGGTAGAAGTACTACAAGTCTCAGCCTGCTATGTGATCTGTAGATTGGGAAGGGCCTTCTGGTCCATCATAAGCTGATATCTATCAACAGTCTAATATTACGTTAAAGGGTTGCAAGATTTAGTAGGAGATTTACGGCTATGCCGCAGGTGGAGAGCCTTTTAGTGTCTACTATTTTTGTTAAATTTTATGTGATGTGATTTATTTTTGCAGATTAACCATCGAGAACTAGACACTGGTAAGAGAAAACCACACAATATGTCTGTTACTGGCAATCACGTATATTTCTTCCATGGCTTTATCCAAAATCTAGTGATCTATCTCGATCTCAAGGGGTTGTCTGGTTTAGAAAACCCATTTCCAGTGGTGATCTGGATGAATAGAGGAAGGTCCCTTGTTCAGGATCCTCATCTATAAAATGGAGCAGGGATTGACTGCAAAGAGTGTCTGTCACCCTGGAGGACCTTTGTATTAGAAGCACAGTGCATTGATTTCAAAGGGCTCTGTGTAATACCTCATTTCACCTGCGGTGGTGCTGCAGGAGAATGTAGTGTTTTCTGACTTGTTCTCTGCAGATTAAAGCTAATCACTGGGGTCTTAGAGGTGGGATGTTCTGTGATCATCATTGTTAATGGACCTTTCTAACAAAGAAAAAGAAGCAACCTCTTTAAATATTTCAATTATTCCTTGTCTGCAATGAATGAGAAACTATTGTTATCTGTCTGACTGGCCATACAGTTGGTACATATGTAGTCAAGTGCCTCTATATCTGTAGTCAAGTGCAACTATGTGTAGTAATGGAGGGAAGGTTGAGAAATCACTACATACTTACAGAAACTATGAAGAAATTAACTGTGAAATGTTTTCTTTTTTTCTAGTAGAAGACAATGGAGAAGTTGGAGAATTCATAGACATCCTTGACATAAACAACAGTAAGTAATGTATAATGTCTACTGCTACTGAGCTCTATCTACCTATGAAAGTCTTTTTCACATTTTGTTATGTTGCTGCCTTGTAGTAACATACCCCCATCAATCTGCACTCAGTACCACATAATGAGAAAATGAAAACAGAATGTTGCAAATCGTTGCTAATTTATTGAAAAGGAAAAACTAGAATCTTGCATTGCCATAAGTTGAAGACCCTTTGGCAGCAGTTACAGACTCCACTATGATGACACAAGGCCTGCATACCTGGATTTGGTGATTTTATGCTGTTCTGCTCTGAAGATCCTCTCAAGTTTTGTCAGGTTGGATGATGACTGTTGGTGGTCAGCCATTTTTAGGTCTCTCCAGAGATATTTGATTGGGTTGAAGTCAGGGCTCTGGCTGGGCCACTCAAGGATATTCACAGAGTTGTCCCTAAGCCACTCCTGTGTTGCCTTGTTTTTGTGCTTATGGTCATTTGATTGTTGGAAAGTGAACCTTCAGCCTAGTCTGAAGTCCAGAGCACTCTGGATCAGATTTTCATTAAAATGTCTCTGTACTTTGCTCCATTCAGCTTTTCCCCAACCCTGACCAGTCTCCCTGTCCCAGCCACTGAAAAGCACCCCCAGAGCATGATGCTGCCACCACCATGTTTCACTGTAGGGATGGTATTGGGCAGGTGACGAGCAGTGCCTACTTTCCTCCAGACATGACGCTTAGAATTGAGGCCAAAAAGACTAATTTGATTTAATAACACCAGAGAATCTTGTTTCTCACAGTCTGAAAGTCCTTTAGGTTCTTTTTTTTGCAAACTCCAGGCAGTTTTCGTGTGTCTTTTACCAAAGCTCAGATTGGTGGAGTACTGCAGTGATGGTTGACCTTCTGGAAGTTTCTCTCATCTGCACACAGGAACTTTGGAGCTCAGCCAGAGTGACTATTTGGTTCCTGGTCACCTCTCTAACCAAGGCCCTTTTCCCTTGATTACTTAGTTTGGTGGGGTGTCCAGCCCTAGGAAGAGTCCTGGTTGTTCCAAACATCTTCTGGATTATAAAGTCCAGTGTGCTCTTGGGAACTTTTAGTGCATCTATCTATCTATCTATCTATCTATCTATCTATCTATCTGTCTGTCTTAACATAGTTTGTATGGCTAAAAAAAGGACATCTCTCCATCCAGTTCAGCCTGTTATCCTGAGTGTTAATCCAGAGGAAGGCAACATCCTTCATTAGGTAGAAGCCAATTTTCCTTATTTTAGGGGAGAACAATTCCTTCTTGTCTCAGGCAATCAGAATACCTCCCTGGATCAACAACCCTTCTCCAGAATTCTAGTAACTATAACCTGTAATATTATTGCACTTCTGAACCAGATGGACGGATGTCTTTATTCAGCCTTGCAAGCTATGTTGCTATGTTACTCCCCATTATTTTGCACCCATTTCCAGTTTCTAGCAGGCTTTTGCCCCTTACCCAATACCAGTGTCTCATACAACTTGATCTGTTGCTTTGAACTTTATTATGGACTAAAATAAGTCTCCAAACAGAAAAAGAAACTGCTGATGTTTCTGTGTTCTTTATGTTCTGTCATTGTTTTACATGCATTTTACAGGATGTTTTTATCATTTATAGAACTAGGCAAGGACCTGTTTCAGGGAGACATTAAGCTTTCGGTGAGCTCCACATTTTTTCTAAATAGACAGTGTGATTATGATGATCGGAAATTATTAAAGGACCTTCTTGGGTCTGATTGGGGGAAAGTGTATATTTGCTTAGAAATCAAACTGTAGCTGTGTTGTTTTTCTTCATGTCCTGTTATGCTCCATCTTGCTCTTTGACCTCAGCCCAGGAAACAGCAAGTTTACAGCAGCCATTTGTAGTAGCTGTTACCTAGTCACAGAGTCATTCGAGCTCCATACAAATGTATAGTCCCTGTTGTAACCTTCTTACACTTGGATTTTAATGTCAGTTTCTTGGGGACCATAACTATTGCTTTGCCACCTTTTTCTCAGGCTTAGGCCTCATGCACACGACCGTTGTTTGGGTCCGCATCTGAGCCGCCGTTTTGGCTGCTCGGATGTGGACCTATTCACTTCACTGGGGCCGCAAAAGATGTGGACAGCACTCCGTGTGCTGTCCGCATCCATGGCTCCGTTCCGCGGCCCCGCTAAAAAAATATAACATGTCCTATTCTTCTCCGCGCTTTGCGGACAAGAATAGGCATTTATATTGCTGGCGCCTGTTCCGTTTCGCCTATTGCGGAAGGCAACACGGACGGCTTCCGTTTTTTGCGGATCCGCGGTTTGCGGACCCCAAAAAACGGCACGGTCGTGTGCATGAGGCCTAAGTGTAACGGACAATGGTTGTGGAGTCACTGTTGCAATATAAATAGCAGGACGATACTCTTGACTGTATATATGTGAGTGTGTCAGAAGTACTTACGGTTCATCCAGTACTTAAAGCGCTTTTAGTCTTTTTATTATATCTTTCGTATACAAAAAATGTCTCGCAGGCCTGTATCTCGTGCGAGAACACTGAGCTTCTACTATCCCATTGCGCACAACTTTTTTGGGGTTACGCCCCCTTACTCATGCGTATCAATGGGATGTAGCAATGTTCTTTAAATATACCACTCTATTGACATCATCAGTTCAACATCCTAATATCAGTATACAAAAAACATTAGCAATCTGTAAAAAATATACATAAAAATATATGGGGTCATTCATTTAAGACCAGCGTTTTAGACATCGGTCTTAATACCCCTTTAGCTAGGCACCTCTACATAACTTTTGCATATCCACCTCCTGTCTAAATCTGCGCCAGCTCCCCCTCTTCCCCACCCACAAAGCACCGATGCCACACACCCTTTTTTTAGACTTGATGTTACAGATTGCGGCTCAAATAACCTTTGCGCCGCAGTCTGCGACAGATATATGCCAAAAAGTGGTGGTGGCACTCCATTAGCCCGTGGTTTTATTGAATATCAAACCAATGAATTGATTATGACGGTTGGGTCAATTCATTCTGAAAAATGTTCGTTATTTGTCATAAATAACCTGTCTGCTGATGTTATTTTGGGTTCACCCTGTTTTAGGAAATATTGTCCAGTCTTTGATTGGAGTTCTGGGGAATTAACTAAATGGGCTCCTCAGTGCTCTAATCATTGTTTATCAGTTCTATTCTTTGGTCTAGAACTGGAGGAGGGTCCTATCCCTGGGTTCATTAAGGACTTTCAGGATGTATTCTCCAAGGAGGCTTCTGAAGCTTTACCTCTTCGGGAATATGAGTGCGCCACTGAACTTTTTCCTGGTGCTAAACTTTCCAAGCAACGGATTTTCAACCTTTCTAGGCCTGAAAGGCAGGCCATGAAAGACTATATTTTGGATAGTCTAAATAAAGGGCACATTCGACCGTCTGTATCTCCTGTTGGGGCTGGAGTCTTTTTTTGTTGGTAAAAAAGATGGTGGACTGCATCCTTGTATTGATTACAGGGATCTCATTAAAATTTGTAACCAGTAATCCAATAACCAGTACCTCCTTCCATTCATTCCTGATTCATTTAATCAAATTGTCGAGCCTTAGTGGTTCTCCAAGATTGACCTTAGAGAAGCCCACAATTTGATTAGAATCAGGAAGGGGGATGAATGGAAAACTGCATTTAATACCCCCGAATGGCATTTTGTATATCTGATGATGCCCTTTGGGCTATGTGATACCCCAGCTGTGTTTCAGAACCTGGTAAATTATATTTTCCAAAAGTTCCTGGGTCAGTTCCTAGAGGTATAACTTGATGATTTTATTCTTGGATTGGTCATCTCATGTTTTACATATGAGGAAAGTAATTCAAAAACTGAGGGACCATAATTTGTTTGCAAAATTAGGCAAATGCACGTTTGGTGTTAGAGAGGTCTCTTTCCTGGGTTACATCCTGTCTCCCCAAAGATTTTGTACGGATCCTGCTAAGGTGTTGTTGAGACCTACCTCTCTCAAGGCTCTTCAAAGATTTCTTGGCTTTGCAAATTATTAAAGGAAATTCATTAAAAGTTTTTCTGTCATTGCCAAACCTTTGACGAACTTAACCAGGAAGGGGGCGGATCTTCTCCATTGGTCTCCTGAGGCCTTGTCCGCATGTGATACTCTGAAAGGAAGTTTCATTCAGGCACCTGTTCTCACTCAGTCAAAACTTTTGTCATTGAAATAAATGGATGCCTCTGAAGTAGGAGTGCGGCTATACTATCTTAGGGGTCGTCTTACTTAATTAATTTGAAACCAATGCACATTTTTCTCTAGAAAATTCTCCTCCGCCGAGAGGAATTATGACATCAGCAACTGTGAACTATTAGCAATGAAGTAGGCATTTGAGGAGTGGTGGAACTTCTTAGAGGGGGCTCATTACCAGATTACCGTACTTATCAGGAAAATCTGATTTGTTTACATACTGCTAAACATTTAAATCCTCAGCAAGCACGATGGGCCTTGTTCTTTACTCGGTTTAACTTTGTTGTACCTTATCCTGGATCTGGTAATGTGAAGGCGGATGCCTTATCAGATAGTTTTGGTACTGAGGAGTTCATTAATACTGAACCTGGTAACATTCTGTCCCCTGGTGTCGCTGCCACCGTTGGTCCTGATCTTGTTGCCGACATACAGTGCTGTCAGGACTTGACTCCTAGTAATCTTCCCTCCGGTAAATAGTTTCTTCCTCCAAACTTTTGTCTTAAAGTTTTGGTGGAATTTCATTGCTCTGTACTGGCTGGTCACCTAGGTATTGCAGGCACCAAACATCTGGTTTCCTGAGCCTACTGGTGGCCTATGTTGTCACGTGATGTGGTTGCCTTTGTCTCAGCGTCCGATGTGTGTGCTAAGGCCAAGGTACCCAGGAGACGACCTGCGGGTTAACTTTGTCCCTTGCCCATTCCACAGAGACCTTGGACCCACATCTCTATCTTGAACTAACGCGAAAGAATTGGCTGCTTTGTTTGTGGACAACATCTTGAGATTGCATGGCTCACCTGAGTCCATTATCTTGGACAGAGCTGTCCAATTTGTCTTGAGATTCTGGAAAGAGTTTAACAACAAACTAGAGATTTAACTCTCCTTCTCATCTGCCTTCCATCCTGAGACAAACTGAAAGGGTCAACCAGGTCTTGGAGCAGTTTTTAAGGTGTATTGTTTCTGATTGCCAAAATTAGTGGAAAAGGTTTTTGCCCCTAGCGGAGTTTGCAATTGACAACCATGTCAGCTCTTAGTGGTATGTCACTTTTTTATTTTATTTTTAATAATGTCTTTAATCCTCGTTTTTCTTCTGTCTCTGGGTCGAACTCTGTGAATCTTGCGGTGGATGCTATCATTGACCATTTGTGCTCAATTTAGACTCAGGCTCGCAAAAACCTGAAAAAAGCTCAAAGCATCAAATGTAAACAAGCTAATATGAAACAGAATTTTGGTCCAAGGATGAGCTCGTCTAGCTTTCTACAAACAATTAGTCTCAGAGTACCATCTGGTAAACTTGCACCTAAGTTTATTGGACTATATAGAATCATGTCTGTGATTAATCCGGTATCTTTTCATCTTCAGTTGCCTTCCTCACTCAGATACAGTTGCAAGAAAAAGTATGTGAACCCTTTGGAATGATATGGATTTCTGCACAAATTGGTCATAAAATGTGATCTGATCTTCATCTAAGTCACAACAATAGACAATCACAGTCTGCTTAAACTAATAACACACAAATAATTAAATGTTACCATGTTTTTATTAAACACACCATGTAAACATTCGCAGTGCAGGTGGAAAAAGTATGTGAACCCCTAGACTAATGACATCTCCAAGAGCTAATTGGAGTGAGGTGTCAGCCAACTGGAGTCCAATCAATGAGATGAGATTGGAGGTGTTGGTTACAGCTGCCCTGCCCTATAAAAAACACACACCAGTTCTCGGTTTGCTTTTCACAAGAAGCATTGCCTGATGTTAATGATGCCTCGCACAAAAGAGCTCTCAGAAGATCTACGATTAAGAATTGTTGACTTGCATAAAGCTGGAAAGGTTTATAAAAGTATCTCCAAAAGCCTTGCTGTTCATCAGTCCACGGTAAGACAAATTGTCTATAAATGGAGAAAGTTCAGCCCTGCTGCTACTCTCCCTAGGAGTGGCCGTCCTGTAAAGATGACTGCAAGAGCACAGTGCAGACTGCTCAGAGGTGAAGAAGAATCCTAGAGTGTCAGATAAAGACTTACAAAAGTCTCTGGCATATGCTAACATCCCTGTTAGCGAATCTACGATACGTAAAACACTAAACAAGAATGGATTTCATGGGAGGACACCACAGAGGAAGCCACTGCTGTCCAAAAAAAACATTTGTGCACGTTTACAGTTTGCACAAGAGCACCTGGATGTTCCACAGCAGTACTGGCAAAATATTCTGTGGACAGATGAAACCAAAGGTGAGTTGTTTGGAAGAAACACACAACACTAGGTGTGGAGAAAAAGAGGCACAGCACACCAACATCAAAACCTCATCCCAACTGGGAAGTATGGTGGTGGGGGCATCATGGTTTGGGGCTGCTTTGCTGCGTCAGGGCCTGGACGGATTGCTATCATCGAAGGAAAAATGAATTCCCAAGTTTATCAAGACATTTTGCAGGAGAACTTAAGGCCATCCGTCCTCCAGCTGAAGCTCAACAGAAGATGGGTGTTGCAACAGGACAACGACCCAAAGCATAGAAGTAAATCAACAACAGAATGGCTTAAACAGAAGAAAATACGCCTTCTGGAGTGGCCCAGTCAGAGTCCTGACCTCAACCCGATTGAGATGCTGTGGCAGGACCTCAAGAAAGCGATTCACACCAGACATCCTAAGAATATTGCTGAACTGAAACAGTTCTGTAAAGAGGAATGGTCAAGAATTACTCCTGACCGTTGTGCACGTCTGATCTGCAACTACAGGAAACATTTGGTTGAAGTTATTGCTGCCAAAGGAGGTTCAACCAGTTATTAAATCTAAGGGTTCACATACTTTTTCCACCTGCACTGTGAATGTTTACATGGTGTGTTCAATAAAAACATGGCAACATTTAATTCTTTGTGTGTTATTAGTTTAAGCAGACTGTGATTGTCTATTGTTGTGACTTAGATGAAGATCAGATCACATTTTATGACCAATTTGTGCAGAAATCCATATCATTCCAAAGGGTTCACATACTTTTTCTTGCAACTGTACATGATGTCTTTCATAAGTCATTGCTAAAATAATACATTCCTCCTGTGATTTCTGCACCTAAACCTCCTGATCCAATGGTAATTCTAGACTAGATGGAGTATGAGGTGAAGAAAATTCTCGACTCCCAGAAGGTTCAAGGTTCGTTGCAATACTCCATTGGAAGGAGTATTGTCCCGAGGAGAAAACATAAGTGCCGCCTCAGGATGTCCATACTCCTCCTGAAATTAGAAAGTTCCATTTAGAATTTCCATCAAAGCCTGCTCCCCATGTTGAGCGTCCAGTGGCCACTCTTAAAACAGGTGGTTGTGTCACAAACTTACCCGTCCAGGCTCCAGCAGCGAGATCTCCAGCAGCGAGATCTCCAGCTTCGGCGCGACTGTGCCAGGAGAGGCACGCTGTGACAGAGCCCTTAGCAACAGGATGCAATGCTCTTTCTCCCACAGTGGGCAAGTGCTGGAGGAGACTAGCAGTGGGTTGATTGCTCAGCTAATCTATTATTGTGTGCTAGTGTTTTGACTAATGGAGCACCGAGTCATGACCTATCAGGTCCTAATCCTGGGACTCGTGCTCTATTTAAAACCCTTCCTGGCCATATACCAGTGCTAGTGATAGTCTTTAACCATCTAGCTGTGTTCCTGGTTGTGTATTTTGGATTACTAGTGTTTTGGTCTCCGCTTGTCCTTTTGACCACTCTCTGTCTAACGTATTGGTACTGAGTTTCCCAACAGGTTCTGATCTCGGCTTGGCTATTTCACTACTCCCTGTCTCTCTTTTTGGTATCGTGTTGTTCTCATGGTTCTGACCCTTTTCAGTACGACTCTGTCTGTGTGTCTTGTTTTTGTCCCCTGGTGCTGTTTGTCTCGCACTTTAGCAGAGTAGCAAACGTCAAACAGTTGCAGACTTGCTACTTAGAGCTTGCACTACAAGTAGGCAGGGAAATAAAGGAAATAGCCAGGTATATACAGTTAGGTCCATATATATTTGGACACTGACACAAATTTTATTTTTATTACCTGTTTACTAAAACATATTCAAGTTATAGTTATGTAATGGACATGGACCTATAGTCCAGACATTTAACTTTCATTTGAGGGTATCCACATTAAAATTGGATGAAGGGTTTAGCCGTTTCAGCTCCTTTACATGTGGCACCCTTTTATTAAAACGACCAAAAGTAATTGCACAATTGACTCAAAGGCTGTCTCATGGGCAGGTGTGGGCAATTCCTTCATTATTTCATTCTCAATTAAACACATAAAAGTCCTGGAGTTGATTTGACTTGTGGTACTAGCATTTTGAAGATTTTGCTGTGAAGTAGACATGCGGTCAAAGGAGCTCTCCATGCAGGTGAAACAAGCCATCCTTCATCTGCAAAAACAGAAAAAAAAACATCAGAGAAATTGCTACACTATTAGGAGTGGCAAAATCTACAGTTTGGTACATCCTGAGATAGAAAGAAAGCACTGGTGACCTCAACAATGCAAAAAGACCTGGACGCCCACGGAAGACAACAGTGGTGGATGATCGCAGAATAATTACCATGGTGAAGGGACACCTCTTTACAACAGCCAACCAAGTGACCAACACTCTCCAGGATATAGGCATATCAATATCCAAATCTACCATAAAGAGAAGACTGCAAGAAAGGAAATACAGAGGGTTCACTACAGTGCAAGCCACTCATAAGCCTCAAGAATAAGAAGGCTAGATTAGACTTTGCTAAAAAAAACATCTTAAAAAACCAGCACACTTCTGGAAGAACATTCTTTGGACAGATGAAACCAAGATCAACCTCTTCCAGAATGATTAAAAGAAAAAAGTATGGCGAAGGCATGGTACAGCTCATGATCCAAAGCATACCACATCATCTGTAAAACACGGCGGAGGCAGTGTGATGGCTTGGGCATGTATTGCTGCCAGTGGCACTGGGTCCCTAGTGTTTATAGATGATGTGACACAGAACAGAAGCAGCCGGATGAATTCTGGGGTTTTCAGAGACATACTGTGTTCTTAAATCCAGCCAAATGCAGCCAAACTGATTGGTCGGCGTTTCATAATACAGATGGACAATGACCCAAAACATAAAGCCAAAGCAACCCAGAAGTTTATTAAAGCAAAGAAGTGGAATAGTCTTGAATGGCCGAGTCAGTCACCTGATCTGAACCCAATGGAGCATTTCACTTGTTAAAGACTAAACTTCAGAAAGAAAGGCCACAAACAAACATCAACTGAAAACCGCGGCAGTAAAGGCCGGCAGAGCATTAAAATGGAGGAAACACAGCGTCTGGTGATGTCCATGAGTTCAAGACTTCAGTCAGTCATTGCCAACAGAGGGTTTTCAACCAAGTATTGGAAATTAACATTTTATTTACAATTATTTAATTTGTCCAATTACTTTTGAGCCCCTGAAATGAAGGGATTGTGTTTAAAAAATGCTTTAGTTCCTCATATTTTTATGCAATCATTTAGTTCAACCCACTGAATTAAAGCTGAAAGTCTGAACTTAAACTGCATCTGAATTGTTTTGTCCAAAATCCATTGTGGTAATGTACAGAACAAAAATTAGAAAAATTGTGTCTCTGTCCAAATACATATGGACCTAACTGTATTAGTTGATTAGCAATAGGACACAGTGATGCGGCAGCTCATAGAACAGGAGAGAATTAACCCTATCAGCGAGGAAGACAGAGGTATATTGAATACAAGTCTAAATTCACACACAGGACACCGGCGCATGCATGCCAGCACTGTATGGTATTATTTTGGCTGCTTTCTGGAACTGTTAATTTGCCAATGTACTGTATAGTACTGTTATTTCGGCACCATACTTTATAGCATGTGTAATTAGTCACTGCATAGTATGTAATACAAACTGCAGGACATTTGTCTGTGCATAATTGTGGAACTGTTTTCTCTGTACAGAAAGAATCCAGAAATGCTCTGCGCAATGAAATCTACAGGTGGAAGTTTCCTATTCCATATATATTGGCTGATAACTTAGGTAATAACAATGCATAATCTATCTATCTATCTATCTATCTATCTATCTTAGAATTTTTATTTGCTAGAACAGTGGGTCTTTTAACCATTTCTGGACCGCCTGTTGCCTATATACTTCCAGGTGGTCTGTGCTTATCTCTGCAAGTATAATTCAAAAACCTTTCAGAGATAGCAGCTGTTCAATAATCAGTGCTTATTTTACCATCCCTGCCTTCTTCATTGCTCTGTATACTGTATATATACAGATCAGAAGGTGACAATGCAGCTGCTTCCTGCCCTGGTCCTAGTGATCATGTGATCGCTGGGGGATGAGTGTCCACACAAACTGCTTGGTCTTAGCAGACCCAGAATAGCTCTGCAGTGAGTGTCTTCAGCATTATATTCCCCGTGTAAAAAAAAATGTAGGGGCACATTTATTAAGAACGGCATTTTAGACGCCGGTCTTAACCACCTCCGGACCGCTGTACGCAGATTCGCGTTCCGGAGGTGGCAGCCCTGCGCTCAGCGACGCATATACGCGTCATCTCGCGTGAGCCGGGATTTCCTGTGAACGCGCGCACACAGGCGCGCGCGCTCACAGGAACGGAAGGTAAGAGAGTTGATCTCCAGCCTGCCAGCGGCGATCGTTCGCTGGCAGGCTGGAGATGTGTTTTTTTTAACCCCTAACAGGTATATTAGACGCTGTTTTGATAACAGCGTCTAATATACCTGCTACCTGGTCCTCTGGTGGTCCCCTTTGTTTGGATCGACCACCAGAGGACACAGGTAGCTCAGTAAAGTCCCACCAAGCACCACTACACTACACTACACCCCCCCCCCCGTCACTTATTAACCCCTTATTCACCCTTGATCACCCCTGATCACCCCATATAGACTCCCTGATCACCCCCCTGTCATTGATTACACCCCTGTCATTGATCAACCCCCTGTAAAGCTCCATTCAGATGTCCGCATGATTTTTACGGATCCACTGATAGATGGATCGGATCCGCAAAACGCATACGGACGTCTGAATGAAGCCTTACAGGGGCGTGATCAATGACTGTGGTGATCACCCCATATAGACTCCCTGATCACCCCCCTGTCATTGATTACCCCCCTGTCATTGATTACCCCCCTGTAAAGCTCCATTCAGATGTCCGCATGATTTTTACGGATCCACTGATAGATGGATCGGATCCGCAAAACGCATACGGACGTCTGAATGAAGCCTTACAGGGGCGTGATCAATGACTGTGGTGATCACCCCATATAGACTCCCTGATCACCCCCCTGTCATTGATTACCCCCCTGTCATTGATCACCCCCCTGTAAAGCTCCATTCAGATGTCCGCATGATTTTTACGGATCCACTGATAGATGGATCGGATCCGCAAAACGCATACGGACATCTGAATGAAGCCTTACAGGGGCGTGATCAATGACTGTGGTGATCACCCCATATAGACTCCCTGATCACCCCCCTGTCATTGATTACACCCCTGTCATTGATCAACCCCCTGTAAAGCTCCATTCAGATGTCCGCATGATTTTTACGGATCCACTGATAGATGGATCGGATCCGCAAAACGCATACGGACGTCTGAATGAAGCCTTACAGGGGCGTGATCAATGACTGTGGTGATCACCCCATATAGACTCCCTGATCTCCCCCCTGTCATTGATTACACCCCTGTCATTGATCAACCCCTGTAAAGCTCCATTCAGATGTCCGCATGATTTTTACGGATCCACTGATAGATGGATCGGATCCGCAAAACACATACAGGCGTCTCCCTGGAGCCTTCCAGGGGGGTGATCACCCCATATAGACTCCCTGATCACCCCCCTGTCATTGATCACCCCCCCCCTGTCATTGATCACCCCCCCCTGTCATGCTGCATTCAGATGTCCGTATGATTTTACGGATACATGGATCGGATCCGCAAAACACATACGGACATCTGAATGGAGCCTTACAGGGGGGTGATCACCCCATATAGACTCCCTGATCACCCCCCTGTCATTGATCACCACCCCTGTCATTGATCACCCCCCCTGTCATTGATCACCCCCCTGTCATTGATCACCCTCTGTAAGGCTCCATTCAGACATTTTTTTGGCCCAAGTTAGCGGAATTATTATTTTTTTTTCTTACAAAGTCTCATATTCCACTAACTTGTGTCAAAAAATAAAATCTCACATGAACTCACCATACCCCTCACGGAATCCAAATGCGTAAAAATTTTTAGACATTTATATTCCAGACTTCTTCTCACGCTTTAGGGCCCCTAGAATGCCAGGGCAGTATAAATACCCCACATGTGACCCAATTTCGGAAAGAAGACACCTCCAGGTATTCCGTGAGGGGCATATTGAGTCCATGAAAGATTTAAATTTTTGTCCCAAGTTAGCGGAAAGGGAGACTTTGTGAGAAAAAAATAAATAAAATCAATTTCCGCTAACTTGTGCCAAAAAAATAAAATTTCTATGAACTCGCCATGCCCCTCATTGAATACCTTGGGGTGTCTTCTTTCCAAAATGGGGTCACATGTGGGGTATTTATACTGCCCTGGCATTCTAGGGGTCCTAAAGCGTGAGAAGAAGTCTGGTATCCAAATGTCTAAAAATGCCCTCATAAAAGGAATGTGGGCCCCTTTGCGCATTTAGGCTGCAAAAAAGTGTCACACATGTGGTATCGCCGTACTCAGGAGAAGTTGGGGAATGTGTTTTGGGGTGTCATTTTACATATACCCATGCTGGGTGAGAGAAATATCTTGGCAAAAGACAACTTTTCCCATTTTTTTTATACAAAGTTGGCATTTGACCAAGATATTTATCTCACCCAGCATGGGTATATGTAAAATGACACCCCAAAACACATTCCCCAACTTCTCCCGAGTACGGAGATACCACATGTGTGGCACTTTTTTGCAGCCTAGGTGGGCAAAGGGGCCCACATTCCAAAGAGCACCTTTCGGATTTCACAGGTCATTTACCTACTTACCACACATTAGGGCCCCTGGAAAATGCCAGGGTAGTATAACTACCCCACAAGTGACCCCATTTTGGAAAGAAGACACCCCAAGGTATTCCGTGAGGGACATGGCGAGTTCCTAGAATTTTTTATTTTTTGTCACAAGTTAGTGGAAAATGATGATTTTTTTTTTTGTTTTTTTTTTTCATACAAAGTCTCATATTCCACTAACTTGTGACAAAAAATAAAAACTTCCATGAACTCGCCATGCCCATCAGCGAATACCTTGGGGTCTCTTCTTTCCAAAATGGGGTCACTTGTGGGGTAGTTATACTGCCCTGGCATTCTAGGGGCCCAAATGTGTGGTAAGGAGTTTGAAATCAAATTCTGTAAAAAATGCCCTGTGAAATCCGAAAGGTGCTCTTTGGAATATGGGCCCCTTTGCCCACCTAGGCTGCAAAAAAGTGTCACACATCTGGTATCTCCGTATTCAGTAGAAGTTGAGCAATGTGTTTTGGGGTGTCTTTTTACATATACCCATGCTGGGTGAGATAAATATCTTGGTCAAATGCCAACTTTGTATAAAAAAATGGGAAAAGTTGTCTTTTGCCAAGATATTTCTCTCACCCAGCATGGGTATATGTAAAATGACACCCCAAAACACATTGCCCAACTTCTCCTGAGTACGGAGATACCAGATGTGTGACACTTTTTTGCAGCCTAGGTGGGCAAAGGGGCCCATATTCCAAAGAGCACCTTTCGGATTTCACAGGGCATTTTTTACAGAATTTGATTTCAAACTCCTTACCACACATTTGGGCCCCTAGAATGCCAGGGCAGTATAACTACCCCACAAGTGACCCCATTTTGGAAAGAAGAGACCCCAAGGTATTTGCTGATGGGCATAGTGAGTTCATAGAAGTTTTTATTTTTTGTCACAAGTTAGTGGAATATGAGACTTTGTATGAAAAAAAAATCAAAAAAAAAAAATCATCATTTTCCACTAACTTGTGACAAAAAATAAAAAATTCTAGGAACTCGCCATGCCCCTCACGGAATACCTTGGGGTGTCTTCTTTCCAAAATGGGGTCACTTGTGGGGTAGTTTTACTGCCCTGGCATTTTCCAGGGGCCCTAATGTGTGGTAAGTAGGTAAATGACCTGTGAAATCCAAAAGGTGCTCTTTGGAATATGGGCCCCTTTGCCCACCTAGGCTGCAAAAAAGTGTCACACATCTGGTATCTCCGTACTCAGGAGACGTTGGGGAATGTGTTTTGGGGTGTCATTTTACATATACCCATGCTGGGTGAGAGAAATATCTTGGCAAAAGACAACTTTTCCCATTTTTTTATACAAAGTTGGCATTTGACCAAGATATTTATCTCACCCAGCATGGGTATATGTAAAAAGACACCCCAAAACACATTCCTCAACTTCTCCTGAATACAGAGATACCAGATGTGTGACACTTTTTTGCAGCCTAGGTGGGCAAAGGGGCCCATATTCCAAAGAGCACCTTTCGGATTTCACAGGTCATTTTTTACAGAATTTGATTTCAAACTCCTTACCACACATTTGGGCCCCTAGAATGCCAGGGCAGTATAACTACCCCACAAGTGACCCCATTTTGGAAAGAAGAGACCCCAAGGTATTTCGTGATGGGCATAGTGAGTTCATAGAACTTTTTATTTTTTGTCACAAGTTAGTGGAATATGAGACTTTGTAAGAAAAAAAAATAAAAAAAAAAAATCATCATTTTCCGCTAACGTGTGACAAAAAATAAAAAGTTCTATGAACTCACTATGCCCATCAGCGAATACCTTAGGGTGTGTACTTTCCGAAATGGGGTCATTTGTGGGGTGTTTGTACTGTCTGGGCATTGTAGAACCTCAGGAAACATGACAGGTGCTCAGAAAGTCAGAGCTGCTTCAAAAAGCGGAAATTCACATTTTTGTACCATAGTTTGTAAACGCTATAACTTTTACCCAAACCATTTTTTTTTTACCCAAACATTTTTTTTTTATCAAAGACATGTAGAACAATAAATTTAGAGCAAAATTTATATATGGATCTCATTTTTTCTGCAAATTTGACAACGAAAGTGAAAAATGTCATTTTTTTGCAAAAAAATCGTTAAATTTCGATAAATAACAAAAAAAGTTAAAATGTCAGCAGCAATGAAATACCACCAAATGAAAGCTCTATTAGTGAGAAGAAAAGGAGGTAAAATTCATTTGGGTGGTAAGTTGCATGACCGAGCAATAAACAGTGAAAGTAGTGTAGGTCAGAAGTGTAAAAAGTGGCCTGGTCTTTCAGGGTGTTTAAGCACTGGGGGCTGAGGTGGTTAATAAAGGCCCTGCGCTGGTGGTGGATCCGCCAAAGTTATGAAGAGGTGCTGGCCTCTCCATAACTTTGGTTCATCTAGCACCAGTTCTAAATATAAGACAGCTTCTGAGCTGTCTTACATTTCGACCATTTTCTGCACCTTAACCACCTCAGCCCCCAGTGCTTAAACACCCTGAAAGACCAGGCCACTTTTTACACTTCTGACCTACACTACTTTCACCGTTTATTGCTCGGTCATGCAACTTACCACCCAAATGAATTTTACCTCCTTTTCTTCTCACTAATAGAGCTTTCATTTGGTGGTATTTCATTGCTGCTGACATTTTTACTTTTTTTGTTATTAATCGAAATTTAACGATTTTTTTGCAAAAAAATGACATTTTTCACTTTCAGTTGTAAAATTTTGCAAAAAAAACGACATCCATATATAAATTTTGCTCTAAATTTATTGTTCTACATGTCTTTGATAAAAAAAAATGTTTGGGTAAAAAAAAAAATGGTTTGGGTAAAAGTTATAGCGTTTACAAACTATGGTACAAAAATGTGAATTTCCGCTTTTTGAAGCAGCTCTGACTTTCTGAGCACCTGTCATGTTTCCTGAGGTTCTACAATGGCCAGACAGTACAAACACCCCACAAATGACCCCATTTCGGAAAGTACACACCCTAAGGTATTCGCTGATGGGCATAGTGAGTTCATAGAACTTTTTATTTTTTGTCACAAGTTAGCGGAAAATGATGATTTTTTTTTTTTTTTCTTACAAAGTCTCATATTCCACTAATTTGTGACAAAAAATAAAAAGTTCTATGAACTCACTATGCCCCTCACGGAATACCTTGGGGTGTCTTCTTTCCAAAATGGGGTCACTTGTGGGGTAGTTATACTGCCCTGGCATTTTCCAGGGGCCCTAATCTGTGGTAAGTAGGTAAATGACCTGTGAAATCCGAAAGGTGCTCTTTGGAATATGGGCCCCTTTGCCCACCTAGGCTGCAAAAAAGTGTCACACATCTGGTATCTCTGTATTCAGGAGAAGTTGAGGAATGTGTTTTGGGGTGTCTTTTTACATATACCCATGCTGGGTGAGATAAATATCTTGGTCAAATGCCAACTTTGTATAAAAAAATGGGAAAAGTTGTCTTTTGCCAAGATATTTCTCTCACCCAGCATGGGTATATGTAAAATGACACCCCAAAACACATTCCCCAACTTCTCCTGAGTACGGCGATACCAGATGTGTGACACTTTTTTGCAGCCTAGATGCGCAAAGGTGCCCAAATTCCTTATAGGAGGGCATTTTTAGACATTTGGATACCAGACTTCTTCTCACGCTTTGGGGCCCCTAGAATGCCAGGGCAGTATAAATACCCCACATGTGACCCCATTTTGGAAAGAAGACACCCCAAGGTATTCAATGAGGGGCATGGCGAGTTCATAGAAATTTTTTTTTTTGGCACAAGTTAGCGGAAATTGATATTTTTTATTTTTTTCTCACAAAGTCTCCCTTTCCGCTAACTTGGGACAAAAATTTAAATCTTTCATGGACTCAATATGCCCCTCACGGAATACCTGGGGGTGTCTTCTTTCCGAAATTGGGTCACATGTGGGGTATTTATACTGCCCTAGCATTCTAGGGGCCCTAAAGCGTGAGAAGAAGTCTGGAATATAAATGTCTAAAAAATTTTACGCATTTGGATTCCGTGAGGGGTATGGTGAGTTCATGTGAGATTTTATTTTTTGACACAAGTTAGTGGAATATGAGACTTTGTAAGAAAAAAAAAAAAAAATTCCGCTAACTTGGGCCAAAAAAATGTCTGAATGGAGCCTTACAGAGGGTGATCAATGACAGGGGGGGTGATCAATGACAGGGGTGGTGATCAATGACAGGGGTGGTGATCAAAGAGTCTATATGGGGTGATCACCCCCCTGTCATTGATCACCCCCCTGTAAGGCTCCATTCAGATGTCCGTATGTGTTTTGCGGATCCGATCCTTGTATCCGTGTATCCGTAAAAATCATACGGACATCTGAATGCAGCATGACAGGGGGGGGGTGATCAATGACAGGGGGGGGTGATCAATGACAGGGGGGTGATCAGGGAGTCTATATGGGATGATCACCCCCCCTGGAAGGCTCCAGGGAGACGCCTGTATGTGTTTTGCGGATCCGATCCATCTATCAGTGGATCCGTAAAAATCATGCGGACATCTGAATGGAGCTTTACAGGGGGTTGATCAATGACAGGGGTGTAATCAATGACAGGGGGGTGATCAGGGAGTCTATATGGGGTGATAACCACAGTCATTGATCACGCCCCTGTAAGGCTTCATTCAGACGTCCGTATGCGTTTTGCGGATCCGATCCATCTATCAGTGGATCCGTAAAAATCATGCGGACATCTGAATGGAGCTTTACAGGGGGTTGATCAATGACAGGGGTGTAATCAATGACAGGGGGGTGATCAGGGAGTCTATATGGGGTGATAACCACAGTCATTGATCACGCCCCTGTAAGGCTTCATTCAGACGTCCGTATGCGTTTTGCGGATCCGATCCATCTATCAGTGGATCCGTAAAAATCATGCGGACATCTGAATGGAGCTTTACAGGGGGTTGATCAATGACAGGGGTGTAATCAATGACAGGGGGGTGATCAGGGAGTCTATATGGGGTGATAACCACAGTCATTGATCACGCCCCTGTAAGGCTTCATTCAGACGTCCGTATGCGTTTTGCGGATCCGATCCATCTATCAGTGGATCCGTAAAAATCATGCGGACATCTGAATGGAGCTTTACAGGGGGTTGATCAATGACAGGGGGGTAATCAATGACAGGGGGGTGATCAGGGAGTCTATATGGGGTGATCAGGGGCTAATAAGGGGTTAATAAGTGACGGGGGGGGGTGTAGTGTAGTGTAGTGGTGCTTGGTGGGACTTTACTGAGCTACCTGTGTCCTCTGGTGGTCGATCCAAACAAAGGGGACCACCAGAGGACCAGGTAGCAGGTATATTAGACGCTGTTATCAAAACAGCGTCTAATATACCTGTTAGGGGTTAAAAAAAACACATCTCCAGCCTGCCAGCGAACGATCGCCGCTGGCAGGCTGGAGATCAACTCTCTTACCTTCCGTTCCTGTGAGCGCGCAGGAAATAAATGAGACATGATTTTGAAAAGTATTTTAGTCGAACATCGTGCTAATAAGAAAAAATGTGAGCAACAGATTTTTTTTCTGTTTATTTAAACGTTCTCAGGTGTAAAAAATAATAAAAACTTAAAAATAAAGCCCTCAACGAAAAAAGAGCAAAAGTTATTTACATAACTGAACAGAAAAAAGTTATGCCTTTCAAAGACGCATGTACCTAAAATATTGAAAATGAGCCTGGTCAGGAATTGCTTACCACATTTTTATTAAATTACTAGCAGAAGGACCCGACTTTGCACGGGTATACTTTATCTATTTCATTTAATGTTTGTGTATGTTATTAAAAGATATCGACAGTATCCACTATAACAGTAACATCTATAGTACCCTGCCCCTTTAACAGTGACCTCCACAGCAGCCGCCCCTTTATTAGTGACCTCCACAGTACCCCATCTCGTTAACAGTGATTTCCAAAATAACCCGCCCCCTTAACAGTGACCCTTACTGAGCTCTGTTCCCTTAAAATGTGACCTCCACAACACCCCACCCCCTTAACAGTGACCTCTAAAGCACCCGCCCCTTAACACTGACATCCATAGCAGACCGTCCTCTTAACTGTGACCTCCACAGCAGCCTGCCCCTAGGGTAGCCATCGGTCCGGTTTTAGGCAGGACAGTCCGGTTTTCAGACTCCCTGTCCTCCGTCCGGCGCAGGGCCTGGACGGACACAGGGATGTTCTTTTGAACAGCTCACTCTCATACAGCAGCACTGTGCTGGCTGAGAATGAGCTGCAGGGAGAAAGTCACACTTCCTCCCACCCCTCCTGCTGACGGAAGTTGATTTTCACCTTCATTTTTTCAATCCCCGTATTCTGCAGAGTGGGAGGAGCGTGGCTTAGCGGGTCCTGGGGGCGTGGTTTTTAAGTCCGTCTTTTGAGGGTGGCCTGAATGGCCATCCTACCTGCCCCTGAACTGTGACCTCCACAGCACTCCGCTCCCTTAACAGTGTCATCCACAGCGCCCTGCCCCTTTAAAGTGACCTACAACAGTGAAGAAAAATGGCTGGGTTGTTATAGAAACCTGGTGTAAAACTGTGTGTATGTGGAGACTAAGGGCCTGCCAGCTTCTATTGGCTGATAAGGGTCATGTGAACAGGCTTCTATTGGCTAATGCATTTTTTGGGAATATCTCACGCAGGGATATCCTTTTGAACAGCTCACTCTCAGACAGCAGCACCGTGCTGTCTGCGTGTGAGCTGCAGGGAGGAAGTCCCCGTCCCTCCCACCCCTGCAGCTGACAGAAGTTGATATTTACCTTAATTTTTTCAATAACTGTCGGCTGCGGAGTGGGGGGCGTGGCCTAACCAGATTAGTGCGTGTCTTAGCGTGACCTGTGGGCGGGGTTTTTAAGTCTGTCTTTTGAGGGTGGCCTGAATGGCCACCCCACCTGCCCCCTGAACTGTCACCTCCACAGCACTACACTCCCTTAACAGTGTCATCCACAGCTCCCTGCCCCTTTAAAGCTGATCTGCAGCAGTGAAAAAAAATGGTTGGGTTGTTATTGAAACCTGGTGTAAAACTGTGTGTATGTGGAGACTAAGGACCTGCGAGCTTCTATTGGGTGATAAGGGACATGTGACCATGTGTATGGCAGTTGGGATACGAAGAGGCAGGCTTGTATTGGCTAATGCAGGTAATTTTTTGGGAATATCTCAGGAACGGTATGTGCTAGAGAGCTAAGACTCCCACAAGATTTCTTTCCAGGTAGCAAGGGATGTGTGTACCAAGTTTCGTTGAAATTGATGGTTGCGTTTTTGAGTGATCGCGGAACATACCGTACATACACACATACATGCATATATATGCCCTTTTTTATAATATATAGATATTTTTTTATATTAATATTTATTTGATTTTCTTATGTTAATAGACCTGAATGCTAAGGGAGTTATTCTTGAATCCCTTGAAATGTTTCGTTTGAAATCTTGTGTGGATTTTAAACCCTATGAAGGGGAATCGTCTTTTATCCATTTTCAGAAATTTGGAGGGTAAGTCACTAACTAGATGTATCTTCATTATTAAAATGTTCAGTAACTTTTTACAAATTTTTGCATAAATCAAAGTACAAGGGATCACAAGAAACTCTGTAATATTGCTTCCCCTGCTAATTGCTTCTCACTTTGAAAAATGCCTTAATCCAGGACGGGATCATCTCTGCAGGAGGATAATATTACATATGTCAATGCAAGTCTATGGCGAGGAGGGAGGAGTGAGGAGAAACTGTGGAGACAGGCACAGACAATACCACAAAGAGTGGACATTGGAATTGTACCATATCTATACAGTGTATCTCATACAGAACACAGGGGATTTAGTGGAGGCTGGGGTTAGTGAGGAAAGTAGGGAGAAGACTGGGCAGAACTGCACACCGATGAAAAATAGAGCTGCTGGTAACAAGAACCTGTTACATACAAACATCAACCAAGGTAACCAAAAAATCCCTGATATTCACTTTACAGGTAACAGTATTTTAAAATGTATTTTCACAAATGCCAGAAGTCTAGCTAGAAAAATGGGGGAGCTGGAGGCTATGGTACTAGAAGAACACATAGATGTAGTTGGTGTGGCTGAGATATGGTTGGACTCTTTGCATGACTGG
This sequence comes from Bufo bufo, assembly GCF_905171765.1. Classification (NCBI taxonomy): domain Eukaryota; kingdom Metazoa; phylum Chordata; class Amphibia; order Anura; family Bufonidae; genus Bufo; species Bufo bufo. Next base: position 59,718,705 of record NC_053392.1, read on the forward strand.
GCTGTTAATATTGAGGGTTTTACACTATGTGTGCCTGTATGTGAGGAGTGATCTGAAAACAAGTGTGAAAGAGGCAATTGTGGGTGAGGATGTGGAAACCTTATGGGTGGAATTTCAAAGGGACATAAACACAGAAAAACGAATAATTGGTGTAATCTATAGACCCCCTAACATCGCAGAGGAGATAGAAGCTCAACTATATAACCAAATTGAGCACAGGCTGGTACAGTGGTCATAATGGGAGATTTTAACTTCCCAGACATTGACTGGGGTCATGTCTCTGTCTCAACCGCAAAGAGGAGAAGATTCCTCAACTTGCTGCAGGACAACTTTATGGGCCAGATTGTAGAAGCTCCCACTAGGGGCAATGCTCTGTTGGATCTAGTAATTTCTAATGATGCAGAATGACGTGATGACGTAGGGAGGAGCTACGTTCGCCTCCCCCTCTCCTCCTACCTCGCTATGGTGAATAGCCGCGTCCGCATGGAACAGAGCCGCTCTGGATGATCGTAGTGCCACTGTGCTGCCTGTTAATTTGGCGCTCACAGGCTGCAGGCTCCCACCGGCTCTCTTTGTCTCCTTCACTTACTATAGACAGGATCGGAAGGCTGGCAGTCTGACTCTTTCGTCCATATCTACCTCCTCCTGACTCAATGCTTCCTCCTGCCTCCTGGTTTCATGAATAAGCTATCTTCTGCCTCCTCTGCACTCCTGATAGCATCGGAAAGTTTGGCTGTCTGAGCTTGTCACTTTTATATGTTTTCATCTCCCTCAATGCCACCTCCTGGGTCCTGACTTTATGAAAAAGTAATCTTTCACCTCTATGAATAAGTTACCCTTCTTATGAACTTTGAATGTGTCTCCCTGACCCCTAGGGCCGTTTATTTGACCTATATATGTGAATAAGTGCTTATAGCCTGTGCTGTTTGTGATACTCCTGATTCTGATATCAAATAAGCATTGGGTCTGAATCTTCTTAACCTGCTTGGAAAAATATTGGGAACTATTGGAATGGTTTATATTGAGGCAATTTTGGTTTTTCTTTTTGTGGTTTCTTTTTTTTTTTCTTTTTTGCCTTTTTCTTCTTTCTTCCTCCTCCCTTGCTTCTCAACTTCATTTGGAGTATTAAAATATAACTGAACCAGAGGAAAAGAAGGGAGAGGAGAAGGGGAGAGAGAGGGAGGGGGAGGGAAAAGGAAAAAGGGAAGAGGGAAAGGGTTAATATTAAAAGAAAAAAAAGGGGAAAAAGAACAGGGGAAAGGGAAAAAAATATATAAAAAGAGAGGAAGGGAAAAGGGGGAAGGAAATGCCCCCTAAATAGGGATGAGCGAACCCGAACTGTATAGTTCGGGTTCGTACCGAATTTTGGGGTGTCCGTGACACGGACCCGAACCCGAACATTTTCGTAAAAGTCTGGGTTCGGGTTCGGTGTTCGGCGCTTTCTTGGAGCCAATCAACAAGCGTCATACTACTTGCCCCAAGAGGCCATCACAGCCTTGCCTACTATTGGCATGGCTGTGATTGGCCAGTGCAGCATGTGACCCAGCCTCTATATAAGCTTGGGTCACGTAGCGCTGCACGTCACTCTGCTGATTCAATGATAGGGAGAGGTTGCAGCTGCGACGTTAGGGCGAGATTAGGCAGATTAACTCCTCCAAAAGACTTCATTCTGTGATCGATCTCCAGCTGTGGATCATTGAAGTGCTAATATCGACTTGCTCACTTTTTTTAGGCTGCCCAGAGCGTTTTTATATCACTTTTTTCTGGGGTGATCGGCGGCCATTTTGTGGTTTGTGGTGCGCCAGCACAAGCTATCACCAAGTGTATTTAACCATCAATAGTGTGGTTATTTTGTGCTATATCCTACATCAGCTGCAGGCTGAGCCTGTGTCACCGAAGTGCATTTAACCATCAACAGTCTGGTTATTTTTTGGCCATATACTACATCAGCTGCAGGCTGAGCCTGTGTCACCGAAGTGCATTTAACCATCAACAGTCTGGGTATTTTTTGGCCATATACTACATCTGGTGCAGGCTGAGCCTGTGTCACCCAAGTGCATTTAACCATCAATAGTGTGGTTATTTTTTGGCCATATACTACATCAGGGGCAAGTTGAGCCTGTCACCCAGCGCCTAAAAAATAGACCTGACATTTCTATTCAACCAAATCTGTACTGTTTTAGCTGGTCAAGTTATTTGTAGTGACCGTAAAAGCACAGTTTTTGTTCTGGGTTGAAAAACTATTCCCAAATTTGACATTCTCAAAATAAGTAGTTTCTGCTATATCAGGCCTACTTGAAATCTATCCCAAAAAGGATATCTTAGATTCAAGGTGCTGATAGTGTCATTCAGAAAAACTTAACATACACGCTACCGTGCAGATACAAGTCTAATTCTGTGATTAAACGTATACCTGTCACACAGCGCAAAAAAAAATAGGCCTCACATTTCTATTCAACCAAATCTGTACTGTTTTAGCTGGTCAAGTTATTTGTAGTGACCATAAAAGCACAGTTTTTGTTCTGGGTTGAAAAACTATTCCAAAATTTGCAATTCTCAAAATAAGTAGTTTATGCTATATATATCAAGCCTACTTGAAATCTATCCCAAAAAGGATATCTTAGATTCAAGGTGCTGATAGTGTCATTCAGAAAAACTTAACACACACGCTACCGTGCAGATTCAAGTCTAATTCTGTGATTAAACGTATACCTGTCACACAGCGCAAAAAAAAAAAGGCCTCACATTTCTATTCAACCAAATCTGTACTGTTTTAGCTGGTCAAATTATTTGTAGTGACCGTAAAAGCACAGTTTTTGTCCTGGGTTGAAAAACTATTCCAAAATTTGGAATTCTCAAAATAAGTAGTTTATGCTATATATATCAAGCCTACTTGAAATCTATCCCAAAAAGGATATCTTAGATTCAAGGTGCTGATAGTGTCATTCAGAAAAACTTAACACACACGCTACCGTGCAGATACAAGTCTAATTCTGTGATTAAACGTATACCTGTCACACAGCGCAAAAAAAAAATAGGCCTCACATTTCTATTCAACCAAATCTGTACTGTTTTAGCTGGTCAAATTATTTGTAGTGACCGTAAAAGCACAGTTTTTGTCCTGGGTTGAAAAACTATTCCAAAATTTGCAATTCTCAAAATAAGTAGTTTATGCTATATATATCAGGCCTACTTGAAATCTATCCCAAAAAGGATATCTTAGATTCAAGGTGCTGATAGTGTCATTCAGAAAAACTTAACACACACGCTACCGTGCAGATACAAGTCTAATTCTGTGATTAAACGTATACCTGTCACACAGCGCAAAAATAATAGGCCTCACATTTCTATTCAACCAAATCTGTACTGTTTTAGCTGGTCAAATTATTTGTAGTGACCGTAAAAGCACAGTTTTTGTCCTGGGTTGAAAAACTATTCCAAAATTTGGAATTCTCAAAATAAGTAGTTTATGCTATATATATCAAGCCTACTTGAAATCTATCCCAAAAAGGATATCTTAGATTCAAGGTGCTGATAGTGTCATTCAGAAAAACTTAACACACACGCTACCGTGCAGATACAAGTCTAATTCTGTGATTAAACGTATACCTGTCACACAGCGCAAAAAAAAAATAGGCCTCACATTTCTATTCAACCAAATCTGTACTGTTTTAGCTGGTCAAATTATTTGTAGTGACCGTAAAAGCACAGTTTTTGTCCTGGGTTGAAAAACTATTCCAAAATTTGCAATTCTCAAAATAAGTAGTTTATGCTATATATATATCAGGCCTACTTGAAATCTATCCCAAAAAGGATATCTTAGATTCAAGGTGCTGATAGTGTCATTCAGAAAAACTTAACACACACGCTACCGTGCAGATACAAGTCTAATTCTGTGATTAAACGTATACCTGTCACACAGCGCAAAAAAAAAATAGGCCTCACATTTCTATTCAACCAAATCTGTACTGTTTTAGCTGGTCAAATTATTTGTAGTGACCGTAAAAGCACAGTTTTTGTCCTGGGTTGAAAAACTATTCCAAAATTTGCAATTCTCAAAATAAGTAGTTTATGCTATATATATATCAGGCCTACTTGAAATCTATCCCAAAAAGGATATCTTAGATTCAAGGTGCTGAATTCTCAAAATTGCCATTCTCAAAATTGTGGTGAACGGGAACAATGAGGAAAACATCTAATAAGGGACGCGGACGTGGACATGGTCGTGGTGGTGTTAGTGGACCCTCTGGTGCTGGGAGAGGACGTGGCCGTTCTGCCACAGCCACACGTCCTAGTGAACCAACTACCTCAGGTCCCAGTAGCCAGCAGAATTTACAGCGATATTTGGTGGGGCCCAATGCCGTTCTAAGGATGGTAAGGCCTGAGCAGGTACAGGCATTAGTCAATTGGGTGGGCGACAGTGGATCCAGCACGTTCACATTATCTCCCACCCAGTCTTCTGCAGAAAGCGCACAGATGGCGCATGAAAACCAAGCCCATCGGTCTGTCACATCACCCCCATGCATATCAGGAAAACTGTCTGAGCCTCAAGTTATGCAGCAGTCTCTTATGCTGTTTGAAGACTCTGCTGCCAGGGTTTCCCAAGGGCATCCACCTAGCCCTTCCCCAGGGGTGGAAGAGATAGAATGCACTAACGCACAACCACTTATGTTTCCTGATGATGAGGACATGGGAATACCACCTCTGCACGTCTCTGATGATGACGAAACACAGGTGCCAACTGCTGCGTCTTTCTGCAGTGTGCAGACTGAACAAGAGGTCAGGGATCAAGACTGGGTGGAAGACGATGCAGGGGATGATGAGGTCCTAGACCCCACATGGAATGAAGGTCGTGCCACTGACTTTCACAGTTCGGAGGAAGAGGCAGTGGTGAGACCGAGCCAACAGCGTAGCAAAAGAGGGAGCAGTGGGCAAAATCAGAACACCCGCCGCCAAGAGACTCCGCCTGCTACTGACCGCCGCCATCTGGGACCGAGCACCCCAAAGGCAGCTTCAAGGAGTTCCCTGGCATGGCACTTCTTCAAACAATGTGCTGACGACAAGACCCGAGTGGTTTGCACGCTGTGCCATCAGAGCCTGAAGCGAGGCATTACCGTTCTGAACCTTAGCACAACCTGCATGACCAGGCACCTGCATGCAAAGCATGAACTGCAGTGGAGTAAACACCTTAAAAACAAGGAAGTCACTCAGGCTCCCCCTGCTACCTCTTCTGCTGCTGCCGCCTCGGCCTCTTCTGCTGCTGCCGCCGCCTCGGCCTCTTCTGCTGCTGCTGCCGCCGCCTCGGCCTCTTCCTCCGCCTCTGGAGGAACGTTGGCACCTGCCGCCCAGCAAACATGGGATGTACCACCAACACCACCACCTGCGTCACCAAGCATCTCAACCATGTCACACGGCAGCGTTCAGCTCTCCATCTCACAAACATTTGAGAAAAAGCGTAAATTCCCACCTAGCCACCCTCGATCCCTGGCCCTGAATGCCAGCATTTCTAAACTACTGGCCTATGAAATGCTGTCATTTAGGCTGGTGGACACACACAGCTTCAAACAGCTCATGTCGCTTGCTGTCCCACAGTATGTTGTTTCCAGCCGGCACTACTTCTCCAAGAGAGCCGTGCCTTCCCTGCACAAACAAGTGTCCGATAAAATCAAGTGTGCACTGCGCAACGCCATCTGTGGCAAGGTCCACCTAACCACAGATCGCAGGGCAACATTCTTTGCCTCCTGTCTCCTCCTCCTCCTACTCAGCTTCCTCCTCCTCTTCTTCCACCTGCTCATCCAGTCAGCCACACACCTTCACCACCAACTTCAGCACAGCCCGGGGTAAACGTCAGCAGGCCGTTCTGAAACTCATATGTTTGGGGGACAGGCCCCACACCGCACAGGAGTTGTGGGGGGGTATAGAACAACAGACCGACGAGTGGTTGCTGCCGGTGTGCCTCAAGCCCGGCCTGGTGGTGTGCGATAATGGGCGAAATCTCGTTGCAGCTCTGGGACTAGCCAGTTTGACGCACATCCCTTGCCTGGCGCATGTGCTGAATTTGGTGGTGCAGAAGTTCATTCGCAACTACCCCGACATGTCAGAGCTGCTGCATAAAGTGCGGGCCGTCTGTTCGTGCTTCCGGCGTTCACACCCTGCCGCTGCTCGCCTGTCTGCGCTACAGCGTAACTTCGGCCTTCCCGCTCACCGTCTCATATGCGACGTGCCCACCAGGTGGAACTCCACCTTGCATATGCTGGACAGACTGTGCGAGCAGCAGCAGGCCATAGTGGAGTTTCAGCTGCAGCACGCACAGGTCAGTCGCACTGCGGATCAGACCCACTTCACCACCAATGACTGGGCCTCCATGCGAGACCTGTGTGCCCTGTTGCGCTGTTTCGAGTACTCCACCAACATGGCCAGTGGCAATGACGCCGTTATCAGCGTTACAATACCACTTCTATGTCTCCTTGAGAAAACACTTAGGGCGATGATGGAAGAGGAGGTGGCCCAGGAGGAAGAGGAGGAAGAGGGGTCATTTTTAGCACTTTCAGGCCAGTCTCTTCGAAGTGACTCAGAGGGAGGTTTTTTGCAACAGCAGAGGCCAGGTACAAATGTGGCCAGACAGGGCCCACTACTGGAGGACGAGGAGGACGAGGATGAGGAGGTGGAGGAGGATGAGGATGAAGCATGTTCACAGCGGGGTGGCACCCAAAGCAGCTCGGGCCCATCACTGGTGCGTGGCTGGGGGGAAACACAGGACGATGACGATACGCCTCCCACAGAGGACAGCTTGTCCTTACCTCTGGGCAGCCTGGCACACATGAGCGACTACATGCTGCAGTGCCTGCGCAACGACAGCAGAGTTGCCCACATTTTAACGCGTGCGGACTACTGGGTTGCCACCCTGCTGGATCCCCGGTACAAAGACAATGTGCCCACCTTACTTCCTACACTGGAGCGTGATAGGAAGATGCGCGAGTACAAGCGCACGTTGGTAGACGCGCTACTGAGAGCATTCCCAAATGTCACAGGGGAACCAGTGGAAGCCCAAGGCGAAGGCAGAGGAGGAGCAAGAGGTCGCCAACGCAGCTGTGTCACGGCCAGCTCCTCTGAGGGCAGGGTTAGCATGGCAGAGATGTGGAAAAGTTTTGTCACCACGCCACAGCTAACTGCACCACCACCTGATACGGAACGTGTTAGCAGGAGGCAACATTTCACTAACATGGTGGAACAGTACCTGTGCTCACCCCTCCACGTACTGACTGATGGTACGGCCCCATTCAACTTCTGGGTCTCCAAATTGTCCACGTGGCCAGAGCTAGCCTTTTATGCCTTGAAGGTGCTGGCCTGCCCGGCGGCCAGCGTTTTGTCTGAACGTGTATTCAGCACGGCAGGGGGCGTCATTACAGACAAACGCAGCCGCCTGTCTACAGCCAATGTGGACAAGCTGACGTTCATAAAAATGAACCAGGCATGGATCCCACAGGACCTGTCCATCCCTTGTGCAGATTAGATATTAACTACCTCCCCTTAACAATATATTATTCTACTCCAGGGCACTTCCTCATTCAATACTATTTTTATTTTCATTTTACCATTATATTGCGGGGCAACCCAAAGTTGAATGAACCTCTCCTCTGCCTGGGTGCCGGGGCCTAAATGTGTGACAGTGGCCTGTTCCAGTGGTGGGTGACGTGATGCCTGATTCTCTGCTATGACATGAAGACTGATTCTGCGCTGACATAAGGCCAGATTCTCTGTTACGGGACCTCTCTCCTCTGCCTGGGTGCCGGGGCCTAAATGTGTGACAGTGGCCTGTTCCAGTGGTGGGTGACGTGATGCCTGATTCTCTGCTATGACATGAAGACTGATTCTGCGCTGACATAAGGCCAGATTCTCTGTTACGGGACCTCTCTCCTCTGCCTGGGTGCCGGGGCCTAAATGTGTGACAGTGGCCTGTTCCAGTGGTGGGTGACGTGAAGCCTAATTCTCTGCTATGACATGAAGACAGATTCTGCGCTGACATAAGGCCAGATTCTCTGTTACGGGACCTCTCTCCTCTGCCTGGGTGCCGGGGCCAAAATGTGTGACAGTGGCCTGTTCCAGTGGTGGGTGACGTGAAACCTGATTCTCTGCTATGACATGAAGACAGATTCTGTGCTGACATAAGGCTAGATTCTCTGTTACAGGACCTCTCTCCTCTGCCTGGGTGCCTGGGCCTAAATGTGTGACAGTGGCCTGTTCCAGTGGTGGGTGACGTGATGCCTGATTCTCTGCTATGACATGAAGACTGATTCTGTGCTGACATAAGGCCAGATTCTCTGTTACGGGACCTCTGTCCTCTGCCTGGGTGCCGGGGCCTAAATGTGTGACAGTGGCCTGTTCCAGTGGTGGGTGACGTGATGCCTGATTCTCTGCTATAACATGAAGACTGATTCTGTGCTGACATAAGGCCAGATTCTCTGTTACGGGACCTCTCTCCTCTGCCTGGGTGCCTGGGCCTAAATATGTGACAGTGGCCTGTTCCAGTGGTGGGTGACGTGATGCCTGATTCTCTGCTATGACATGAAGACAGATTCTGTGCTGACATAAGGCCAGATTCTCTGTTACGGGACCTCTCTCCTCTGCCTGGGTGCCTGGGCCTAAATGTGTGACAGTGGCCTGTTCCAGTGGTGGGTGACGTGATGCCTGATTCTCTGCTATGACATGAAGACTGATTCTGTGCTGACATAAGGCCAGATTCTCTGTTACGGGACCTCTCTCCTCTGTCTGGGTGCCGGGGCCTAAATATGTGACAGTGGCCTGTTCCAGTGGTGGGTGACGTGAAGCCTGATTCTCTGCTATGACATGAAGACAGATTCTGTGCTGACATAAGGCCAGATTCTCTGTTACGGGACCTCTCTCCTCTGCCTGGGTGCCTGGGCCTAAATGTGTGACAGTGGCCTGTTCCAGTGGTGGGTGACGTGATGCCTGATTCTCTGCTATGACATGAAGACTGATTCTGTGCTGACATAAGGCCAGATTCTCTGTTACGGGACCTCTCTCCTCTGCCTGGGTCTAAATGTGTGACAGTGGCCTGTTCCAGTGGTGGGTGACGTGATGCCTGATTCTCTGCTATGACATGAAGACTGATTCTGTGCTGACATAAGGCCAGATTCTCTGTTACGGGACCTCTCTCCTCTGCCTGGGTGCCTGGGCCTAAATGTGTGACAGTGGCCTGTTCCAGTGGTGGGTGACGTGAAGCCTGATTCTCTGCTATGACATGAAGACTGATTCTGCGCTGACATGAAGCCAGATTCTCTGCTATGGCATGAAGAGACTGATTCTGTGCTGACATGAAGCCAGATTCTTTGCTATGGCATGAAGAGACTGATTCTCTGCTGACGTGAAGCCAGATTCTCTGCTATAGGACCTCTGTCCAATTGATATTGGTTAATTTTTTTTATTTTTATTTTTTAAATTCATTTCCCTATCCACATTTGTTTGTAGGGGATTTACCTACATGTTGCTGCCTTTTGCAGCCCTCTAGCTCTTTCCTGGGCTGTTTTACAGCCTTTTTAGTGCCCAAAAGTTCGGGTCCCCATTGACTTCAATGGGGTTCGGGTTCGGGACGGAGTTCGGGTCGGGTTCGGATCCCGAACCCGAACATTTCCGGGAAGTTCGGCCGAACTTCTCGAACCCGAACATACAGGTGTTCGCTCAACTCTACCCCTAAACAAAATAGATGTTCAGCAGAACATGCGTCTCAAAAAATGGGGCAGAAAACACTAGATGCAGCAAAAATAGACCCGTTTTTAAAGTCCCCAAATGTAATTACAAGAGCAGGACAAAAAGGGACGGCTGATATAAATGGTAAAAAAAATGCCGGATCCAGAATGGGTGAAGTAATAGAGGAGGATCTTCAGAATGAAGAGGTGAGGAGGGAAGTGGAGCGTGCACCACTAAAAGAAATCCTGGCCACGCTAAAAAAAAAATGGAGATTTAATACAGAACATCTCAACGCAGCTCGGGGAAATCCAGACAGAGGTGGTCCTCATAAGGGACGATGTTACAAAGATCCTGGACAGAGTTACAACTATAGAAAAAACTGTGGGGGCCTTGGAGAACGAAGCTAAAATATCTAAATCTGAAACTTCCACATTAAGAATGGAGGTTAATACTCTTAAAAAGAAGGTGGTGGATCTGGAGGACAGGCCTAGGAGATGTAATCTGAGAATTGTGGGTCTTCCTGAAGGCTCTGAAGAAAAAAATCCTGCCGAAAAGATACAGACCCTAATTCAGGAAAAGTTTGGGAAGGAACATTTCACCCCTTTGTTTCTGGTGGAAAGGGCACATCGGGTGCCAGGGGGTAAATCTATCCCTGGGAGACAGCCACGGATACGTTTGGTGAAGATATTGACGTCTCGAGATAGGGATTCGGTTTTGAGAAGGGCAAGGGAGCGTCCTCCTATTGTGTATAATGGAAGTAAATTGCTTTTCTTTCTGGATTTCTCTAAAGCAGTTTTATAGCGGCAATTTTTTTTTTACAGGAAAAGGACATTAGATATTTATTTGTTTATCCAGCTAAACTGAGAATAAATATTCAGTGGTAAAACCCACTGAATAGGACCCTGCTATAGACTGGCTGGATCGGAATAATATTTAAGCAGTTTTTTCATGTTCGCTTTTCCTTTTTGATGTTCCCTTTTTCTACTTTAGATGACGGTGGGAGAGGGGGAGAGGGTTGTGGTGGCCTTAGGTAAGAGATCTGTGCAGTGATGTGGCAGATCAAGAAGTGTGGGGGGGAGGGTTGTGAGATGGGTTGCGATGCGTCTCCTAAGGTGGGGTCGGTTTGATGAAAGTTAGAATTTTCAGGCAGTTTTTGACCAGGTTCAGAGACATCTACCACCGATTGTTTGCTTGGTCTGACTCTAGACCCATGCTACTGAGGAGTCGGTTTTGCGGCTCGGTAGGGAATGGGCTGCACAGACTTATCATTCTACCTTTACTAGTTACTCCAGAGGTGTTACAGTTTTGATTCATAGGGGGATTGATTTTGTCTGCGAGGCATCCTCTATCGATAATCAGTCTTCTGTATTCTGGCCTTTGTTTATATTCCGCCCCCCTTTTTTCTCTACATATACTCAATTGTTTATTAACCTTTGTTGATCACTGGCCTGAATGTCCCTTGCTAGTTATTGGGGACTTCAGCTGTGTTATGAACCCAGAAATAGATAGGATTTCTTTGGGGGGAGATATTTACACTCCAGCCCAGGGGTCCCCCTTGACACGTTTTTGTCTGGAAGCAGGATATGTGGATGTATGGGGATGGATTGGAAAAGGGAAAAGAACTTACTCCTGCATAAGTAAATCTGGAAACTCCATGTCTAAGATAGACCTGGCCTTGATAAATAAAAAACATCTCAGATTTATTAAATCGATGAAATACGAGGCCAGGTCGCTATCGGACCATGTACCCCTGTCTCTTGAAATAACCCGGGGGGGGGGGGCTGGGGCAACGATTATAAAGTAAGACCTCTATTTAGATTCAACCCCCACAGGATTTTTATAATGGATAGGGATACTCATGAATTGGTCAAACAGGAGATGAGCCACTTTTGGGATAGTATTAAGAACACAACTGGAATCCAACTGGTATGGGACGCATTTAAGGCCTTTATGAGGGGAATTTTTGTTAGCAATATTTAAAATCTAAGAAAGGGATATGATAAGAAAGAGGGGGAGTTAAAAGAAGCAGCGTTAGCTGCTAGTAATGAGTTCACCAGGAATAAAACACCAGGAAATAGGGAAACTGCAGATTGTAAATCAGGCGTATGCCGATTTTCTCTTGGAAAAGGCCCAGCAGAGACTCTTTTTTAAGGGACAAATATATTTCTCTGAAGCAGGGAGACCAGGGAAACTCTTGGCGAGGGGGATCTCTAATAAAGAACAAAAAAAAGAGATAGTATTCGGTCTTCTGAGGGTGTAATTATTGAAAAACAAGAGGGTATAAAGGGAACCTTTTTGAAGCATTTCGTTGAATTATATAACTCAGATAAGGTTATATCAGATGAAGAGATGAATTCATATTTGGACTCTATTTCTCTTTCAGTTCTTACTGATACTCAGAGGGAGTTTCTAGATTTGGATCTCTCTCTAGAGGAATTAGAGGCTGCACTGAAGGCATATTCGGGGAATTCCTCCCCCGGGTCAGATGGACTTCCGTATAAATCCTATCGTAAATATGGGCAGATTATCCTCCCTTGTTTATTGAGGGTTGATTTAGGATCATTTGAGGAGGATAGCCTTCCAGAGTCAATGACAGAGGCTGTAATAATATTAATATTGAAAAAAGGCAAGGACCCCCTAGATATAGGCCTATTTCCTTATTGAATATAGATATGAAGCTTCTCTCAAGAATTCTGGCTACAAAGCTATCCAAGGTTGTTACAGCAATTATACACCCAGATCAAAATGGATTTATTCCTAATAAGGGTACTCACTATAATTTGCATCTTCTGTTTGTGAACATACAGTCTCTCGCTCCATTCTGTCTCTAGATGCCTCTAAGGCGTTTGACAGGGTGGAGTAGAGATTCCTTTGGAAGGTTTTGGGAAAGATGGCTTTGGTAATAGATTTATAGATATGATTAAGCTATTGTATAAGTCCCCTATTGCAAGATTAAATATCAATGGGAGCTTGACGGAGAGCTTCTCTTTGAGGAGAGGTACCTGTCAGGGGTGTCCATTCTCTCCATTATTATTTGATATTTATATTGAGCCCCATACTGCTAGATTTTGGCAGGATTCTATGATTGAGGGGTTTGGGGTACTGTCTGAATGTTTATACTGCTCTGATAAACAGTTTAATTTATTTATGGAAAAACAAGCTAGAATCTATAATAGAGGAGATTCCAACTTATTTCCACAAATAAAACAAGAGCTAATGAGAGCTCATTATCTGCGCTAAGTTGAAGACAAAAGGAAAACAGTTGTGTACAAAATATATATATATATATATATATACAGTACAGACCAAAAGTTTGGACACACCTCATTCAAAGAGTTTTCTTTATTTTCATGACTATGAAAATTGTAGATTCACACTGAAGGCATCAAAACTATGAATTAACACATGTGGAATTATAATACATAACAAACAAGTGTGAAACAACTGAAAATATGTCATATTCTAGGTTCTTCAAAGTAGCCACCTTTTGCTTTGATTACTGCTTTGCACACTCTTGGCGTTCTCTTGATGAGCTTCAAGAGGTAGTCCCCTGAAATGGTTTTCACTTCACAGGTGTGCCCTGTCAGGTTTAATAAGTGGGATTTCTTGCCTTATAAATGGGGTTGGGACCATCAGTTGCGTTGAGGAGAAGTCAGGTGGATACACAACCCAATCGAGATGGTTTGGGGTGAGCTGGACCGCAGAGTGAAGGCAAAAGGGCCAACAAGTGCTAAGCATCTCTGGGAACTCCTTCAAGACTGTTGGAAGACCATTTCAGGGAACTACCTCTTGAAGCTCATCAAGGGAATGCCAAGAGTGTGCAAAGCAGTAATCAAAGCAAAAGGTGGCTACTTTGAAGAACCTAGAATATGACATATTTTCAGTTGTTTCACACTTGTTTGTTATGTATATAATTCCACGTGTGTTAATTCATAGTTTTGATGCCTTCATAGTCATGAAAATAAAGAAAACTCTTTGAATGAGAAGGTGTGTCCAAACTTTTGGTCTGTACTGTATATATATATATATATATATATATATATTTATTAATAATAGTTCAATGCAATGAAAAAAATTAAATATAAGACGCTATAAAATTGGTGAAAATTCAACAATACAAATCAATTATATGCAATCAAGAAGACAAAATAACCTATAGGATATAGATATAATCAATATTTAAACTGGTATCCTAGTAATAACAGAAAACAAAAGAAAACTCAAAGTTGACACTTGATTTCTCTTATTGAACAGATTTCCTAAATTCTAAATTTAACGGTGCATGATGACTTCATCTCATAATGGATGAGTTTTGTTATAACTATAGATTACAATCCAAATAAAATTAATCTTCCACCATGTTATGTAATATACAGTTGCAAGAAAAAGTATGTGAACCCTTTGGAATGATATGGATTTCTGCACAAATTGGTCATAAAATGTGATCTGATCTTCATCTAAGTCACAACAATAGACAATCACAGTCTGCTTAAACTAATAACACACAAAGAATAAAATGTTACCATGTTTTTATTGAACACACCATGTAAACATTCACAGTGCAGTTGGAAAAAGTATGTGAACCCCTAGACTAATGACATCTCCAAGAGCTAATTGGAGTGAGGTGTCAGCCAACTGGAGTCCAATCAATGAGATGAGATTGTAGGTGTTGGTTACAGCTGCCCTGCCCTATAAAAACACACACCAGTTCTGGGTTTGCTTTTCACAAGAAGCATTGCCTGATGTGAATGATGCCTCGCACAAAAGAGCTCTCAGAAGACCTACGATTAAGAATTGTTGACTTGCATAAAGCTGGAAAGGGTTATAAAAGTATATCCAAAAGCCTTGCAGTTCATCAGTCCACGGTAAGACAAATTGTCTATAAATGGAGAAAGTTCAGCACTGCTGCTACTCTCCCTAGGAGCGGGCATCCTGTAAAGATGACTGCAAGAGCACAGCGCAGACTGCTCAATGAGGTGAAGAAGAATCCTAGAGTGTCAGCTAAAGACTTACAAAAGTCTCTGGCATATGCTAACATCCCTGTTAGCGAATCTACGATACGTAAAACACTAAACAAGAATGGATTTCATGGGAGGATACCACAGAGGAAGCCACTACTGTCCAAAAAATAAATTGCTGCACGTTTACAGTTTGCACAAGAGCACCTGGATGTTCCACAGCAGTACTGGCAAAATATTCTGTGGACAGATGAAACCAAAGTTGAATTGTTTGGAAGAAACACACAACACTATGTGTGGAAAAAAAGAGCTACAGCACACCAACATCAAAACCTCATCCCAACTGTGAAGTATGGTGGTGGGGGCATCATGGTTTGGGGCTGCTTTTCTGCGTCAGGGCCTGGGTGGATTGCTATAATCGAAGGAAAAATGAATTCCCAAGTTTATCAAGACATTTTGCAGGAGAACTTAAGGCCATCTGTCTACCAGCTAAAGCTCAACAGAAGATGGGTGTTGCAACAGGACAATGACCCAAAGCATAGAAGTAAATCAACAACAGAATGGCTTACACAGAAGAAAATACGCCTTCAGGAGTGGCCCAGTCAGAGTCCTGACCTCAACCTGATTGAGATGCTGTGGCATGACCTCAAGAAAGCGATTCACACCAGACATCCCAAGAATATTGCTGAACTAAAACAGTTCTGTAAAGAGGAATGGTCAAAAATTACTCCTGACCGTTGTGCACGTCTGATCTGCAACTACAGGAAACATTTGGTTGAAGTTATTGCTGCCAAAGGAAGTTCAACCAGTTAATAAATCCAAGGGTTCACATATTTTTTCCACCTGCACTGTGAATGTTTACATGGTGTGTTCAATAAAAACATGGTAACATTTAATTCTTTGTGTGTTATTTGTTTAAGCAGACTATGATTGTCTATTGTTGTTACCTAGATGAAGATCAGATCACATTTTATGACCAATTTGTGCAGAAATCCATATCATTCCAAAGGGTTCACATACTTTTTCTTGCAACTGTATATCAGTTCAATTAGACCATCTGACTAGAACTACAATCAGTTCTTTTGAGATCACACAATTGTAGATATATTAATTTTATATATTTATCTCCCTAGATTGAAAAGGCACAATTGATACTGCAGTTACAATTCTCTCAAATCAATCTAGATCCTACAAAGAACAATATGGTCTATTTGAATAATTATATATATGTATATATGGCTAATCAATTGCCTAATATACAGACAAAATGTATACTATACCAGAGAATCTGTCTGGAGGAAATCAGCATCAAGGTTCAAATGTGAAGTAAGATCAGATCCTATTTTCCTTCTGATCTCTTCTCTCTCTCATGTGTCTTTTGTCTTGGGTGTTGTCCTCTTCCTTGTTCTAAATTCTTCTCCTCCTCCCTCCTTCTATGGTGTCCCATGCTATTCTTATCCCCCTGGCACAGTGGGCTTGACCAGATTTTCCACGTGACTAATGACATCATTTTGTATTTTTTTCACTATTGTTTCTTAGTTATTTTCACCACCAGAGGGCACTAGGGTTCTATGTAACAAACCTGTGTAATGACCCTTAATTCTTCTATTTTCTTTTAATTTTTGTAAAAGATAACCTCTGACCTAAATCTAGGACCAAGTTATAAATATAGATAAGAACGACATTAAGGTATACTAACTGTCAGACATTCAGTCTACTTCAAAAATATACGAGACCTGAGTAAAGGTTATATAAAGATTCTTGAGTTTCTTTGCAATTCTCTGTCTGGGAAAATCAACTCACTTTGACCTCAAAATTCAGACAACATGGCTACCATCATGTTCATATACGAATCTGTAATGTGATTTGTATAGGCCTTTACCATATTGATCCCTTTTCTGCTCAATATATCTGACAGTACTAGGAATCGAGGACCGCATCTCTCTATATGTGGATGATGTGCTGTTTTTTATAAATCATACTAATACCTCACTTCCCGAATTTATTCAAATAGTGAACGTCTTTGGTGCAGTCTCGGGCTTTGATATTAACTGGTCAAAAACAACGCTTATGCATGTGAATAGACCTGACTATTCTATTGAAGGGCCCTTGAGTTTACTTAGGATTTCTGATTCATTTGAACATTTGGGTATGATTACAGGTATATCTCCTAAAGTTGAAGATTTTTTACATCTAACTCTGATTCAAGTTGATTAGCAAGTTGATGTTTAAAAAAACAGTATGGCTTCAACTTCCTTTATCTAGAGCTGACAGAATATCCCTGGTTAAGATGGTGATATTACCCCAACTCCTCCATATTCTTAGGAATTCCCCATTGTGGATTGAGGATAAATTCTTTAAGTTAATTGAGAGATTTATTATTGATCTGGTGTGGGGAAGAAAGCAGGTGAAGCTCAAATTGGAATATCTTTATAAGCCGTTGGAATGGGGAGGGTTGTACCTTCCCTATTTTAAGGGCTATTTTATAGCTTCACAGCTATGGCTTTATAATCACTAAGAGGAAAGTCCACTTTGTAGGAAACTGTTGAGTAGATCTACATGTGATAATATGTTTACATTATTAGAGTCCTGGTCATTATCCAGAGTTCAACTGGATTATAAGGAATCTAGAAAGTTATTTATTAAGATGTGGAGCACTTTAAGAGATTGGTTAGGAATAAGGGGATCTCTCCATTGTACGCTCCTTTGGTATAATTATTATTTACAGGAGTTGGATGTTCTAGCTGAAGATAAATAATGGCAAAAAAAAAAACAATATTCTGCATGTTGCACAAGTGGTGAGTAATGGAGATATACTTCCTTTTTTGGAGTTGAGACAAAGAGCACATTTAATAAATTTATCGTAGTTTAGATATTTACAGTTACGTTCGGCATATTGTAGTGTAAAGGGGAAATTTTAGTTGCAGATTGACACCACTACACTTTCGAATAATTTGATTGGAAATTTCTCAACTTTATAAATTGTTTCTTGATGCACTATTTAATGGTTTACGTTCCCCCGGACAAATGGTTTGGGGATCTGTTTTAAAGATCCAGCCAGATGACTGGGGGAAAATAATGACTAACGTAAGAGCCGTGTCACACAATTTTAATCATGTTTTGGCTCAATTCAATATTATACATAAACTATCTGTCATACCAGTATGGCTTAAAAAATGTGGGTTGAGAGGTACGTCTAATTGTTGACGATGTGACTCACTTGGGGCTGATTTTTTACACATGTGTTGGTCTTGTATACAACTAACAGAATATTGGGAGGCAATAGACACACTTATTACCCAAAAATTAAAAATAGTGATTCCATTTATGGTGAAATATTGGATTCTGGGTGATTTTCCCAAATTAATTGTGATAAGTATAAAAGTATTTTTCTGACAAAACTTTTAATCACGCGAGGTTGGTTTTCATGAAATACTCCTAGTGTGTGTATATGGGTAAATCTGGTCAATAAGATTAAGAGTTATAAAAAAATCTTATATAAACAGAGAAAAATCGAGGAGAAATGGAAAAAGATATGGGGGATTTTGAAGTCTTAGCTCTTTTTTGCTTCAGTGGATGGAGGTATAGGAGATGCATCGCAAGGAAGGGGGAGGGATGGGGGAAAGTTTAGGGGAAAAATGAGAAATTTAATAATTAAGTGTTCTTGCATGGCAAGACCACTTACTGTTATCTCACATATATATTCTTATTATAGCCAAATTTACCACCCTAACTCCTTCCACAGTTTTTACACTACATAGACAGTAATATACCGAAATGTGCGGATTGTTCCCGATTGGTGTGCTATTACTTTGTGGAACGTTTCGCCAAATGGTTCACGAAATATCTGCATTTTTGTGGCGAAATTGGTCCCATAGGAATGAATGGCGGAATGTTTGAAGCTAGAGTGGGAGCTGACAAAAGCTAGAGTGGGAGCTGAAAAATCAGGACATTATTTCTAAACTGCCACCACTCCCTCATTTTCAAGCCCACCTACACAAATCTTATATCAAAACGTTCAAATGCAGGTCTCGGTCTTGTGATTCTTACAATATAAAGCTCTTCGCTGTAGGATTTATAATTTTTAAACTAGAACCATTTGAAGATGGCAACCTCCAGTGAAGTGACCTCTCTTTACTGCTGGGACTGGGGTGTGCTTTCTATTGCTGTGTCTGTACAGTACTTGTCTCTATAAGAACAGAGGTGGGTGGGGATGTCATGTGACTACTCCTCTGAAGATGCTTGCTGCAATGCATGCTGGGATATTTACTTTCACTTTACAGCTGCTCCGCCCACAGAGCCTGTCTGAGGAAGCTCCTCAGGGGAACATGTCATGGTGAACAGATTAGAAAAATTACATATAGCCAGCACATTTAGCATGATATAAATACTTCATAGTTTGGGCTATTGTCTGGGGCATTTTGGATTTTTGATATTTAGGGTGGCCAACCCCTTTAAAACTTTGGAAATACGTTTTATACAGTAGAGAGTATTTGAGGTGTTTCAACTAACTACATTTACAAAAAGAAATTAGAGCTGTGTGAATATCTGTCACGACCATGGTCATGGTCGCGACTCCTTGAGCCGCATGCAGTTTCCCGCGGTCTGCTCTTGTTGTCAACCACAGGTGAGGGCTGTTAGTATGTTGCCTCACGTGTGGTTGCCGTTGGCAACATGAGGTTGTTGGCAGTGGAGCAGCCTGAGCTGGTTGCTAGGCGGCCCTCTGTCTATGCATGCGGTTGCTTCTGGCAACGTGTGTTTGTATGTGTGCACTTTCTTTGTTTGGTATGCACGGGATTAAGTTGTATGTGCACTTCCCCTTTAAGTGGCTACCTTACCTTGTCTGGTGTTGGAAGGGTTAACTCTCTTCCTAGTGTGTGTCTGTGTGGGTGTGGCTACTTGGGCTATTTAGCTTCTGCTGGATGCCTGAAGCAGAGGGGTACTCCAGCCATGCTGTATGCTGGAGTCATCCTCCTGGTTTTCTTATGCCATCTATCCAGTGAGGGCCACCCTTGTGGTCATAGACGTTAAGATGTTAAGAATATGTTAAGATGTTAACTTTATGTTCTTGTGGTGTCTCACCTTTTGCAGCTATGGTTTCCTGGGTTCCTGTGTGATGTGTGCTGTGTGCTGTGTCCTTTTATGTTGGTGTGGACATCAGCACTTGTGCACGGGTTCCAGGCTGTGTGTCTGTGGCAGCTAGGTGTAGTACTAGTTTCACTTACCTGTCATTGCCATATGCTGTATATGTTCCCCTTTCCTTGTAGCTTGGCCAGTGAGACTCCTGTTCGTCCATGTCTAGGAGGAACAGGTCATCTTACCCTGCTCCTAGTCCAGGGATTTTCTGAGGGCTAGTAGGGACCCGAGGTTGCGGAGTATGGGCCCTCCTACCATCTGGGTTGGCTCATACGGTTAGGAGTCAGGGTCAGAGTTAGGGATGCATTAGGAGGTGACCTGCTCCCTGATTCCTGTCCTGGCCTAGCAGCTTCCCACTATTTTTTTAACATCGCACGGCGGGGGGTTTCCACCACTCTCCGCCGTGACAGTATGACCACAAAAGCTCCTTGCTTTGTATACCTTCGAAAGAGGGTGCAGCATGTATCGCCATCAGTTTGGGGTGCATGCGCGTTCTCCGGAGGGAGAGCGTTATGGGGGTTTCACCGTTAAAGGCATGGTGAGTGGCCTTTTCCGTGCATAAGTGACTGTCACATTTAGGCCAGAAATACGGCTTTTTGGTTACTGGGGTGAAAAAACCCTCTAATATACTGCACTTCTGGGATTAGACGTGCATAAGTGACTGTCACATTTAGGCCAGAAATACATCTTTTTGCTTACTGGGGTGAAAAAACCCTCTAATATACTGCACATCTGGGATTAGACGTGCATAAGTGACTGTCACATTTAGGCCAGAAATACATCTTTTTGCTTACTGGGGTGAAAAAACCCTCTAATATACTGCACATCTGGGATTAGACATGCATAAGTGACTGTCACATTTAGGCCAGAAATACGGCTTTGTGCTTACTGGGGTGAAAAAACTCTCTAATATACTGCACATCTGGGATTAGACGTGCATAAGTGACTGTCACATTTAGGCCAGAAATATGGCTTTTTGGTTACTGGGGTGAAAAAACCCTCTGATATACTGCACATCTGGGATTAGTCGTGCATAAGTGACTGTCACATTTAGGCCAGAAATACGGCTTTGTGCTTACTGGGGCGAAAAAACCCTCTGATATACTGCACATCTGGGATTAGACGTGCATAAGTTACTGTGAAATTTAGGCCAGAAATACCGCTGTCATATAGAGTTTAAAAAAAAATAATTTGTGCAATACCCTACATCAGGGTTTTTATTGGCGGTTAATTATTTTTAACAGACTTAACCACTTTTTACTTTGCTTTGTGAACGCTAACTATGAGGCAAACATCTAATAAGGGACGCGGTCGTGGTGGTGGTATTGGTGGAGCCTCTGGTGCAGGAAGAGGACGTGGCCGTTCTGCCACAGCTACACGTCCTACTGAAACTACTACCTCAGGTCCCAGTAGCCGCCAGAATCTACAGCGATATTTGGTCGGGCCAAATGCCGTTCTAAGGATGATAAGGCCTGAGCAAGTACAAGCGCTAGTCAATTGGGTGGCCGACAGTGGATCCAGCACGTTCACATTATCTCCCACCCAGTCTTCTGTAGAAAGCGCACAGGTGGCGCCTGAAACCCATGTCCATCAGTCTGTCACATCACCCCCGTGCATATCGGGGAACCTGTCTGAGCCTCAAGTCATGCAGCAGTCTCTTATGCTGTTTGAAGACTCTGCTGGCAGGGTTTCCCAAGGGCATCCACCTAGCCCTTCCCCAGTGGTGGAAGACATAGAATGCACTGATGCACAACCACTTATGTTTCCTGATGAGGACATGGGAATACCACCTCAGCACGTCTCTGATGATGACGAAACACAGATGCCAACTGCTGTGTCTTTCTGCAGTGTGCAGACCGAAAAGGAGGTCAGGGAGGAAGACTGGGTGGAAGACGATGCAGGGGACGATGAGGTCCTAGACCCCATATGGAATAAAGGTCGTGCCACTGACTTTCAGAGTTCGGAGGAAGAGGCAGTGGTGAGACCGAGCCAACAGCGTAGCAAAAGCGGGAGCAGGGTGCAAAAGCAGAGCAGCCATCGCCAAAACAGTTCGCTTGCTACTGGCCACCGTCACCAGGGACCGAGCACACCAAAGGCAGCTTCAAGGAGTTCCCTGGCATGGCACTTCTTCACACAATGTGCTGACGACAAGACCCGAGTGGTTTGCACGCTGTGCCATCAGAGCCTGAAGCGAGGCATTAACGTTCTGAACCTTAGCACAACCTGCATGACTAGGCATCTACATACGAGACACAGGCTGCAGTGGAGTAAGCACCTTCAAAACCAAGAAAGGGCTCAGGCCCCTCCTGCTCCCTCTTCTGCTGCTGCCTCGGCCTCTTCCTCCGCCTTTGGAGGAACGTTGGCACCTTTTGCCCAGCAAACAGAGGATGTGCCACCAACAACACCACCTCTGTCACCAAGCATCTCCACCATGTCACACGGAAGCGTTCAGCTCTCCATCTCACAAACCTTTGAGAGAAAGCATAAATTCCCACATAGCCACCCTCGATCCCTGGCCCTGAATGCCAGCATTTCTAAACTACTGGCCTTTGAAATGCTGTCATTCAGGCTGGTGGAGACGGACAGCTTCAAACAGCTCATGTCACTTGCTGTCCCACAGTACGTCGTTCCCAGCCGCCACTACTTCTCCAGGAGAGCCGTGCCCTCCCTGCACAACCAAGTATCGGATAAAATCAAGTGTGCACTGCGCAACGCCATCTGTGGCAAGGTCCACCTAACCACAGATACGTGGACCAGTAAGCACGGCCAGGGACACTATATCTCCCTAACTGCACACTGGGTAAATGTAGTGGCGGCTGGGCCCCAGGCGGAGAGCTGTTTGGCGCACGTCCTTCCGCTGCCAAGGATCGCAGGGCATCATTCTTTGCCTCCTGTTGCCTCCTCTTCCTACTCGGCTTCCTCCTCCTCTTCTACCACCTCCTCATCCGGTCAGCGACACACTTTCACCACCAACTTCAGCACAGCCCGGGGTAAACGTCAGCAGGCCATTCTGAAACTGATGTGTTTGGGGGACAGGCCCCACACCGCACAGGTGTGGCGGGGTATAGAACAACAGACTGACGAGTGGTTGCTGCCAGTGAGCCTCAAGCCCGGCCTGGTGGTGTGCGATAATGGGTGAAATCTCATTGCAGCTCTGGGACTAGCCGGTTTGACGCACATCCCTTGCCTGGCGCATGTGCTGAATTTGGTGGTGCAGAAATTCATTCACAACTACCCTGACATGTCAGAGCTGCTGCGTAAAGTGCGGGCCGTCTGTGCTCGCTTCCGGCGTTCTCATCCTGCCGCCGCTCGGCTGTCTGCTCTACAGCGTAACTTCGGCCTTCCCGCTCACCGCCTCATATGCAACGTGCCCACCAGGTGGAACTACACCTTGCACATGCTGGAAAGACTGTGCGAGCAGCAGCAGGCCATAGTGGAGTTTCAGCTGCAGCACGCACGGGTGAGTCGCACTGTGGAACAGCACCACTTCACCACCAATGACTGGGCCTCCATGCGAGACCTGTGTGCCCTGTTGCGCTGTTTCGAGTACTCCACCAACATGGCCAGTGGCGATGACGCAGTTATCAGCGTTACAATACCACTTCTATGTCTCCTTGAGAAAACACTTAGGGCGATGATGGAAGAGGATGTGGCCCAGGACGAGGAGGAGGAAGAGGGGTCATCTCTAACACTTTCAGGCCAGTCTTTTAGAAGTGGTTCAGAAAGAGGATTTTTGCAACAGCAGAGGGCAGGTACAAATTTGGCCAGCCAGGGCCCACTACTGGATGGCGATGAGGAGGAGGATGGGGATGAAGCATGTTTACAGCGTGGTGCCATCCAACGCAGCTCGGGCCCATCACTGGTTCATGGCTGGGGGATACGGAGGACGCAGACTATACGCCTCCCACAGAGGACAGCTTGTCCTTACCTCTGGGCAGCCTGGCACACATGAGGGACTATATGCTGCAGTGCCTGTGCAACGACAGCAGAGTTGCCCACATTTTAACGTGTGCTGACTACTGGGTGGCCACCCTGCTGGATCCCCGTTACAAAGACAATGTGCCATCCTAATTCCCTCACTGGAGCGTGATCGGAAGATGTGCGACTACAGGCGCACGCTGGTAGACGCGCTTCTGAGAGCATTCCCGACTGATGCCGGGGGACAAGTGGAAGCACAAGGCGAAGGCAGGGGAGGAGGAAGAGGTCGCCAACGCAGCTGTGTCAACGCCAGCACCTCAGAAGGCAGGGTTAGCATGGCCAACATGTGGAAAAGCTTTGTCACCTCGCCACAACAACCGGCCCCAACTGATATGGAGCATGTTAGCAGGAGGCAGCATTTGAACAACATGGTGGAACAGTACCTGTGCACACGCCTACACGTACTGACTGATGGTTCTGCCCCATTCAACTTCTGGGTCTCCAAATTGTCCACATGGCCAGAGCTTGCCCTGTATGCCTTGGAGGTGCTGGCCTGCCCTGCAGCCAGTGTACTCTCTGAACGTGTATTTAGCACGGCAGGAGGCGTCATTCCAGACAGACGCAGCCGCCTGTCCACAGCCAACGTGGACAAGCTCACGTTCATTAAAATGAACCAGGCTTGGATCCCTCAGGACTTGTCTGTACCTTGTGCAGAATAGACAGTTCTAACAGCCTCAACCATCCATCCTTGTACTCAAGTGCACTTATTCCTTTTTTTTTTTTTTTTATATGTCCCAATATTTTGGGGGATACCCCTTTGTAAAAATGCTAAATAACACACATCTGTGTTGGCTACCTATTCCTCCTTCGCCGCCGCTTCCACCTAGACCGCCACTTGAGCCTACACGGCCACATGCACCCATTCACCGCCTCCTCAACCTCTTCCTCCTACATCATTCCTAATTTTTTATTTTTTAAGGTCTTTTATGTTTTTTTTATTCATTTCCCTATCCACATTTGTTTGCAGAACATTTACCATGCTCTTAAGCACATTTTTCTGCCTTTTGCAGCCCTCTAGCTCTTTCCATGACATTTTTACAGCCATTTTAGTGCTCAAAAGTTCGGATCCCCATTGACTTCAATTGGGTTCGGGTTCGGATCAAGTTCGGGTCAAGTTCAGGTCCCGAACCCAATTTTTTTTTTCAAGTTCGGCCGAACCTGCCGAACCTGAACATCCAGGTGTCCGCTCAACTCTAAACAGCACACAATGTCAATCAGCTGCTTCTAAGGCCAGCAGGATATTGTCATGCATTAAATGAGGCATGGACTCACGGGGCAGGGATGTCATACTACCACTTTACAAAGCGTTGGTGCGGCCTCATCTGGAATATGCAGTTCAGTTCTGGGCACCAGTCCATACAAAGGATGCCGTGGAGGTGGAAAGAGTACAGAGGAAAGTGACTAAACTGATACGGGGCATGGAGTGTCTTAGTTATGAAGAAAGATTAAAAGAATTACATTTATTTAGTCTTGAGAAGAGACGTCTAAGGGGGGACATGATTAACCTATACAAATATATAAATGGGCTGTACAAAAAATACTGTGAAAAACTGTTCCATGTAAAATGCCTTCAAAAGACAAGGGGGCACTGCCTTCAACTGGAGAAGAAAAAGTTCAGTCTCCAGAAGCGTCAAAGCTTCTTTACCGTAAGAACTGTGAATCTGTGGAATAGACTTCCTCAGGACGTGGTCACAGCAGGAACAGTGGACAGTTTTAAAAAGGGTTTAGATGAATTCTTGGAAGTAAATGACATTAATGCTTATGAAAATGTGTAGAAATCTGAGTCTCACTTCCTTCTGGGATTCACATCACCACCTAACCCTTGGTTGAACTTGATGGACTTATGTCTTTTTTCAAGCGTATTAACTATGTAACTATGCAGAGATCTGTCTTTTTTCAGGACCCCCCACCAAAAAAATGCAGTTTTAGCAAATGAAAGTTATTCTTTGTATAATAAAATTATCCAGTTTTCTGATATAATATGTGTATTACTGTATTTTTTGCTTTATAAGACACACCTGGGTTTTAGAGGAAAATCTGAAAAACCTCAACCTCAAATTAGACCCCCAATCTTTATCAGATCCTCAGATCAGACCTCCATATCAGACCTTAGATCAGACCCCCATATCAGTCTCCCATACACGAATGACTGGTAAAGCTGTTTTTTAAACAGTGGCACCTGTCCAAAGTTTTTGGACTTCATGGAGCTGAGTGGTGTTATTCCGGGAAGAAGGCAGTTTTGTTTTTCTAATCTTGTAAAGAACCTTTATAATTCCATCTATGATTTCCAGTAAACATCTATCATACATCTAGGGATAGGATACCATACTCAGCTTCTGATGACTTTTTTGGAGATTTAAGGTTTGGCCAATGAACCCTTTTATGATATCCACTAGGGATTTTTACAAGAATCTAATTAATATGGCAAGACGACAGAGAACAGTCAAGCCTCCATGTCACTTCTTCTCAGGACAAGTTCAGTCTAAGTACATGAAGCTATACAAGGTTTAACCGTTCTTGGCTCCGATTGTAAAGTTATACTTTGGCCCGCCAATTACATTACATACTGTACGTCTTTGTATCTCCTTACTACCCCGTATAGTACCTCTGTTCTCTGATGTGGCAGAGGAACCTAGGGACCATCCAACATAGGGGCCCTGTTGCTTTCATGATGTCTGCAAGCTTCTTTGTAGAACAGTAGCCAAAATTGAACATATTATGATCCAACTTACTATGTTTATACAGTAGGTTCATAGTATACTTTTTTATCTTAAAGGTGCTGGTCCTATGTTGGAGACTTCCGTACTGGTCAGAACCTTTCCATAGATAGTGGCTGTGACCATAAAGCCATTGTAGAGCATGAGGTTCTTCATGCCCTGGGATTTTATCACGAGCAGTCAAGAAG
The DNA here is from genome assembly GCF_905171765.1 of Bufo bufo. NCBI lineage: Eukaryota > Metazoa > Chordata > Amphibia > Anura > Bufonidae > Bufo > Bufo bufo. The sequence goes on from NC_053392.1 coordinate 59,745,390, forward strand.
TGACCGGGATGACTATGTAGAAATCTGGTGGAATCAAATCACTGAAGGTCAGTTCATGTTCATGTCAATTAGCTTCAGCTTTTCTCTGCAGGGCACACATTTTATCGCTGGTTTGCAGGTGATTGAGGTCACATATGGTCTACAAGCTAGGAAGGCCACAATCTGTGATCACAAAGACCTTCTCTCCATTGTAGATTGCATTGTATAATGTACAGTGTTATGGTATTATATTATGCTGGAATATTTATATTGTATTATAATGAACTCAATTTTGCTGCAGAACATCATGATACAAACCTCAGCTTCTGCAGAACCTCATAATAAACACCTCAGCTGCTGCAGAACCTCATAATACACACCTCATCTGCTGCAGAACCTCATAATACGCATGCCTACAGCTGCAGAACATTTTAATACACACAACTGCTGCAGAACATTATGCACACCTCAGCTGCTGCAGAACCTCATAACACACACCTCAACTGGTGCAGAACCTCATAATACACACCTCGGCTGCTGCAGAACCTCATAATATACACCTCAGCTGCTGCAGAACCTCATAATACACACCTCACACACCTCTGCCAGAAGAACCTGCCTGATAGTTTTAACACTAGTGTGAAACTAACCTAATACATAACTTAAAAAGTCTGTGGCCATATAAAATGCTGGAGACAGACTATAATATGGGTAATGTAAATCCACGGTGACTTATGCCAGTAATACACAGTTATATATGTGCAAATATTCATGTTGTATGCTTTTTTTTTTTAGGCATGGCACACAACTTCAATACATATGATGACAAATTTATAACAGATCTGAACACTCCATATGACTATGAATCTGTCATGCACTACGGTCCCTACTCCTTCAATAAGGACCCCAATATCCCAACCATCACTGCCAAGATCCCTGCATTTAATGACATCATTGGACAACGTCTTGATTTTTCTCTCATAGACCTGGAACGTTTAAACAGGATGTACAACTGCAGTATGTATGACCAGTATCCATATTCTCACTTACATAGAACCCATGTTTGTTCTTGAATGTATAGGCTATACACCGAGGGTTGAAGTATAGGAGAGCCAAAAGGAGCATTTTCCCCATGGCCATCATTATCTACTTCACCATTCCACCATTCCACATGCAGACCATGAGTTGATGAGGCAAATAAAGGGCCATCACTGGACTCCACCTGAAGATGGGTGGCAAATCTTAGTTCCCCTCCAATGTCAGCCACATTTTTTTGGTTGCCACTGTTTCTTATATGGGGCTCCTATTGTCGAGTTGCTCTAGTTCCTCCATTGATAGTGATGAGGGCTACCTAAGATAGTTACTATAACCATACCACTAGTAATCCGGTTCTGTCTTACCAAAACACTCAACTGAATTGGGTACAGAGAAGGGTTGTAGGACTTTTGGACAGCACTGCTCTCAAATGTTGACACCATTGGTTATGTAATTACATACAAAGATGTGTCCACCCTTATCTTTATGTGAATTGGGTTTAGGACTCCAGTTTCTCACAGTACAAATTCAATACAATATCACAACATGCTAGCAAAACCCTTGGCAGGCTGCAATTCAAGACACTACGAGTAGGCCACGTGTAGATGCATATAGACATCTCGTGACACAGTATTGTGAAGTCATGTTTTTTGCAAAGTTGCTTATCTTGCCAATTTATCTTGGGATATATCCATAGTTGATATGTATCATATCATATTTATATATTTGTACATTATAAGCCATCTTTTTTTCCAAACTGCTTAACTCAAAGTGCTTGTAATTGTTAACCTGAAAGAACTAGATTTCCCTTGCTCCTCAAATCTGGGGGGGTTGGTTGGTTTAGTGGTAGAAAATCACACCAAAATTTTCAATCTCCTTTGGAGACTGACTTTTAGGTCAACGGTTCTAAGAATTAATCCACTTTCCTGTGTATTATATGTTTTAAACTAATTTCAATGTTTCTTTATAGCCACGCCGCTCATTCTCCTGGATCAATGCTCCTTTGAGTTCATCAACATTTGTGGAATGGTCCAGTCGACTACCGATGATGCAGACTGGATCCACGAGTTGGGTTCTTCAGGTTCATCTAGTGATCACACCTTAGTGGGACGATGCAGAGGTAAGATATCTAAACGGCTGAGTCTTACACAACCCAATAAGAAGTTAACCTTCGTGCAAATGCCATGTGTTCTGAATAATCAGCAGGTAGGACATTCATTGCTCATGTCAAGGGTCAATTACCCTGTTTACAGCTCAGAGATAATTAAAAGAAGCATGTAGAATATGTATCTTTGCCAGTTGTGCCTTGTTGTACTGACATGTGGACTACGGACTGAACTGTAAAATATTGAAAACAAGCACAAAAATGTCAATGGCATTTGAAGGGAATGTTCTATGGTAGACCATGTAATAAAAAGTAGCATTGAGTTCAGCAGAATGAGAGCTGCTCTGTGCAGCAGCTCTCCTCTCTTGATAATAAAGTGGGTGGTCATTTATCATTTAAGGTTGTTTTTGGGTCAGTTCAAAGTCTGATTTTGCTTTGTGTGCCTACACCAAAATTATGAACTGGTGCATCTTAATAATATACATATGTGATGTGAGTGGTTTACACCTTTAGGTGTAAAAGTAGAACGGGGGTTGCCTGGCTTGGTTTGCGACCTTTGCAAAAGTCGCACATTGTAAATGAGCCATAATCCAGGTCTAATCTCACTTTTCGCTCTTAAACATAGACCACTGTGAAAAGTGGTCAGGATCATAAAATAGGAGTATGATAAATGATTATAGTGGCTCTCCCGCTTTGGCTTCTAGATTTAGGTGCACTGTTATCAGACTGCCCCTCAGTCTGTATATGTGGAAAATTTGTAATGTAGATATATTAACAGGCACTCAATCACCAGGAAATGTATCAAGAACAGATATTTATGCTGTCTAATCAGCACCTTGATATGCCACACCTGTGAGGTGGGATGGATTATCTCGGCAAAGAAGAAGTGCTCACTAACACAGATTTAGACAGATTTGTGAACAATATTTGAGAGTAATGGGTCTTTTGTGTATGTAGAAAATGTTTCAGATCTTTGAGTTCAGCTCATGGAAAATGAGAGCAGAACCGAAAGTGTTGCGTTTATATTTTTGGTCAGTGTATATATATATATATATATATATATATATATATATATATAATGTGTGTGTTTAGAGGATATATATCTGATTGGTCCAGGTTCTACCATTGGGACCCCTATTGATCAAGAGAACGGGCATTCCGTGTCTCTGCATGAATGTTGAGCATAGAGAACAAATTAACTGGCAGTGTGCATGCTTGACCTGCCATTCCTTTTGTACAGGGACTTGGGACTCCTCTTCCCATTGTTCCTTGATGATCCTGTACTCATCTGTAAATTTGGATCAGTGTATCATTGACTGGGCACCTCGGGGACCCCTGCTGATCAGAGGATGAAGAGGCTGTGACCCATTTATCTATTGGCTATGCCTGGTACTCTTGCTCACACCCATGCACTTACAAAGTTACTTAGTTTGTAAGGCTGAAAAAAGATATCCATCCAGTTCAGCCTATTAACCTGCAAAGTTGATCCAGAGGAAGGCCAAAAAAAACACATGAGGTAGAAGACAATTTTCTCTATTTAAAGGGAAAGAACTTCCTTCCCGACTTTAATCAGACAATTAGAACAACTCCCTGGATCAACGACCTTTCTTCATATTCTAATGGCTGTAACCTGTTATATTGGCTGAACTGTAATACCAGACACAACCACACTGGAGTGTTGTGGCCCATTATTTTGCTGATTGATTGGGGTCCATTGGGTTTGAACCCCACATAGGTGACCTATCTTAGGTATAGACAATCAATTAATAACCCTTTAAAAGAGGTAGTGGAAATTAATAATAGACATAAAAAGACCAATAAATCAATAGCAAGTATTTTCTACGCAGATGTTTTTTTATTTTATGCACTAAAATATATTTGTTTTAAATTATTTCACAGATTCAGGCTATTTTATGCATTTTAATACCTCCACTGGAACCGCCGGTCGCACCGCTGTCCTAGAGTCCCGCATTCTGTATCCTAAACGAACTGAGCAGTGTCTGGAATTTTTTTACAAGATAGATGGAAGCGTCCAGGATAGAATGACCATCTGGCTCCGTCTAGATGATGGCACTGGAGAAGTTAGGAGGCTGAAGAAAATCCACACCATTCATGGTATAGTAATTGAATTTTATGGAAAATTTGAGTAGACTTGGTCCTAGGGTGGAAGGTAGAAAATTTGATTTTGAATTAACTTTGATGCAGTAGTAAGAAGGAGGAGGAGCATGTGAGCGGACGCAGGAAATAGCGTGCGCTGCTCCCTCCCTGTCCTCGGTTCGATGCTGGCGTGTGTTTGGAGCGCAGAGAAATGTGAACCAAGGAAAAATTCGGCTTGTAAGGCCTTCTCGATGGGGCTGTGAACAACTCTCCCATTTCTCTTACCTATCGGTCTCCTTGTTCTCCTCCTCCCCCGGTGACCATGTGAGTGGTGCTAGTAGTGGTGTGGTGGAGCGGTGGAGGAGAGCGATTGTGGAAAGTGGCATGTGGAGTTCTGGCATGACCAGACAAAGTGGAGGCGGCCTGGAAGAGGTGCCGTGGATCGGAAAAGGAGGAGAGACACGTGGATCCCCGGCAAGGTGTTTGCAGAACCCGTCTGTGACTTCCTCTGAAAACCGTCTCAAGAGGAAGCAGCGCAGTGGAGCGGGAAAAACACGTGGGTCCCTGGTAAGGTGTTTGCAGACTCCATTTGTGATTGCCTCTGAAAACCGCTTTAAGGAGAGTCGCCTGAGAGCCGTGGCTAGATCCAGAGAAGTACTGGGAAGGGTGATAATGTATCACTGCGGATGGTGGGCTATGTTGATGAATGCTATATGTGGAGATCTTACAGCCTAAACCCTGGTCCCAGTTCCCAAAATATCTGCCCATATGCCCCCTGGTGCAGGACAGTGTATCATTTAAGGGGCAGTGGCCTCCTAGAAGCTCAAAGTTGGGGAAATATCCCGTGCATGGGGCGTAGACATAGACTCCCCTTTGTTGTTCGCTGTATAATCAACAGACCCTTAATGTACTCAGCAAAACAACATTTATGTATTCAGCTATATGTATCCAGCTAAGTGGAGGGTGGAGACACGTGGAAAAATCTATGGGAAGTCTTTGTACTGAACTTCGATAAGAGATCTCCTCTATGGGCTAACTGAACATTGAGGACTAACTTCTCCTCTATTCCTAACAAGTACTGTGTGTGGATGGTGGGCTAAGTTGATGTACGCTATATGCAGAGATCTTACAGTTTAAACTCTGGTCCTGGTTCCTGAAATATCTGCCCGCATGCTCCCTCGTGCAGGACAGTGTACCATATAGGGGCAGTGGTCTCTTAGCTCAAAGTCGGGGGAAATATCCCGTGCGTGGGGTGCAGACATAGTCTACCCTCTATCTTTTCCCTGTAAAATTAACAGATCCTTAATGTACTCAGTAAAATAACATCAATGTACTCAGCTATATGTATCCAGCTAAGTGGAGTGTGGTGACACAAGGAGAACTTTTTGGGAAAGTTTTGTATTGAACTTTGATAAGAGATCTCCTTTACTGTCTAACTGAACATTGTGGACTAACTTTCCCTTTATTTCTACAAGTACTGTGTTGCTGTTTAAAGTTTACATTTTCCATCACCCCTGTACTAACATTTCAAAAGTTCAAAAGCTGGATGGGAACCCATGTTTAGTAGATAGGTGCTGAGACTGGGGTCTGGTAGGGAGAGAATGCTAAGTATAGAGAGCTAGTGGTTGGCGTTCAACCACTGGGTCAACTGGTTTGGAAGTTTGGTTTAATGGGGTATTTTTTTTTATTTTTTTTTATTCAGGAGGTGTCTCCCCTCCCCCCCTCTGGATTCTGCCTGCTTGTCTCGTTTTATCTTTAGTTCCGTAGTGGATCTTCTCATAGATGTATAGTATCATGGAATCTTAGAGGTTTAGGTACCGGTGCAAAAAGAATAGCAGTATTTAAAACGCATTTAACTAAAGAAATGAATAAAGTACTGGAGAAGCCCTGGGTGCAATATGCATATTATTTAGGACTCTCCACATACTCGAGAGGTGTAAGTATTCTGATCCATAAAAATGTTAAAATAAAAGTGAACGAAGTATTAACGGATAAGGAGGGGCGATATGTAAAAATAGACAGCATATTGCAAGGTAAACCCTGCATAATTGCCAGCATATATATCTCTCCCCATTTACTATAGAAGTATTGATTAAAATTCACGAGTTTTCAATTAGTAGAAGTAATAGAGCACTTTTAGTTGTTAGGGACTTTAATATTGTTATGGATGAAAGTAAAGATAGATGCAGAATGGGAGGGAATAAGGTGTCGCACGTTAAATCTAAATTGAAAAATATTATAGAAGAATTTGAATGGGTGGATTGTTTGGAGATTGTTAAACACTAGAGCAAAAAGATTTTCATGTTTTTCTTAAACTCACAAAGTGTTATCGCGAATTGATATAGCGATGGTAAATAAGAAAGCGATGTATGACATTGACAGAGCTAAATACACACAAAGAGGTGTCCATTAATGGGGAATAAAAGGGATTTACGGTTTAAAATCACGATAGGGTGGATAGATAAAAGAGAGACACAAGAGGAAATATTAAAGGAAATTAGGGAATGCTTCATAGTGAATGAAGGATCAGCAGATGAAAAGATAATTTGGGAAGCCGGCAAAGCCTATACAAGGGGGATCCTTATAAAACATTCTTCCATATATATATGAAATAAAACAAGCAACTTATAAATTAATTATAGAGTGCCGTGGTTTTTTGATAAAATTTGGATGTACCCTTACCACAGAGCACCGCCCAACCTCCAACAGGAGTGCCGCTCAACCCCCTTTCTTCAAAGGATGAGACTACAACTTCTACAGTTGGCAGAGGACAAAGGTGGCCTTAACACACCAGATTTCAAATTATACGCCCTCCCAGGTCAGCTCAAAAATTGCCTGGATTGGGGCAATACCAGGCTATATGTTTCATCTATAAGATCACTGGACAGAAATACGAGTATAAGAGGGATATTTCAAGCATTAGAGGCGGGCCTCCATCTACAGGAACAATTTAAAAGCTCCCAAACGAGGAGATTAATGTATAATATATGGAACTCGGTTAAATTCCTTTGGGAAGATATTTAAATACATGAAGAAACTTTGCTGTGGAACAATTTGTTCCTGGAAGGACTAATGACAATATGTAAAACACCATGGCAAAACTTAGAGATATATAAGTTAGGTCAAATATTAAAAAAATGGTGATTTAATGGTGTTCCAAGAACTGAAAGATAAATATGGTATTCAAGATAAAGAGTTCTTCTACTATATCCAATTAAGGTATGCCATTAAATCGTGTTCACGTAATAGGAAAGAAATTAAAGCCCTCCCACAGCCACTGAGAAAAATTAGTGGAATGACAATGGGGAGAGGAAGAATAACTAGGATTTATAATATTTTAATACAGCAAAGCAGAAGTAAACTGGGGAATAGAGTAGAAGTAAATAAATGGGAGGATAGGATGGCACCAATGACTCCTGAAGACTGGAGTAGAGTATATGCTGAAATTAGAAGGGTCTCCCCCAATCCAGCCCATAGATTGACGCAGTTTTATGTGGTACATCGATTAAATTATTCCCCAGCCAAATTGATGAAATGGTATAAAAATAAGGTTTTTAAATGCCTTAAATGTGGAGAAGAGGGAGTAGACGACATACATTTATTATGGGAATGTCAATGTTAACAAAAGTTCTGGAATGAAGTTATTACCCAAATTTGGAGTTATCATAAGATCAGAATCCAAAAAACTTTAAATATTTGTGTTTTGGGCGATATGGAGGCTCTAAGTAATACCATATCCCAAGAAATAGCGGCTAAACTCTTATTTCAAGCCAGAAGATGTATAGTAAAGCAATGGGTAAACAAAAGATCTCCGACGATAAAAAATGTAGGAAAGTTTGGTAAAATGCTCATTGGCTTGTGAAAAGCTACATATAAGATCTTGGAAGAAGAAGGAAAAATTAAATGAGTTGTGGGGAAAGTGGAGTAGTTGGAGGTCGGGAGGGGGCGAGGGAGCGGGGAGAGCGAGATGGGGAAGAGGAGCTTGTCCCCCCTCTTTCTATATTTCTACCTCCTTTTCTCTTTTTTTTTTTTTGGGTCATGGAGAAGGGCGAGATAGTGGTGGGAAAAGGAGTATTAAACCAACAATAAAGTGGAAAAAGAGAAAAAATAATTTATTGCCAGAATACTTTAATATAAATGGCTATTAAGTTGTTATTTTATGTTAATATTTTTTTTTTAAAGTGTTCTTGTTAATATGAATTCTTAAATAAAGATTATTAAACTTTGATGCAGTAGTGCAGCTGACCAAGCTCGGCATGATGTAGTCAGATGACTGAACTATCACATCTGTGACCCATTTCAGCTGACGGCGACAAGAACTGGAAGATTGCACATGTGACCCTGAACGCAGATAGAAAATTCCGCTATGTGTTCCAAGGTGTTCAAGGCGCTGATGGCACCACCAGTGGCGGTATTCTTATTGACGACATCACTCTAGCAGAACTACCCTGCCCCAATTCTGTGTGGACCATCCGCAACTTCAAACAGATCCTGGCCACAACTGCCAAAGGAGATCGGATTGTCAGTCCTTGTTTCACTAGCCCTGAAGGTTACAGATTTGGTATTGGTCTGTATCCTCATGGGCAAAACACATCATCTTACGTCGGGTACACCGGGATCTCGTTTCACCTGTGCAGTGGAGAAGATGATTCAGTCTTGCAGTGGCCGGTCTTAAACCGCCAGGTTATTATAAAGCTGTTGGATCAAGACCCAGATATCAAACTAAGGATGTCTTCTACCCGAAGCTTCACAACTTTACCAAGTCACATAATACCTAGTAAGTAGTCGGTGCTTTATAAAGTATATCTACATGTTGATATTGCATCATTGTCCCCAGGGTTGTATTTCCTACTCTGATCTTATGCTTCCAAGCCTTCTTTTATGTAGACATAGTGGATACCTCCTTGGTAGGACCTCTGAACTTGTCATGAAAGGATCATCAGACATACCATTGTATCTCGGTAAATTATGTTTACATGGCAAGACATCTTTTGTATGAACTACATAAACTTTCCTGATACTGCAATCAACCTGCCCAATTGATTCATAAAGTCACTGAAACCGCTACAGCCCTGGGCTCAAAACTCTACAGAGTATGGGGGTCATTTACTAACTGATCAACTCCAGTTTTCTGCAATCTGCGATTTTTACCTGCTCACGCCAGGTCTAAAATAGTGGGCATGGCATGGGCAGGCCACCAGGCCCATATCATTTATCATTTTCTATGCCTGTTTTAGGCCTATAAAATGTTCTAAATCCACGTCAGCAAAGAAGCTGGCGTAGATTTTGACTGGCTGGTGCCTCTACATAACTTGGGCGGATCCACCGCCAGCAAAAGGGGTATTAAGTCTAAAACGCCAGTCTTAATAAATGACCCCCCATGTGTGTACATCTGTAATCTTTTTTATGCATTCCATTATTTAATTTGTCTTGGCAGCAGCTGCATGATGCTAGTTGCTACAACTCAGTCTATAGTTCTGAAGTAAATTTTTGTGTTCATTTCACACAATTTTCTAGTTTACAAAACCTGTTTTTCTTCGCTTTGTTAGACAACCAGATTTAATAGAGGAGGTTCCCTTGCTAGACTGGAGAGTGGTTACTCAGAGCTTCTCTTGCTCTGGAGGACATGGCTTGTTTGCATTAGGCTAGTTTCACACCGACGTTAAAACCATCTGGCAGGCAGAGGAACAGCCTGTTGGAGTTCATGGCATCCGGCATAGTTGAAAACTGACGGAGCACTGCCAGGCCCCAATGACTGTAATAGTACTAGATAAGGACCCAGCCTGTTTCCGGCATTAGTGCCGGGATTCAGCTAGACAGAATACGGTGCTTGCAGCATTTTTTGTCCAGCCGAATCCCCTCCATTTCCCATTATAGTTAATGGGTTCTAGCTGGGAAAGGCAATATCCAGATATGCTAGATGCAATGAACTCCGGCAGGCTGTTCATCTGCCGAAACAGCCTGCAAGATGGTTTTAACGCCAGTGTGAAACTAGCCTTACATGGTGCGTCTCTTGGTTTGGAGGGCATGTTTCTGTTTGCACTAGATGGAACCCACTGATTTGAATGGGCAGCGTGTAATGCTTAATTTATCCTGTGGTGGCGCTGCAGGGAAATTGAATGCTTACTACCAGGTTTCCCCACAGATTACATCTGATTGCTGCAGGTCCTGACATTTTGTGATCATGTTAGGGGTTGCACTTTTGTTAGTATATAGGCCAAAAAAACCATCTACAATGGCAAGTCTCTTCTTTCCTTCTTGATAGCTTTGAACATTTCTCGATGGGAGAGACCGTCTAAAACCGGCACATGGGATCCTTCCTGCAACTGCAACAGGACCACAGACTTTGGCTGGGCAACTTTCATCTCTCACTTCAACTTACAGCGCAGGAGTTTTCTGAAAAATGATGATCTGATCTTGTTTGTGGATTTTGCGGGTATGCATATATTTTAATTCATTATCTGAGCATAGAACAGTATGTCTCAAAAAGAGAGAAAAAAAAAGGGGAAAGGGGTTATCTGGGAATTTATATTAATGATCAATAGATCATCAATATCAATTCCCAGGACCCCTGTGATCAGTTGTTAGAAGAGGCCATGGTGCTCCTTGAGCGCTTAGGCCTCTTCCTAGGCCAGTGACGTCACTCTACATTGGTCAGATGGCCTAGATGCAACTCAGTCCGATTTTGATCAATGGGGCTGAGCTGCAATATCAAGCATGGCCGGTCTGCAATATACGGCACTGTGCGGCTTCCTAAAACAGCTCATCAGCGGGGGTGCCGGGACTCTAACCCTCTGATTTGGCAGTCTGTGCTCAAGCCGGTAAGCTGATTATTCTGTTAAAGGGGTTGTGCTACTAATAACTTGTGAACAGGGGATGTGTTTGATTGCTGGGGGTCTGACCACTGGGACCCCAAGAGATCACGAGAACGGGGGTCTGAAAGTGCTTCTAAACTGCCAAATGTGGGTGGAGCGGTGGTGTGCACACATGTCGGACCCTAGATTCTGTGGATGTGCTGATTACAGTGCTCGCAGCAGTTCAGTAGAAGTGAATGAAGAGGTGGACACATACCACGGCTCCGTTCTCATGGGATATTTCGACGGCACTTGTGGACACTGTATTTTAATCGCTGGGGTCCCAGCAATCACACTATCTTCTCTCCTCTGGAAAGAGGATAAGTGCTTTTAGTGGCACAACCCCTTTTAAAGGAGCACTCCTGGCAAAACTAGTACTTTGGCCCAGATTCACTATTAACTACCCCTCTGTTGGTATAGTTTGGTGCAATTCGGCACAGTAAGTCATAGCTAGTCTATTAGACACTATATTGGAAATTGAGGCAGCACTCCAAATGTCGTGAAATGGTGGTGGACCCTATTTATTCACCCCAAACGCAACGTTTCAGCCCAACCAATGTGGCTTAGTCTATTAGACAGTTTTTTTGCTATGCTCAACAAGGGTGTGTGGCTTAGCAGGAAAAAAAGTATGGTCTAAAAAGCCTTTTTGCACCCAAAAATATTTCTGCCGACAAAAATTATAAAATTTTTAGACAAGCAATCTATAGACGTGCCAGATTTCTCCTACAACCTGAGCCACTATGATAATTCTGGCTAACTGTAATTCTGGTGTGCTCTGGTTTAAATTATAATATATTTACAACTCGTTTGCACATAATACTTATTTACTTTGTTGTTTTTTTGTTTTGTTTCGTGTTTTTTTTTTTATTGTTTCCAGGACACATGAACCATTCATTTTCAAGGCATGCAAAGCCACGTTGACTCCTTAATGCCCACGCAACCTTTTTACATTTATTTTTTATCCTTGCATTCCAAAATTCATAACTTTTATTTATTTATTTTTTTCTTTGACGCAGCTGGTAGGGCTTGTTTTTTTGTGGGGAGAATTGTGAATTTATTTAGTACAACTTTAGATTACATATGACTTTATGATCCCTTTTTATTGAACAAAAACATTCTAGAACTGTTTTTGTTTTGTTTTCTTTTTATTTTTTACAGTGTACACTATGTGGGTTAAATAAACTCATAATCTAAAAGTTTGGGCCATCATGTGTACAGAAATAACAATTATAATTTTTTGGGAATCCACTGGGAATACAAGACTATGCACTATGACTCCCACCAGTCAGGGAGGGGAATTTGTGGAAGTTATCCATTATCCATTACTTATTCCATTGTCATCCGATTTTAAAATTTTTGAAACTGTGGCTTCTCATGGTGCAATTTCCCTCAAGTGCGATTCTCCGCATTGCTGAGCCCTATTCTAGAGGCTCGTTTCTTCATGTCCTATCCCTTTTGACTAACACTGATATTTATTGTTCTATGTAATCTAATAAAAGTAATTATTTTTATACAAATAGCATCCTCGTTTTTTGGTGTTTAAAGGGGAATTTGTGGAAGTTACCAGGTCAAGCAATTTTACTTTTTCTGGCAAATTCATTAGGAATGATAGATATTAGGGGAATCTTTGGAATTGTGTCTAAAAGAGTTAAAAGAGTTTTCTGGGATTTTTTTAACTGACGACCTATCCTCTGGTTAGGTTATCAGTATTTGATCTGTTTGAGAAGGCATTGACGCTCGCAGTAGCACCGTGGCCTTCTCAGCTTAGCCTAGGTCAGGTGATGTTACGTTCATCTGTCACGTAGCCTAGGAGCAGCTCAAGTTAAAGGGGCTGAGCGCAATACCAAGTACAGCCACTATACCATGTAGAGCGCTGTGCTTGGAGAGCATAGAGAAGACCGCGCCACTACTGCGAGCACAGCTCAGGTGCCTTCTCAAACAGCTGATCGGCAGGGGTCCCAGGTGTCGGACCCCCACCGTTCAGTTAAAAAATCTCGGAAGGAGGAAAAAAATGCGTTTTATGTCTAGCAAGCTACATCAGATATATTATGCTAAATGCCACATCCTGATAAACTTGGCACAATTTGCTCTACATTCCCCAAAGTTCTAGATACTAGAGAAAAATATACCCTAGTCTGTCCTATGGTCAAGTTACAGTTCCTACAGTGGTGAAAACTGTTCTGTATGCTAATATGTTAGTTGTCCAAATGACTGAAAATAATTTGCTTGTCCACCTATGGGGCATCTGTGGCATACAAACTGCCTTTGGGGTATCTATAGTTAGAGGTGAGCGTGACTGATTCACTGTTATGGTGGGTGACCCACAGTCATGGCGGAACCCGTAGATTGCTCTTTGATGTGTGAACATTGGGTTCCCTCAGGGTGTATGTTCAATACGTATGCTTCCTCTCTGTCCTACAGATCTCACACACCTTATAAAGACAGAAGTTCCTGTCCGGCCAGCTTTGGCTACAGTGGAGGAAGATGAAATGCATGAGAGGCAGAAGCGTTCTTTGGAGAACCTCAGGGATAAAAATGAGTTCCAACCATTGCAAGCCCAGTGCGATGACAGCCTGTGTCTAAATGGAGGAGTCTGTGTGATGGAGACAAACGGAGCAAGCTGCAGGTACAATAGATCATGGTTGTAGTTTGTAAGAGGTGGAAGAGATGGAATCTCATTGTTTGTTATGGACCTCAGTGGTAATGACTATACAAGTGAGACATTTTCTTTGAAGTTCTTGAATTGTGTGGAGTCCTTGAGCCAGTTTAGGAAGTTATGATGTAAAATTCTGTTCAACCAACAGGGCCACTATTACAGCTTCCATGGTGGTGGTCTTACAGCGTAACAATAATGGTCCAGACCCCTTACCAGCCCCAATAACCATGATACAAATAAGCTGCTGTATCTGACTTAAAGTTCTTTCTGGCCATATGACCTTGGTTTATGCTAGTGTTGTCATTTGGAGATGCTCCTGGGCCAGGGCTTAAAATACCCATGATTTGGAAATTCAATGTATACCCAATGTGGTCAGTCCAACCCAGATGGGTCTATGCACCATTGAAAGGATGCTCTACAATGTTAGACTGTCCCATCAGTGTATCTGAGGATCCTCTTGTGACACAATATGACAAGAACCAAAAGGTCCACCAGAAGACCACCTCATTTGAAGCGAATGTTGGAGCCAAACACCATTAAGGTCTATATCTTTTGAGGTGATACATAAATAACATATTAGAACTTATATGATGCATCCAGGGTAGATCCTCAGAATCATTTCATCTGTTGTCCCCAAGAAACCTTCATCCAATGGTGAAAATCTTAACTGTAGTCCTTGATACTTGCTTAAAGTAATTTCAGATATTCTTGTCCTCATAAGACATTACTGAGTCCATCACCCAAATTCACTAGAGGCCATGTGTGACATTGCTTGATTTCCTTTCTACTGTGGAGACCAAACAAGAGGGTTTAGTATATACTAAAAATGCTGATACCAGCACCCCGTCCTACCTGTATTTCACCGCAGGGGTGATGAAGCTCGCATGTGCCCTTATGTTATTTATTATTGTACTATAACATGCAGGCACTTATTGAATGATGTTGTGTTGCAGGTGCGCATCCAGCCAGGCATTCATGTACACCGGGGATCGTTGTGAGATCACGCAATTACATGGCAATATTATCGGAATGATGATTGGAGGGGTGGCTGGGACCATTGCTTTGACTATTGCAGTCCTTGCCATAATGAGCAGAAAATAAAAGCGGTGTATATGCATAAAATATGCATGTATGTAAATAAACAATAAATCATTAACCCCTTCACTACCAAGCCACGTGTCACTTTATGTGGTAATAACTTTAAAACGCTTTTACTTACCTAGGCCATTCTGAGACTGTTTTCTCGTCACATATTGTACTTCATGACAGTGGTAAAATTTAGTCAAAAATGTTCATTTTTATTTATACAAAAATACCAAATTTACGCAAAATTTTGAAAAATTTGCAAATTTCCAAGTTTCAATTTCTCTACTTTTATAATAGATAGTAATAACTTCAAAAATAGTTACTACTTTACATTCCCCATATGTCTACTTCATGTTTGGATAATTTCATGAATGCCACGTTAGAAGGCTTAGAAGCAAATTTCCAAAAACCCACTTTTTAAGGACCAGTTGAGGTCTAAAGTCACTTTGTGAGGCTTACATAATAGAAAACACCCAAAAAAGACTCCATTTTAGAAACTACACCCCTCAAGGTATACAAAACTGATTTTACAAACTTTGTTAACCTTTTAGGTGTTCCACAAGAATTTATGGAAAATTGAGATAAAATTTCAGAATTTCACTTTTTTGGCAGATTTTCCATTTTAATAATTTTTTTCCACTAACAAAGCATGGGTTAACAGCCAAACAAAACTCAATATTTATTGCCCTGATTCTGTAGTTTACAGAAACACCCCATATGTGGTTGTAAACTGCTGTACAGGCACACGGCAGGGTGCAGAAAGGAAGAAACGCCAAATGGTTTTTGGAAAGCAGATTTCACTGGGATAATTTTAAGCTGCCATGACACATTTGAAGAACCCCTGATGCACCCCTAGAGTGGAAACTCCAAAAAAATGATCCTATTTTTGGAAACTACACACCTCAAGGTATTCAAAATTGATTTTACTAACTTTGTGTCACGACTGTGACTGATCCAGACAGGTCTGGGAGGAGAAGGTCGCAGCGACTTGCTACT
This sequence comes from Bufo bufo, assembly GCF_905171765.1. Classification (NCBI taxonomy): domain Eukaryota; kingdom Metazoa; phylum Chordata; class Amphibia; order Anura; family Bufonidae; genus Bufo; species Bufo bufo. The sequence continues at coordinate 59,761,198 of NC_053392.1, forward strand.
CGCGATAGCTTGTGAGTTTGCTCCGTGGTTCAGGGTATGTCATCTGGGTTTTGCCTTGTGAACCTTTTTGTCCTGACTGGGAGTTTGTAGGCATCCTTCTCAGGTGAGTCCTGTCTGCCACTCCCAGCTACTATATTAGTTTCAGTTTCACTTGCAGTCATTGCCAGATATAGTCCTTACTTCCAGTGCTACTCTGACCTTGGAAGGAGATCGTTTGATGGTGTTGCTGTGGAGCTCTTGTCCGGCGTGGACTGTCGTGTTTGGGATCGCCTTCTCTGCTCGTGACTGGATAAGTCTATCTGCTGTAGATTGTTTGTTGTTGTCTTCCCCTGTTGTTCTCCTAGACGTGAGTGATGGTGACTAGCGCTCCCATCGGCCTTTCCCCAGTCCAGTGTTAGGGCGACTGAGGGTGTAGGCATCCAACTCGCCGCACGGGTTCACACCCCGTCTAGGGTATCAGGGCAGACAGGTGCCAGCTTAGGGTGACTCAGGGGTGGCCATTCTATTTCCCATCCGTAGATAAGGGTCCCCCTTCCCCTCCGTCTGGTGCGACACGACTGCTGCTGGGATAGCGGTCGTGACAGTATATCTGGCCTTTTAAAAAAAAAAAAAAAAAAAAGTGACATTTCATTTTTTTTTTCTTTTTTGCTTGCTGTTTTGCTTTGTATTTTGTCTGTTCCACTATGGATCCAGTTTCGGTTTTGGCGAAACAATTACAGGGGTTATCCCTTGAAGTGGCAGGATTAAAAGCAACAGTGCTGCAGCAGCAATCCTTGGGTTCCACCGTTGCTACGGGAAACCAAGGTACTCCTGAGCCAAAAGTGGCTTTACCTGATAGGTTCTCAGGAGGGAGAGACCAATTTGTAACCTTCAGAGAAGCTTGCAAGTTGTTCTTCAGGTTACGCCCTAGATCCTCCGGCGGTGAGGAACAACGGGTGGGCATTGTAATTTCTCTCCTGCAAGGAGATCCGCAGGCTTGGGCTTTCTCCCTACCATCAGACTCTCCGGCCTTACGATCAGTGGAGGAGTTTTTTGAAGCCCTGGGTCTCGTATATGATGACCCGGACAGGGTCTCACTGGCTGAGTCTAAGCTGCGTAGACTTCGGCAAGAGAACCGGTCTGCTGAACTATATGGTTCCGAATTCCGTAGGTGGGCTACTGATACGTTATGGAACGACTCGGCCCTTAGGTTGTCTGAAAAATTAAAAGATGCGCTGGCGATATACGAGGTCCCTGGGTCTCTTGAGGCTGCTATGTCTCTGTCCATAAGAATCGACAGACGACTCAGGGAGAGACTATTAAATTTTACGGAGGCCTCTATAGGGCAGGGATCGGTCTGTTATGGTCCAGTCGAACCAATGCAAATAGGGGGCGCCACTAGACGGGTGAATCCTCCTAAATTCCGCCGTAGGTCAGAGGTTTGTTTTCGTTGTGGGGGGAGGGGTCATTTTGTAAAGGTTTGTCCCTCAGAACCCAAGAGACCACAAACAAAGGAGCCGCCGGAAAACTAGAGTCCCCAGACTGTGCGGAGGAGAACAGTCTGGGCGTATTCGTTTCCTCCATACGCATGTCTCAGTTTTTGTTGTCCGCTACCGTTGAGGCGGGCAATAAAACTGAGATCTGTTCCGTCTTTTTGGACAGTGGGGCGGGGGTCAACTTGGTGGATTCACGGTTTGCTCAGGCTCTGGGTTTTACTCCGGAACCGGTATGCAGAACTATTCCTGTTTTTGCCATCGACTCCTCCCCTCTTACTCAGAGAGAGTTAACTCAGATCATCCATAATATCCATCTGCAGGTAGGGGACCTCCATAAAGAGCATATCTCTTGTTATGTCCTGGACGGTCTTCCGGCTCCTATAGTATTGGGGCTTCCCTGGCTGGTGACTCACAATCCAGTGGTGGATTGGCAGGCCGGGGAGATTGTGGAGTGGGGTGAACGTTGTAAGGACAACTGCTTGAGTAGTAGGTGCTCTACACTCTCTGTAACATCTTTACCTGCCTTTCTGTCAGATTTTATGGATGTGTTCTCTGAGAAGGGTTGTCAGGGGTTACCACCTCATCGTCCATATGATTGCCCGATTAATCTATTACCTGGGGCAAAACTACCTAAAACCCGGTTATACAATCTTTCCGGCCCGGAGAGGAAGGCTATGAAAGATTATATTTCGGAGAGTTTGGCTAAGGGACACATCAGACCCTCTTCTTCACCTGTGGCTGCAGGGTTCTTTTTCGTTAAAAAGAAAGATGGGGACCTACGTCCTTGCCTGGATTTCCGGGAATTAAACCGGATAACTATCCGAGATCCCTATCCTCTTCCTCTCATTCCCGACCTCTTTAATCAGGTTGCTGGTGCTAAATGGTTCTCCAAAATGGATCTCAGAGGAGCCTATAACCTGGTTCGCATCAAAGAGGGGGATGAGTGGAAGACGGCTTTTAATACTCCGGAAGGGCATTATGAAAATCTGGTCATGCCATTTGGTCTTACTAATGCGCCTGCGGTATTCCAACATTTTGTCAACGATATTTTTAGTCACCTTATCGGGAGATTTGTTGTGATATATCTTGATGACATCCTGGTCTATTCCCCAGATCTGGATACACATAAGATCCATGTGAGACAAGTGCTGCAGATATTAAGGGCTAACAAATTGTTTGCTAAGTTAGAAAAATGTGTGTTCGCCGTAAAAGAACTGCCATTTCTGGGGTATGTGTTGTCAGATTCAGGTTTCCGCATGGATCCAGAGAAAGTCCGGGCGATTATAGACTGGGATCTGCCTGAGAACCTGAAGGCATTGCAACGCTTCCTGGGGTTTGCCAATTTTTATAGAAAGTTTATAAAGAACTATTCCTTGGTGGTCAAACCACTGACGGACATGACCCGAAAGGGATCCGATTTTTCCAAATGGTCACATGCAGCCAAAACTGCCTTTGCGTCTCTGAAGGAGAGGTTCATCTCGGCCCCTATTCTCGTACAGCCAGATGTCTCGCTTCCTTTTATTGTAGAGGTTGACGCATCAGAGGTGGGGGTGGGAGCGGTACTATCTCAGGGCCCGTCCCCTGGTGAATGGCGTCCGTGTGCTTTCTTTTCGAAGAAATTGTCTACTGCAGAAAGGAACTATGATATTGGCAACAGGGAACTTTTGGCTATTAAGTTGGCCTTTGAGGAGTGGCGTCATTTTTTGGAGGGGGCGGTTCATCCCCTGTCACGGTGATTACTGATCACAAAAACTTATTATATCTGGAGTCTGCTAAACGTCTTACCTCTAGACAGGCTCGGTGGTCGTTATTTTTTACTAGGTTTAATTTTGTAATAACCTATCGCCCGGGGGCAAAAAATACTAAGGCGGATGCATTGTCTCGTAGTTTTCCTGGAGGGGGTGATGTTGAGGTACCAGAGCCCATTTTGCAAAAGGGGGTGGTGGTCTCTGCATTACACTCAGGTTTGGAGGGGAGGGTGTTGGAAACCCAGGGGGACGCCCCGGCCTCCTGCCCCTCGGGTAAACTGTTTGTGCCAGAAAATTTACGACTGGAGATACTAAAAGAACACCATAACTCCACACTGGCAGGACACCCAGGTAGTAGGGCAACCTCTGAGTTAGTGTCTCGTCGGTTCTGGTGGCCTAAATGGCGCCAGGAGGTGTTGAATTTTGTGTCTGCATGTGCTACCTGTGCTCGTTCTAAGGTAGATCATACTCGTCCGGCAGGGCGTCTTTTACCTCTGGCCATCCCCAACAGGCCTTGGACGCACCTGTCAATGGATTTCATTACGGATCTACCAGTATCAGCGGGGAAGACTGTTATTCTGGTAGTTGTTGACAGATTCAGTAAAATGGTGCACTTTATTGCTCTTGCCGCATTGCCTAATGCTAACACACTGGCTCAGGTTTTTATTGACCACATCGTGAAGCTTCACGGGGTCCCTTCCGATATTGTTTCGGATCGTGGTACCCAATTCGTTTCTAAATTTTGGAAAGCTTTTTGTTCTCGTTTAGGGGTTCATCTGTCTTTTTCTTCATCTTTCCATCCACAGTCCAACGGTCAGACTGAACGTACCAATCAAAACCTAGAGACATATTTGAGATGCTTTGTTTCCGAAAATCAGGAGGAATGGTCATCTTATTTACCGTTAGCTGAGTTCGCCATTAATAATCGTCGTCAAGAATCCACTGATAAGTCACCATTTTTTGGTGCGTATGGTTTCCATCCTCAGTTTTGTACGTTTAGTGAGGGGGGGCCGTCTGGGATTCCCGAGGAGGAACGATTTGCGTCTTCACTTTCTTCAGTGTGACAGTGTGCAAGAAAGTTTGAAGAGAATTGGTGGTAGATACAAACGTGCGGCTGATAGGAAGCGCTCTAAAGGTCCGGACTTTGGGGTGAATGACTTGGTGTGGTTGTCTACCAGAAATATCAAGTTGAAGGTTCCCTCGTGGAAATTGGGTCCGAGATTTATTTGTCCTTATAGGGTAATTAAGATCATTAACCCGGTGGCTTTTCGTCTGGAGCTACCTCAGACTCTAAGGATCCATAATGTCTTCCACAGATCTCTGCTTAAGAGATATGTAGAACCTCCTGAACCATTGCCACTACCGCCTCCACCGGTGGTTGTTGATGGCAGTCTTGAGTTTCAGGTAGAAAAGATTGTTGATTCACGATATGTTCGCAGCTCTCTTCAGTACCTGGTGCACTGGAAAGGTTATGGTTCCGAAGAGAGAATGTGGGTTCCAGCATCAGAGATAAAAGCGGACAGACTCATTCGGGCTTTTCATAGCTCCCATCCGGAGAGGCCTGGTCTTGAGGGTCCAGGGGCCCCTCGTAGAAAGGGGGGTACTGTCACGACTGTGACTGATCCAGACAGGTCTGGGAGGAGAAGGTCGCAGCGACTTGCTACTCGCGATAGCTTGTGAGTTTGCTCCGTGGTTCAGGGTATGTCATCTGGGTTTTGCCTTGTGAACCTTTTTGTCCTGACTGGGAGTTTGTAGGCATCCTTCTCAGGTGAGTCCTGTCTGCCACTCCCAGCTACTATATTAGTTTCAGTTTCACTTGCAGTCATTGCCAGATATAGTCCTTACTTCCAGTGCTACTCTGACCTTGGAAGGAGATCGTTTGATGGTGTTGCTGTGGAGCTCTTGTCTGGCGTGGACTGTCGTGTTTGGGATCGCCTTCTCTGCTCGTGACTGGATAAGTCTATCTGCTGTAGATTGTTTGTTGTTGTCTTCCCCTGTTGTTCTCCTAGACGTGAGTGATGGTGACTAGCGCTCCCATCGGCCTTTCCCCAGTCCAGTGTTAGGGCGACTGAGGGTTTAGGCATCCAGCTCGCCGCACGGGTTCACACCCCGTCTAGGGTATCAGGGCAGACAGGTGCCAGCTTAGGGTGACTCAGGGGTGGCCATTCTATTTCCCATCCGTAGATAAGGGTCCCCCTTCCCCTCCGTCTGGTGCGACACGACTGCTGCTGGGATAGCGGTCGTGACACTTTGTTAACCCTTTAGGTGTTCCACAAGAATTTATGGAAAATAGAGATGAAATTTCAGAATTTCACATTTTTGGCAGATTTTCCATTTTAATAATTTTTTTTCCACTAACAAAGCAAGGGTTAACAGCCAAACAAAACTCAATATTTATTGCCCTGATTCCGTAGTTTACAGACCCCCCCCTTATGTGGTCGTAAACTGCTGTACGGGCACATGGCAGGGCGCAAAAGTAAAAAAACGCCATATGGTTTTTGGAAGGCAGATTTCACTGGGATAATTTTAAGCTGCCATGTCACATTTGAAGACCCCCTTATGCACCCCTAGAGTTGCTCTATATTATACTTTTTGTGAGGCAAGATAAAAAATAGCTGTTTTGGCACAGTTTTTATTTTATGTTATTTACAATGTCCATTTGACAGGTTAGATCACGTGGTATTTTTATATAGCAGGTTGTTACCGACGTGGCAATACCTAATATGTATACTTTTATTTATTTATTTATGTTTTACACAATAACAGTATTTTTGAATAAAAAAAAATCATGTTTTAGTGTCTCCATATTCTGAGAGGCCTAGTTTTTTTTTTTTTTAGGAGATTGTCTTAGGTACGGTCTCATTTTTTGCGGGATGAGATGACGGTTTGATTGGCACTATTTTGGGGTGCGTATGACTTTTTGATCGCTTGGTATTACACTTTTTGTGATGTAAGGTGACAAAAAAAATGGCGTTTTTTACACCGTTTTAATTTTATTTATTTTTTTACGGTGTTCATCCGAGGGGTTAGGTCATGTAATATTTTTATAGAGCAGGTCGTTACGGATGTGGCAATACCTAATATGTATACTTTTTTTTATTTATGTAAGTTTTACACAATGATATCATTTTTGAAACAAAAAAAATCATGTTTAAGTGTCTCCATAGTCTGAGAGCCATAGTTTTTTTCAGTTTTTGGGAGATTGTCTTAGGTAGGGTATCATTTTTGCAGGATGAGATGACGGTTAGATTGACACTATTTTTAGGTGCGTATGACTTTTTGATCGCTTGGTATTACACTTTTTGTGATGTAAGGTGACCAAAAAATTGCCTTTTTGACACTTTTTTTTTTTTTAAGTTGTTCACCTGAGGGGTTAGGTCATGTGGTATTTTTATAGAGTAGGTTGTTATGAACGCGGCGATACCCAATATGTATTTTTTTTTTTTTTACATTTAACACAATAAAAGCATTTTTGAAACAAAGAAAAACATGTTTTAGTGTCTCTATAGTCTGAGAGCCATAGTTTATTTTTTATTTTTGGGGCAATTGTCTTAGGTAGGGGCTAATTTTTTGTGGGATGAGGTTATGTTTAGATTGGTACTATTTTGGGGGGCATATACCTTTTTGATCGCTTGCTGTTGCACTTTTAGTTATGTAAGGTGACAAAAAAAATTGTTTCTTTAGCACAGTTTTTATTTTATTTTTTGACGGTGATCATCTGAGGGGTTAGGTCATGTGATATTTTTATAGAGCCGGTCGATATGGACGCGGCGATACCTAATATGTCTACTTTTTTTCCCTAATTATTAACATTTTTACACACAGCAGAACACCTCTGAAATGTCCCTTTTAATGCAGAAAAATCTAAATTCACATCCTTTTTAAAATCAAGTTGACTTGACTATCCCACAGAAATTCAGATTGTTGGTTGTTGATGTTTAAAGGGGTTATCCCCTGATTAATATAACAATGAAAACCAGGCATCATATAGTGCATGACAATCTCTAACAAAGCTAGAACCAGCCATGTACCTCACATGGATCCAGAGATCTCCACATTCATTGCTCCAATTGCCCTGCTGGATTTACTTCAGGCAGGCAGCTCAGGGGATGTGTCCTTCCTGCTGCAGCTCTGACCCTATCACAGCTCAGGGGATGTGTCCTTCCTGCTGCAGCTCTGACCCTATCACAGCTCAGGGGATGTGTCCTTCCTGCTGCAGCTCTCTCCCTATCACAGCTGAGGGGGGTATCCTTTCTACTGCAGCTCTCTTCCGATCACAGCTCCTCTCTTTTCCATGGGCCATGTCTTGTATTTCAGTTTATGTCCATTAAAATTAATGGGAATGAGGTGAAATATCATACTAAGCCCATAGACAACAGTGGTGCTGTATATGGGATACAAATCAGATTCTTATCTAATCCCAGAATTGAATGAAAGTAAAAAGAAAACAGATTAGAAAAGGTCACCCTCCATTCTTTGGCACATGAACCCCCTCCTCCTGATGCCCCAACAGTGTTATCCTCCTACTACCCCCAATACTGTGTCCGCTCTGCCCCCCAATGCCCACAAATACTGTACTGCAGAAATAACAGTGCCAAACAGATAACTCCCCCATAGTAATCACCCAGACTGCCCTCATTAGTAATAGTGCCCCCTACAATGATAATGTTCCTTGAGAGTGCCCCCTTTAGTGGTAGTGCCCTCCATATTGTTTCCAATAATTATTATGCCCACCCCCTCAGTACCACCAGTGGCAACAATGGTCCATAGTGCCCAAGCTCCCCAAAGTGCCCCCAGTCACTTTACAGTTATTTTTGTAATAGAAATGTATGACTTCAGTAATTAAAGTATATTACAAAAATGATCAGTATCTCCACTCCTACACATCACAGAAAAAAAAAAAGGAATGATAGTTACGTGATCGGATATATAGGTCTCTATAAAATCAGTGGTGGTCCAAGATCACAAATTACATTTGATCTTCTCACCTGCACCTGTGACACATAAAGAGATCATGTTGGAAGCCTTTAACTAACCTGTAATGTCCCAGGAGCCTGCAGAACAGAACAACGTGGCCAGGTTTTTCCTCTGGTTTCATGCAAAAGTATTTAAAGTGAACAAATATTTAGAGTGTTGGGCGAGATCAGATCATTTCCATACAAGAACATCCAGCTCTGCAGGGAACCAAGTCTGGAACATGCAAGGTAAAACCAAAGTAAATTTACTTTATGTTTATACAAATAGTTGTTAGGAAAGTGTGTCCTCAATGTATACAGGGAGTGCAGAATTATTAGGCAAGTTGTATTTTTGAGGATTAATTTTATTATTGAACAACAACCATGTTCTCAATGAACCCAAAAAACTCATTAATATCAAAGCTGAATATTTTTGGAAGTAGTTTTTAGTTTGTTTTTAGTTTTAGCTATTTTAGGGGGATATCTGTGTGTGCAGGTGACTATTACTGTGCATAATTATTAGGCAACTTAACAAAAAACAAATATATACCCATTTCAATTATTTATTTTTACCAGTGAAACCAATATAACATCTCAACATTCACAAATATACATTTCTGACATTCAAAAACAAAACAAAAACAAATCAGTGACCAATATAGCCACCTTTCTTTGCAAGGACACTCAAAAGCCTGCCATCCATGGATTCTGTCAGTGTTTTGATCTGTTCACCATCAACATTGCGTGCAGCAGCAACCACAGCCTCCCAGACACTGTTCAGAGAGGTGTACTGTTTTCCCTCCTTGTAAATCTCACATTTGATGATGGACCACAGGTTCTCAATGGGGTTCAGATCAGGTGAACAAGGAGGCCATGTCATTAGATTTTCTTCTTTTATACCCTTTCTTGCCAGCCACGCTGTGGAGTACTTGGACGCGTGTGATGGAGCATTGTCCTGCATGAAAATCATGTTTTTCTTGAAGGATGCAGACTTCTTCCTGTACCACTGCTTGAAGAAGGTGTCTTCCAGAAACTGGCAGTAGGACTGGGAGTTGAGCTTGATTCCATCCTCAACCCGAAAAGGGCCCACAAGCTCATCTTTGATGATACCAGCCCAAACCAGTACTCCACCTCCACCTTGCTGGCGTCTGAGTCGGACTGGAGCTCTCTGCCCTTTACCAATCCAGCCACGGGCCCATCCATCTGGCCCATCAAGACTCACTCTCATTTCATCAGTCCATAAAACCTTAGAAAAATCAGTCTTGAGATATTTCTTGGCCCAGTCTTGACGTTTCAGCTTGTGTGTCTTGTTCAGTGGTAGTCGTCTTTCAGCCTTTCTTACCTTGGCCATGTCTCTGAGTATTGCACACCTTGTGCTTTTGGGCACTCCAGTGATGTTGCAGCTCTGAAATATGGCCAAACTGGTGGCAAGTGGCATCTTGGCAGCTGCACGCTTGACTTTTCTCAGTTCATGGGCAGTTATTTTGCGCCTTGGTTTTTCCACACGCTTCTTGCGACCCTGTTGACTATTTTGAATGAAACGCTTGATTGTTCGATGATCACGCTTCAGAAGCTTTGCAATTTTAAGAGTGCTGCATCCCTCTGCAAGATATCTCACTATTTTTGACTTTTCTGAGCCTGTCAAGTCCTTCTTTTGACCCATTTTGCCAAAGGAAAGGAAGTTGCCTAATAATTATGCACACCTAATATAGGGTGTTGATGTCATTAGACCACACCCCTTCTCATTACAGAGATGCACATCACCTAATATGCTTAATTGGTAGTAGGCTTTCAAGCCTATACAGCTTGGAGTAAGACAACATGCATAAAGAGGATGATGTGGTCAAAATACTCATTTGCCTAATAATTCTGCACACAGTGTATGTATGTAAATGTGATAAAGAATAATAAAGGTGCACATTGTATTGAGAGATTGATAGATAATAGATAGATGATAGATATGAGATAGATAGAAAAAAAAAGAGCAGCACACTAATCAACGGGTGCAATCCCTCCAAAAGACCGACAACCAGGGTCTACTTGAATATATTAAGTAAAAGAAGGCAGCACTCCAACAGTTCAGTGAAAAACAACCATCCATTGAATCCATAGAATATAAGAAGATGATAGATAGATAATAAATAGATGATAGCTATTAGGTAGATAAATAGATAGATAGATAGATAGATAGATAGATAGATAGATAGATAGATAGATAGATAGATAGATAGATAGATAGATAGATAGATAATGTCAATACACACAGGACATCACAGCTTTATGTGTACCATGCTGACCCCTGTCCACCACGGAAAGTGCCTACAATGGGCTCATGATCATCAGAGCTTGAGCATGGAGCAATGGAAGAAGGTGGCTAGGTCTGAGAGAGAATAAATTACACCAGGATGCACTATGGAAAGACAAGCTGGTGAAAGCAATGTCAAACTCTGGGCAATGTTGTGCTAGGAAACTCTGGATCCTAACAACATGTGGATGTCCCACCTACCTAAACAGTGTAGATACAAGTATCCCCCCACCACCACCACCTTTGCGGCAGCAGTATTCCGTAATGACGGTGGTTAGGAAAATGCCCAACCACGCTTCAGAAATTGTTCAGAAATGGTTTGAGGATAAAGAGTTTGAGGACTTAGCCTCCAAATTTCTCACATCTCAGACAATACCTTGCAATTTGTAGGACTTAGGCTACATTCACACAAACATGAAGAATGGGCGTTATTGTAACGTTCGTCACACGGACATTTTTGGAGCTAGTTTAGGTCAATTGGGTTATTCACATGGCCATTCTCGTGTGCATGTAGCCTTTAAGGATCTGCTGCTATCGTCATGGTGCCATTTATCCCAGGACACCTTCAGAAGACTTGTGGAGTCCCTGCCTCAAAGGGAAAACTTCACAATATTATTGCACTGGGAACTAGCTATAAGATGGTCCATGGATAATAAATGTGTGAAATACAGGAACCATCTCTCTTACTCCATGTACTATTGTAGAAACCTGAGCCTTAGGCACTCCAAGCAGTAAACAGAGATAAATAATAAGCAACAGAATAACAGCAGCTTGCTGATGGTTTCTAGATAAAAATATTTTTTTTTATTGCAAAATTAAAGATTTTCAAAGATGACACTGTCCATACACTATATATAATTTTAGCTTTATTTGAGTTATTTTACAGGTAAGTGGAGGAGTGGAGCTGACACAGCACAGGTCACCCAGTTACCATCATTTCTTCTTCTTTATTGAGACCATCTTGCCGGGGGCTTCAGAAGTGGACATAGTGGTTGTGGTTGTGGATGTTGTCTGTTAATAATAATGATAATAATAATAACAATAATAATAATAATAATAATAATAATGGTAAAAAAGATATTCCTTCCTAGGTTACATATTAGTAATGGTCACATAAAGCATGCTCTTTACTCCAGTAATATTCCAATACACTGCCATCCTTAGGATGAGTATAAGAATTTCTTGACTTTTGAGCATCTGGTTACCTGATATCTCTGTAAGGGCTCATGCACAAAAAACAGATCCGCCAAAAATACGGATGACATCCGTGTGCATTCTGTATTTTGCGGAACGGAACAGCCGGCCACTAATAGAACAGTACTATCCCTTGTCCATGATGTGGACAATAATAGGACATGTTCTATTATTTTGCAGAACGGACATACGGAAATGGAATGCACACGGAGTAACTTTAGTTTTTTTTGCGGATCCATTAAAATTAATGGTTCCGCACACGGTCCGCAAAAAAAAACGGAACGGACACGGAAAGAAAATACGTTAGTTTGCATGAGCCCTGAGTCAAGATTTTTCTTTGGTGCAGCTAAAAAGCTTGTAGAGGATTAGAAAAACATGGCTGCTTTCTTCCAAAAAGGATTGTCGAGACTGGATACTATGGTAACAACCCCTCAGCTGTTAGAGATATTAGGTCTGCACAGAGTTTTTCCTATGAAATTGGTCATATGGTCAGATAAGGACTAATGAGTGGTGAGTAGTTATAATCTAGAGAATATAGTAGAGCTACCGTACCTAAGAAACGAGTTTGCCAGTTGTCAGCAGACGGTACAGGACAGTACAGGTATCAGTACCGACAGTATCAGGACAGTACAGGTATTAGTACAGACAGTATCAGGACAGTACAGGTAATACTGCCATCAGTTGCCCGGCAGTCTTGTCTACAGATGGGGCCCCAGCAGTCTGTCTACATGTACATGCAACGGATGAGTTTTGCAGCAAGTTTGGTAATAATAAAACAAATAATAGTAAAGCGTGAGACTCACAGATGAAGATCTCCTGTTGAAGAGCACGTCCCGCACCTAAATGTAGATTAAACAACAGTTACATTGGATTACTGATATCAGTGCTACATGTAGGAATTGCACTTTGTCAAATTACCGTATGTACAGTACAGACCAAAAGTTTGGACACACCTTCTTATTCAAAGAGTTTTCTTTATTTTCATGACTATAAAGGCATCAAAATTATGAATTAACACATGTGAAATTATATACATAACAAACAAGTGTGAAACAACTGAAAATATGTCATATTCTAGGTTCTTCAAAGTAGCCACCTTTTGCTTTGATTACTGCTTTGCACACTCTTGGCATTCTCTTGATGAGCTTCAAGAGGTAGTCCCCTGAAATGGTCTTCCAACAGTCTTGAAGGAGTTCCCAGAGATGCTTAGCACTTGTTGGCCCTTTTGCCTTCACTCTGCGGTCCAGCTCACCCCAAACCATCTCGATTGGGTTCAGGTCCGGTGACTGTGGAGGCCAGGTCATCTGGCGCAGCACCCCATCACTCTCCTTCATGGTCAAATAGCCCTTACTTTCAAAGTTTTCCCAATTTTTCGGCTGACTGACTAACCTTCATTTCTTAAAGTAATGATGGCCACTCGTTTTTCTTTACTTAGCTGCTTTTTTCTTGCCATAATACAAATTCTAACAATCTATTCAGTAGGACTATCAGCTGTGTATCCACCTGACTTCTCCTCAACGCAACTGATGGTCCCAACCCCATTTATAAGGCAAGAAATCCCACTTATTAAACCTGACAGGGCACACCTGTGAAGTGAAAACCATTTCAGGGGACTACCTCTTGAAGCTCATCAAGAGAATGCCAAGAGTGTGCAAAGCAGTAATCAAAGCAAAAGGTGGCTACTTTGAAGAACCTAGAATATGACATATTTTCAGTTGTTTCACACTTGTTTCTTATGTATATAATTCCACATGTGTTAATTCATAATTTTGATACCTTCAGTGTGAATCTACAATTTTCATAGTCATGAAAATAAAGAAAACTCTTTGAATGAGAAGGTGTGTCCAAACTTTTGGTCTGTACTGTACATCAGACACATTTGTAGGATATCAGCTATTTTCTTGATGTTTGATGCAAGACAGAAACCCCTTTAAGGGGCATTATGTTTTAGATTTGATAATTTGAGGCAAAATATCTACTTTTTACATATACACCCTGGTGTAAATTGTATGGAACCTATTACAAGGTGGAATAGAAAACATCACACCTTGGAGAATTATCATATAGATTCCCACTATAGTGCATTGGGGCCACCAGAGGAAAGGATTTTAATGGCTCTACATAGAACTGATCCAATTTTAAGTGCAAACTTTGTGGTACTATTGCATACGCACAGGGGTGCACCACCAATGAGGCTAGGTGAGGCAATTGCCTCAGGCGGCAAGACCTAGAGACAAGCGGGGGCTGTGGGAATATCTCTCTATATTGAACTGTATCACAGTATGCCTTAAACAGTAGGGCTGAAGGGGTTGGGCGCCATTTCAATCTTCGCCTCAGGCAGCAGAAAGGCCAGGTGCACCCCTTCACTTGCAGATCAAATGACTGATGGGTTTATTGTGAGGACAGGGTTGGACCCTACCACCAAATTATCATAGGATGCTCCAGAAGGCCAAGACTATGACACAAAAATGGACTTAAAAGGTCCAACAGAAGACAACCCCATTTGGAAGTCACTTCAGAGCCATTCATTTACCATAAGGGTGTATTTCTTATGGGGCGATCACGTTAACCTTATTAGATGTTATTGATGATATGTCCCATGTGTACAATAAAATAGTAAAAAAATGGCCAAGGAGAGAAAAAGGCGCTCATTGGGTAAATAAGTTAAAAGCCGAGCCTCCAAAGTAACAGGAAGAGTGGTACTGCTCACCTGTTGTTGTTGTTGCACCTATTGTTCGGTGCAACTGAGCTGGAGGTGAATAGGAGTGATTACGTCTCACTGGTTGATGCTACTGATTCTGTCCGCGTTCCCCTTTGGCGGCGGCCAAGCCACCATCTGGGTCGATGAATAGGGTATATTTCCACTGGACCGGGTTTTTTTATTATTGTTACAGTGACCAGTCACTGTAACAATAATAAAAAAAACTATTGGTTTATAAAAATACACTGGTTGCGTTTTTGCGCCTACGGTCCACCCCTCCACTCGACCCCCGCTCCAGTGGAAATATACCCTATCCATGTGTACAATGACAGCAATATGCATATATCAAGGGGAGAAAAACGGAACTGGATCACACATCCACAATGCTATACTTAGATCTAATTAAACTCGCTTCTCAGCGCAATATTAAAGTGTACAGCCCCCTATACTGCATGCTGTACAAGAGGCATTAGTGTACGTTTTGATCAAAAGGAATAAGCCCACTCACCACGTCAAGGTTGCCTCTGTTTTTGTGGCGCTGTGTTGGTGGGTTGGTGGGACCCAGTGCAATGGGTGGCATTGTCAGACTGCAGGGTTGCTGTTTGACTCCTGGGTCCTGCCACCTACTAGAGCAGTGCCGTTTTGTCACAGCATTGTGCTGCGCCTTTTTGTCAGAGTAGGTCCCACTCAAAGAGGCAACCTTGGCGTGGTGAGTGGGCTTATGCCTTTTGATCAAAATGTACACTAATGCGTCTTTTACATCATGCAGTATAAGGGGTTGTACACTTTTATATTGCGCTGAGAAGCGAGTTCAATTAGATCTAAGCATAGCATTGTGGATGTGCGATCCAGTTCTGTTTTTCTCCCCTTGATATATGCGATGACAGCAATATGCTTATGATGCAATTAAAAGTGGGTGTTGCATGTTCTGTACAGATGGAAGGTAGACCTAACCATCATGTCCTCTGGCAAGCTCAAGAAACCCCAGGGAAAGGCTGTCTAACTAGACCTTAAAGGCTATGGACAGCTACAGGGCAATTTTCTTTTCGGATTGTATTTTACTAATTTTAGGCTAAAATCATTTTGTACAATTTGTCTTCATTAAAAATGTTCAGCTGTTTTTGACATACAAGGGTTAAAAATCAGTCTGCAAGCTGCCAGATGAATCCCATCATCTGATAGCCCAAACTGATAACAATATGGCTTAAATAAGTGTTTATGAGGTCAAGAGATCAGAGATATGAGTTACACATGAGATGTCAGGTGAAGAGAATTAAAGAAAACACTGTGACAGCTTTCAAACAGACTGATTTTTAACCCTGGTAGCTCAGAAACATGTGAATGTTTTTAATTAAGACCAAATGAAAAAATGATTTCTAGCCTAAAATGAGGAAAATACAATCTTAAAAAAAAAGGTGTACATAGCCTTTGAAGACTTTTTTGTAACTGGACCTCCGACCAAGACACGCGCGCGGGGGGGGCGCAGGGGAGAGGGGGCGGGTTGGCAATTTCTCCAGGTCAATCCAAGTCTGAAACTACAGTGTGTTTAAAGGGACACTGACAGGCCCAATAAGCATATTTAGGTTATTTTTTTTATATATATGACAGTACAGGTCTACAGCATATAAGTATACCCCCTGTCCACCTTATAAATACAGTAAACTGAAGTTTTATAACCTGGTTGAATCGTCTTCATTCTGCCCAAGGGGCGGCGTTTCATCTCCACTTGCGCCCAGCCAGCCTCGCCCCAACTGCCGTTTGAAGCGCCGCCCAGCTCATCAATATTCACTTCGCTGGGCAGCTACTACTGTCCCCGACTTCACAAGATCCGGCGCATGCCCAATACAATCCTATGGGCATCGGCCTCCGTTTCATCTTCAGCGCCGCAATAGTATTAACCCCTTCTGAGGTGTAAGAGAGCAGCGCTCTGAAGCGCTGCTCTGAACAGTGCCCGGCGCATGCGCATAACGCAGAGGCTGTAGCGGTCTCTAAGATGAGGACTGAACGCAGGCGCGATGTGATCCCGGCCAGTGAAGGTGCCGGGCGCATGCGCTGAAGATGAGACGGAGGCCGATGCCCATAGGATTGTATTGGGCATGCGCCGGATCTTGTGAAGTCGGGGACAGTAGTAGCCGCCCAGCGAAGTGAATATTGATGAGCTGGGCGGCGCTTCAAAACGGCAGTTGTGGCGAGGACGGCTGGGCAGAAGTGGAGATGAAACGCCGCCCCTTGGGCAGAATGAAGACGATTCAACCAGGTTATAAAACTTCAGTTTACTGTATTTATAAGGTGGACAGGGTGGATACTTATACGATTTTAATACACTTTAGAAGACCTGTACTGTCATATATATACCTAAGTGTCCCTTTAAAGTATGAAAATAATTAGAGCAGGTACTAAACTTCCTGGTTCTAGGCTCAGAGCAGTATGCAGAATAATTTTTTCGGGTAACATGACAGACACCATGACAGATGCTAAAAGACCCATTTGTCCTGTATTGTAAGTCGATGGGGTCCATCTGGCTCTATTCTGCTTGAACTCCGTCTTTCTTCTCCTCTGATGGATCAGAAAAAAGGATTCCTAACACAGATGTGAACTCAGCCTTACCCCTGCACTGGTTTTACATGACCCCTCATCATGCCTTCTGGTCTTTTTACATTGAGCTTACCTTTCTTTCTGTGATGCAAGTTAGTAGAATGAAAAAACCCTGCCAAAAAGATACATGAAATGAAAGAATAATAACTGATAATTGTATAACATGATATATATCATAGAAACTAATATCAGACATAACACATTGACACCAGGGGCGCTGTTTCTTGAAACAAAATCCATGCAACGCCATTTGCCTTTGGGTGGTCATTACCTTTGGTTTCCTACTTGTTATATTATAACTTACCCTACTCATGGATATTGTGGGCCATGTGGTGGGAGCTACTGTATGTAACAAGAGCTGCCTACAGCTCCCGTGAATATGTAGGCATCTATTCCAGTGTTCCCCAACCAGTGTTTTGGAGCTACATGTGATTCTTGGGCCCCTTGCATATGGCTCTCCAGCAGATATTGCTGGTAACTAGTGGCAGTAGGGGTAGCATTATGACAACTTGGTACCAGAGCAACAACCATATCACTGGACATTAGAATAAAAGCCATGTCCCTCAGTTATATTTTTACAATATCTTTTCATTCTATAACACAGTGTCCATATTCACAGAAGGTACATGGAATCTTCTATCATCCCCATTCCTGCAAGCCTCATGATCTCAGCCAGGGGCGGATTGGCCATAGACCTTACAGGGAAATTTCCCAGTGGGGAGAGTCCCAGGGGGCCTCCTGGGCTCTCCTCGTGGCCGGCCAATGGACGTTTTTGGGGATGTATTTTGTGCTGCTGGCAGTATTTTGTGATGGACTGTGGTGTTTGTCTGTGGTGGTATAATGTGCCACAATACGGTATTGCTGGCCCTGCCTTCCATTAATTTGGACCCAACTGCAAAACAGGGCCACTTTTAGTATTTTTTCCAGGGCCATTTTAAGTTCCCAGTCCGCCCCTGATCTCAGCTCATGGGGCTTGATGAGGATGGGGATAGGCTGTATATTAAAATATCATCCTGATTTCAGCCCTTGTGGGTCAAGCTGTTAATAATATTGGACCCTTTGGTCATCATTGAGCAGAGATCAGATGCTATGTCCCAATAAAACTGGATGAGAATGGCACTGACTCAATACTCTTCAGTCTTCCCACACTCCAAAAACATTCCCTATAGGCTGCTTCCTATGAATGTTAGAGAATCTATTAGGTGGTCAATATTATGATTCATATTGGAGGAGTCCTCCCAAATTCCAAAAAACATTCCCAATCCAGTGGCTTCCTATAGGTGTAGCATACAAGGAGAATTAGGTTGTGATTCCCACAAGGGGCAGGTTCTAATGTAGGTAATTTAGAAATGTGGTCAATATTACAAATTCAATTGTCACAACCTAAAAACAGGTAGTAGATACTGAGCTAAGCATATATAGCATGTTATTATTCACACACATATAAAATGGAATAAAGAAGATTAACACTGTGGTGTCTACTATTGCACTTGTTCACCACAGTATCAAAACAACAATCAAGAAGGTAAAAAAAAATATTAAAAACCACAAGATTTATAAAAAGAGTGTATAACAGTTACTGTATCCTCCCATAGCACGCTCCTTAACTGATAGATGGGAGGAGAAAATAAACACAATTCACAGTTAAAGCACAGGGTACATGGCAGCACTGGCCACCTTACAATATGTGTAGTTGTGGTTTAGTGTCCCATGTATCTGGAGAAGATGAGACAGATCTAGGTGTCCACTTGATAGCTAGAGAACATAATATAGGTCAGGGTGTTGGGGATCAGTTTCCACCACTATTATGACCTAATGAGGAACAATGACAGCCTAGAATCTCTGTCCTGTACCTGGAGAATAACTGTTTTTATAAGCATTGCTATATTTAAGGTTGCATTTTCATTCTTATTTCACCTTATGGATTGTTGTTCCCATATAAACGGGACCTTATGTTTGTTACCTGGAAAGCATTCATTGCAGCAAATCCATATGTGAAAATCTGTTTGGTCAAGTAATCAAGTTCTGTCAACAGAGCAAATCCGAAGGACCAAGTCAATCCAAAAACAGGGGTTAGAACCAGGATGGCCTTCAAGATGCTCTTAGCTGTATCCCTATCTTCTGGATGGTTCTGATCAGATACAGAAGGGCGAGATAACTTGGCGATGACAACCAGAAGAGTAAGAAAGTTGAAGATGATGATGGATCCAGCTGGTATGGCAAAGGCATAGATGGCACCGCTTTCTGGATTCAACCAACATAGTTCTTCATGTCTATATCTACCTTTGGGGTAGAAATACAAAAATGTGCCAGCAGCTATGATGGCTGGAATAAAATATCCAACTAAGAACGACAGGGAAACATAAACTCTCTTTCTCAGATGGTGGAAGACAAAAAGTAATTGATGCAAGAGCATCACACTCTGGGCAAAGGTCCAGAAGAATAGGGCTAGGTAGAAGAAATGGTTTAAGAAGGTTATTGAGAGGCAGATGAGCTTCTTGGTGATAATAGAAGGAAATGCCGAAGACAAGAAGCAGACATCTGCACACAGTAGGGACACTGCAATATTTACCAAGGAGATGTGTCGAAAATATGAGATATTTGTCTTGACTACTGCTTTCCATACATACCACTCAACCAAGACACAGATACAGAGAGAAAGTATCGAGACACCAAGTCCAACATAAGTCAATTCCTCTATTACAGCCAGTGGTTCCACATTTATTGACATAAGTACTGCGAACGAGGTCAAGTGGCTGCAACTACAGTAGGTTATATTATCTTCCACCCATGAGGTGCAGCCACCATCTGACCAAGCCCCACCAGGACCTGGTAGAGAGAAGTCCCAAAAAACACAATGTTGGGAATACCTTTTATCTGACACATTTGTCTGAAAAGACATTAAGATATTGGAAGAAGCAGAAATGGAATCCGATAGCCGTATAGATGTAGACTGCACAAAGCTATTTAAATGTGAGTCATTAAATTTCTCAGTTGTACTTAGTAGAAGGCTACCGATGGTGTTGAAGGCAACACTGGTGATCTTCACCTTGTTTTTTTGCAGAAGTGAAAATATAGTTTGCTGATCAATTGTCGTGCTCACTCCAAGTTTCTCAAAGGTCTTCTGGTAGTCTTGCCCAGCTTGGCCTAGTTCATAAGAATTGCCTTTTACCTGGATATTTTCTACATCAATTTCAAAGGAGCCATTCTCTGCACGAAGAAGCTGGCTAAACCGCTCTACTGACTTAAGCACAGTAGAAGCTGGTGGACTATTGGGGGCTTTCCACAGAGATGTATAGCTCAAGTCTGTGAGGTTGTTGGCCACTTGGAGGAAACCCTGGAAGTGAAAGAATAGAGGTCACAAGGGGTGATTAAAGCATAAATAACAGGATACCTATAAAATTAACTTTTTTTTTTATGCCATAGAAGTCCCTTGGGAGATATCAAGATATCCGTTCCTTGCTGGATCATTTTCATTAAACGTGGGTGACACTGTGAGGTCTTCACAATCTGATGGATATTTCTGTGGGTTAATTGCAGACCAGGCCATATTTTGAAGTTTAAAGGGCTGTCTAGTGAATTACGATGAGAACATTCAAAAAGTTTGTTGTTAAAAGTATCTAAAAGTCTGTCCCTCTGGGGTAGTATTTAAGTTCCTCTTTTCCTCATTTTTCTATGGCCATACCTCAGTACTATATCATCTACTTACAACATCTTTGTTAAAAGTTTAATAGATCTGCCATATACAGAAAACTAGTAATAAAAGGCCATTTTGATTCTTTATCTGTATATAAAGGCATGCAGTAAGCACCTATATCAAACATTATCAGTGGTTAAAAAAAAGTCTTGTTAGGAGCGCTAAGATGAGGCCATAAGGGAAATGGGAACATTCAGAAATATTTTCGAAAGTGCAAGGAGATCTCCATTCTCTACTCCTGCTTGTACTTTTCTGAGTGTACCCACCCGTGCCGTCATTAGGCTGGGTAAGCTCAACATGTTTATTTTATTATGTTTAGCTGTATATTGGCACGTCCCTCCTGGAGGTCTAGGGGATTGTATATGGCCATCACATTCCTCAGCCCTCTGGAACCCAAATGGATTTTTCCTAAGCTTTGGTGACTGGAGGCCATTGGTTCCAGACATTTGCAGGGTCTTAGAGCTTGGGGAATTGGGGAATTGGGGAATAGGTTTGGGAATGGGCTGAGCCCTTCCCATTTTGAGGAGGGATTGTATTTGACTACATGCAAATGAACACTTTGTGATAGCAATTTCGAGCTTTCAATAACAATAAAGTACAAAGAAAAAGTAGCCTTACTGTGACTACATCGGACTCAAATGTATTGTTCAGAACTGATGCTATTTTGGAGATGGTTTCCAATATGGTGACCACTGCAGACACCTCCGCTGTATTGTTAACAAATGTCCCGCTACTGTTGGACATCTGTTGGATTATTTCTGGTACTTTTACATAAGAGCTTCCGAGACCTTCCTCCAGTGCCTGCAAAAACAGCATAAATTTATTAATCAATACATTCCAAAGAAACTATGTATTCCTTATGGGGATTACTGAAGCTTATGGTGCACAGTATATGAATGTGGTGAAATAAAGGTTAGATTTTCATATAGTCTAAGTTTTTCAGCATTGCCTTCCTGTGTTAGTTATAAGAACTAGAGCATCCCATATACCAAAGTCCCTGAACGTTTTTGCCCAGATTGTGCTTGGACAGGCCTCCCTCCCCCTTATTCAGCCACCCTCCCCCTTACACTGAGCATCGGTGGCTCCATCAGTGATTCCCCGCCCACAGCCTACGACCTCTCTCTCTGTCTGCTGGGTGCTGGACTGGCCGATCATTATTTAGCAGTGCTAGTAGAGCCTTCTGCTGATTGGCTACCCTATGGCCCAGCAGAGAAAGTTTACCAAGCCATGCCACAGGACTTAGGACCTGACCAGGGACCAGTATCACCAGTCAAGAGTGACTTGGCTGCAGTGCTTTGCATGAAGAGCTGCCCATACACTCTACCACAGTGAAAGCAAGAAAGTTCTACACAGTGACAGTAAGAATACTCAGCAGTGCACTGAAGATTTTAATAAGTTCATGGATTGGGGGCCTGGGGCACTATCCACTATATAATAAGCAGCAGCCGACAAAGTTCATGGGGGGTATGACACACTATATAATAAGTAGGCAGCAGCAGGCACTATTCATTGGGGGGTATAGCACACTATAAAATAAGCAGCAGGCTCAGTTAATAGAGGGGGGTTAGGGGGGTAATGATGAGCAGCAGGCATAGTTCCTGGGGGTATGGAAAACTTTTGAATACACAGCACCAGGCACAGTTCATGGGGGGGGGTAGGCACACTATAAAATAAGCAGCAGGCACAGCTAATAAAGGGGGTATGGTACACTACACAACAAACGGCAGCAGGCTCAGTTCATGGGTCTATGGAATACTATTTAATGCACAGCACCTGGAACAGTTCATGGGGGTGGGGGTGGCATACTATATAACATCCAGCAGCAGGCATATAATCCATGGGGAGGTATGGCATACTATATAACACACAGCAGCAGGTACAGTTAATGGGGGTTATAGCATACTATATAAAATTCAGCAGCAGGCACAGTTCATGGGGTGGATGACATACTGTATAATACGCAGCAGGCATAGTTTATGATGGGTATGACACACTATATAATATGGAGCTGCAGGCACAGTTTATGGAGGGTATGGTACACTATATAATATGCAGCAGAAGCACAGTCCATGGGGATATGGCACACTATATAATATGTAGTACCAGACACAGTTCATGGGGAGTATGGCACACTATATAATATGCAGCAGAAGGCACAGTTAATGGTGTGGGGGAGGGGACATGGGAGATTTGAGGGAGGGGTGGGGGCTGGGTTTGGGGGCTAATTCAGATTCGTGCTATAGGGCCCCCCATTATGTTTTACAGTTAGTAGTACTAAAGTCTGGATAATCCATTTCTGTTAGAAGGGTGCCTTAAATATAAGCTGATCACATGGTATCCTGCTGTTGGGAACCCTAGTAATCTGTGGAGAGATTCTGCAACAATTGTTAAATTCCCTGCAGTGTTCACCCAGGAGAAATAAAGAATTACACAGTGATCATTAAAATCAATTGTCTATCCATGTGATATGAAATGGTCCTCAAAACCAAGGGATTCACTTTGTAGCTGCTCTCTGCTCTGGTTAATGACCGCCCCCACCCCAACTCTGGCAATCCTGTTTAAGTTTTTAGTACATGACAATCTCTTTCTAACAAAGCTAGTATTATCCCTGTTCCTCACATGGATCCAGAGATCTCTCCATTCATTACTCTGCTAGATTTATATCAAGCTGACTCCTCAAGGGCAGGTCTTTTCTGCTGCAGCTAAGGGGGTGTGTCTTTTCTGCTGGAGCTCTCGCCCTATCACAGCTCAGGAGGCAGTTGAAGGATGAAACTGAGCATGTGCAGCCTTCTCAGTGAGTCGGACAAGGTAATAAGAAAATGAACAAGCAGGTGGCGCTATACAGATCCATTTTATTGAATAACTCAGTAGCTATACAAAATTTCTAATTAAATGCAATTACAAAAGTGTTCAGATCCAGGTGCTGTACTGAGAACTGTAGAATATTTTCCATTTAACTCAGAAGTCCTTTATAGTTTAATTGAAAATAGGTATTCAAAAACAAATGCCTGCATAATTTTCAGAAATGTTAGTGGACATGAGTCATAGCTCAACTACCTGTACATGTTCTAGTATGTAAGGTAATGATAATGGTGGTACCTGAGCATTACTTAGAGACATCTGCAAAACCTGGTTTATGCAATTATTCTGTACCATCAGCCACACTCCATCTACCGAACAATCTCGAGTCAGATATCCAAATGTCCCAGAAGGGCAGATTGCAGTAGCTGACAAGCCGGCTTTAGTAATATTCCAGGTCACCCCAGAGTTCATGTCAATGCCACAATATTTGTCGCCCACTATGAAAAAAATATATAAATTTATTATAAATCGGTAAAAATGTTACAGTATTTTTATTGAAAAAGAAAAGGTCTCTACATCAACACAGATTTACCAGGCCCTAGACTCTCCTAATATCTATGAGAAATTGAGATTTTAAAAGTGGTGTGCACCTTTATATAGACCACAACCCCAAATAACCCCTAACGACCTTGAATCGCCTAGTAGTGCACATGATTCCTTCATCAGACCCCAACATTTTTCCAGGCTTTAAGACCCTCCAGGTATTTAAAACCCAGATTTCATTTTTATGAACCTTGTATTCTTACTTCCCTTGCTGAAGGGCAGTGAATGTGCTCAAGCTGTAGCGTCCTAAAATATCTGTCCTCCATCAGTTTATCGTTCAATGTGTTCTAACTCGGGGATGAAAATATGGAAACAAAGTCATGGCTAGCCTGAACCTCCAGGTGACACAGATGGACATCAAAGTCAAGGTTACTAATTATTTGGAAGTGTCGACCCCAGGAGACTTGTCTATTCGTCTGGGAGGTCTCATCTTTCACAGGGACTCTTCCAGACATTGAACTTTGGTGTGCAATCCAAAACCATGTTTAGAAATGTGACCCACCTCCTCTTGTAACTGGTACACGTCACTTATCAACCTAAGCATATTAAATTGGTGGACTGTTATTAAAGAGACTCTATGGAGCCACTTAGTTTGTTATATGCTGACCTCTTTGATTGATCACAGTTATTGATATTCCCTTATGGACAAATTCTTTCCAGAATTAGGTAAAATTCCTGATTGCACTTTTGACCCCTGAAGGCTCTTAATTAGGACACACCACATGGTCTGACCAGGACCACCTCACAATATGATTGATTCTACATCCAGTGTACGCACCTTGCATTATAGTCACAGGGATAGAAGACTCTTTCTGCTGTCCAGCTTGATTTGTAAATGTACAGGTATAATTTGTGTCATTGGTGGGACGTGGAGGAGCCAGTGAAAAACATTTCAAATCCGTCCTACTACCTATCAGATAAAATATTTATTATAATACATGTCCAATTTGGTGGGAAAATTTTGGGAATTTGTGCCCAACATTGAACATCATTTTCATGTTTCATCTTTTCATTTGCCTTCTAATTTCTTTCGTAATGTGATGCTGATCTATAAGATCTCAAAATACTAAAGTGTCTATTATTTGTCTGTCCATAACTCCTGGAGAGAAGCTAGGTATAAGGTTATGTTCACATTTGTGTTGGCGGTTGCACTTGAAGCCTCACAAATTCCTTCAAATTTGAGTGGAAAAGTTTCCCTAATGGGTTGCTATTTTACCGGTTATAGGGCTCATACAATACTGTCCTTTGACTCTGGTGCACTATATTACTTAGGGTCTTCTAGTCTTAACTAGGGAGCCACATGAAGGGGGCATTAGAGTCACGTGAAAAATTGATCTCCCAATAGTAGAACCGCAGTGATAAAAATGAATGTCTTCTAGTCAACCGTGTGGCCAGGAGAGTTTTTCAGACAATGGCAAAATGTTGGTTATTCAGGCTTTTAGTTTTGGGTTAACTTTGCATCTGTTCCAAAAAACAATGGCTGTGGAGACTGGGTGAGAGAGGAACTGCCATATTGGCTCATTAGAATAGGAATCTTGGCAAATTATGACCAAAGGTCATCAATTAATGGGATGATATGGTAGATAAGATTACTCATTGTTACAATTGTTGCAGCAGTGGGTGTGTAACCACTGTGTTAACCAATAGGTTTGACTTTGGGCTTATCCTATGGGCATTACCTTGGCTGTCGCCTGGTATTCAACCTTTAACACCTGCACAGGGATCTGGACTTTGCTTCAGAGGAACCACCTTTTGCTTCACACCTAAAGTAGTCTCTGTGTGATTGACAGCTGAACAAGGGAGGATCAGAGACACCGGTGCTGAGCAACGAGGGGGTCAGGAAAAATCATACTCAGGAATAGGCCAAAGTCAGTGCTAGTGCAGTACACGCTATAAGTGAAACAGTCCGAGGTCATGGCAGGCAGTGAAGGAACAATATGGAGGTCTAGCCCAGGTCAGGTCAGGCATCAGAGGGTCAGAATCCAGTAAACAAGCAGAAAGTCAGAACACGGGCAGACAACAGAACAGGCACCTTTGCAGGATACTAGCATGCTTTGGAACCTATTGCTTAGGCACCCTCCCACAGGAGAAGGTGTTAAAAGCACCACAGGATAGCCAGCCATGAGCTGCAGCAGATTATGGTGCATACATGCCAGCCCTTTAAGAGATGGAGGGGCACAGGAGGGACGACCAAGCTGGCAAGCATGTCTCAGCCTGTGTGGGAGAACAGAGCAAGCCTGGAGGCTGGCCTGCTTGGAAAACAGGAAGTGGGGGAGATTTTTAGACTCCTTGTCAGGTCCCCTTTAACACCAACAGTTGTCTAAATGCATCGATATTGGGATGATACATTGTTCACTCATCTCTATTTAATGAACTACTGTAGTTTTACCAAATGACTGTTGGGTTGTGACTGCAAACATACTCGAGCAATGTTATATACTCACCAGGCTGTACTCTTAGCGTCACATTGTTGTAAGTCCAGGTTACGTTGTATTCTTCACCGTCAAATGGTACACAGCATTCCAATACCAACTGAGAAGTGTCCCCTGAGGTTAAAGTCTTCTGGATTGGGTTGACAGTGATCTCAGATGGGAGGAGGATAACATTGACCTCTGTTTTTGCTTTATGTACTAGGGTGTCATTGAAAAACTGGCAAATATATGTCCCTGGAAGAAGTGGGAGGGAGTCTTATTCCTTACAGGTTAGGACTCTAAACAACTTCAACGACAGCAAAACAAAGAAATACGGTACAAGTGCAAAATCTAAAGTCTAATTTCAAGTCTAAGCTTCTCATAATGTTTAGATGTTTTCCATACATATGGAGTGGTTGGAAGATTTTCCTATTGCTATACTGACTCTTATTGCTTCCCTTACTGGACATCTTCTCAAAATGATGCACTAGATCTAGGAGGTCTGCTGGTGGTACTGAATGTGATTGATGCAGGGAAAGTGAAGTGTATACCCTGGGCAAGTTCTAAGGCTCTAAGTTCTAGCTCATAGAGGAGGGAACCCCAGATTGAGAGTCCATATGTGTGATTTGGCTGTAGCTGAGGTTGTAGGACTATGTTTGGGAAATGCCATATATTGATATCCATATATAGGCTCATTAAGTTGTATAGTTGATCAAAGATCTGAGGAGGAAGATATTCTGGTCAGTGGTTATCAACAGTTTTCCTAACAAGTACACTGAACCAAACTTGGGTGGAATGTTGCCCAGATACCCTAAATATAACAGGAATGCAACTTGGCTGATCTAATGCCTCTTGAGGTCCTCAGTGTCCCTTGATATCTGATGGTTTCTGTAGATATCACATTGTCAATAGATATCATTGTGATACCAAAACCATTGCTACCAATCCGTGAGTGAGCAAATTGGCACTAGTATACAAGGCTCTTCAGTAGGGAATAAGCCATGTCTCATAGCTACTGACCTTCCCACCAGAGATCCGCCTTGCTGATGGTAAGAACAGAGATGGTCTTATCTGACTGGACCTGCATTGAGATGTCCACATTTTTTCCACCTCTATAAATCATGTTGGTGATGTTATTGGTGGTCAGAGACCAGTTCACAGCATTTATTGTTTCATTAATTTGACAGGTCAGCTGGATCGGGTCCCAGTATCTCACCATGAGCTTCACAGGCTCAATATGGGTTATTCCTGCAGAAAAAAAAAAAAAGAAATACACATAGGTTACTTTTAGTCAAGATTGTGACAGGAAGCAATATTATAGTAGTTATATTCCTGTACATATAAACAGTATTATAGTACACTGCTCAAAAAAATAAAGGGAACACTTAAACAACACAATGTAACTCCAAGTCAATCACACTTCTGTGAAATCAAACTGTCCACTTAGGAAGCAACACTGAGTGACAATCAATTTCACATGATGTTGTGCAAATGGGATAGACAACAGGTGGAAATTATAGGCAATTAGCAAGACACCCCCAATAAAGGAGTGGTTCTGCAGGTGGTAACCAAAGACCACTTCTCAGTTCCTATGCTTCCTGGCTGATGTTTTAGTCACTTTCGAATGCTGGCGGTGCTTTCACTCTAGTGGTAGCATGAGACGGAGTCTACAACCCACACAAGTGGCTCAGGTAGTGCAGCTTATCCAGGATGGCACATCAATGCGAGCGGTGGCAAGAAGGTTTGCTGTGTCTGTCAGCGTAGTGTCCAGAGCATGGAGGCGCTACCAGGAGACAGGCCAGTACATCAGGAGACGTGGAGGAGGCCATAGGAGGGCAACAACCCAGCAGCAGGACCGCTACCTAAGCCTTTGTGCAAGGAGGAACAGGATGAGCACTGCCAGAGCCCTGCAAAATGACCTCCAGCAGGCCACAAATGTGCATGTGTCTGCTCAAACGGTCAGAAACAGACTCAATGAGGGTGATATGAGGGCCCGACGTCCACAGGTGGGGGTTGTACTTACAGCCCAACACCGTGCAGGACGTTTGGCATTTGCCAGAGAACACCAAGATTGGCAAATTCGCCACTGGCGCCCTGTGCTCTTCACAGATGAAAGCAGGTTCACACTGAGCACATGTGACAGATGTGACAGAGTCTGGAGACGCCGTGGAGAACGTTCTGCTGCCTGCAACATCCTCCAGCATGACCGGTTTGGCATTGGGTCAGTAATGGTGTGGGGTGGCATTTCTTTGGAGGGCCGCACAGCCCTCCATGTGCTCGCCAGAGGTAGCCTGACTGCCATTAGGTACCGAGATGAGATCCTCAGACCCCTTGTGAGACCATATGCTGGTGCGGTTGGCCCTGGGTTCCTCCTAATGCAAGACAATGCTAGACCTCATGTGGCTGGAGTGTGTCAGCAGTTCCTGCAAGACAAAGGCATTGATGCTATGGACTGGCCCGCCCGTTCCCCAGACCTGAATCCAATTGAGCACATCTGGGACATCATGTCTCGCTCTATCCACCAACGTCACGTTGCACCACAGACTGTCCAGGAGTTGGCAGATGCTTTAGTCCAGGTCTGGGAGGAGATCCCTCAGGAGACCGTCCGCCAACTCATTAGGAGCATGCACAGGCGTTGTAGGGAGGTCACACAGGCATGTGGAGGCCACACACACTACTGAGCCTCATTTTGACTTGTTTTAAGGACATTACATCAAAGTTGGATCAGCCTGTAGTGTGTTTTTCCACTTTAATTTTGAGTGTGACTCCAAATCCAGACCTCCATGGGTTAAAAAATTTGATTTCCTTTTTTTTTTTTTTGTGTGATTTTGTTGTCAGCACATTCAACTATGTAAAGAACAAAGTATTTCAGAAAAATATTTAATTAATTCAGATCTAGGATGTGTTATTTTTGTGTTCCCTTTATTTTTTTGAGCAGTGTAGTTATATTCCTGTATATAGGAGGCAGTATTATAATAGTTATATTCTTGCACATAGGAGACAGTATTATAGTAGTTATATTCTTGTTCATAGGAGGCAGTATTATAGTAATTATATTCTTGTATATAGGAGCAGTATTATAGTAGTTATATTCTTGCACATAGGAGGCAGTATTATAGTAGTTATATTCTTGTACATAGAAGGCAGTATTATAGTAGTTATATTCCTGTACATAGGAGGCAGTATTATAGCAGTTATATTCTTAACCAAATTTATTTTTATTCAAAGAATAAAGTACATCTTACAATCACATACCATCGTAGTATTGATGAAAAGGTATTATTACAAACCTTCTATGGAAGTGACAATTATTACATATCAGTGCATCATATGGTGTCTAAGATGAAGCCAAAAATGTAACAGACAATAAAAGTATAAAACAAAGGGGAGGAAAGGAGGGGTAGGGAGGGGACAGGGGGGATGTTAAGAGTTTTTCCAACTCCGTCAAGTAAACCTTCTATAATTCTTCCAAGGTGACCAGATTTTAAGAAAGCGGGAACGTGTGTAGGATTCCCAATGGGCCAGTTCTTCAAATCTATAGATCTGATCCACCTTGTCTCTCCACATCGAAACAGTACGAGGTTCAGTCTCTTTCCAAAGCAGCGGAATCAGCAGTCTGGCCGCCATAATAAGCATAGTGGGAAGATCAGATCTACAGGGAGACAGCGAATCATTGGGGCACCAAAAAAGATCAGTTTGGGATCCAGCTTAACCTGCGTAACACATACCACATTGATCAATGCTTCTATGTTTGACCAGAAAGCCTTGATCCTCTCACAATGCCACCAAATGTGTGACAGGGAGCCTGTATCCTTTTTACACCTCCAACACTCACTTGGAATGTCTGCATTAAGCCTATGCAGAAACTCCGGGGATTTGTACCATCTTGTAAGCAGCTTATATGAGTTCTCTTGTATCCTAATACAGTGGCTAAAGCCGTGGGAGTGTGAGAGGACAAAAGCCCTTTCCGGTTCTGAAAGGCGGATGGACAGTTCCCTTTCCCACGAATTGAGAAAGTGTAGCTCAGAAGGGGAGGATGAGAGTAATTCTTTATATATGGTAGACAGTGGTTTGGGGATCCTACGGGTGTCTGATAGCCTTTTATCCAACCAAGAGGGAGGGCTAGAGGTAGTTGGGGGTGGTAGTTTGATCCACTTAATATCCTTCTGCAGGGCAAATCCCTGGAGGAAAGGGGCGTTTTTGATTTTGGGGTCATTCAAGACTAGGGTCCAATCCAGGTTCCCATCTGGGGTCCGGATGTCACTTAAAGGAATCTCAGCTAAGAGAGGCCAAATGCCTGAAGGCTTCTTAGCTTCCGGGTGAATGTAAAATTGCAAGGAGGAGAGTGGAGTGCCTGGTATTGGAAATGTAAGCACCTTGGCTTTAAATTGCTTGGCCCATTCAACCAATAGGCTCTTCCAAAGGGGTGATAAGGAGGAACTACCTGGAGAACAGGGGGAAAGCCCCCAAAGGATCCACTTCATTTTGGTGGAAAGCAGAGAGCGCTCTAGACGCACATATGGAGCACTATAGGCGTTATTGAGGAGGGATAGACCTCGGAATAATTGAAAGGCCGCATAGTAGGAGCGCATGTCAGGCAGACCAAAACCGCCAAACCTCTTCTCTCTGGTCAACACCGAATATGCAATTCTGGAGGGTTTATTACCCCACAAAAAGAGAGAAAAAACTCTGCGAATGTCGACAAAAAATGAGTGCGGCAGCCAAATAGGCAAAACCTGAAGTAGGTACTATAGCAGTTATATTCTTGTACATAGGAGGCAGTATTATAGTAGTTATATTCTTGTTCATAGGAGGCAGTATTATACTAGTTTTATTGTAGTACATATGAGCAGTATAATAGTAGTTATATTTTTGTACATAGAAAACAGTTTTTATACATGGGGCAGTATTATAGTAGATTCTGGTACATAGGAGATAGTATAATAGTATTTATATTTCAGTACATAGGAGGCGGTATTATAGTGTTAATATTTTTTAAAACAACACCACTTCTTGAAAAGAATCCATTAAATTTGGGTGGTCACATAGGGAATTGATGTTTTTTTTGCAAATATCAGTGTACTATACTGTTCTTCTACATCTGTGATTATTACCTGCTGTTGAGAGCTGGGATGCAATGGCACCAGTAAGTGACTGTACAACCATAGTGTTGCTTGATGCGAACTGAGAAGCAGACAGTGGACCTGAAACCACCATCCTATAGTTTGCAACCACACTTCCTGGACTTGGGATAAAAGGAAAAACATCTTTATTTAACATTGAATACATTTTTGCCATTTATTTTATAGTATTATTTACTTTGTACCTGAACCCGAGCACGGACACATTGAGAGGATTGCAGAACTTTGTGTAGACATTCAAGAGCTGCAAAAAACCAAAAACATGATAATTCAGCATTTGTTGGGCAAAAATGGGGCTTGGCCTGACTGACTCCTCCCTCCTATCCCATTTCTGTTACGGTACTTTATATCAGATTGTTCAACATCCTGTTTAAAAGCTAAACTATTTTTGCCAAACATATTGCAATTTTTGTTTCCCATCTGTGAAATCCTTGACCAAATAACCATAAATGGCATGATAACTATGACTTGCATTGTCAGCCTACAATTTTAATATTTTTGGTCTAGGTACATAGCAATATAAGTCACTACAGGGATGGGATTTACAAAGGCAAGCAGTTCTTTTTTGTTTGATTAATGGCTCATGCACACGACCGTTGTGTGTTTTGCGGTCCGCAAATTGCGGATCCGCAAAACACGGATGGCGTCGGTGTGCGTTCTGCAATTTGCGGAATGGCATGGACAGCCATTAATATAACTGCCTATTCTTGTCCGCAAAACGGACAAGAATAGGACAGGTTATTTTTTTTTTGCGGACCACTGAACGGAGCAATGGATGCGGACACGGAGTGCTGTCCGCATCTTTTGCGGCCCATTAAAGTAAATGGGTCCGCATCCACGCCGCAAAAACTGCGTCTTGGATGCGGACCAAAACAACGTTTGTGTGCATGAGGCCTAAGACATATTGCTGAAGGTCAACTAGAGGCATTCCATTATCTATCTAGTATTTTCTAGATATGCTCCGATAACTTTGGACAAGAGGGCCAGATGTATGCTATAACTGGTGCTATAACTGGTGCTAAGAAGTCCCAACCAGTTTTTTGCGTAGGAATTTCCACCACACCTGGCTATGCTGATATTACAAAAAATTGGGAGCAAGCAGCTTGGTGGAAGTCATTCCTTATCTTAGGTTGCATTATTAATCACATTTGATAATTGTTTTAACGGGTTATTTTATGCTGGGACAACTGAGAGCGATCAACCAGGACAGCTTTCCTAGGCCCTGGGCTTCCTAGCAGACATTGGCTTGGTGATAGGTGGCACACAGGTGGTGTTTTTGTACAAACAAGTCTCGGTGTCAGACTCAGGACAAGGTCGTGATACTTACGGCTAGAGTCATATTGTATTCCAGCGTTTGGTACTTTACCGAGGTTGGGTCTAGGAGATCTGTTGTGAAGGTCTCATTCAGGGTAATTGAGCCCTTTATGTCAACTGGAGAGGGAAACACATGAGCTGAGGTTTCCAGAAAATCCCCCAAAATATTGAAATACATAACAAGGTAAATATGGATATACTATACCTGTTCAATATATGGCATCACCAGTGAACAAAGGGCCACAAAGGGTTAAAAATAAACAAATTAACCATACTTACCCTCATCGATCTCTCACAACTGTTCTGATGCTGGTTTGGTCTCTACTGGTCTTCACCTCCTACTCCTGGCTCAAAATGCCAGGTAAGGACCACTCAGCTAATCACTGGCCATAGTGATGACCCTCATCAGCCAGGGATTGGTGGAGTGAGCATTTCCTGGGGTTTGCAGCATGTTGAGGGGAAAACAGGAAGCAAAACGCAATGGGGAGCAGTGTCAGAACAGCAGCTATACAGGATCGGTGAGGATGAGTATGGTTTATTTTCTATTTTCCCCTTTTTTCCCATGGAAACTCCTCTTAACCCCTTTACTGCCTTAGTCCACCAGAGACGTTATTAACTGCTTTACTATCCTAGACCACCAGGGTTGTTATTAATAAGGTATTAACAGTCCCAGACCACTCTGGATTTTCCCGTAAAATGTTTTTATTGCTCTAGACCAGGCAAGCTCAACCTGCGGCCCTCCAGCTGTTGCAAAACTACAACTCCCAGCATGCCTGAACAGCCTACAGTTATCAGCCTACAGCAAGGCATGGTGGGAGTTGTAGTTTTACAACCTCTGGAGGGCCGCAGGTTTAGCATCCCTGCTTTAGACCACCTGGAAAGAAACCATAAACCCCATTCTCTGCCCTCAGTTACATGGGATGTTACCATTACCATTAACCCTTTCACTACCCTAGATTTCCATTGTTGTTATGCATTTCTACAGAGGAACTCCCTGTATCTAGCTGTTTTGCTTTTTTTTTGTACAGTCATTATTATTTTTTATTATAATGAGAAAGTGTAGGGCTACTTTCACACTAGCGTTTTTGCTGGATCCGGCAGAGTTCAGCAAAAAACGCTTCCGTTACTGATAGTACAACAATCTGCATCCGTTATGAATATATCCGGTTGTATTATCTGTAACATAGCCAAGACAGATCCGTCATGAACTCCATTGAAAGTCAATGGGGGACGGATCCATTTTCTATTGTGTCAGAGAAAACGGATCCGTTCCCATTGCGGTTTGCTCTCCGGTATGAGAATGGAACAGAATGCATTTTGGAGCACTCCGTTCTGTTCAGTTGCGTTTTGTTCCCATTGACAATGAATGGGGACAAAACGGAAGCATTTTTTTCCCGGTATTGAGACCCTGTGATGGATCTCAATACCGGAAAATATTAACGCTAGTGTGAAAGTAGCCTAAGTTACAGGTATGCTTGTGGAAGGGGATCCACACACTGATTTTGGATAGGGATCTTCAGTGGTCTATGTCTACCCCCATTAGTGTATAATAGTCAAATTTTACAACAGTCTACCCCCTTTCAAGATTGCAGAATCTAGAACAGCTAATGGCTCTAATGTCTATAATAACGGCCATTAACCCTTTAAACAAAAAGCATTGTACTGTTTCTACGGCCTGATGGTGGCTGTGTAGTATTTAGTCATAGTGGCTTACCTATATGGTCAGAAATGTTTGGAGGACTTTCACAATAGGGAATATTGTCATCGGGAATAAACAGACAAGAACAAAAAGAAGAGGAATTGCTGCAAGGACGGTAAGTGTAGCACGTAGTGATGTTCCATTTGTATCCGTCCTTACAGATACACATCTTCCCTGTATCAGTCACATTACACTCTGGAATAAGAGAAAGTCGTATCATTGGAGATTCACTGTTTGGACCTACTGCACCATCCTACAACTTTTACATGTAAAATAGCTTTGAAATGACCATTACATCAACTATACCCTATGCCTCATGTCAGTCACACAAGAAATGATATTGACCTGTGTTTTATACCACCTGCCTTAAAGAAGACCCATCACCATGAAATGGAGTGCAATCTGCAGGCAGCATGTTAAAGAGCAGGAAGAGCAGATATATATACGTGTGTGTGTGTGTGTGTGTATGTGTATCTATCTATCTATACAGTCAGGTCCATAAATATTGGGACATCAACACAATTCTAACATTTTTGGCTCTATACACCACCACAATGGATTTGAAATGAAACAAACAAGATGTGCTTTAACTGCAGACTGTCAGCTTTAATTTGAGGGGATTTACATCCACATCAGGTGAACGGTGTAGGCATTACAACAGTTTGCATATGTGCCTCCCACTTGTTAAGGGACCAAAAGTAACAATTGGGACAATTGGCTTCTCAGCTGTTCCATGGCCAGGTGTGTGTTATTCCCTCATTATCCCAATTACAATGAGCAGATAAAAGGTAAAGAGTTCATTTCAAGTCTGCTATTTGCATTTGGAATCTGTTGCTGTCAACTGTCAAGATAAGATCCAAAGAGCTGTCACTATCAGTGAAGCAAGCCATCATTAGGCTGAAAAAACAAAACAAACCCATCAGAGAGATAGCAAAAACATTAGGCGTGGCCAAAACAACTGTTTGGATCATTCTTAAAAAGAAGGAACGCACCGGTGAGCTCAGCAACACCAAAAGACCCGGAAGACCACGGAAAACAACAACTGTGGTGGATGACCGAAGAATTCTTTCCCTGGTGAAGAAAACACCCTCCACAACAGTTGGCCAGATCAAGAACACTCTCCAGGAGGTAGGTGTATGTGTGTCAAAGTCAACAATCAAGAGAAGACTTCACCAAAGTGAATACAGAGGGTTCACCACAAGATGTAAACCATTGGTGAGCCTCAAAAACAGGAAGGCCAGATTAGAGTTTGCCAAACGACATCTAAAAAAGCCTTCACAGTTCTGGAACAACATCCTATGGACAGATGAGACCAAGATCAACTTGTACCAGAGTGATGGGAAGAGAAGAGTATGGAGAAGGAAAGGAACTGCTCATGATCCTAAGCATACCACCTCATCAGTGAAGCATGGTGGTGGTAGTGTCATGGCGTGGGCATGTATGTCTGCCAATGGAACTGGTTCTCTTGTATTTATTGATGATGTGACTGCTGACAAAATCAGCAGGATGAATTCTGAAGTGTTTCGGGCAATATTATCTGCTCACATTCAGCCAAATGCTTCAGAACTCATTGGACGGCGCTTCACAGTGCAGATGGACAATGACCCAAAGCATACTGCAAAAGCAACCAAAGAGTTTTTTAAGGGAAAGAAGTGGAATGTTATGCAATGGCCAAGTCAATCACCTGACCTGAATCCGATTGAGCATGCATTTCACTTGCTGAAGACAAAACTGAAGGGAAAATGCCCCAAGAACAAGCAGGAACTGAAGACAGTTGCAGTAGAGACCTGGCAGAGCATCACCAGGGATGAAACCGAGCGTCTGGTGATGTCTATGCGTTCCAGACTTCAGGCTGTAATTGACTGCAAAGGATTTGCAAACAAGTATTAAAAAGTGAAAGTTTGATTTATGATTATTATTCTGTCCCATTACTTTTGGTCCCTTAACAAGTGGGAGGCACATATGCAAACTGTTGTAATTCCTGCACCGTTCACCTGATTTGGATGTAAATACCCTCAAATTAAAGCTGACAGTCTGCAGTTAAAGCACGTCTAGTTTGTTTAATTTCAAATCCATTGTGGTGGTGTATAGAGCCAAAAATGTTAGAATTGTGTCGATGTCCCAATATTTATGGACCTGACTGTATAGATATATTATATATATCTATATATAGATATATTATATATATCTATATATAGATATATTATATATATATCTCTCTCTCTATATATATATATATATATATATTATATATATAATATATATATATATATATATATATATATATATATATATATATATATATATATATATATATATTAGCTGAAGGACCCGGCTTTGCACGGGTATATTTCATCTATTTCATTTAATGTTTGTGTGTGTCGTTAAAGTATATCAACAGTATCCACTATAACAGTGACATCTACAGTACCCGCCCCCTTAACAGTGACCTCCACAGCTCCCCACCCCTTAACACTGACCCCCCCACAGTGCCCCTTCTCCTTAAAATGGGACCTCCACAGCAGCCCACACCCTTAACCTTGACCTTCATAGCAGACTGCCCCTTTAACAGTGAGTTCCACAGTACCCCACCCCCTTGACAGTAACATCCAAAGGGGCCCATCCCATTAACATTAACTTCTACAGCACCCACCTCTTAACTCTGACCATAGGTTACAGTCCTCTTAACTGTGACCTCCACCTTTCTCGGTCCCCTTAACAGAGACCTCCACATCGACTGCCCCTTTAACAGTGACTGCCACAGTACCACGCTCCCTTAACAGTGATGTCCAGTGTACCCCTCTCCCTTAACAGTGACGTCCACTGTACCCCGCTTCCTTAACAGTGACCTCACAGTAAACCGCTGCCTGAACAGTGACCTCACAGTACCCCGCTGCACCATTAATAGTGGCCTCCACAGTCCCCTCCTCCCTTAACAGTGATCTCCACAGCGGCCTGCCACCTTAACAGTAACATCCACAGCGCCCTCCCCTTTAACAGTGACCTCCACAGCAGCCGCCCCTTTATTAGTGACCTCCACAGTACCCCGTCTCCTTAACAGTGATTTCCACAATAACCTGCCCCCTAAACAGTGACCTCCACAGAGCTCCATTCCCTTAAACTGGGACCTCCACAACACCCCACCCTTTTAACAGTGGCCTCTACAGCACCCACCCCTTAACACTGACCTCCATAGCGGACCGTCCCCTTAACTGTGACCTCCACCGTTCCCTGCCCCCTTGACAGAGACCTCCGCAGCAGCCTGCCCCCTTAAGAGTGACCTCCACAGTGGCCAACCTCCTTAACAGTGACCTCCACAGCGGCCGCCCCTTTATTAGTGACCTCCACAGTACTCCGTCTCCTTAACAGTGATTTCCACAACACCCTGCTCCCTTAACAGTGGCCTCTACAGCAATCTGTCCCTTAACACTGTTCTCCATAGCGGACCGTCCCCTTAACTGTGACCTCCACAGCAGCCTGCCCCTAGGGTGGCCAGAGGTCCGGTTTTAGGCCGAACAGTCCGGCCTTCAGACTCCCTGTCCTCCATTCAGCGCAGGGCCTGGACGGACACAGGGATGTTCTTTTGAACAGCTCACTCTCAGGCAGCCGCACTGTCTGAGCGTGAGCTGCAGGGAGAAATTCACCCTCCTTCCCACTCCTGCAGCTTACAGAAGTTGATTTTTACCTTCATTTTTTCAATCGGCTGTGGAGTGGGAGGGGGCATGACCTAACTGGATCAGGGCGTGGCTTAATGGGGCCTGGGGGTGGGGTTTTTAAGTCCGTCTTTTGAGGGTGGCCTGAATGGCGACCCTACCTGCCCTCTTGACTGTGATATGCACAGCACTCCGCTCCCTTAACAGCACCCTGCCCCTTTAAAGCTGACCTACAGCAGTAAAAAAAAAATGGCTGGGTTGTAAACCTGGTGTAAAACTATGTGTATGTGGAGACTAGGGGTATGCGAGCTTTTATTGGCTGATAAGGGTCATTTGACCAGGTTTCTATTGGCTAATGCATTTTTTTGGGAATATCTCAGGAACGGTACGTGCTAGAAAGCTGAGACCAGGTCTGAAACCTTTCCGAACACCTGATGTACCTGTGTGCCAAATTTCGTGATTGTAAATGCGACGGTGCAGATTCCTTTAGTGGACATACACACATACACACAGCTTTATATATTATATATAGTGGGAAACGATTCAGTAAAACATGTAATTTACACATTTTAATCTCTGCCATTTCTGATTTTATTATTC
Organism: Bufo bufo; assembly: GCF_905171765.1. NCBI lineage: Eukaryota > Metazoa > Chordata > Amphibia > Anura > Bufonidae > Bufo > Bufo bufo. Next base: position 59,800,091 of record NC_053392.1, read on the forward strand.
ACCAGGGAGGTGTTATCAGTGATTGATAGCATTCCATAAGTGTGTATACAGAGATAGCTGTCAGTCTCTGATAGTTGTACATGGGGGAGGTGTGATCAGTGATTGATAGTGTTCTCTGTGTAAGTGTGTATACAGAGATAGCTATCAGTCTCTGTTAGTTAGTGTTCTATGTATAAGTGTGTATACATACATAGCTGAGAGTCTCTGATAGCTGTACACAGGGAGGTGTTGCTAGTGATTGATAGTGTTATCTGTGTAAGTGTGTATACAGAGATAGCTGTCAGTCACTGATAGTTGTACACAGGGGGGTATTGATGGCATTCTCTGTGTAAGTGAGTATACAGAGATATATGTCAGTCACTGATAGCTGTACACGGAGGAGATGTTATCGGTGATTGATAGCATTCTCTGTGTAAGTGTGTATACAGAGATAGCTGTCAGTCACTGATAGTTGTACACGGGGGAGGCATTATCAGTGATTGATAGGGTTCTCTGTGTAAGTGTGTATACAGAGATAGTTGTCAATCACTGATGGGGTCACTCTGATGATGCTGTTAATGAACTCACATTGATTGTTGGGTGGCGTAGTCTTACATGTGGGCAGAGTTATACAATTTTAATTTTCTCTGAAAATAATTTTTAAAAGTTGGTCAGTATGGTTTACGGCCCCATTTAGTTATGATTTGAACCTGACCACTTTATGTCCATTGTGTCTGTGGACTCCATATGCTGACCAGTTGGACCCGACCCTAAGTCAGTGGGGGGGGGGGGGGAGATTTATCAAAACTGGTGTAAAAGAAAACTGGCTTAGTTGTCCATAGCAACCAATCAGATTCCACCTTTCATTTTCCAAAGGAGCTTTTAAAGATGAAAGGTGCAATCTGATTGGTTGCTATGGGTGACTAAGGCTACTTTTGTACTTCCTCTGGTGTGAATTTCGGCAGACTTCACCGGATCCATCCCTGCCGAATGCGGTCTTAACGTCTGCCGGCCCCATCAAGTATAATGGTGTCCGGCGGAGATCCGTACACATTCTGTCAGACAAGCCTAGAACCGGCCGGACCAAACCGCTGCATGCTGCAGTTTGTATCCGACTGATTCTCCGCTTGTCTGCCGGAACAGCCATGCCGGAGTTTCATACCAGAGGTGTGAATCTAGCCTTAAGGCTCATGCACACGACCGTGCCATGTTTTGCGATCCGCAAATTGCAGATCCACAAAACATGGATGCCGCCCCCGTATTCGTTCCGCAATTTACAGAATGGGCTGCCAATAATAGAAATGACTATTCTTGTCCACAAAATGGACAAGAATTGGACATGTTCTATTCTTTTTTGCGGCCCCACGGAATGGATCAATGGATGCGGACAGAGTGATGTCCGCGTCTTTTGCGGCCCCATTGAAGTGAATGGGTCCGTATCCGACCCGCAAAAAATGTGGCTCGGATGCGGAAACCAAACCACGTTAGTGTGCATGACCCCTAAGTCTGTTTTACAGCGGTGAAGTAAGTTACCCAGCATGCTTCAGTGCTGAACATATGATGGATGCAGGTGGTCACCAGGATGCCCACAATGCCCGACCAATGGCCACCTGTTCATTACAGATAACGTATAAAAGTCTCACCTGTTGTGATGTTGAGTTGCACCAGGGTCACACTTAAGGTGGAACTGATGGGTAATGTGTAGGATATTGGGCTACTTAAATAAGCTTCAGCCTCGGCACTGCCACATCCTTCCAAAATGAAGTCCGTATAATACACATACTCATATACACTCTGTCTGGCTGCAAGAAACATAAAACGTTCATATTGGCAACTGGGTGTAGATTCGAAGAGCAGCTTCCTGGTAAAAAATGTACCTGTATTGTTTAAATCAGTTGCTGAAATCCAGAGACAAAAAATACTTTTATTCCTTACACAAATCAGGGCTTCAGTGCACTGAAGGGAGCGCCCAGCACTGGAAAGCTGAGATGCACCAAGGGTCTAGGCCCCACCCCTGAGTGCACTGAAGCACTGGTTTGTGTAACGAATAAAAGTATTTTTTTCCTGAGGTATGCTGCAACCGATTTTCACAACACAGGTATCATTATAATCAGCTCTATGAACCCTACCTGGCAGTGTACCTGGTTAATAGGGTTTGTCCTGCTGACAGATGCTCTAATGGCGTTAAGAGGAAAAATATTTTAATAGTTAAGACATTATCGGGTGCAATGTATTTTTTTTATTCTGTATATATTTAAAAAAAATTCTCCTTAATAACTTTTAGCCCCCTTAGGGGGCTAGAACCTGTGATCTTTTGACCCTTTGTCTCATTTACCATAATAGAGAGCTATTATGGTTTATGGTGATTTCGTCACGTCGCCTGCTGAGCCGTGCCTTGCACACAGCTTTGCAGGCAGTTTACCATGACAGGCCTGGAAACCTTCAGCAGGCTGTCATGTTAACCGATCAGACCCTCACAATTTCACTGCAGGGGATCCAATCGGAAGGCCGTCTCCCTCTGCCTAACTCCACAGATACTGCGACTGCTCTTGTCATCATCACCAATCCCGTTCATTGCAGGCTGGGTGTCTGCTGTATTATACAGCTGGCACCTACCGTGTATGGAGCAGGCTCAGCATAGAAGCCCGCTCTATAAAAGCCCTTTCGCATAATGCCGCACATGTAAGGCATTAAGGGGTTAAAGGGGTTGGCCTATCTCATTCATTGGGGGCACATTGTTAGGATATGCTCAGTGCCGGTCTCACCTCTGGGATCCACACCTATCTCTAAAACGGAGCCTGCAAAGTGAAGGAAATCGGACAGCACATGCGCGGCTGCCCTCTATTCATTTACATGGAAGTGCTGAAAATAGCTGAGCACGCCACTCCATTCGCTTCTATAGAACTCCGTTCTGCTATTTTTGGCCCTCCCATAGAGATGGATGGAGGGCAGCTGCGTATGCGCGGTGCGCTCTTGTTCGCTTTGGGAGCTTTGTTCTAGAGATAGGTGTGGGTCCTAGAGGAAGGACCTGCACTGATCAGAGATTGGGAGCATATCCTAACGATTTGTACCCAATGTATGAGATGGGCCAACACATTTAACCACCTAAGGCTACGTCTGCTTGACGACATTTGTCACGCGACAGATAGGGCACAACTACACTGCAACATTTGTAGCGCAACATTTTGTTGCACCAATGTCGCGCGACAATATTTATAATGGCAGTCTATGGTGTCGCACTGCAACATGCAACATGCTGCGACTGCGACGCAACAGTCGCAGAAAAATCCATCTCGAATGTTGCATGTTGCAGTGTGACACCATAGACTGCCATTATAAATATTGTCGCTCGACATTAGTGCAACAAAATGTCGCGCGACAAATGTCGTCGTGTAGACGTAGCCTAACTGTTCTGCTGTGGGAAGAGTACTGAGCAGAGTAAGAGCAGAGCTCGGGCAGAAGTGGAGGGGGAGGGCTGCTTTAGATGCTGATATCTCCTCACTGGTAGAAGCTAGAAGCTGCAACTTGTCATGTTTGCAAGCTGACATTCCAGGTTTTTATACAAGACCAGCATTAGTCCAAACAACAGAGGAGATATCACTGTTAGAAATCGAGTCGGGAATAATTGCATGTAAAACCTGGTTTTACTTTCACTTTCAGCTGCATGCACTGCATCCCGATTTCTAACAGTGATATCTTCCCATGTAGTGAAGATATGGCTGTCATCCTGGTATTGGTGGAATGTCAGCTTTCAAACAATACAAACCTGTCAGTCTGGAGGAGGAGGGTGCAGTTGCAGGGCTGACAGGAGGAAAGGAAAAATAGTAAAAATATATAGCAATGTGGCATCATTATCATCACTGTACAGACCCACCTAATAAAATTATGTTATTTTTACCACACAGTGAACGTTATAAAAAAAAGTTTCATAAAATAATTGCAGGTTTTTTTCTTTCACCCTAAAAATAAAATAATAAAAGTTATTTAATACACTATATATACCTCAAAAAACCTACAACTGAAAAAAATATAGAAGAAAAAATTAAAAAGTTATGATTGTTGGAACACAAAGGGGGAAAATATTATTGGTCCTTAAGACTAAAATTAATGATGTTACTAAGGGGTTAAAAATGCATTTGTGTTGCCTGACTTGTGCGCCAACAAGATTTAATGCAGACACACATTAAAAATCTGCAATAAAAAAAGTGACATTTTTGGGAGGGTTTTTCCAATTTTAAGGGGCCTGTTAGGGGGTTAATACATATATTGCTTTCACCTGAATTACAGCGCACAATTCTTAGTAATAAATGTACAGTAGTGGTGATAAATCTGAAAAAGGGCAATTACTAGTCATTGGCTACTATATGAAAAGTCATCTACAAGGACACCCATATCCTTCTCTATAAGTGACTCTCCCAGTGTTACATCCCCTAGATCTGTGAACTCCAGCTGTGGTAAAACTACGACTCCCAAGATGCACACTTACTTCGCTGTTCTCAGAACTCTAGAAATGAATGGAGCATACTGGGAGTTGTAGTTTCACCACAGCTGGAGTGCCGGAGGTTAGCCATCACAGATCTAGGACATACGAAGCACGGAGATTATTACTACCAAGATGCAGAACTTTACATTTATCCACGTTGAACCTCAGTGTTCAAGTCAGCTTGTAGTTTATGGACATCTTCCATAGACTGTACAGTTCTACACAGCTTAGTGTCATCTGCAAAAATAGAAACTTTCCATTCTGGCTTATACGAGGGGTCCGAGGCGAACCCTACTACCCATATGATATCCACAAGCCCAAATTGAATAGATGAACCCTTTCAAGCTTCATTTTCCCAAAAGTATCCAAGGTACTCGACCCCCAACCTTGTCTGTCTCGGACCTGGTTGCTTAAATGGGGTTGTTAAACACGGACAATTCCTTTTAATTGATTCATTCTACACTGCAGTACTTCGAAGATGGAAATACTTACAAGACAGCTGCCTCCTATCTCTTTCTTTACCCATTTCCATCTCCTGTTTGAAAATGAAAACATAAAAGAATTGATAAGTGCCCTTATCTCAGAAAACATATAATTGCCCCTTGGTTACTACTGTGGTCTTTTGTGCATCTGGTGTTGGCTACACGCACTCACCAGTGTCCAGGCCACCGTAGTGTTTTACAATTAGGGTTGGATTTAGGGGGTTGCAAACTGGGCAACAGGAGCAAATAAAAACCGCCTTGTATTATTTTGCACTGTTATTGGCAGCATTATCAGAATTGGAATATTATGTGTGCACCATATGGCAGTATTATGTGGCATCTGTAATGGAGTGTTATTTGGAGACTGCATATTAGTTGGCTGCTATATGGTGGTATTATGTGGGCTGTATATGGCAGTATTATCTGGGCACTGAGGAAAACTATCTAAGGGCTGGCCAACATCTGGAGAGCCAGAGGTTGGTGACCACTGATGACGGTTCTGGTGGAAGATTATGATGTGTTCTTAAGACAAAAGGGCAACCCATATAGATGTTTCATGGTCAAAAAATGATTATATGCTGGATATTACAGTTTTAATTTCTTTAAAAGGGTTGTGCCATGAAAAGTATTCTACATAATTGCAAACTGTATAATTAAAAATGTATTCAATAAAATCTATCTGTATAGCGCCACCTGCTCTTTGTTCTTTTCCTTATTTCTCTGTCCACCTCACTGAGGTGGTCGCAGACACTCAGTTTAAATCTTTTAACTGTCACCAGCCATATCTTCTGTTAGAAACTGTGACAGTTACAGGGAAAGAGTTGAAGCAGACGGGAAGTGCCCCTGAGACATGACTAGTGTTGATCGCAAATATTCTAATCGCTAATTTTTATCGCGAATATCGGCACTTTAAGAATTTGTGAATATCTAGACTATAGTGCTATATCTTCGTAATCGCGAATATTCTAGATTCTTTTTTTTCATCAGTACCCATGATCCGTCACTGCATCTTGCTTGTGGGCCAATGAGAAGGCTGCAATATCTTTGACTTTAGGAGTAGTGTTGATCGCAAATTTTCGTATCGCAAATTTTTATCGCAAATTTTCCGATTGCCGATTTTCAAAAATCAAGAAAATAATGACTGGAGATCACAAATTCATGAATATATGACAAATATTCGCCAAAATATTCACAAAATATTGCAAATTTAGGCTACTTTCACACTTGCGTTCAGAGCGGGTCCGTCTGATGTCTGCACAGACGGATCCTCTCCTATAATGCAGACGTTTGTATCCGTTCAGAACGGATCCGTCTGCATTATAGTTTAAAAAAAATTCTAAGTGTGAAAGTAGCCTAAACGGATCCGTCCAGACTTTACATTGAAAGTCAATGGGGGACGGATCCGCTTGAAAATTGAGCCATATAGTGTCATCTTCAAACGGATCCGTCCCCATTGACTTACATTGTAAGTCTGGACGGATCCGCTTGCCTCCGCACGGCCAGGCGGACACCCGAACGCTGCAAGCAGCGTTCAGGTGTCCGCTTGCTGAGCGGAGGCTGAACGCTGCCAGACTGTTGCATTCTGAGCGGATCCGCGTCCACTGAGAATGCATTAGGGGCTGGACGGATGCGTTCGGGGCCGCTTGTGAGCCCCTTCAAACGGAGCTCACTAGCGGAGCCCCGACGCTAGTGTGAAAGTAGCCTTATATATTACCCCTGCCGCTCATCACTGGAAATGACATGCCCCCTGAAATAAATCTAGCAGAACAGTTGGGGCAATGAACGGAGAGATCTCTGGATCCATGTGAGGTACAGGGCTGGTTCTAACTTTGTTAGAAAGGTATTGTCATGGATTATATGATCTGGTTTACACTTTTTAACATCAGTCATGGCATAACCCATTTAATTCCCTTCGATTTTTCAGATTATTTTTTATTTTTACACAGGCTTAGGTCCTAGTGTTGAGCGGTCACATAGTGGCAGTGCTCAGGTATTCACAGTCTAGTTCTTTACATTTCTTCCTTACCATCTGGAGGGAGGATAGACTCTGCCGTGTCTCATAGTTCCAATAACCTTGGCTTGTTCCAATCATCAGATACAGGAATAACGCAGAGCGAATGTTTCTCATCCTGAATCACAGCAGAACATCTCAGTTAATGATCATCTCAGATTTCTCTATGAAAGCCGTGCCTGTCGGTACAGGCAACACCCGCATAACAACAGCTAAAGCGCCTCTATAAACAGCGCCATCAGAGTCATGATATCCCAACAGGAGTTTCAATAAGTCAGAGGGGGTGAACATATACTTGTGGTCACATCAGGGTGAATTCATCAAGCCCTGCACATCAGAATTCTTGCTTCAAAAAGTCATAAAAAGAGGGCTTTGTGACTTTTTGGGCTTATTGGTATTTTTAAGCCACTCACTCCGGCTGTGATAAGTGGCCATAAAAGTGGTGAGATTTTAAAGATTGCAAAATTTGTTGCAGTCTTACTCCAGTAAACGCATGTTGTCGAAGGTGGAGTAACATCTCAAGACAGAACTTGAAGATGCACTAAATTTATCAAACATTATGTGACATTTAATAAATTTAAAGGGGTTGAACCCGGACATATTCCCGTTTTCATCCAGGCAGCCCCTCTTACATGAGCATCAGAGCATTTCATGCAAGGTCCTTTTCTGGCGATCCGGTAACGTACCAGGCTCCCCATGGGTAAGCTAGGCGGGGGCTTCCACCTAGCAGTGAGACCGGTGACATCACCGGCACTAATGGGCGGGCTTTTAGTGCTGCCTTAGCCTGTAAAATGGCTAGGGCAGCGCTAAAGCCTGCCCATCAGTGCCAGTGACGTCACTGGGAACACTGGTAGGCGGAAGCCTCTGCCTAGCAGTGTAAAAATATATACAAAAAAGCCCTTGCCCTGCGCAATACAGCACAGGCCAAGAGAGAGCATCTCTCTGATGGTCAAGTTAGAGGAACTGAGTCGGGAAAGAAGGGGATATGTCCGGGTTCCGCTCTGAACCCGGACAACCCCTTTAATAAATTTGATAAATTTTGCGCAAATTATGGCAGCGCAGACTCCTGCAAAACTGACTTAAAAAATCCCCCTCATGATAGATCTCCCTCGTAGTGTAGAGACTAAACCTATCAATAGACAGATACACGATGGATAGTTTTGACCGTATAGTAGTAAAACAAAAAGTCATACACATTGTGATTTACACAGATAATCTACTTTCATAAGTCAGAAGGTCTCACCCATACTTCACCACATTTCATACACCTCACCCCCACCCCCACCCCGACTTCGAGCTTCATCAGGATCGTAGGAGGTTTATATATATATATACATAGTCAAATGTTAATTAAACTTTACAGCACCTGTAGATAATCAGCTGGTTCCTTACGTGGCACACGTTCACAAACCCTGGTCGGAGGTGGATCACGATGATGCCCATTTGACTTGCATCATCTCGTTCCAACGTAATTTCTTCAGATATGTGCGGAGACGTGTTCACTCCTATCATCTCATGATCCGTCTAGTTTGTAAATATTTGATTGGCAAACATTTTCTAATTATTATGTGTATCTACAAGTATTTGCTTTGTGTCACTGATGTTTTGTTGGACGTGATGATAACTTAAATCCCACCATTGGCACCATACATGAATACTCTACTAATTGTGATATTTAGTATATATGGGGACTGATACTGATGCTTTTATCACCTTTTGTATGATATTTGCTGCCTCCCTGTTTTCCCCTCCTGTTTCTCCTCCCATTTTTATGGTCTGTTGAGCTGCTTTGCTCATGTCTAGAGGCTTTGTCCATACTGTGGATTGCGAGATGCCAGGAGTAGAAGTGTCTCCTGGTCATCCACCACCTGCCTGGGTTCTTGTACTCTATGAAGAGCCATTTACTCATCTACAGGTGTTGTAATGTTTAATTCACATTAGACTATGTGCACTGTATGACCATAAGCTGGTGGACGTTCCTCCTAATGGCTGAGTTCCCGTGTTTTAGTTGCACTCATTGCAAACAAGTGTATAAAATTCAGCACGCAGTCATGTAATCTCCAAGGACCAACATTGGTAGTATGGGTCTTACTAAACAAGTCAATGTGGCACCTTTGCCACAAGCCAATCCATGAAATGTTAGATCTGCCCGATCACTTGTAAGTGCAATTATTGTGAAGTCTAGGACTTTTATAACAGGAGTCGGCAACATGCAGCACTCCAGCTGGTCTGAAACCAAACCGTACTTTTAAAAAACCAATAGAGAGAAAACATCACCGATGCGCAGCGCACCGTTGCCAATCTATTTACACTAATTGTGCCCCGCACATAGTAAGAATACCCCCTTAGTGACTTCCCTACACAATAAGAATGTCCCCTTAGTGTCCTTCAGACAGTGATGTTGCACTCTTAGTGCCTCTGACATAGTATGATGCCCCCTTAATGCCCCTCATTCAGAATGCTGCCCCTAAGTTCTCCCCACACAATAGAATGCCCCCTATGTGCCCCCTTAAAGTAGAATGTGCTCATAAGTGCCCTATACACAGTGTGATGTCCTTTTAAGTGCCCCAACACAGAGTGATGCCCCCTTAAATGTCCCCCACACAGTGTGAGGTCCCTCAAAGGAGTTGTCTCGCCTCAGACATTGGGGGCATATCCAGAGGTGAGACCAGCACCTATCTTTAGAACAGAGCCCGCAAAGTGAAAGAGGTCATGCACGGCCGCCCTCCATTCATTCCTACGGGAGCTTTGAAAGTAGCTAAGCGGTGCGCTCGGCTATTTTCAACAGTCCCACTGAAATAAATGGGAAGTGCACCACACAAGCACGGCCACCGCTCCATTCACTTCGATGGGGCTGAGGGAAATAGCCATCCTTCACTATTCGGGCTCCGTTCTAAAGAGACGTGTGGATCCCAGAGGAGGTAGTGATATGCCCTCAATGTCTGAGGTGATACAACCCCTTTAAGTGCCTCATACAGAGAGATTCCCTGTTAAGTGCCCAACCCCACACAGTACAATGTCCCCCATACAGTATGAGGCCCCATTAGGTGCCCCCATACACAGTGATGCCCCCTTATTGCCTCCAAACTGAATTCTCATCCATCCTACGTTCCAGCAGGTACTGCAGAGCATGTCTGCTCTGGCCTCTGGTCTGTGCCGTGTGTGACTCAGCACTGTGGGTGCGATGATGTCACTGTATGGAGCTGACAGCTTCCTTCTTTACCACTCTATTCAACTGTATCTACATCCTGAGGCTACAGATACAGTTGAAATCGGGACATACTGCAGCCATCCCGGGGCTGCTGGACAGTGGCTGAGATTCAGGACTAACCCGCTAGATCCAGGATGGTTGGGAGACCTAGTAAAACTACAACTCCCAGCAGTTGATAGAGCGTGACTGCTGGATCTTGTAGTTTCAGTTGGAGTTTCCCGAACCCCTGATCTAGGCATATCAACAGCTCAGCCATGAAGCAGTAGACCACACAAACGTATGTGCTGAAGCGCGTGGTGTGGAAAAGTCACTTAGATTCCTTTAGATCCAAACTGCCAATAGAAGTGACATCAGCTCAAGAACTACAGCTAAGGGTCATTCTAAATAAAAGTGGTACAATACCGACGATAAATGAGTTAATGGAAGCTCTTAGCGCACATATTTGATCAAACGTGTGTCGGGCCCATCTACCAGGCGTCAAGGTGGCTTCCGCAGACGGGTCCCTAACACTAATATACCGCCTCTCTTTGGACTTACCCAAGCCTACAATATTCAGGGCAGTGTAGAGACCAGCTACATACGTACTCTGCTCAGAAGTCCCAGGTAGATGGGCATGTTCAGTCTAAAAGAGGCCGCTACCCTCAATTAATACTACAAGAGAATTTAGACTAGAACCTTCAGAATCACAGGTGCATATCCATAAAGCAAACATGATTGATAAAAAATGAAAGTGGCTGCACATTATACATACAAACAATAGAGCTAAGAAATGGGGATCATTCTAAATAAAAGTGGTATCATACCTACTATGCGAAAGCCACCTTGACGCCTGGTAGATGGGCCCGACACACGTTTGATCAAATATGTGCGCTAAGAGCTTCCATTGACTCATTTATAGTAGGTATTGTACCACTTTTATTTAGAATGACCCCCATTTCTTAGCTCTATTATTTGTATGTGTAATGTGCAGGCATTTTCTTTTTTTATCAATCATGTTTGCTTTATGGATATGCACCTGTGATTCTGAAGGTTCTAGTCTAAATTGTCTTGTAGTATCAGCTGAAGAACTGTGCATTGGAAGCTTAATGAAATTGGTTTTTCATGGTCAAGCAGCTGCACACAATCCTAAGATCACTACGAACAATGCCAGACATCAACTGGAGTGGTGTAAAACACGTCACCACCAGACTCTGGGGCAGTGGAGACGTGTTCTCTGGAGTAATGAATTATGGTCCATTGTCTGGCCGTCTGATCGATGAATCTGGGAATGATGGATGCCCAAGGTATGCTACCAGAACTGGGGTCAAGAAAAACTGGCTTTGTTGTCCATGGCAACTAAGCCAGTTTTCCTGTACACCAGTTTGATAAATCTTCCCCTAGTGCCTACTGTAAAACTTGTTGGGGTAAAGGAATTTTTTGGGGGTTTGGCTCTTTATTTCCAGTTAGGGGTATTGCTCATACCACAGCATACAAAGACATTTTACACAATTGTCTCTTCCAACTTTCTGCTTTTGGGAAGACCCTTCCATATTCCACAACTGTGCTCCTGTGTACAAAGCATGGTCCATAAAGACACAGGGGCGAATTTATGAAAATGGCCTGACACCACAAATTCTTACTTTTTGCTGGATGGGCGCAAAATCCCACAGACACAGTCCAAAATCTTATGGAACGCCTCATAGGGGTGGCTAAAACCTGCAAAAGGGGGTCCAAAAGTGTGGAATGGGAGGCCCAATAAGCCCATGTGGGTCATAAGAACTTCACAATACACCCTTAGATAACCTCATATGGATATTTATCACTTACCTCCTAGTATAGAGAGTCCTTCTGGTCCATGTATACAGGTCCTACCGTCGTCTGCGTCTGGTCACCATCTGCATGACTGTCCTGTTGCCTTCGTCATAGATCACACAGCAATGACACCGCCCTGATTTTAATAAATATCGGAACCAAATGAATCCTAATTCCTTGTCAAACATTGCTGGCCCCTGAGATGTATGGTCCTGTATGTTAACGGCCACTGTCTACACATGATTTCCATATGTATTTGAATGGTACATGTGTTTTCCAGTGGGAAGGGAGTGTCTGTCACATCAGTGCCGGAGGTACCGTGGGCACTGCGCTCCATAGGGAAGATTTAGATACAAGCAAGGTCAAATCAAAGACTGTTGAGGCCCCGGGGATAAATATGTGTAGGTGCCCACTCCTATTGTTGGCCATCATACTGGCCAAAAATATTTCCATGTCTAAACTGCAGCACAAAAGGCAAAGATATGATATCATACAGTGCACAAAACATGCTACCATACAGTGCCAATGACCATACCTATCTACCACCATACTGTAGCAAATAATATTACCATATAATATACAGGAAGCACATAATACTGCCTTACAGTTCCCCAATAATACAGGGTGAGTCAAAAGTCGCAGGACACCCTTTTATTTCAGAATAACGAAAGGGAAAATGAAATATCTGAATACTGCAGCAAGTAATGGGCGAGGGGGCTATCTTTTAGGCTATGTCCGGAACATGGCCACCATCTTGGAAGCAGCCATATTGGATCAAGGGCAATTTTTTTCCAATGGGAAGGGGGTCATGTAGCATATCAAAGAAGTTCAGAAATCGATTGCCGCAATCAGATTTGCAATATCTCTTGTGGTTCAAATGTTATCAACACAGAAAATTGCAACAACAACAACAACCGGGAACGTTCCCTGTGATGCACAGCCATTTGACGTCTTCAATGTGTTGTCCCTGGTGCTGAACACAGAACTTTGAAACTCTCTGTGTTGATAACTTTTGAACCACAAGAGATATTTCGAATCTGATTGCGGCAATCGATTTCTGAGGAAAATTGTTGGTCTTCTTTGATATGCTACATGACCTCCATCCCATTGGAAAAATGTGTCCTTGATCCAATATGGCGGCTTTTAGAGATGAGCGAATCGAATCCCACGAAGTGGAATTCGATCCGAATTTCAGGATCAATTTGATTCGCCTAGAAGCCGAATTTCTTTGTGCTTCGTGTCAGCGAATCGATTTAACCTGAAATAGTATAAAAAACTAAAAAATTCAAACTTACCTCCTCCATTTGCTCGCGATGGGCCGCCAGCCTCCATCTTGCTTGAAGATCTCGGCCGAAATCCCGTGTGGCGTAATCTCGCACCGCACAGGATTTCGGCCGAGATCTTCAAGCAAGATGGCAGCGGCCGGCCCGTCACGAGCAAATGGAGGTGATAATATTTTTTTGTTATTTTTATTTTTATTTTACAATGGGAAGGGCAGATGCCGTGATGATGTATGAACGTGGCATCTGAGGGGTACAATGATGGGAGCGGCGCTATCGCAGCTCCCTGTCATTGCACTCACTACTTACGAAGTAATTCGTCACAAAGCAAATTTTTTTGTGAAATTCGTTTAATCAGCCGAATCGAACTTCTCTAGCAGCTTTCAAAATGGCGGCCATGTTCCAGATATAGCCTAAAAGATAGGCCCCCTGACCCATTAGTTCCTGCGGTATTCAGATATTTCATTTTCCCTTTCGATTCTGAAATAAAAGGGTGTCCTGAGACTTTTGACTCATCCTGTAGTTCAATATATTGCACAAATAATAGTACCATAGAGTATAGATACAATACTGCTATATAAGAAGCGTGAAATAGTGCCTCACAGTGCCGTTGTTAGGGGATCCGTCCCTATGGGCTGCATTACTCTTGACTCTCTGACTTGAACTCTGGGTCCCACATGAGTATGGCCTGTGACAGACATGGAGAAAGCAGGGCTAACAGGAACAGGTATGGTGGTTACAGTGTTTCACAGAGGCTAAAATCTTTATGGTTACAAGCACAACAGTTCTCTACAATAGCATTAAGCTTGAAGGTTACTTTTCTTGGCTGAGGCACTATGCACGGTGGTTACACTTCTCCTCAGAGGCACTAATCTTCACAGTTGCACTAGCAGTTTGCAATGAAGGTCCAGATGGGTTTTATCGATTGGGATGTGTCCCTACACAGTCTGATGCTATCAGTGCTGCCAGTGTCAGACTGTGCAGGGACATCCCCCCAACTGTTAACACCCATCTGACCTTCATTGTAGACTGCTGGCAGTAGAATTAATAGAGGAATGGCAAAACATAGAGTCATGTTTTTAGGTCAGTATTCTCTGCTGATTAATTTCATGCACTGAAAGGCAAAAAACAGGAGGCCGACACCATTACATAGAAACATAGAATGTGTCGGCAGATAAGAATTCTAAATGCAGTAATGTCATGTCAGCACTGCCACACACCATGAGCTGATGGACACGGCCAAATTGTGTTGGTGGCACATTAGGGGCATTATTCTGTGTTGGGAACACATAAGGTAGCAGTTTATTGTGTTGGAGGTATATAAGGAGGCATCCTACTCTGTGAGGCGCAGAGAAGGGGGCATCCTACTGTGTCCGGGATACTTAAGGGGGGCATCCTACTGTGTGGGGGAAATTTGAAGAGACATTATACTGTGTGGGGGGGAGGGCACATAAGAGGTCACCATATTAGCAGTGTGATGGGGCAGAGCTTAGAAGTGCTACAGGGTAAAGCTTAGAGGTGTGAGAGGTGTCCTCAGACATATTTTTGCTTGGAGCCCCAGAAATGCCAAATGCTCCAATAGTCCCAGCAGGAGGTCAGGAGTTGCCCAAAGCTAAGAATGCATTTCCAGGGTGTCTGTCAGCAGTTTTGACCATACTAAACTGCTGACAGAAGTAGGCAGGGGCTGGGGAGAGCAGGGCAGATGTTTTTATTGTGAAACCTTTATTATCAGGAGAAGTGTGAACATGAATGTTTAATCTGCCAGATTCTGATCCTGGCACAATCGTCAGCTGCTTCACAGCCCCTCCCCTCTGCTCTGAGTGACAGCCATAGCAACCAACCAGGAGACCAGAGGGGAGGACCTGAGAGGCGGCTCAATGCAGAGAGCACTTCACAGTGGAGCTCCACCTCCTGGGTGTCCTGCTTTCCATCCAGCACTCACAGCTACCTACTGGGCAGGGAACTGCAAGGCCTTATAAGCCATTGGCTGCCCTTTCCAACTCCTCACCACCAAGCATTTATGCCAAAGGTGGGCCTTCAGGAGGGACAGGGGGGACCCCTTTTCTGTGAAACCACTTACATACCCAGTAGCTATTAATGATGGCTTCTAAGGGTTTATATGGCAAGATGTAAAGTTATCCCCAATCGCGGCCATTCGCTCGGGATCCTGGCTGTCATAAGGTAGTCAAGCTCCATGCAGCCTAGTCAGTGCTGTAAAAATGGCACATTGACAGATTTAAGGCTCATTTGTGACCGTTGTAAAAATAAATATTGGTGGTCGCTATAAGCTTAAGGAATAAATCACTGTACAATATTGATTGGATTTAGATTAAAACCAGAAAAAAGTTTTATTTTCCTCCAATTTAACATAAAAGCTCCAACATAGAAAACATAAAGAAAAGACCCCGCCTCGATATAAATGGCTCCATATATAATGGTCTGCCTTAAGTAAGCAAAGATAATGAGCTTGCTGAAGGACCACTGGATGAATCTTGGGGAAAGTTGAAATGGTAGCCTCCTGTAATGAAAAAAAAAAAAAACAACGTAAAAGACCAAGAAACACAATAAAACTATGAAAACAACAAAATTGACACCTTGTAAAATGTG
Source organism: Bufo bufo (assembly GCF_905171765.1). Classification (NCBI taxonomy): domain Eukaryota; kingdom Metazoa; phylum Chordata; class Amphibia; order Anura; family Bufonidae; genus Bufo; species Bufo bufo. The sequence continues at coordinate 59,815,935 of NC_053392.1, forward strand.
ACATAATCATCAGAACAGGGAGTGATGACGTGATGAAGGTATTGGCCAAAAGTGGAAAGTCCTGGAATGCAGCTGCAACATTTTATGGGTGTGCAGAAATTGTGATAGGTGCGGTATGGATTTTCACGCCCTGGGCAGAATCCCCGTTGTGTAGCGCAGCATTGGCGACATTCTAGTGCTTAAGTGATAACAGGCTGAACTGGATGGACAGATGTCTTTTTTAAGCCTTATAAACTATATAAGTGACATTTTTCCAGCTTCATACCTACATTTCAGATATACAGTGAATGTGTTAAAATAGCAAAAACCAATGTACTTGATGGGGTGGTAAAATCCATAGGTGCTGTGGTTGCTATTGACCGTGGCATTTAAGGAGTTAAATGGCCAGGACTGGTGTTAGCTCCAATCCCCGCTGTTATAGCAGGATGTCGGCTATTATTTACCGCTGTCTCCTGTGCCTACACCATCACCCGAAGAAAAAAGTCTGGTTTATCTCTCTCATTAAAGGGGTTATCCGACCCCTGAAATGCCCTCCCATATGCCCGGGCACCTCACACACAATGCACTTACCTCGCTTCCCAGAACCCGCTTCGCTTCTGAAGCCCGCATGGCCGCCGCTGCTTCTCGCCGTGCTCAGATTAAAACATCCTTTGTCAGGGAAGGGGGCAGCCAATGGCAGGTGGCAATGGGGAAGAGCCTCCCTAGTATCGCGGGTGACACTAGGGAGGCTCGTCCCTGTCACCGCCTGCTATTGGCTGCCCCCCCCCCGACATAGGATGTTTTCATCCGTGCACGGGGAGAAGCAGCGGCGGCCGTGCGGTCTTCAGAAGCTACACGGATGCCGGGGAGCGAGGTAAGTACATTACGTGTGAGGGGCCCGGGTATATGGGGGGGCATTTCAGGGGTCGGATAACCCCTTCAAGAGAAACAGAACAAAGACCCCTTTACACGGGACAACAAAGCAGGCGACTGTTGGGCAGGAAGTGTTCATTCCCGGCAATCGCCTGCTCGCTGGTGGAGGAGACTGGTGCATTTACATGCAGTGATCTCCTCCACAGTAGGGGGAGGAGTGATCGTTAATGTCATCACTTGTCTCCATACAGAATCATTGTTTGCCGGCAGCAGTGTTTGATTACACAGCACGAACTGCTGCTGGAAAAAGACGATTTTTGTGATCACATGAATGAACTATAACCCGATGAACGAGTGTTTCATCCGGTAATTGGCGGCACTTTTACACTGCCAGATAATCGCTAACGAACGTTCCTATTGAAGGGGTTGTCTTTATAGGAGCGATCCGTACCATTGAAATGAATGGGACGGCTTGGGTGTAATTACACCTGCTCACCGCTGCAGATGCAACGGCGAGAAGGTAAACAGTGAAGAGGAGGCGGCGCTGGCACGGCGCGCGCCTTCTCTTCAAACAGCTGATCGGCGGGGGTGCCGGGTGCCGGACCCCAGCCGATCTGATATTGATGACCTATCCTTAGGATAGGTCATCAATAAATATAACTTGGACAACCCCTTTAAGCTTGATAGCGATTATCTTCGGGATTCTCAGACTGCATAAAGGGCCCTTTAGAGTCCTGCAGGTTTGAGGCTCTTAATGGCTGACAGCAATAGAGGCAACAATGTTACATAGGGAGCTCTAGAGATAACTCAGGTCTCCTCCTCAGACATTATACCTGGGATTATGTACTTATATTGGTATTAGGCCTGAGGAGGAGACCTGAGGCTATGTAACATCTATCTATCTATCTATCTATCTATCTATCTAATATATGGTATATCTAACTATTTATTATTCATATCTATCTACCTATCTATTTTCTTTGTCTCTCTCTCCCAGTAAATATTAAAGGGGTATTCCCATCTCCGACAATGGGGGCATATTGCTAGTATCCCGTAAACTGAGCCAGTGAAGGAGGGAAAACTGTGCATGCACAGCCACCCTCCATTCATTTCTATGGGGCCGCCAAAAATAGGCGAGCACTGGCTCGGCTATTTCCATCGGCCCCGCTGAAAATGGCTGTGCATGTGCAGTGCACCTTCCTTCACTTTGCCGCCGCCCCTCCCCATGTTATTTAACCCCTCAGATGCTGCGTTCAATGCTGATCGGGGCATCTGAGACTCACATTTATCGCCTCCGGTGTAAGAAGAAAAAAATTATACTTACCTCATCCACTTGATCGCGGAGAGGCCGTCCGCTCCCGTCTTGATTGAAGGACCTGCGGCGAGCTTGTGGCGAATCAAATATTTCCTGAAATTTGGATCGAAGTCCACTTCGGATATTTTGATTCGCTCAACACTAATATCTATCTCTCTGCGCATACACAGTAGACCTGAGCAGGCTATCCATGTTCCCGGGATCCCTATTGTGCCAACTGAACTGTAGCTGGTGCATGCACGAGATATCAGGGCCGGCGTGGAAACGGTGAGGGATGCATGGCCCTGTCAGTCAGTGGAAGCGAGAGGGAGTGACTAAGGCTAAAAGGCAGAGGTGAAGCGGTGCTCTGAGGGGATCGGCCCACCACTCAGGGCTCTGAGCACCTTATTAGCATAAAGATAAGGAGTCATTGCACCCAGCATGATCAGCCATATCAGCGCCCATACTACAGCAGGACATCCCACCGACATTGTAGTGAATATGATGTGTGACCCATTGTCCGTTACTAACCTGTTCTCTTAAAAATATTCTTCCTTGGAGGCTTTGGCGATGCTGTAAAATTAGTAGATGACGACTACGGATAGAAGAGAAAGGACTCTGTGTCAGTGTGATACAGCGATGATACCGGCGGGTCGTCAGGGGTTTCATTGGGTTGTATTCTCCAGTCATAAGCATAGCATGCTTACCAAATTCTGCTGGTTGCCCATGGAAACAGACAGCGGTTTAGCTCCGCCCTGCAGACAGACATGTGACTGAACAGCTTAGCTGAACTCCCACAATGCACTGCTCTCTGGCAATAGTAAACCAGCAGAATTCAGATATTTTTTTTGCTTTAAATATGAATGGAGAAGAATACCCTCATGCAACTCAAGATCCATATGGGAAGCAAAGGATTTAAAATGTTTTATGTAATATTTTATTATTGTTGTTGTTGAGCAGCGTCCTAAATCTTTGTTGATCCCCAGTGATGGGTGGGAAATTGGCCTCTGGCCGTACATTTCACATACAGTGGCAGCTCTTTTTATAGAACGTTTTTCTATTCTGGCTTATGGGGGTTGCGGGTCCTGAGTAGTCTGGGGCCCCTTCTATGTCATCCATATTCCCTATTATGTGACTGGCTCACCTGCACCTTGGTCCGGAGTGTGCTCCAGTAGGATGTAGAAATGCTGCTCCTCACCGCCTTCCTTACCTAAAAATAAGGAGTAGTAAGAGGTTTCACCAACTCCTCCTCATATCTACAATCACAGATCTGGGCAGGTTTCAGGAGGAAGAAGACACATAAATAAGACTTTGGAGGCGGACAGCAGAAATATCTATCTATCTATCTATCTATCTATCTATCTAACTATCTATCTACCTACCCTTCTATCCATTATATATATATATATATATATATATATATATATATCCTATCTATATATTTATCTATCTATATATTTATCTATCTATCTATCTCTCCTATATATATATATTTATATATCTATCTCATCTATATATATATATATATATATATATATATATATATATATATATATGAAGTAAAAAATAGATGAGCAGCACACACTATGTCAGTAGGTGCAATACCTTGAAGAGGGCCACGGACCTGGTCCAGATTAGATACAAAAAAGGAAGAATCCAAGGCAGCACACAAATTTTCCGGGAAAAAAAGGGGTGTTTATTAACCCATATGTGGACAGCAACGTTTCAGCTCTCTCACTGGAGCCTTTGTATGGCTTGACAAAGGCTCCAGTGAGAGAGCTGAAACGTTGCTGTCCACATATGGGTTAATAAACACCCCTTTTTTTCACGGAAAATTTGTGTGCTGCCTTGGATTCTTCCTTTTTTATATATATATATATATATATATATATATATATTTATCTATCTATCGAACACTCATATCTATCTATCTACAGTCAGGTCCATAAATATTGGGACATTGACACAATTCTAACATTTTTGGCTCTATACACCACTACAATGGATTTGAAATGAAACGAACAAGATGTGCTTTACCTGCAGACTGTCAGCTTTAATTTGGGGGTATTTACATCCACATCAGGTGAACGGTGTAGGAATTACAACAGTTTGCATATGTGCCTCCCACTTGTTAAGGGACCAAAAGTAATAAGACAATTGGCTTCTCAGCTGTTCCGTGGCCAGATGTGTGTTATTCCCTCATTATCCCAATTACAATGAGCAGATAAAAGGTCCAGAGTTCATTTCAAGTGTGCTATTTGCATTTGGAATCTGTTGCTGTCAACTCTCAAGATGAGATCCAAACAGCTGTCACTATCAGTGAAGCAAGCCATCATTAGGCTGAAAAAACACAACAAACCCATCAGAGAGATAGCAAAAATATTAGGCCTGGCCAAAACAACTGTTTGGAACATTCTTAAAAAGAAGGAACGCACGGTGAGCTCATCAACACCAAAAGACTCGGAAGACCACAGAAAACAACTGTGGTGGATGACCGAAGAATTATTTCCCTGGTGAAGAAAACACCCTTCACAACAGTTGGCCAGATCAAGAACACTCTCCAGGAGGTAGGTGTATGTGTGTCAAAGTCAACAATCAAGAGAAGACTTCACCAGAGTGAATACAGAGGGTTCACCACAAGATGTAAACCATTGGTGAGCCTCAAAAACAAGAAGGCCAGATTAGAGTTTGCCAAACGACATCTAAAAAAGTCTTCACAGTTCTGGAACAACATCCTATGGACAGATGAGACCAAGATCAACTTGTACCAGAGTGATGGGAAGAAAAGAGTATGGAGAAGAAAAGGAACTGTTCATGATCCTAAGCATACCACCTCATCAGTGAAGCATGGTGGTGGTAGTGTCATGGCGTGGGCATGTATGGCTGCCAATGGAACTGGTTCTCTTGTATTTATTGATGATGTGACTGCTGACAAAAGCAGCAGGATGAATTCTGAAGTGTTTCGGGCAATATTATCTGCTCATATTCAGCCAAATGCTTCAGAACTTATTGGACGGCGCGTCACAGTGCAGATGGACAATGACCCAAAGCATTCTGCAAAAGCAACCAAAGAGTTTTTTAAGGGAAAGAAGTGGAATGTTATGCAATGGCCAAGTCAATCACCTGACCTGAATCCGACTGAGCATGCATTTCACTTGCTGAAGACAAAACTGAAGGGAAAATGCCCCAAGAACAAGCAGGAACTGAAGACAGTTGCAGTAGAGGCCTGGCAGAGCATCACCAGGGATGAAACCTAGCGTCTAGTGATGTCTATGCGTTCCAGACTTCAGGCTGTAATTGACTGCAAAGGATTTGCAACCAAGTATTAAAAAGTGAAAGTTTGATTTAGGATTATTATTCTGTCCCATTACTTTTGGTCCCTTAACAAGTGGGAGGCACATATGCAAACTGTTGTAATTCCTACACCGTTCACCTGATTTGGATGTAAATACCCCCAAATTAAAGCTGACAGTCTGCAGTTAAAGCACATCTTGTTCATTTCATTTCAAATCCATTGTGGTGGTGTATAGAGCCAAAAATGTTAGAATTGTGTCCATGTCCCGATATTTATGGACCTGACTGTATCTATCTATCTCTTCTATCTATATCTCCTATACATATATTTATCTATCTATCTCTTCTATCTATCTCATCTATCTATTTATCTCTCTATCACTCATATTTATCTATCGTTCTATTTGTCTTGCTAAGTTATTTGTATATCTTCCATTGTCATCTATTGATATTTGTGGGTGTCCTTATCTCTATCTCTGTGTAGATGCTTACAGGTCCAGACCTAGTTCTATTAGACCCAGGACTATTATCTATCTATCTATCTATCTATCTATCTATCTATCTATCTATCTATCTATCTATCTATCTATCTATCTATCTCACATTCATGCACATTATATCTTCCATTGTCCATGGATATTTGTGAGTGTCTGTCTCTCTCTCTCTATAGACGGTTACAGGTCCAGGCTCAGTCCCATCAGACCTGGGAACAGTCATAGAAGGAGAGAGGCAGTGACAACATTTTCATGCAGTGTTGTTTGGTTGTCACAGGTGATAGGTAGCAGGGTGTAGCTGGTGTGGTATTAGGGTGTATCTCATGGATGCAGAATGGTATGATGAGAACCATAACCACATCTATAGAAGACGTTGGTAGAGCTGGGTATGATGACTACTTTCTTAATTTATATGCAAAGAATTATTAAAGAATAAGTTATAAAGACTGAAGTTTCTACTTACATTCTGGTCCAGAAGGACAATAGATATCAAAATGAATAAGCCCTAGAGTAAAAGGCAAATATTGGTAAGACTGGGACTGGCATTGTGTTCATAATGGGTGAGAATGTGAAATGAATATAAAAAATCTAATCAAATTCTCAGCTACCGATCCTGAGCTCTATTGATTATAGTTCTCAGAATTCTGTAGGTTTCTGAGTGCACATCTCATTGTATCCCTTTCTTCTTCAGTATCTGTACAGAATGGATTCAGCTGATTTAATATTCTGAGAAGCATTGCTGCATGTAGTCCATGCAGTCATATTCTTGCCCTTTCCATGACCTGGGCCAATTCCCCAAGTTCTCACCAGAAACACTACAAGAACTGTGCCCACCCAGAAAATATAAAAAATACACACTTTTCATTCCACAATATCTACAAAATAAATAAAACAGGGAGACCTCCTACATCACGTGCCATCCTGAATATTGATGGCACATCTGGGGAAACTGCCTATAAGAAGGCTAAAGGTCAAATTTCAATAATACAGATTTACAAGTAGTATCTTATCCAAAGAGCATCATAAAATGTTATATTATTTTATACAAAAATAAAGTATAAATTCATTATCAATACACAAAGCCTTATAAATCTGCTTGAAAAAAGACAAAAATTGTGCAATGGATAAATAATGTAACATCGGAAAAAGTAATGTAATAAAACAAGTTCCAAGTTCCAAAATCCTGCAGGACAGTCCCCCAGCAGTGCCTCCCAGCACCGCTTCATGAGTGTTGAGACAGCGCTTTGGAGTTTAATCATTTTTAACCAGACTTTTTCTTTTGTATATACTGTGGAATGAAGATTGTGAACTTTTTGAGTCTTGAGCAGCAGTGTGAAGGAGGGACGCATCTGTCTATATATGCTGAGCTCTATTCAAGTGGAAGGAGATTTGGTGCAATAACAGGCACAGACCAAGGACAAGAGTGGCTCTGTTTTTGGAAAAAAGTGGACTTTGTTTTTAAATTTGAGACATCCCCTTTAAATGCAGGGTTGATCCTACAATGACAAATTTAAAATACTGCAACAATGGCTACAGCTTTATAGTAGGGTCTCACCGCTCTGGATCCCCTCAGATATCTTGAAGACATTTTTTGCATAGACAGACAGCAGAGAAAAAATGGCCTGCCATTGCACCTTTAACCAGGATTTTTGTTTCTTCTAAATCACTTGTTATCTTTTTGGATTTGATCATAGATAACTACCAGCACCACTTGCAGCTCCTCGCTCCAGGATCTCTTCAACGATGAGTGGTGCACCCATATTCTGATGTTGACTAGAGTGAGGAACATGGGTGCAGTGGTGCCCAGAGATGAAGAGGACTCTAGAGCAAGGAGAGGTAAGTAATAGGAGGATTTGGGGCATGAAATCATTTTAGTGTCTGGTCTTGGGTCTGGATTAGTTTCAGAGTTGTGTTCTGTGGTCTAAGTTTGTTAAGGGGTCTGGTCTGTGATCTGAATTTGTTTTCAAGGTATGATGGTAAGAGTGAGCATGGCCAAATCCTTGTCTCCAAATCTTATAAGACAAGGAGAAGATAAGACAGAGAGGTACTGGGAAGTAGCTGGCGGTGGAGGATAGCTGCAGCACCAGGCAGGCACACAGCTCAGAGTCAACCCAAGTTCAATTTTTGAGTGTACCCTGTACACTTATCTACTGTTGTACAATGTAGTGCTAACCAACAGTGGTAATATAAAATCGAGCATTGTTATTAAATCAAAATATCACCTGGAGTAATGGAATTTACCTGAAGAGAGTTGAAGGCTGCAAATATTCCATGGATCACCGTATTGTTGGGATAAAGGGAAACTCCTAAACCAAGTGCCCAAGAGGTTCCGAGAAGAGGGGTGAGAACAGCAATACTTTTAGCAATAGCAACAATATTTTGCCTTTCCTCATGCCTGGGCCTTTCTCCAATTGCTGGCCTCAGTAACTTTACAATAACCACAATCAAGATAATCAAATTGATGAACACAATGGTTAAAGCTGGGACCACAAAGGCCAGGAATGTTCCTGATTTGTCTTTTGACAGCCAGCAGAATTTACCATCTGTGAATATCCCTCTTGGAGCTGTTGATGCCACAGCTATGACGGCAATCAAGAGTGGACAACCGTATCCCATGGTGAAAGCTATGATCATCATGCTTCGTCTACTGATGTCGTGCAGGATGTAGATTAAACGATAAAAGAGGATAAGTCCAAGGACCAACATCCAGAAGAACAAGCACAAGTAGAAGTAACAGGTGAAGAAAGCTGCAGTTATGCACACATTTGAGTCTGGGTATTCTTCCAGTTGAGCACCAATGATAAACCAGATATCAGCAATTAAAAGGGTCACGGCAATATTGACTAGGCAAACGTGACGCATGTAAGAGGTCTTGTTTTTGATCACAGATCTCCACACTACTGCTTCGATGACTAGTGTGATAACCAGACATACAATGGATACTGCAACTCCAATATACGTAATTATAGCCAAAAATGTATCATTGTTATCAGTACCACCCATGAGGATTGAGAACGAGGTCAAGTGGTTGCATGAACATTTCACCACTCCATCACTGGCATCAATAGTTATGCAACCATTGCTTCTCCAATACTGGTTGTCAAGGTCTAACCAGGAGCAGTCTGGGTTCTTCAGGCTTTCATTACTTATGGTAAATGTCATAGTGATGTCAAAAACATTTTTATCAATGTCAGCACTTGAGAGGTTACTTATGACTGTAGACATGACCAAGGCATTGACCTTCTTATTGTCCTGCGGCGGCAAAAGATCTTTCATCGTAGAATAAGCTATGGTGACCACTGTGTTAGACTCTCCTGGTAGGGTCCCATTTTTGATTGTTACTCTACCATTTAGACCAGCCCACGAAAAGTTCCCATCATACTTGGTGTCACTGTTCACTACTTGGCCAAAGAGCTGGATGTGCCTTATGTTTTCATTCTTGATAGATATGGCAGAACCATTAAATTGAAGACGAGTTGCAAAGTTTTCCATGGACTTCAGAATCGTAAAGCTGTACATTGAGGTTGAATTTCTATCCACCACAATGTCTACTGTTTGAAGGAAATTCTAAAATAGTAAGAACATTAAGAAATGTCTATGAGAGGGAAAGTAATTATACTTGTACACAAATGTCAGCTTTTATAATTTACATTTCCGTGGGTATTCAAATTTAGCGTCATTAACTAATGTCAATTAAAGGGGTTGGCCACTTTCTGGCTACTGTTGACCAATGTGTTTATTATGATAATATGGCACTTACTAATATAGTCTTCTACATTCTATAAGGTATTCTCCCTTGTTGGTCAACTCTTTTGTGCTGTCCACACAGAGTTCTTCTCCATAAAATGACCACTGATGGAGGGTCATGTGACCAGGCAAATCACACCATTCAAACACTGCACCTGCAATAAAACTCTCAACATTGCAAGTGCAGATGGCAGATGTGGTGTATTCTCATGGAGAAGACTGAGTGATGTGTCTGGAGTTATTTTTGCCTGGTCACATGACATCAGCGGCCATCTTATCAACAGGTCTTTTGTGTGGATACACAGAAGATTTGCCCAGCAAGGAGACATGACTTGTGAAATATAGCAAATAGCACAGAAAATCAACAAAGACTATATTAGTAAGTGTCATGTAAGCATCTTACCTACATATTGGTCAAAAGTAGCCAGAAAGTGGCCAACCCCTTTAATTACGTGTCCAGCATGTCCGTAAAAGAGAAATAATGGAGGAATTTATTAAGACTAGCATTTCGTACAGAAGGCCACTGGAGTGATTTGTGGTAGTAGGCACACACCTCTTAATAAATCTGGAGCATCTGTGGCATCATGTCATGGGAGGCCAAGCCCCCATCCACTATACCCGCCTACTTTGCTCATTACTTTTAAAAAGTGACAAGAAAAGCCCAAAATTGGAAAAAATATCACACATACCATTCAATCACCGTACAATCACTGATGACTTCCCCCTAAGGTGTTTTTTTTGTATCATAATTATAATAACTATTATTATTTTTAGTAGCTAATTTTATATATATGTATATATATATATATATATATATATATTTCTTTTTTATATATGCAGTTGCAAGAAAAAGTATGTGAACCCTTTGGAATGATATGGATTTCTGCAAAAATTGGTCATAAAATGTGATCTGATCTTCATCTAAGTCACAACAATAGACAATCACAGTCTGCTTAAACTAATAACACACAAAGAATTAAATGTTACCATGTTTTTATTGAACACACCATGTAAACATTTACAGTGCAGGTGGAAAAGGTATGTGAACCCCTAGACTAATGACATCTCCAAGAGCTAATTGGAGTGAGGTGTCAGCCAACTGGAGTCCAATCAATAAGAGGAGATTGGAGGTGTTGGTTACAGCTGCCCTGCCCTATAAAAAACACACACCAGTTCTGGGTTTGCTTTTCACAAGAAGCATTGCCTAATGTGAATGATGCCTCGCACAAAAGAGCTCTTAGAAGACCTACAATTAAGAATTGTTGACTTGCATAAAGCTGGAAAGGGTTATAAAAGTATCTCCAAAAGCCTTGCAGTTCATCAGTCCACGGTAAGACAAATTGTCTATAAATGGAGAAAGTTCAGCACTGCTGCTACTCTCCCTAGGAGTGGCCGTCCTGTAAAGATGACTGCAAGAGCACAGCGCAGACTGCTCAATGAGGTGAAGAAGAATCCTAGAGTGTCAGCTAAAGACTTACAAAAGTCTCTGGCATATGCTAACATCCCTGTTAGCGAATCTACGATATGTAAAACACTAAACAAGAATGGATTTCATGGGAGGATACCACAGAGGAAGCCACTGCTGTCCAAAAAAAACATTGCTGCACGTTTACAGTTTGCACAAGAGCACCTGGATGTTCCACAGCAGTACTGGCAAAATATTCTGTGGACAGATGAAACCAAAGTTGAGTTGTTTGGAAGAAACACACAACACTATGTGTGGAGAAAAAGATTCACAGCACACCAACATCAAAATCTCATCACAACTGTGAAGTATGGTGGTGGGGGCATCATGGTTTGGGGCTGCTTTGCTGCGTCAGGGCCTGGACAGATTGCTATCATTGAAGGAAAAATGAATTCCCAAGTTTATCAAGACATTTTGAAGGAAAACTTAAGGCCATCTGTCTACCAGGTGATGCTCAACGAAAGATGGGTGTTGCAACAGGACAACGACCCAAAGCATAGAAGTAAATCAACAACAGAATGGCTTAAACAGAAGAAAATACGCCTTCTGGAGTGGCCCAGTCAGAGTCCTGATATCAACCCGATTGAGATGCTGTGGCATGACCTCAAGAAAGCGATTGACACCAGACATCCCAAGAATATTGCTGAACTGAAACAGTTCTGTAAAGAGGAATGGTCAAGAATTACTCCTGATCGTTGTGCACGTCTGATCTGCAACTACAGGAAACGTTTGGTTGAAGTTATTGCTGCCAAAGGAGGTTCAACCAGTTATTAAATCCAAGGGTTCACATACTTTTTCCACCTGCACTGTGAATGTTTACATGGTGTGTTCAATAAAAAAAATGGTAATATTGAATTATTTGTGTGTTATTAATTTAAGCAGACTGTGATTGTCTATTGTTGTGACTTAGATGAAGATCAGATCACATTTTATGACCAATTTGTGCAGAAATCCATATCATTCCAAAGGGTTCACATACTTTTTCTTGCAACTGTATATATATATATATATATATATATAAAATATTTTTTATTTTTTTACACCCAGGGGTATTGGAGGGACACAAATCCTTTTATGGGTTACAAAACTGGTATCCTTATCAGATAGGGCAGCCCCTACAGATCCCATCACTTTTTTTTTCTAAAATACCCCTCCGTTCCAGTGCTGTGTCCCCCGCTATTTTTCACGCCCAGTATGTTAATCTAGAGTATCGGTACAGGGAGCAGGAGACAGACAGATTTCTCAATGGGCTATTTCGTGCTAACTGCGTTTCATCTGGTCCCTTGTGAACCATGAAACAGTAAGCATGAAAGGGCTTTCCCGTGAAGGAACCTTTGGCGAGTGCTGCAGCTTCTTTCTATTCACTGGATGACAATGAGATGGCTGCTCATTCTGTCCCAGTATATATAGCAAAACTAACATGCGACATATGAGCCTAAATATTTCCATACTATCCTTTAGTATGTAGCTATACTATTACTTACAAAAAATATCTGGTTTATTTTATTTTCAAACAGCAAACAAAAACGTATGGCAGCACACCATTACACATGCAAATAATAGAGCTAAGGATTAGGGATTATTCTGGATTAAAGTGGTACAATGCCTACTATACATAGAAAATGGAAGCTCTTTGCGCACATTTTTGGTCAAACATGTTTCGGCCCATCTACCGGCATCAAGGTGGCTTCTGCAGATGGGTACCTAACACTGCCTCTCCTGGGCCTAACCTAAGCCTCCAGTGTTCAGGGCGGTGTAGGAACCAGCTTCATCTACACTCTGCTCAGAAGCCCTGGGCAGATGGGCGGGGAGTGCTCAATCTAAAGGAGGGAGCTACCCTCCAAAAATACTGCAAGAAAATTTAGACTAGTACATCCATAGTCACAGGTGTACATCCATAAAGCTAGCATGCAGACAGCAAACAAAAACGTACAATGTAAAGGGATAACAGATAGCTGCTAGGCCAAGAAGCCAGGAAAAGGGAAGCAGGTCACCTCCTAAAGCGTCCCTAATCCTTGCCCTAACTCCTCACCGTATGAGCTGACCTGGATAGTAGGACGGCTCATACCAGGATACCTTTGGCCCTGAGTCGCCCTTATAAGTCCTTTCATAGGAGCAGGGGAGAGACAACCTCTTTTTCCAAGACACAGAAGAACAGGAGTCTCAAATGGCCTAGTTGCAAGGAAAAGTAGGAGACTGTATACAGTAACTAAATCGGCAGGTAACTAAACAGAAACACACTTACGTGCCGCAGCTACCATAACTGGAACCCCTTCATAAGTACAGGAGCCCACACACCAAACAGGACACCGTACCAACAACATACACACACAGGTATCCAGCACACCAGATACTGCCTGGACCCCATGCCGCAAGGTGCAGGGCGGCCCCAGGCAGCGCTGCATACATGCTTATAGTTCACCCCTCCGGGAAACCAGCCCCCTTCCGAAGGATCACAAAACAGGAACAAGTCTAGAAAACATGCTGGACTAAAAACACCAAGGGACCAGACATGTAACAACCACTAGACAAGACAACAACCACCCATACATAAACATCACCAAACATATGCAAGGGTAGTGAAGGGAGGACAGAGGGATGACAACGGAGAGACATCGCAAGAGACATCGATGTCTCACTAGGTGGCCCTCAAGGACTGGGCAGACAGAACACCCTGGACTGAAGCAGAGCTCCAGCACAAACGGCGGCTGGAGTACAACTGACTCCAGCCAGGGAGCCACAAGTAATAAAACCCAAGTGACCACACCCAGCCAGGGAGTTAACCCTTCCAGCATAGGATGGGGGAGGAACCAGGAGAAGGGGAGAAAAGCACATACAAGCCGACATCAATGCGTTGCCCCTGGCAACCGGCATGCACGGCAATGTGTCACGTGCACAACACCGAGGCCGTGACACTCCCACCCCTCCAATCCCCCCCAACTGAAAAAGAGGAAACTAAATGGAACACCCAAAACAACAGGGGGAGAAAAAAATAAAAGTGGCAGAATCAGTGACAGTGCAAGAGTCTCCCCAACACTGCCGCCAGCACCCCTGAATCACCAACTAGGAACCAGGCAGCCAGCCAACAAGCAGCCAGGAGAGACCGCAGTGACCACTGCGTCCACCTCAGACACGGTTCACACCAGGTCGCTGCCAGCATGCATCCCCAAGCCAGCATACACCACAGGCAGCACAACATGGAATGCAGCCAGCACACAACACAAGCAACCGAACCACTGAGACATGGACGAGGGGACACACAAACACAAGTGCTGTTAACAGCATCTCCCCTTTCACCCTCCCTCCGGAGGATAAGCATGCACACCAGAAAACGGAAGTCAACACATGCTGAGCCCTCTTCCGAAGGCATCCAGACAGAGGAGCCTTAGTGGGACATACTATCACGGTGGGGAGTGGGGGAAACCCCCCACCGTACAATGTAGGAATGATAACTGATTGCTGCTAGGCCAAAAAGCCAGGAAAAGGGAAGCAGGTCACCTCCTATAGCGTCCCTAATCCTCTCCCTAACTCCTTGCCGTATAAGTGGACCCCGATGGTAGGACGGCTCATACCCTGGAAACCTGGGACCCTGAGTCACCCTGATAATCCCTCAGATAGGAGCAGGGAGAAGACGTCGTGTTCATCCTTGTAACAGATCTCCTGGCACCCTGACTGGGTACCTCCATTGATGGATGCTCCCAGTGCCTCCCGAGGACTCCAAGCACTCCGCTCTGCACCAAAACCACCACAGGAGCCAGAAACAGCTCTTACAAGAGCTAGTAGTTATGCCAGGGGAGTATAGCAAATCTTCAGCGTATAGCAATCCCCCAGTGTCGATCAGTTACCCAAACACCAGCCTCAACTTGGTAAAGGGTAAAAACAAGAACTCTTTATTGAGGGCTACCCGCCCGTATTTATGCAGGTCCCCATCTGGTGGACACTCCCCTAGGGGACCAGATGGAAGACTGTGACACAGGATAGATATGCAGCAATTCAGGATACACAGACACAATACATCCCCACAATGCATCATGGTTTCCTCCTCTCTGCCCTGGAGACACCCGAGGAGTAATTCAATTATCTCTCAGGACAAAGGGAAATCGCCAATACACATGTGGGGACAACAGGACAGAAATCACCATTTACACATACAATGTCACAACCCTTACAGTAAACACAGACATTTAACATATCCCCAGATAGCTCAAGTCTGAGTGCATATTATTAGGTGAATGGCACTCAGACTACACAAATACAATAAAATTAGCTATCTGGGTACCCTCACATAACATACAATACAATTCCAAAGACAGATACAGTATGTCTGTCACACAACTCAAAACCCCACATATCCCCATAATGTATACATCCATGGATAGCTCTGATCTGGGTTAACAACATATCCAAAAATCACCCAGATCCGAGCAGGGGTTCCCGAATTCCATGGAAGTCACATTTGGCCGACCGCAAGCATGGCTTTCCTGCCCAAAACAGTTCCACAGATTTAAGCTGTGCGGCTGGTCTGTCTTCTCCTTTAAAGTTAGTATGGGCCATAATCCTGAGGCAAGAGGCTGGTAGCCAGGCCCCTTCAAAACCCAGTGGCGAGGTTGGTTTCGCCACACATCTCCCCCTCCCAGGGAAGACTAACCAGATACCTGACCTCACGCCAGTCAGTACCTGAGTTAGTCTGGCAGTCCACCCACAACCCAATACTGGACCTGTTGAATTTTGGGGCCTGGCTCTGTTCTGTATGTCCCCAGCTGTTGAGGGGGCATCTGCTACTCCTTGCTTCCTTGTGGTTCTCTAGCTTGGAGTTGTAGGTACTTGGTGGGCAGAGGTCGACTGCGCTCTGCCCAGATGCCAGCTCTTCCGCTGGGGTAGCCTGTGGGAAGTCCGGCTCTGGAGAAGAGGATAGGGGAGGGCAGAGGCCGACTGCGCTCTGCCCAGATGCCAGCTCTTCCGTTGGGGTAGCCTGTGAGAAGTCCGGCTCTGGAGAAGAGGATAGGGGAGGGCAGAGGCCAGCGGCGCTCTGCCCTGATGCCAGCGCTTCAGCTGGGGTGCATGGTGCCAACTCCTGCTGGGTAGTAAATGAACGGTTAGGGCAGAGGCCAGTGGCGCTCTGCTCTGATGCCAGCTCTTCTGCTGGAGAGGGGTCAGTGGGGTTTAAAGCCTTACCCACTACCCCCAGTATTGGGCTGGGAGAGAGCTGTGGAGAGGGGCTATCACTTACCCCCTCCTCTGGATACCCCATCTGCCGCTGGGGAGAGAGACCAACTGTCTCCTCTCCCTGTAGAGTATACTGCCGCTGGGTAGTGAGACCGACTGTCTCCACTACCAGTGATGCTGGTTGTTGCAGGGGTGAGGGACCGACCATCTCCTCCCCCTGGGATCCTACCTGCCGCTGGGAAGAGAGACCGACTGTCTCCTCTCCCTGTAGAGTATACTGTCGCTGGGTATTGAGACCGACTGTCTCCACTACCAGTGATTCTGGTTGTTGCAGAGATGAGGGACCGACAATCTCCTCTCCCTGTACTCCCAGTGGCAGTTGGGGATCTGGGCCGCCTGCCCAGCCACCCTGTTGGGCCAGTGGAGTGACTACGGTCCCATCTCCACCTGCCGACTGGGGTTCCTCCCAGTACCATTCTATGAAGTCCCCTACCTCCACAGTTGGTGAGGAAGTAGGGGATACCTCAGCTGCGACTTGCCAGGTGTAGGGCTGCAGGTCTGGGCCTGGTATCCAACTGTCTTGTATCTTGCGCTGGGCTTGAATGGAGCGAAACAACTGTTGATAATCTTGATCCAGAAGGGTCAGATCTGCCCTCACCCCACTAGTTGTAGGCCAATTGTGCAAGTCCCTCCTGTAGTCAGTAATGTCCCAAAATCTAGACTCTACTGTGCTCCCAAAGTCAATGTCTTCAAAAGACTCCCACAATAAACCAGGGCCATTATATTCCTCACCATCGGGCTTGGCGTACTCCTCCATCTATGGAGACTGTCGTACTGTGTCCCACCATAGTGCTTGGTAAGCGTCATCCAGCCAGGTTTCCTGCCATACCAGTGTCTCAAGCTCTGACACCCACTCCGTCAAGGGTTGCTCTCCCAGTAGAGGTAGTCGCAGCGCCAATCGCATTCGTAATCTCTGCTCCTCACTGGGAAGACTCTCACCCCTCCGACGCTGCACGTCCTCCAGGGCCTGGTGCCATACGCCTTTCCGCTCGGCATCCCTGTAATCTGGGTGATCTTCCTCATGGAATGCTGTGCAGGAACCAACGGCATCCATATTGCTGTAGCCAGGGGCGCTGTACGGATACTAGCGTTGCCCTCAATATACTCCACGAACGGTGTCTCCGAGCTGCTTCTCCTCACACTAGGACGCCATCCCACTGCTTGCCACCAATGTAATGGATCTCCTGGCACCCTGACTGGGTACCTCCGTTGATGGATGCTCCCAATGCCTCCTGAGGACTCCAAGCACTCCGCTCTGCACCAAAACCACCACAGGAGCCAGAAACAGCTGTTACAAGAGCTAGTTGTTATGCCAGGGGAGTATAGCAAATCTTCAGCGTATAGCAATCCCCCAGTGTCGATCAGTTACCCAAACACCAGCCTCAACTTGGTAAAGGGTAAAAATAAGAACTCTTTATTGAGGGCTACCCGCCCGTATTTATGCAGGTCCCCATCTGGTGGACACTCCCCTAGGGGACCAGATGGAAAACTGTGACACAGGACAGATATGCAGCAATTCAGGATACACAGACACAATCCCCACAATGCATCATGATTTCCTCCTCTCTGCCCTGGAGACACCCGAGGAGTAATTCAATTATCTCTCAGGACAAAGGGAAATCGCCAATACACATGTGGGGACAACAGGACAGAAATCACCATTTACACATACAATGTCACAACCCTTACAGTAAACACAGACATTTAACATATCCCCAGATAGCTCAAGTCTGAGTGCATATTATTAGGTGAATGGCACTCAGACTACACGAATACAATAAAATTAGCTATCTGGGTACCCTCACATAACATACAATACAATTCCAAAGACAGATATGTCTGTCCCACAACTCAAAACCCCACATATCCCCATAATGTATACATCCATGGATAGCTCTGATCTGGGTGAACAACATATCCAAAAATCACCCAGATCCGAGCAGGGGTTCCCGAATTCCATGGAAGTCACATTTGGCCGACCGCAAGCATGGCTTTCCTGCCCAAAACAGTTCCACAGATTTAAGCTGCCTGTCTTGTCCTTTAAAGTTAGTATGGGCCATAATCCTGAGGCAAGAGGCTGGTAGCCAGGCCCCTCCAAAACCCAGTGGCGAGGTTGGTTTCGGCACAATCCTAAAAAAGGAAGAACAAGAGTCTCTTTAGACCTAATAGCAGGGAAAAGGGAAGTCCATACACAGCAAGAGGATCGGCAGGTAAGAAAACAAGACAACACAACACACTTACCTGCCGAAGTCTCTGAAGGCAAATGTGACTCCATGTTGTCTTCTCTATGATGTACAGAATTGTTATAATATCTCACCTACGCACTTCACATCCCCCCCCCCCCCCCGCTGTGAGTTAGGTTCACTTATCTGTCTCAGGACAGATTCTGGGAATCTCCCAGAATTAGAACAAATGTTCTAATTCACTCAGGGTCATTCGGCACAACTGCGTACGTTCTTATATATGACGTATTGCATACCCATAAAAGGGATGTTCCAGTAGTATCTGTATGGGCGTCAATGTTTATCATTTTAGGATTGGTTTAACGCTGTTGTTGTGCAAACTTTTCTGCTGCCTATATGAGGCCAAGCAATAGCATAATAAAATTAGAGTGTTTCTCAGTGATGTGTGTGTCTATTATTGCCAACTGAGAAACATCTCTCCTGACATCAGTGTCTCAAACCAAGGTTGTCGTAGAGGTCCAGAAAGGTCCAAATCCTTTCAGTTTGGGGGCTCCGTCCGGGATAGAGAAGGCCATCCTTGTGTCCGGTAAGAGAGACATCCTTTTTGTCCACTGCCCAGTCCGAGGGCACTGGCCACATCTCTACCCGGGATACATTGTTAAGCCTTAAAAATAAACTCCGGGAGTTTATAATGAGTACTTGGAGTACTTTCATGAATAAGGCCGGCACTTGGAGTGCCACGCACGGAGAAAAAATATCCGGGAGAATTGTTTTGTGTCAGGGACACATCATAGGATCTCAGGATCCATTCTGTAAGTTGTTGTGTGTCAGGGACACACCATAGATTCTCCGGGAGATCTATTTACTTTATCTAACTGTCGACAGAGAATTTTTTTTGTACCAGCAGTACATGTAAGAGAACAGTCTCCGGGAGACTGACCTACCTTGGTTTGGCGCATACCTATATTTAGAGTATAAGATACATAGAGTCTTAAGATTAATCTGTTTTTGTGAGAGCTATTGTTCTGGTGGTAAGTGTAAGAACATATCTCACTGTAATATAATCACTCTGTCATTTGATGCATTTTTCTTACTGTGGGTGGAGAAAAATCTAAGTGTGAGTTTCCCCCTCCCAACCAGGGACTGAAGGCTGCAAATACTGACAGCCAAATTCTCCTTCCTAATTTCATGTTGATTGTAAAGCAGCGCGTTTTCTCATGGATCTCAGACAAAATACAAGACTTTGAGAAACATTTATATGAGAAGGAGGCAGCGGGATGCTTTGAGATCAGGAAGATACAGACCCCCACACATAGTTACAAACGTTCAGGAGCCAACCGTGAGTAAACAGAGCCAGCCGAGAAATTTCTCAGTTGCTCTCAGCCATCTACTGCAGAAGCTGTCTGTTTCAGCGTGATAGACTTGAAAAATGCTTTCTTCTCTATCCCAGTTGATAAGGAGACCAGACTAATTTTGTTTTTTCCTTTGAGGGTCGTCAACTCACCTGGTGCAGGATGCACCAGGGATATGCTGATTCACCTGTAGTGTACAGCATTGTCCTCCAAGCCAGTTTAAAACTCTGGCACGCCCCCCAGAGTTCTGTGCTCTTGCAATACGTGGATTATTTGTTATTGTGTAGTATGTCAGAGGAGGCCAATGTAACAGATGGTTTATCTTTGTTGAAATGGTTGTCTGAATGTGGACA
Source organism: Bufo bufo (assembly GCF_905171765.1). Taxonomy (NCBI): domain Eukaryota; kingdom Metazoa; phylum Chordata; class Amphibia; order Anura; family Bufonidae; genus Bufo; species Bufo bufo. Next base: position 59,836,195 of record NC_053392.1, read on the forward strand.
CAAGGTGTCCCACAAGAAAATGCAATGGTGTAAAAAGCAAGTTGAATACTTGGGCTTTGTTCTCACAAAGGGAGAAAGGAGAATCAGCACAGAAAGAGTCCAGTCTGTTGCGGGCCTGGTCAGCCTGGACACCAAGAAAGAAATGTTATCTTTCCTTGGTATGATAAACTACTGCAGACAATGGATTTCTGATTGCTCCTACTATGACAATGTAATGAGACAAGCCACTCTGGCAGACATGCCAGATCTCATCAGGTGGTCTGAGGAAATGTTTAATGCATTTGATTATTTGAAATGTTCTTTAATGACAAGTCCAGGTTTGGGCCTCCCTGACTACAAACTCACATTCCACGTATATGCTCGACAAAATTGTAAAACCATGGCGGGTGTGCTGACACAATATCACGGAGGCAAGTTACATCCTTGTGCTTTTTTCTCAAAGGTGGTTCTGGCATCCGTCCAAGGAATGCCGGCCTGTCTGAGATCTCTTGCAGCCTGTGCTATGATTGCTGAGCTTGCAACGCCACTCACAATGGGACATGAGACTATCCTGTACACCACACATGATGTAGTAGGCCTTCTCAAAGGCATACACACACAGCACATGTCCGCACAAAGACTATCTGGATGGGAGATTCTACTCCTCAGCAATCCCTCCCTCCAAATCAAATACGCAACACACACCTCAGGTCCAGCACCTATCTTGAATGCCCTATTAGGACTTAAAGGACCTGAGGATCACTTGACAGAGGCACATGATTGTATACATGCCATCCAACATGAGACATCACCCCGCTCTGATTTACAATCTGTACCAGTAGAAGGGGATCCTGATGTTTTTGTTGATGGATCCTGCAGCAGACCAAATGACAACACTTATCATGCAGGATATGCTATTGTTATGCTACCCGATATTGTCCTGGAAGCCAGACCCATCACATACCAATCTGCACAAGCAGCAGAATTAATTACACTCACGAGAGCATGCATACTACATGAAGGCAAGCCAGTCACCATTTACACTGACAGCAGGTATGCACTGACACAGTTATGTTTAAAGAACAAAGTAAAAAAATAAAAGAACGCTTCCTAGAAAAAGGATATGAGAGTGAAAAATTGGAAAGATGTATAATAGATACAATAAAACAAAGAGAGGAGACCCCAAATAACCCAAAAACAGCGAAAAATATAACAGATTTTCGCTTTTCGTTCATAACCCAGTTCACACAATGTTCTGGGGAACTAAAAAACGCAATCAAAAGAAACTGGCCCATCCTGAGAAATTATCCAGTACTTGGACCTGTAATTCCCGAACAATCACTGGTCATCTATAAAAGAGCACCTAATCTACAAAATAAATTAGTACATAGTGCCATCCGACCTGAGGAGACAAGCAAAAAAAGAAAAAACAGTTTTAATTGGTGTGGTTTCTGTATTGCCTGCAAAAATAGAAAAAGAACAGAGAGACTACAAAGTAGTACCACAGTATACAGTATTGTGAAAGGAAAACAATTGGAAGTAGTGGGAGAGATGACATGCCATAGTAAAGAGGTCGTATATGTACTGGAGTGCCCATGTGGCCTCCAGAATGTAGGACGTACCATCAGACCCCTCAAGGTCCGGGTGCAGGAACATATAAGAAATATCAAGAAGGGGCTTGAAAGTCATGGTGTCTCGGCGCACTATAAAAGATATCACCAAAAGAACCCAGAGGGACTAAAATTTATGGGGGTAGAATTAGTACAAAACCATTGGAGGGGAGGAAGTTTTTTTGAGAAAATTAACAAAAAAGAAAGCAGGTGGATATATGAATTGAGTACGCTACAACCGGGGGGCCTGAATGTAGATTTTGATCTACAAGCTGTTTTAAATTAGTTACAGAAGTTGATAGAACAACTATCCCCATGTGAATTAGGACTTAGAGATCTGCGGTTTTTCCCATTGAGAATTAAGAGATACAAGTACAGGGTTAAGTGAAAGAGAAAAAAAGAGGAGGCGTTTTGAGCAGCACATCAGATGCTTGATTAACGCTAACCTACTAAATAAAAGAGAAGGGGGAGGGAGAGATTATGTGTGCCCCTGACGAAGCTCAAGGAGCGAAACCTGGGTCGGGCAAGGAAAAAGACGCTGGGATTTTTTAATGCAATTTTAAAGTGCATGTTTGTAAGTATGTACTGAATAAACCTTTTAAATAGTTATCGGAGCTTCACTATGGTGGGACCACTTGTATCCACAGTAATTTCTGAATCAAAAGAATTTGGGAACATTAGCAGACCCATCTGGTGTGTGCTGTAACTAAGTCCGTGGTTGAGCCCTGTGTGCTGGCGTGTGAACGTGGACCTTCGCCACGAAGAATTAAAACAAGCTGCGGAGGATACCTTTGATACGCCTGTTGTTGGTGGAGTGCCGTGTAAGCACAATCTGTGCATTACAGGGCAGCACAACCATACGGATTTACACTATTGTATTCTTTTACAAGTTGCAGGATATCCACAAATAGGACATCTGCAGACCTCGGTACCTTTTTGAAGGGAGAAAGAGAAGAAAAAAACTGTTTTATACCGTCTATTTACGACACGCGCGGTCCGAACCCTCTTTGTACATTCCATGAAAGTGTGATCGACCCCACAACACTCCTCGGACCTGCAGCTGATTTTTTGCGGACTGGTGATTAAGTATCTGTTTTTTTCAGGTACGCACATGGAGTGGTCTGGGACCACGGGGTCATTTGGCAAAGGAGAGGATTTATTGCAGCTGATGGTAAGCACGTCTCACATTCACAACTTGTCATACAACTTTTAGAAGCCATAAGATTTCCCTGACAGATTGCAATTGTCCACTGCAGGGCGCATACTGGTGGTAAAGATCATGTGTCCCAAGGCAATGCCCTGGCAGACGCGGAGGCCAAGAAGGCTGCACTGGCCACATTGCAGATGGTGAAATTAGTACCTCCTTCACTTGAGTTAACTCAGATGCTTGTCGATCTCCAGTCCTCAGCTACTGACGATGAAATGGCCAATTGGTGTTATCCTATCTTGCAGAAAAATCCTAGGACAGGATTAATCTGCATAGAGGGGGAAACATGCATACCACAGCACAGCTCCGCTCTGTTCATTGCACATTTTCATGGAGTAGGACACAACAGCATTCAAACAACACACATGCTGCTAGCACAGAACTTCTATATTACAGGCATTAAACAGTTAGTGTCAGATTATGTGGGAAGGTGTATCACATGTTTGAGGAACAACCCAAGCACCAATGTAACCAGATTGATTAAAACCCTAAGTGAAATTAAGGAAAAAAGTTGCTTGTAAGTCTCCTTGTCTTTCACAGGAACCAACTCACCCATTCCAAGTGGGAGATATCGTGCAGAAATTAAAGAAAGGAAAATTCGCAGGAGACTTCACCTACGGACCACCGACTACAGTGGTAGCCGTGACCCGCACAGCAGTACTCACGGAAGAAGCATCTACCTGTATCCACGCCACCAGTGTGAAACTGCTAAAGGAGGCACCCCAAAAGGAGGTAATAACGGGGACAGACAGTCCTGACCTCAAAAAAGGATAAAGTGAGGTACTAACGGGAGCAGACAGCTCTGACCTCCACCAGGATGCACTCCCTCAATTCTGGAAGATGGCACAGACGGTCCACTTGGACTGTGGGATTACTGACGATCTTAATGACTCTGCCGGAGGATAACAAAGCTGAAGTTGCTATAACGCAGAAAGGTGGAATCACTACCTTCTGGTACAATTCCTCCAGTACTCACTTACTCCTTCTGTTTATGCAGCATAATGAAGTGCAGTCCTTCCACGAGATGCGGCAACCACTATAAGAATGGACATACCCTCAGAAACAAACAAACCCCCTCAAACCCCGTATCTTAACTTTTAACAATATGAGAGCAATATCTGACCCAACATATGAGGAGGCTCTTGCAGCAGAAACTGGGTTCTCTGATGCCAACCTATGGTTAGAATGGATGAAGTACAGCGCTGCTTCAGTAAATAAAAGTAATTGTTATATATGTGGGACCGCTAAGCCTCACCTAGGTACTGTGCCCTTAATATTGCCCTCTAGTGTTGAGGAATGTTTTTTGCAATTATTCTCAAATTCATCTAGTAACCAGTCTGCATGTGAAGAATGGAAGCAAAAATACCCACTCATAAAAACTCCCCGCCCTGGTGCAGGTATACATATCTATCCTGGCAACTATACCTGCCACAGAGGGGGAGATCAAGGAAGATCCCTGGGTAATTTCACTGAAGGATACTGTGCAACTTACAGTGAAACAGATACCTCCCTCACACAGAATCAAGTATACTCGATTGGAGATGTATATTGGATCTGTGTGGATGGAAAGATAAGATCTAGACTAGAGGGTTTCTGGAAAGCTGAATGTGCCCTTGCTAAAGCCATCATGAACATACATATCTTCACTGAAAATGGAAAAGACACAAACACACATATACGCAACAGTCGTGCCCTCCCAAAAGGTAGCTTCGACCCACACGTATATATTGATGCAATCGGGGTCCCAAGAGGGGTCCCTGATGAATTTAAGGCCAGAGGTCAGGTGGCAGCAGGATTTTAATCCATAATTCCCCATATAACAATCAACAAAAATGTAGACTGGATCAACTATATTTGCTATAATCAACAAAGGTTTGTAGACTACACCAGGGATGCGTTACAGGGTGTAGCAGAATAGTTACAGGCAGATTCCATTATGACATTTCAAAACCGCATGGCACTCTATATGATACTTGCAGAAAGAGGTGGTGTCTGTAAGGTATTGCCAGACCCCTCATCCTGCTGCACGTTCATACCCAACAACACCGGCCCTAATGGTAAGGTCACACTGGCAAAAAAGAAACTCGAGGATTTATCACTCAAGCTCAAAAGAAACTCCGTTATCGATAACCCTTGGGATCAGTATTTTGGCTGGTTCACTACCTGGAAACAGGCACTTGTACAGTCGGGAATCATTATCCTGATAATTATTATAGTAATAGCATTAGTTGCAACATGTATCATACAATGTGTACGGAAACTGATAATGGAAGGAGTATCAAATATGTCATTTTATGAGACTCTGCTGCCTAAATCCTGAAGACAACTCACATGAAGGATATAGAAAATATCTGGCGGTATACAGGGAAAAGGGCAAGGGTAAGAACCATATTATCTAAGAAATTTGGTTCTAAGAGGGGATTGAAGGCAAATGTGACTCCATGTTGTCTTCTCTATGATGTACAGAATTGTTATAATATCTCACCTACACACTTCACATCCCCCCCCGCTGTGAGTTAGGTTCACTTATCTGTCTCAGGACAGATTCTGGGAATCTCCCAGAATTAGGACAAATGTTCTAATTCACTCAGGGTCATTCGGCACAACTGCGTACATTCTTATATGTGACGTATTACATACCCATAAAAGGATGTTCTGATAATATCTGTATGGGCGTCAATGTTTATCATTTTATGATTGGTTTAACGCTGTTGTTGTGCAAACTTTTCTGCTGCCTATATGAGGCCAAGCAATAGCATAATAAAATTAGAGTGTTTCTCAGTGATGTGTGTGTGTGTGTGTCTATTATTGCCAACTGAGAAACATCTCTCCTGACGTCAGTGTCTCAAACCAAGGTTGTCGTAGAGATCCAGAAAGGTCCAAATCCTTTCAGTCTCCACGACTGGAACCCGTGCATACGTACAGGAGCCCTAACACCAAACAGGACGCCATACCAACAACTCACACAGGTATCCAGCACACCAGGACCCCCAAGCTGCAAGGTGCATGGCAGCCCCATGCAGCGCTGCATACAGGCTAGTGCTTCACCCCTCCGGGAAACCAATCTCCTTCTGGAGGACATAGCACACAGGGAAAACGTCTTACATGCATGCAGGGACAAACACCAACAGCCCAGACATGTAACAACAATCAAGACGTACAACACACCCTAAACATAAACCCACACCTAACATACAACAAGTGAGGTAGGTTATAAGGAGCATACAAAAGGAAGACAATTTATGTCCAACAAGGTGGCCCTCAAGGACTGGGCAGACAGAACACCCTGGACTGGAGCAGAGCTCCAGCACAAACGTTGGCTGGAGTACAACTGACTCAAGCCAGGGAGCCACAGGTAATAAAACCCAAGTGACCACACCCAGCCAGGGAGTTAACCCTTCCAGAATAAGACAGGGGAGGAACCAGGAAAAGGGCAGAAAAGCACATGCAAGCCGATATCAATGCGTTTCCCCTGGCAACCGGCATGCACGGCAACGTGTCACGCGCACAACACCGAGGCCGTGACAATTACACATGCAAACAATAGAACTAAGGATTAGGGGTTATTCTGGATTAAAATGGTACAATACCTCTGAGCAGAGTATAAATATAGCTGGTTCCTACACCGCCCTGAACATTTTAGGCTTAGGTTAGGCCCAGGAGAGGCAGTTCTGTTAGTGTTAGGTACCCATCTGCAGAAGCCACCTTGATGTCGGTAGATGGGCCCAAAACACGTTTCATAAAAAATGTGCGCAAAGAGCTTCCATTTTCTATGTATAGTAGGTATTGTACCACTTTAATCCAGAATAATCCCTAATCCTTAGTAGTGATGAGCGGCAGGGGCAATATTCGATTTTGCAATATTTGCGAATATTTGGGCGAATATTCGTTATATATTTGCAAATTCGAGAATGCGTCATTCTTGATTGCGAAATCGGCAATGTAATATTCGCGTATTGCGGGTGAAATACAGGCGTGGGTCACTGTTGCTAAATTTTTCAAGCTGCTAGAAGTTTCCTGAGACTGGAGAATATGGTTGGCACGGCAGAACATTACAATAGCTTTATATGCAGATAGAGTGCACCAATATATTTGCGAATGCAAAAATTGGCAATTAATGATGCGCATATTTCGGCGCAATACGTGCAACTTCACATTTTATCAGGTCTGACTACATATTACTGATTGGTGCACTAAGTATTGTTGTGAACTTGTGACATCACAGCACTATGTCTGTAGCATGTATGTATGGACAGCAGAACCAGCTACACTATATCACTATATAACCTACACGGACTATCTCCCACTAACTATCTGTATTATTTATATAAGCTAACTAACTAACTAACTAAATATCTAACTATCTAATGTAATGACTCAGCAAAGCACAGAGCACAGCAATGTCACTGCTGTCTCTCTCAGAACTACATAAAACAGCAGAAAATGGCTGCTGGGGAGGTCCTTATATAGTAAGGGGTAGGCTACTTTCCTATTGGTTGCTAGGGATGTTGCTAAGCTCAGACAAAGTCATTGCAGCCTTCTCATTGGCCCACAAGCAAGAAGCAGGGAGGGATCATGGGTTGAGATGAAAAAAAAATCTAGAATATTCCAAAAAACGAATATATATCACTATATTCTAAATATTTGCGAATTCTCGAAGTGCCAATATTCGCGATACGAATATTCGCACCCAACACTAATCCTTAGTTCTATTGTTTCCATGTGTAAAGGTTTTCAGTTTGCTGTCTGCATGCTAGCTTTATGGATGTGCACCTGTGACTATGGATTTGCTAGTCTAAATTTTCTTGCATTATTTTATTTTCAATTCAGTTATTTTTGTTTGGACTCCAGTACACACTATCTGTACATTAGGTACACAGAGTCCCTAGGCATCTCTATTTTTAAGTCATAGCTACTCTGTGCACCTTCATATGGTGCCTTTGTGTGCCATCATATTCTTTTGCTTTGTATTACCTTGCTTCTAGAGGAGAATACGTCCATAATATGGTATGCAATGGAGCCTCCTTTTTCAGGTTGCATATGAAATGGGAACTCCGAGGTACATCTTGAACCCATAGCTTTCTATGGGTGTTGTATTAGGGATCCATAATAGACAAAGCTCTAATACACCCATGTGGATCAGCGTTTATGGTAGGACAGTCGCTTAAAGACTAAAGAGTCCCTTCATGATCAACGTCACATCTACATATGGAATTGGTGTCCTCCTCTTATCCTATGGTCTGTTCTTTTTATGTAACATTCTTTTGCCAAATTTCATCCTTCAATAAAGTAATTCCCAATAGAAACTTAACCTCTGAGATGTCTTAAATTGATTGCATGTCCCACCTTCTAGGCCTAAACCAATTAAAGGTATAGATCTATGTCCCAAACCAAAATCTGAAACAATCCCCCAACACTATATGACTTTTATAATAACTATGTTTTCCCATGAGGTAGAGGGGCCTTTGGGTGCCCTCTGATACAAGGTCTTGGGTGTGACTGCTATCTTTGCACCCTTTATAGCTACCTCTGATACTAATGTTTAAGATCTAGCAGGTAGATATTTTGGGGGTTTCTTGAAGTGCAGGGGCTGTAATTTTACGTTCCCTTTGTTTTTTTTTTGTAGATTATCACAAATGCTTCAATATGCAGAAATGTTCTCAAAAGTCAAGTTTCACTTACTTCCATCATTGTCAAAGATACTGTTAGGTTCTGGTTAGCAATTGTAGATATCATTTCAACCATGTATTCCATATTTTTGGATGACCTTGCTATATTATGGCTTTCACTTTTTGCCACATTCTTTAAATTTTCAAGAAATAATGGCAGGTTTTGTTCTATATCTGGACCATCTACCAAGTTCTATGTTTGGGATAAATACAAGAAAATGACAAAAATAAAGGTAAACAAAAAGTGTGGCCAAAATATCAGTTCTTTTCCTCTCTTCCATACATGTTTGGAGACTTTTTTTTGGCCATGACCACACTCACCCACCCGGATCCCACGCCACTGTCGTCCAATGCTGGTTCAGCCTCTGGTCCTGGCATGAAACACTGGAAATGGCAGGAAAGTCCTACTCAGCCAATCACTGGTAGAAGCAAATCAACCTCAGAGCTAGTGATTGGCTGAGCAGTCCTTTCCTGGAATGACTGGTGTGTTGGGCCAGGATCATGAAATGAAGAGCAGTAGGGATTGGACCAGTGTTGGAACGGCACCCGTGGGAGATTGGTGAGGGCGAGTATATATTTTTTATGTTTAACCCATTATGGTCAATTTTTAAAAAAATTATTTTTCTGGAAAAGCTCATCTGTATGTTAATGAACAATACAGGAGACGTTGCCAAAACATACCCCCTTTTCTGAAATTACTTACTGCTCTGCAACTTTTGGTTAAAGCAGCACCTCACAGACTTCCTGCTCTCACCGTCCTCTGCTCCTAATAGTGGTAATACTGAGAGTCCTCTGCTCCTTCCTGCAAATTCCCTCTGCCCTTTGATCCATATGTAGAAGGCAGCAGCTAAAATGGAGCAGAGATGCAATGAATGCAGGGGGTGGGCGGGACAGGAAGTCTGTGAGGTGCAACTTCAGCCAATAGCTGGAGACCAGGAAGTGATTTCAGAGAAGGCAGTAGTGTTTCGGCAACTTCTCCTGCACAGCACAGTAATATACTCATGTTACATGTAGACAGTGTTGGATTGAATGTATACTGTAGATCCCATGCAGCAAGGAGTCATTATATTTGGTAACATCGTAGGCAGCTGTTACATCATAATATACTATATGAATCCATAAACTACAGGATTTGCTGATCTACTATCAATCATGCTGCCGTGTATGTGTAGATCTATCGTATCTTCAGCTGTCAGAATGACATAGATGTAGACCTTCTTACCTTGAGTTTTTGCAACTCTGTAAAAATCTTTTCAGAAAAACACTCATTTGTTGCCTCTCCCCAGGTCCCATCCTCGCAGAGATAAATGATGTTACCAAATTGAAGCGGGTCAATGGTCATGCATGGTACAGAATAGTTATGTCCGTTTGGAGTTTCAGGACGCTTATCAACAGCTTTGCATGTGTTACCTGAGGATTCTAGCAAACATTTTTAGTTAGAAATTACCTAAAACTATTAAATGTTGTAAAAATCTCCTTTGGCTAACTAGAAGACTTCTCCAGTAGACCACCGCTACTGTCCTCATCTCATGACTACTCAGGTCTTAGCTGCAGTCTTTCATACTTATGTCTTAAACCTAATGTAAAGGGCCACATCATTCAAATGAAAAAAAAAGAAAAACAACCAACAAAACCTAACATAATCTCCCTATCTTGTTGTTTTGTCCGATGTCACATTTGCATGAGAAATAACACAGGAAGCAGTGCATTGTTCTCTTAGGCTGCAGCCAGGTCTTCTCCCCCTCTGATGCTACTGCACATGAGCCAGGAAGTTTAGGAGGAGGGAACTGGGTTTAGTCTGGATATTTTTTTTTACACACAGTGAACCTGCCCATTTTATTGGAAGGAATCGCCTACTTACCAGAACTATAAAATAAATGTGGTAACACTGCCAGCCATAGTGTCAATATCACCAGCTGTAGTCTATACATAGACCCAGCCATAGCACCTATAGTATCAAGTACTATTTCCCCAGCTAATTGGGGATCGTTTACATCTCAACTTTTCTAGACAGCTTAATAGTTCATCTGCCTAGTTATGTAGTGATGACTCCACCCTTCACTTCATAATTGTACATATTTGCATTCAAGAAGCTTTGGAAAGCTGGTTAGCATGTGGAGTTATGCTGGAGATCAGACTACATGTATAGGATATACTCATGGTTTTGGTGGTACTATATTTATGGATAGGGAAGGGATTTATCATTGTAGGAGTATTTGAGGTTAGTTTTTAAATTTGGCGCAAGTGCAATGTGGTTGCTCCTATTTCAGTAAAAGTAAATCTAGGGGATACCTGGTGTGAAGTTGTGACTTTTTTGCAACTTTTTTATAGTCACACTTCACATATGTGTCACAAAAGTGATCTTACTCTGAAATTCTGTCCAAATTTTCAGTCCAATTCTGTAGGTGGTACTGGAAGGCGCAATGCTCAGGGAGCCAGAAAACAGGACTGTCTGGCCTAAAACCGGACGTTTGGCTACCCTATAAATAGTGTCATAGCTAGGTAGATTTAGCTTTCAGGGTTCTGGAAAAGCTAGGTTACCTGCACATGTAAGGGTAACATTATCTGGATAGTGTGTACAGTTCAACAAGACTTGTAATCCAGATTTCAAACCCTAATGAATGCTAAACTAATGTCCAGCCATCTGGGAAAGCTGAGTAGCACTTTCAGCAGTGTCAGGGCCAAGGTACTATATGGTATATCTGCAAACATATAAAGGGAGGTTTTGTAAGAGGTGGAAGTTTTGCAGATTCCAGCTCTTTCACAGTGCTCTGTGTGTCTATTAATATGAATGCAGTGTTGAGGCCCACCCCTTTGCTGTACTTCCTGATTTCACTGTGAGGTTATGCTAGGGCACAGAGCTGGTCTGCAGCCTAAGATGGAGAGGCTGAAAGGAAGGAGGCATTTATCAGACTGCAGGATATCTGCTAAAATTGCTGTCTATACAGAAACTTTACCTTACGTGTATTTTAGTTTTTTTTTTTTTTCCCAGGGTTTAGTAGCCATTTAAACTTATCACATCTCATGTCCCAGTTACAGCTTTTCCCACTCAGACTCCTCCTCCTTCAAACATCAGTCATTGCTTACTGAATGTGGCCAGGAAACAGCTATATGCAACCAGCAATCCAATGGTGTGCAAGCTGAACCCCCACCTGGCCAAGTTGCTGGTGATGCAATCGCTGCTTTACCACTTAGTTGTTTCTGCTGCATTTAGGGAAACTTATGGTGTACGAATGGCCTTGATGGAAGATACCAGTGGCGTAACTACAACTAACTGGGCCCACAGCAAATTTTTGAACACCCCCCCCCCCCCCCACACCAACTTATTTACAACCCCCACTCCTGTGGCTAGTCAAGATTGAGCTCTCAGACAAGGCCCAGCAGCCACTCTGTCCGTTTCCTACAGTGTCACTGCATATAATGTCATTGTATAATATTGTTGAGGGGGTGCTGACAATAAAATATTTTAGTCTTCCTCCTGAGGGGGCCCCTTGTGGGTCTGGGCCCCAAAGCAGTTGCTTCCCCTGCTTCCCCTATAGCTACACCCCTGGAAGATACCTAGACACCATAAGCCATCACTGCCTTGTACTTGCATTTGGTGGGGAATTTGGGCTGCTCCTTGCAATTCTCACAGTTCAGCAAGGTGTTATGGGTAGGTACAGTACATGGCTTTCACGGCATACTGGGTCATTGTTTTTTGCGGCAGCACCACAGCAACAAGGCCAGGTCCTGCTGACACCTGCATGTTTTTGTCGATCTGGTTCCCACATCAGCTGCTTATCCGCCTGAGAACAAAAGGATCGGGCAGTTGAAATCCAACATAGGTGATTCTTATCTTCCCCAACATCTACCATTTGGAAAGAGTTGGGAGGCTCCCATATATATTAGCTGGTCGCTGATTCCACCAAAATTGTCAGGTTTAACCAACATACATCTAATGTGTATGGCCAGCTTTTGGCATGAACTTCAGCCATCTTGTTTGTAGACATATGGAAGATGTACATGATTCTGAAGCAACTACTTGTGGTAGTAGAGCAATAGACTGGAAGATGCTTTACAGTATACAATGCTGTCTTGGGGTTCAGGATTCTTGTTCGGTAACGGTAGGGGGTGAGTGACTGAAGGATATTTTTGGGCCTATTTTCCACTGTGTTCAATTTCTGTACGTGACAGAGGAGGAGGCTTTTAGGTTCCTCAAACTGTATAGCTTCAGAAAATAAAGTAGTCACAGCCGATTCACATCTTGGTTACTACTCACCCTCCCCATTTGCCTCTCTGTAATTATTTTCTTACCATCTAGAAGGCTTATGGTAATCGCGTCTTTGCTCCTGACTTGGTCAGACAATTTGTTGGTGACTACACAGTGTATTGTATTGGGTTCACACTTAACTAACTGTTCGGATTCAAAACATTTTATATTTCCACTGTCTCCAGATGGCGTACCTACAAGAAAATGCAATAACATAAATATACTGATTTTGAGATTTCCTGGGATCAAATTTAAGCAGCCTGGTTTATATTCTCAAAACTAAGGGTACTTTCACACTAGCTAAGGGCGGATCCGACAGGCTGTTCACCCTGTTGGATCTGTCCTGCCGCTATTTTGCGGTGCCGCCGGACTGCCGCTCCGTCCTCATTGACTATAATGGGGATGGGGGGCGGAGCTCCGGCGCAGCACGGCAGTGCACGGCGAAAGGCCGTCGGACTAAAAGTACTGCACGTCCGACTTTTTAGTCTGGCGGCCTCTCGCCGGGCAAAATAGCGGCAGGACGAATCCGACAGGGTGAACAGCCTGTCGGATCCGTCCTGCCACTAGTGTGAAAGTAGCCTAAGCCTTGGTTTGGGTTAGCAGAATTTAGTAGATAGATACAATAGATATGGGATTGAGAGATAGATAGATAGATAGATAGATAGATAAACTGTAGATAGATGGTATGCATAGTTATGCTACAGATAGAAAGATAGATTGTACATTATTAGGCATTTTTGTACTTTATTTGGTTTTCAGAGAGCTGTTGCATTGCATGTTTTGTTTTATAGATAGATGATAGATATATAGATAGATATGAGGACTGATAGATAGATAGTATCTATCTATCTATCTATCTATCTATCTATCTATCTATCTATCTATCTATCTATCTATCTAATTTGAATTGATGAGGCAGCATTCAGGATAAGGTGAAAGGGTGTTGGACACATTTATTCCCCAGATTATCTGGGGGAATAAACGGATCCAAAACACTTTTACTTTATCCTGAATCATTTCAAATTAGATAGATACTATCTATCTATCTATCTATCTATCTATCTATCTATCTATCTATCTATCTATCTATCTCATATCTGTCTATCTATCTATTATCTATCTATCTATCTATCTATCTCATATATATATATATATATATATATATATATATATATATATATAAAACTATCTAGCTGTCTCTCTGTGATAAGATTTCTTACCAGGTGTGTCTACTGTGATGTTCCCGAACCGTATAGTATAGTTTTCATTAAATACGCAGCACGTCAGCACTGCTACACAGCTAGAGTTCACATATGATTGCTTGGGGTAGACTTGTATCTCCTCACTCCGTGGTAAAGGTACAACATTTACTGTTATATTTTGTGAACTACTCAGGTTACTCTGATACGCCGTACATATGAATATACCTTTGATCAAAATGCAAGGGAAATAGAAACCATTAAAAAAGTAATGTGAGTATATAAAACATTATGCACAGTATATCATTGGCAACGTTATGTTTCATAATTTGAAATAGAGAAGGCAGTTTATGATACATATGATTTAGCACTCTCAAACTTTCTGCAATAGTTCACCTCTGGTGGCAAGGGGTGTACTTAGTGGTTATGGTTCAGTGGTGGGCACACAACTTGGTTAGTTATGGTTCTCTGGTAGGCACATAGCTTAATAGTAACAGTCCTTTGGCGGGTACACAGCTTACTGGTTCCAGTTTTTTGCAGGCACACATTTTGGTGGTTACAGTTCTCTGGCAGGCACACAACTTAGTGGTTACAGGTTTTTGGTGGGTCCTCAGCTTAGTGGTTTTGGTTCTCTAGTGGGCAAACTGTTAAGCGTTTACAGTTTTGTGGTGGGCACACAGCTCAGTAGTTACAGTTCTTTGGTAGGCACACCAATTAGTGGTTAGTTTTATGTCCAGCAAACAGCTGAGTGGATACAGCTTTCTGGCAGGCACACAGTTAGTGGTTACAATACATTGGTGGGCACACAGCTTAGCAGTTATGGTTCATTGGTGGGCGCACAACTTATTCGTTACAGTTTTCTGATGGGCACAAAATCTTGAGGTTTCAGCTTGGAACAGGCCCACTGAGCAACCCAGAGAAACAAGGAAACAAAGGGCTGCTGTAGCTTAGGCTACTTTCACACTTGCGGCAGAGAGATCCGGCAAGCAGTTCCGTCGCCGGAACTGCCTGCCGGATCAGGCAAAATGTATGCTAACTGATGGCATTAGTAAGACTGATCAGGATCCTGATCAGTCTTAAAAATGCCTGATCAGTCGAAAAAATGCATTGAAATGCCGGATCCGTCTTTCCGGTGTCATCCGGCAAAAACGGATCCGGCATTTATTTTTTCACCTTTTTTTCAGTCTGCGCATGCGCATACCGGAACGACGGATCCGGCATTCCGGTATTCTGAATGCCGGATCCGGCACTAATACATTCCTATGGGAAAAAATGCCTGATCCGGCGTTCAGGCAAGTCTTCAGTTTTTTTTAGCCGGAGATAAAACCGTAGCATGCTACGGTTTTCTCTTTTGCCTGATCAGTCAAAACGACTGAACTGAAGACATCCTGATGCAAACTGAACGGATTACTCTCCATTCAGAATGCATGGGGACATACCTGATCAGTTCTTTTCCGGTATAGAGCCCCTGTGACGGAACTCAGCGCCGGAAAAGAACAACGCAAGTGTGAAAGTAGCCTTAGCACAATCCACAGTCTCTGATTTCTTTTGCGTTTAAGAGCAATAGAGCTTCTTATGGCCTTTGGCCCAGGTGCACTAAGTTCAGAACCACTCGAGAACTCCATAGAATTAATCATTCAGAAGGGTAGTGAGAGGGGCTGGAGACCAAGTCATCAGGTAGCCGATATGACAGGTAGCAGCAACATTTCTAACAAAAACCTTTCACTAAATTATTTTTTAGCCCACAATACATCCAAATAAATAAAAAATTACTCAGAAGGTGTTCATGGCCTTTAACAATGGTGCCCAGTTAATAAGGAAACACAGGGCTGTTATAGCTCAGCACAATCCAGTCTCTGGTCTCTGGACTCAAGCAACATGTAGAAGGTAGACTAGCAGTACAATAAATACCCCGTACAGGTGTGGACGTTTAGTGTAATTGAATTATTGTGTTGTGCTATATTGTTTCTTCTTTTACTTTTCACATATACTCATGGGAGAAGGAGCTAACATGAATCGTTTGAATATTTGCATTTTTTTTTATATGTGTACAATATGAAGGAAAATTGATGCATAATTATAGTTGTAGTCGGTGGCCTCTGGAAAGGTTAATTCTTAGTGGCTAGAGTCTGAGAAAGAGATGCCCTAGGAGGTGGAGATGGGTCCTGGGAATTGACAAAAGGGGTTGTCTGCTGCCAAAGGTACGTGACGGTATGACTTAACTCCTTATATACTTCACTCTTAGTCCGGAACCTGTCCGGCACTATGTTCTTGCGCCTGTGTACATTGTGCAGTGTCCTGAAACACACTGCTAGACACTGTAATTGTGTTTCATGGAAATGTGCTTGTGCCTGAGATCCCACAAAGTTGCATAGTGAGGGGGAGGTTCTAACAAACCTCCCAAGGCTGTCTCCACCCTTCTCTCTCTCTAAGAGGAAGGAAGTCACTACAGTACAGTCTGAGGTAGAAGCAACATCTCAGCAGCCATTGTGGAGAATTATCTAGACTCCAGAGATAGTTCCATGTACCAGTCCATAGAAGGGAAAGATTACAGAAGATCCCGGCAACCCAGAGAGGGAGTGAGAATATTGGCAAAGGAAGGTAATTGTCGTTTATCAGTCTCTAGCCTCCTCTGCATTTGGTGGAGAGATTCCAAGCTACCAGCTGTCCACCATAGCCAAAGACAGAAAGGCCACCTGTCAGGAGATAGTATTCCTAGAGAGGATACGGCAACTATTGTGAACCAAAGTATATGACTATACAGTGCAGCAGACATAGTACATCCCTCCAGCCTGGAGAAACCAGAGAGGAAGATTGATTGCTAGAGAGGAAAACAACCCCTTATGCAACTTCTGGGAACTAACCTGAGCCATTGTAGACGCTGTCTTGCTGTAAATGACTTTTGTTCACATTGATGACCTTTGGATCAGCTTCAGTAAAGTACTGGGAATTTGTTAAGAAAATTGGTCTCCTTATTGTCCGAACTCATCACCTACTTGCACCCAAGGGTGTTGGCATCACGAACCTCAGGGACCTTGCCTCCTCTGCACCTAAAATCCATACCTCCAAGAGCACCTCAACCAACATCCGGCAGGAGATCCCTTAACACCAGAGTGTGCCCTGAAGGAATCCGGTGCCATCCTTACACTCGCTGCACGCCGGCCCAGGCAGCTGCAGAAACCCGAGTGCCAACAACTTCTCCCATCGGACCACCACACTCACACATTGCCCCTGTGGTCCCGGTCTCTGCAATTGTCTAGAAACCCATCTTGTCCATGTGCCCAGAAAAGTGCAAGCTTAAAGGAAATGTGTCACCAAAATTTTTATCTGCCAGTTAAAACAAGATAGTAACACATCTCCTTTTTTTCTAATCTGTTTTTATTTTCTGATTGTAGATTTTTTTATTTTATTTCCTGAGCATTATGATGGGAGCGGCTATCTTGCCTGAGCTGTTCTTAACAGCAATTACACAGCATTAAAAAAATTGCTTTATGGCAGCCCCATGGACCATAGACACAATGGTCTGGAGGGGACCTCAGTGACTTCTATAGGAGAGTTTTCTAGGCATGCTCTGTGACCTGTGCAGAGGTCATTGTACAAGGAAAGAATAGATAAGCTCTCACAATCACCTATTGTGAATGGTGGATCCTGTGTTATCTATACACAGAGGTGATATCATTACAGATTGGATTAGAATGACAGATAAGGAGATAACTGCAGTAAAGTGATCTGTACAGACCAAGAAGTGGTGCCAATTATTAGACATAGTGGCCAGTGCAAGAACTACGGTATTTTTAGTTTTAGTTTAAATCTAAAAAGTGACATGGAAAATGAAAAATAATATAAACAAATTATTTAATAATACGTTAAATATAAAATAGTGATTTAAACAGCAGGTCATTTTCTGATGACACATTCCCTTTAACATTCACAGGTAAATGCCAAAGACCTACAAGCTGAACCTGTCAGCTTAAAGGGATTGTCTAAGACAGCTAAAAAGTCAAGAGGCCAGACAGGGTGTAAAAAAAACAAAAAAAAACACAATGATGTAGTCAGAGCATCCCCTTTTGAGCAACATAGTTCTAGTTTCTGCCTCTTTCACGCCCCGCTGGATCGGAAGTGTGATTATACTCCAGAGCTGCACTCACTATTCTGCTGGTGGAGTCTCTGTATACATACACGTGACTGCTGCTGGCACATTAGTGGCCTTTGCAGTGATGTCTGCAGGAACGGCAGCAGACGGCCAAGCCTCATATTAAAACATTAAGTAAAATATGTGTCAGAAATACATGCCAATGGCCATTGGCTGCCATAAGTGAATGATTTGGGAAAAAATAATTTTCATTTTTGCATTTTACTCTGGAGCTGGATTCACAATTCTGCAAGCTTGAGAGCTGAAATCTCCCAAGGTTCCTTGCTTGTTTAGTGTCTGCTTAAAGCTTTCGCAAGTGATTTACAGTCTGGGAAGTATTGTCTTTGCTGATATGGGTGTGTTCGGCAACCAGCTCGATGAACGTTTTCAATGTGATAACTAGCAGAAATGTGATTGCAGCTCTGGAGTATAATCAGCTCTAACGCCATTACAAGATATAAAATGTATGTACCGAGTGATATTACATTGTAAATAAGTGGATGAATGTACCTACCTGACCACCCCATGGTAGCATTAGGTATTGAAAACTTGACACTAGTGGTATTTAATGTACGTGATCTGTTTTTAACATTGCTTGTCGTATCTTTTGCCACCTCTATTCTTTGTACGCTGATATCAGTTATGCAAGTTATATCCAGACCTTTACCTGCAGAAATCTGCGACGCTGCTATTATCTCTATGTTGGCTGTAAAAAAATTAAATAAATACAAGTTGACTTTATCTTTGTCTTTCTTGCTATTTACAGTGAGTGATTTTGGAAGGGGGTAACCCTCATGTAACTTTGTTGCCCCATAAAGCTCATACCAGAGTCCTACCAGGTGCTATGGATCAGGGGGTGACAAGCTGACAAAATGTATAAGAAGGAGAGATAAACAAATATATAGATATTGGATAGATAGATATGAGATAGGATGATATGAGATAGATATGTACTACCCCAGAGTGGTATTACTTTTTCTTCACCCTGCTACCGTCTCTAATGGGCTAAGTCGTCTGTGTATTTATTCCAGGTCCGCTTACATTGCGCATTAATTGTTCTGCCATGTAACTGTTATTTGTTGTATTACATGTTATATTTCTGGTTCACCAGCAGGTGGCAGCGGATATATTGCAGAGAGATCTTTAGATAGAATGGAACTTATCATTTCGTTCTCCCCCTTTTGGGCAGAAGTGGGCTAGTCCCATTTCCTAGCAAGGGAGGGGCAGCAGGAAGTGTCTAGTCAGTCTGAACCAGGGTAGCGTCTGATGCAGGTGTGCCAAGATGTATCAGCGAGAGGAGGCCCCCCTCCTGCAGCAGGAGTCCCACCAGAGGGAAGCAGCTCATGGAGCACCATGACTCCTTCTAGATTTATAGATGGAGTATGACAAGAGGGTCAACAGCCAGGGGTACCCCACTCCAGAGGTACCAGAATCGCTGCAGAGTCCAGCTACCAGACTTAGGCTAGTTTCACACTAGCGGCAGCCTTCTCCGGCAGGCTGTTCTGGCGGGTGAACAGCCTGCCGGATCCGTGCTGCCGCTAGTGCACGCGTGGCGCCAGAGGTCCGCTCCAGCCCAATTGATTATAATGGGGGCGGGCTGGAGTTCCGGCGGCAGCACGGCAAACATGCCGAGAGTAAAACTACGACATATAATCAATGGGGCTGGAGCGGATCTCCGGCTAGTGGCAGCACGGATCTGGCAGGCTGTTCACCTGCCAGAAAAGCCTGCCAGAGAAGGCTGCCGCTAGTGTAAAACTAGCCTAAAGCTGAGTTTAGCCCAGCAGAAAGATAAAGCAGAATATTTAAGTTTGCCTGCCTGTTTATGTCAAAGCCTGCTGAAAGCAAGAGAAACACCACTTCTTGTAAAAATGCAAGTTGATTTAAGAAAAGCTGTTGATCTTTATAAAAGTCTGAACTTGACTATTTCTCCACCTCCACCATTACTCTCCCCTTTATTGCTTCGGAGCCTAACCCTGGGGAGCACCATGACACACAAAAACTATTGGGGCCGCACCACATCACTAGACATTCCTAAAACCTGGGACACGATCAGCCCTGGGGGGCAGCATGTTGCAGATATTAGATAGATATGATAGATGAGATAGATAGATAGATAGATAGATAGATAGATAGATAGATAGATAGATAGATAGATAGATAGATAGATTTGAGTAGATAGATATGAGATGGATGGATAGATAGATGAGACAGATAGATAGATTGATAAATCATCAATATTACAAGACCAGAAAACCCCTATAAATAAATATAATATAGATTCTTACCTCTTTTTATATAGTTAATCGTTATTATTTTTGAATCTCTTGCCCCTTCATTTCTCTGAAAGTTGCAATTGTACTTTTTAGAAGATAAACATCTTTTACTATCTGCAGTCAATGTGTATATTTTGCAGGTTGTGTTTTTGCTTTCCTCCCCTTATAATAGAGATTGAGAGGTGTATAATTAGTCAGTGGTCTTATTTTATCAGAACAAAGTGACCATTATTGCAGTGCATACCACCTTTCAAGACCATGTTATGTTTACATCTAGAATTAAGTTATTGATCCTGAGTTACATCCTGTATTATACTCCAGAGCTGCACTCACTATTCTGCTGGTGGAGTCACTGTGCACATACATTACATTACTTATCCTGGGCTAATCCTGAGTTACATCCCATATTGTACTCCAGAGCTGCACTTACTATTCTGCTGATGGAATCACTGTGTACATACATTGCATTACTTATCCTGTACTGATTCTGAGTTACACACTGTATTATACCCCAGAGCTGCACTCACTATTCTGCTGGTGGAGTCTCTGTGTACATACATTACATTACTTATCCTGTACTGATCCTTAGTTACATACTGTATTATACTCCAGAGCTGCACTCACTATTCTGCTGGTGGAGTTACTGTGTAAATACATGATATTACTTATATCCTATATTATACTCCAGAGCTGCACTCACTATTCTGCTGGTGGAGTCACTGTGTGCATACATTACTTATCCTGTACTGATCCTGAGTCACATTCTGTATTATACTCCAGAGCTGCACTCACTATTATGCTGGTGGAATCACTGTGTACATACATTGCATTACTTATCCTGTACTGATTCTGAGTTGCACACTGTATTATACTCCAGAGCTGCACTGACTATTCTGCTGCTGGAGTCACTGTGTACATGCATTACATTACTTATCCTGTACTGATCCTGAGTTACATACTGTATTATACTCCAGAGCTGCACTCACTATTCTGCTGGTGGAGTTACTGTGTAAATACATGATATTACTTATATCCTGTATTATACTCCAGAGCTGCACTCACTATTCTGCTGGTGGAGTCACTGTGTGCATACATTACTTATCCTGTACTGATCCTGAGTCACAGTCTGTATTATACTCCAGAGCTGCACTCACTATTCTGCTGGTGGAATCACTGTGTACATACATTGCATTACTTATCCTGTACTGATACTGAGTTACACACTGTATTATACTCCAGAGCTGCACTCACTATTCTGCTGCTGGAGTCACTGTGTACATACATGATATTACTTATATCCTGTATTATACTCCAGAGCTGTACTCACTATTCTGCTGGTGGAGTCACTGTGTGCATGTGGTTACCCTTGGAAGCAGACAGCAGTATATTTCCTTCCTGCAGTGAGCCATGTGACTTTAAGAGCGTCTGTCAGCAGATGTTTAGCTATAAAATTGTAGACCTGTTGCTTGTGCACTTGGCAGCTGAAGGCATCTGTGTTGGTCCCATGTTCATATGTGTCTGCATTGCTAAGAAGGATGATGTTTAATTATATGCAAATAAGCCTCTAGGAGCAATGGGGGCGTTACCATTACACCTAGAGGCACTGCTCTCTCTGCAACTGCAGCGCCCTCTGCACTTTGATGGACAGGGCCAGGTGTGATCATGTTTTCACTGCCTGGCCCTTTCAATCAAAGTGAGAGGACGCAGCAGTTGCAGAGAGAGCAGAGCCTCTAGGTGTTGCTCCTAGAGGCTCATTTGCATATAACTAAACATCATCCTTCTCAGCAATGTGGACACATAAGGACATGAGACCAACACAGATGCCTTCAGCTGCCAAGTGCACATGTAACAGTCCATCTAGTGTCACATGTCTAAATCTTTATGCCCTTTAATGGACTGGTTTCCGCTCGCAATTTTTTTTTATTATTAATATGAAGCCAATAGAATCATAAAGTGCTGCAAACATATATGGCTCCCACTAGCTGGAAACATACCACTCATAATCAGGACATACCCCAAAGTTCTACAAATATACCACTCACACTCTGCTCCTGGTACACATGTGTCACCCACTTACTGGAATGCTGGCATGTAACCACCTTGACCCTGGACTCTTGCTGCAGATGTGCCACCCATAACCAGCAAACCAAGCCTCACACATAGGACAAATGCTGCACACACAGGCACAAGCATGTACTCAAATGCACCACTCACACCTAGGATGCATACCACGCATATCTTGTAATGTACCAGTATATCTCTGTATGGATCAGTCGGGGTTAATGATCCTGACTCTGTTCCTGTAGGAAGTTAGGAGATGGACTTAGATCCGCCCCTAGTTCTATCAGTAGTGTGCTAGTGGAGGAAGTGAGAAGAAGCTACACGCTCCTCAGAAAACTAGGCCTTCATCCCAAGGAATCACTACCTCTGAATGATCCCCAGAAAGAAAACCATCTCTACAGCAAAAGAGAAAGGAAATAATCAGGAAGATCCAGAATCTGCATAGCCGAGTACTGGAGTCAGTCAGTAAGGTATTAGCTGTTTAAAGGGGTTGTGCAAGAAAGGAGCTGGGCCTGTATAGTGAAGCTTACTGACCTGCTTCCTGGTGCTTCCTCCCTGCTCCTTCTCCTCCAGGCCTGTGATGCTTTGCTGGGCTCCCTCGCTATCAACATCCGGTTTGACATCACTGCAGCCAATTACTGGCCGTGGCGGAGATCGGATCCCCTTATGTCATGACAAATGTTCACATAATGCAAGGGGATGCGGTCTCTGCTGCGGCCAGTGATTATGGTGATGGCAAACCGCTTGTTGATAGCGTGGGAACCCAGCAGAGCATCGCAAGCCAGGGTAGAAGGAGCAGGGAGGAAGCGCCAGGAAGCAGGTAAGTCATCTTTCCTTTAGAGGTCCGGCCAAGTGAGTGTGTGCGTGTGTGTGGGGGGGGTGCCATTCTTGCACAACCCCTTGTTGTGAGACTTTACTGCGGTGAGAGGGACATTGCTAGGACTCACTTCACCCCTGGACATGGTCTGGTCCACGGTATTTCAAACCTGTACCCCTTGGCTGGGAATTACAGCCACCACGCAAGAACATTATTGCCAGTCTTAGATTCTGCAGAGAGAGACTTTGGAGAGATAGAGGCAAGGAGTACTATTACCCCCATCCTGGCCTATATCCATACTTTGCTATCTCGGAAGAGTTGCACTGAGAATAGTTTGGAACTGTGTTTTGATACCGTTGGATGCACTACAACTCCCATTCTGCAATTCAGTTAAGAGAGACATTTATCGTCCACAACTGGCCTGATTACTGACTCCTGCACCATTCGCCGGCTCCAGCACCGACATCTCATGCCTTGCAGCCATACAAAACGTTACCACCAAGGGCACCCCAACTACCATAAGGTAGGATCTCCAATATCAGGGTGTCTCCCGAGGAAAGAAAGGGTGGGCCCTCCTATCGCTTCCCTGGCCCTAGGTAGTGACTGTGTGAGGAATGCCACTGGGAATGTTTATTGCAGCCAGACCCACTGGCACTCCCATCTTTTGCTCCCACTACTCCAGGGCTTGCAACGTACATGCACCACTGGCCACAAGCCACACACAGAGGACATGTGCCACACACACGTCACGGACAGTGCACTGCACATCAATCAATCATGAATATCAGTTGTTGTTTTTTTAATTTTTTTTTAACCCCATTAGAATCCCTACAGGCTGCAACAGAGACTTGCTCTTCATGCCGCTAATACCTTGCGTTGCAATTAGGCCACACACCTTCGAGCATCGTGAATTTAGCGGCAGCTTTCCAAACAACCCTTTCAGACTCCAGTGTCTTGCTTTATTACCTAGTATTGGTGTGGCCTCAAGGGCCCTGCCACTCTTGGAGCCCCTACTCCACCACACCTTCTGCACAGGCGACATGTCTGCCTCTGAAGTAAAGGGATGAATTTCCTTAGTGATCAATCATCTGATGTAGGTTTTAACTTACCCGGGGCATCTTCAGCCTCCCATGTCACATTAAAGACATCAATGTCCGAACTGCAGCAGGAAATATTCAATTTAGAGCCATCACAGAAGGTTTCAATGTTAGGAGATGCAGTAATTATAATCTTGGAGATATGGACGACAGTGCTCATATTTTTAATCGTTCCATTTATGCTACCAGAACAGTTGTAAGTACCTACAGGTGGTATAAAAGAGGAGTTACTGAATGTTGAAGTACAATAGTAAAGAAGGGGATCGTATGGAGTAACAGATGGACCATAAGCTTAAAGGGTTTCTGTCACCCTGCAAAACTCTTTTTTTTTTTTTGGGCTAGTTAGATTCCTCATAGTGCGATATAGGAGAATATAATAGTCTTACTTACTTTCATGCGGCCGATTCTTTATAAAACGAACTTTTATAATATGTAAATGAGGGCTCTACCAGCAAGTAGGGCGTCTACTTGCTGGTAGCTGCTGCAGAAATCCGCCCCCTCGCCGTGTTGATTGACAGGGCCAGCCGTGATCTCCTCCTCCGGCCGGCCCTGTCAGTAATTCAAAAATCGCACGCCTCGCGTCATTCGGTGCAGGCGCTTTGAGATGAGGAGGCTCGTATCCTCAGCACTCCCTCAGTGCGCCTGCGCCGATGACGTCTTCTCTTTCGGTGATGTCATCGGCGCAGGCGCACTGAGGGAGTGCTGAGGATACGAGCCTCCTCATCTTAGAGCGCCTGCGCCGAATGACGCGAGGTGCGCGATTTTTGAATTACTGACAGGGCCGGCCGGAGGAGGAGATCACGGCTGGCCCTGTCAATCAACACGGCGAGGGGGCGGATTTCTGCAGCAGCTACCAGCAAGTAGACGCCCTACTTGCTGGTAGAGCCCTCATTTACATATTATAAAAGTTCGTTTTATAAAGAATCGGCCGCATGAAAGTAAGTAAGAGCATTATATTCTGCTATATCGCACTATGAGCAACCTAACTATCCAAAAAAAAAATAATGAGTTTTGCAGGGTGACAGAAACCCTTTAAAATGACTCTCCATTCCGAACCTGTCACATATCTGGTGTCCTCTGTTCCTCACAATCCTGCCTCCATTCTGGTCCCTGTCAGATTCCTTCCAAGATGACCACCACCATTTCAGACTTACACTGTAGGAAAGTATAAAATACATGTGCCCTCTTGCCCTTCACAGTGTTTGGATGAACACCGCACCTACATTATGGGCACTTCTCCATCTGAAGGCAGTGGCATGTCTTAGACTTGGAGGCCATTTTGATAGAAATTCGATGTGGGACCAGAGTGGAGAATCAGAAGCAGTCTGGGAGGAATGGAGAGCACCAGGTATGTTGACTGTACATGTGTCCTGTATAATCAAGTTTTAGGTTTGGACTGGTATGTCCATTAAAGGGATGATCCCATGATTAAGGTAAAAAAAGAAAATCAGACATCATATACTACATGACAATCTTTCTAACAAAGCTAGAACCCCCATGCATTGCTCTAGTGGCTCTACTAGATTTATCTCAAGCTGGCAACTCAGTGGGTGGGTCCATTTTGCCGTAGCTCTCTTCCTATTACAGCTCAGGAGGCAGTTGAAGGATAGAACTGAGCATGTGCGTCCACCTCAGCAAGGTGGACAGAGAAATAGGAAAAATAAAAAACAGCAGGTGGTGCTATACAAATACATTTTGTTCAATAGCTGAGAGGATATGCTAAATGTTTAATTTCATGCAATTACAAAAGTATCCAGATCCAGGCTGCTGCATTTCAACAAGCCCAATCCTTCTGTTTTTAAAAGGGTTGTCTTATCTGAGCCAAAGGGGGCATATCGCTAGGATATGCCCTCATTCCCTGATAGATGCAGGTCTCACTGCTGGGACCCGCACCTACAACGAGAACGGAGCCCTGAAAGTGGTGGCTGGAGGACCCTGGTCCGGCCACAACCAAAGGCTCTCCCCATAGAAGTGCATGGGAGCCACTGCACATGACGGACCACAGCTCCCATTCTTTTCTATGGGCTTGACCGAAATAGCAGAGCCAGCGCTCAGCTATTTTCAGTGGCCCCATAAAAATGAATGTAGGGTGGCTGCACATGCGCATTGCACCCTCCACCACTTTCGGGGCTCCGTTTAGGAGATAGGTGCAGGTCCCAGCTGTGGGACCTGCACCTACCAAACAATGGGGCATATCCTAGAGATATGCCCCCATTGTCTCAGATGAGAATACCCACTTAAGGAAGATAAGTCACCGCCAGAGGTGTCTGACATCAGCTTTTCCCCCTCTCACTACTGAGAACACATGCATGCTTGGCCAAGGTCTAAGAGAGGGGGGGGGGGGGATCTAAAGTGTATTACCAGCCTTAAACACAGCTATAACGTGCCACTATTAGGGCGTGATTTTAATACCTTGGCAATAAAGCGTAAACTATGGAGGAGCTCAATGGCGCCCCCTTTCTGGCTGAATGATTTGTTTCCTGGTAATGTGTTGGCTGCACTCACCGGCATCAGTCCCTGTAAGATCCTTCACCCTCAGCTGGTATAAAACCGTTGATCCTTGTTTCGTGAAGTAAGTTGTATACTTGGAATCATCTGAAATCTTTGTAGAATTGTGATACCAGGTCACGTTCACGACTGCGCCGAAGTTACATGTGATCATTCCTGTGTCTCCTAAGAAAATTGGGTCTGGAGACACTTTGATATTTGGCATTTCTGTGAAGGCAAAGAAAAGGAGAGACGACTTTCAGTCTTGTGCAGGAGGACGTTCCTTATAATATTATTCGTTACATAGTGACAACATATTCTGCAGCTCTTTACAATCAGACATTACTGAGTAAGGGCCCATTCACACGACTGTATATTTGAGTCTGCATCAGTTTTGCAATTTTGTGGATTGCATGTGGACCCATTAATTTCAATGGGGCCGCAAAAAATGTGGACAGCACACTGTGTGCAGTCCACATCCGTACTTCTGTTCCGCGGCCCCGCAAAAAAGATAGAACATGTCCTATTCTTGTCCGCAATTGCAGAACACACAAGCATGGGCGTCCGCAGGAAGGGGCCCTGGAAATCTGTGAACTGAGTTCTGTCTCTGCTCTGCTCTGCAGCACTGGCGGATCCAGGGGGGGGGCAACGGGGCAATTGCCCCCCCCCCCCGAGTTGCTCAGAAGTGGGGGGGGGGCGGCGGGGGGGCACAGGGAGATGAACACTTCCAAGCGTTCATCTCCATAGTCATCTGTATCGCTGTCCTCAGGACAGCGATACAGATGACTGTGCTGAGGCAGGGGAGGGAGAGGCGTGTCCCTTTCCCTTCCTCTGATAGGCTGCCGGCCTAGTGCCTGCAGCCTATCAGAGGCCGGCGCAGGCGGCGCGATGACGTCAACTCGCCGCCTGAGCCGTACAGCGCGGGACACAGGCCGGAAGAGGCCTGCATCGCATCGCTGCCAAGGAGGTAAGTATAAGTGTTTATTTATTTTTGTGTACAATACTGGTGGCTACTGGCACATAATGGGGGTCTCTGGCTACTGGCACATAATGGGGAGCTCTGGCTACTGGCACATAATGGGGGGCTCTGGCTACTGGCACATAATGGGGGGCTCTGGCTACTGGCACATAATGGGGGTCTCTGGCTACTGGCACATAATGGGGGGCTGTCATTACTGGCACATAATGGGGGGGCTGTCATTACTGACACATAATGGGGGGGCTGTCATTACTGACACATAATGGGGGGCTGTCATTACTGGCACATAATGGGGGCTGTCATTACTGGCACATAATGGGGGGCTGTCATTACTGGCACATAATGGGGGGCTGTCATTACTGGCACATAATGGGGGGCTGTCATTACTGGTACATAATGGGGGCTGTCATTACTGGCACAAGGGGGGGCTGTCATTACTGGCACATGATGGGGGGCTGTTATTACTGGCACATGATGGCGGGGCTGTTATTACTGGCACATTATTGGGGGCACTATATGGGCATCTACTGAGGCCACAAAGAAGGGGTATTTTATATGGGGGGTTCTGTACAGTAGAATTTTATACTGGGACACATTATGGTGGGTACTATGAGGAAGGGGGGAAAGGAGTACTATGGGGTCATCTACGGGGGGCACTAAGAAGGGGCATTTTATACTTGCAAATTATGGGGGACACTGAGGGCATCTACTGGGGCATTTTATACTGGTACATTATGGGGGGCACTAGGAGGAAGGGGGGAGAGGAGCACTATGGGGGCACTGTATAGGGGTATTTTATACTGGCACATTATGGGGGCACTATGGGGACATTAGCTCAACTGGGGGCATTACAAGGGGGTATTTTTTGCACTGTCTATTATAAGGAGAATTATTTCTACTGGGGCGGACATTATGGTGGGCTTTATTACTCCCCCATGGTATGATCCCCTAGTAGCAGCACCAGCCTCTCTCTGCTCTGCTATCTCTCTGCCCCTTCTCCAAATCCTTATTATGAAATCTTTCTCATTAGGATAAAACACAACATCAGCTCCGCCGAGCCCCCCAGCCAAGTGTGGAAGTGGTGTCCGAGATCCCCAAGGGCCAAGCCAAGTAACTGTAAGTTTTCATGTGAAATATGTTTGTTATACACATATAGCCTACACTGTGCCACACAATATACAGTATACCGCTACACTGTGTAGTCTGTTCTATAAGCACCATTGTTTTGTGGCAGCGGACAGAAAATAATCTGGAAGTGCCCCTCCCGAGACCAGGCTCTGGATCCGCCACTGCCTGCAGCTCATGCGTTATTATACTTTGTGATAATGAATATGCCCCTCCCCTTCATTACATTCTCAGAAACAAGCAAAGCATGGATGTCAATAAAATTATGCCCCCTCCCCCCGGAAAAATTTCTGCGGACGCTCATGCACACAAGGCTGGTATCCGTGGTTTGCGGATCCGCAATTCGTGGACCGCAGAAATGGATACGCTCATCTGAATGAGCCCTAACAAGGTAATTAACAATTCTGACAACAGGAATGAGGTCCCTGCTCCCAAGAGCTTACAATCTTACTGCATGAACCAGTCAACAGCCACTTAAAATAATGTAAAGATAGAGATTCACTTTAAAGTTTACTGGTGTTGTACTGTATGTTAAAGGGGTTGTCCAGCATTAGCAAAACACACCAGTTTTTTCCCAAAAACAGCACAACTTATGTGTATGGATATGTCTGGTACTGCAGCGTGGATCCATTTGAGTCAAGTGGGAGAGCTATAATACAGCACACAACGTGTGGACATGGGTGGTCACGGACAACACCTTTAAATAGCATAGAGTATTAATGCATCTTAATGGATATTTGCTTAGCACTTCACATGACTCCTCTATGACATGGCACCTATTGAAGTCCTTGGGCATCCAGGTATCACGATGGTGGTTGGGTCTATCTGCTCTTGCTAATGGATTCCCTATGTCTGCACTTAGCCTTGACCTCAAAGCCCAACTCCCCTGAAAAAAAGAGAATTCAGGTGAAGTCAATCTCAATACATCCATACCATCATGTCTGGAGGTCCAGGAAGTTGAGATATAAGGAACTGTCTTTTGGGGTCGTCACGTTGTAGAGCTGATTAATTATTTGTATCTACCTGGGTAACATGAAGGGAACATTGCGGACCACAATTTAATCTAATCTCACA
Organism: Bufo bufo; assembly: GCF_905171765.1. Taxonomy (NCBI): domain Eukaryota; kingdom Metazoa; phylum Chordata; class Amphibia; order Anura; family Bufonidae; genus Bufo; species Bufo bufo. The sequence continues at coordinate 59,866,153 of NC_053392.1, forward strand.
GAGCCACTATGTTGCTTGTCAGGTCCTTGGTGACTACAGGCACTACTGAATATGCCTGCTCATCAGGGGCTTGCAGAGAAGAAGCTGGTGGTGAGGAAACAGAGTTATTAAAGGGGTTTCATCTGGGGTCAGAATTTTGGGATCTCAGGGGTGAATATTGGGGTTTGGTCTGGGGTTTAAATACTGTATATTGGGGTCAGGGGTCTGAATATTGGGTCTATACTGGGGTATGAGTTATGGGTTTGATCTAGAGGTCAGAATTTTGTGGTCTCTAAAAATGTCATGTTCTGGTCCTTCTGATGGATCCGTTAAAAGATCGGATAGTTTGGCTTCTGTTTACTTCCGTTCATACCCATTTTTGTCAATTGTTAGCATTTCCACTTTTTTTGTTCTCCACCCTTTTCTCACAACATAAAAAAAGAGTGTAGAACTTTTCAGAGAGTTATCTTTCTTCTCCACAAAGAAGAATTTCATCGGGTTTGAAGATGTTTCAAGCCCATCTACTGTTTTCTTTGGATCATTTGATCCTGCAAATGTAAAGGAGAAGGATGGCCAGGGCAGGATTTCAATGCCACTATTGGTTATATCTAGTAACCTCTTCAAGGATGAGCCGTGGTGTCTTCTACATGTTTTACAAGGAACTTCAAAACCACCCAGACAAGTTTTGCAACATCTTTCACATGTCAATCTTCAATAACTTTCTACAGAGACTTGACAGATGAAACACCCGATTCTGTAGGAGTGTCATCCAAGAAGATAGACTTAAGGCCACACTAGGATAGTAATCCTTTTCTTATCATTTATGCACCTTACAGTACATAGCTATGACAGTAAACTATTGTCCATCTTTTAAAAATGTTTTTTATTTTTTTTAAATGCTGCATACTTGGGTTAATTTCATTAAATGCTCTTATCCCCTTTCCTATTCACCCCAGGACATACATGCATCTGTTGTGGCTTTTTAATGTCTCTCTCACTTTGATGTATTTAATGCAGTGTTATCTTATTTTATAAATGGGTTAATTAATTTTTGTTCCCTTTCAGATTTCACACTACAGGAGAGATTTTCTCAATTTTCACCTCCAGTTCCGACTTGGAAAATCTACCATCTCATACATTGTAAGGGACACCTGTTGGAATAGACGTCATCTTCTACATGAAGGATACATTCCCTATCCATTCCCCCAGCACTGGGTTAACGTTTCTGTAAAATGTTGTTACCCAGTTCCCAAGATGTCTTGGGGCATCTGATAACAAACACATTAGGATTCTGAAGCCTCCGAGGAGCAGATCTTAATTTTTTAACTATAAAAAATATTTCTCCATTGTTTTCCTGGCAATTGCAAATACAGTACAAAGGTTCATGGCTGTAGACATCGAGACCTAAAAGACGAAAAATGACTCCCATGTATTAAAAAAAACTGTACCATGAGAAGTCAGCTGTATTTCGGGAACTTCAGACTGCCAGAAGCAAGGTCACATCCTAGAATTATAGAGCCCAACATGACTTTGATGTGGTGGCTGCCGAGGCATTCTAAATATGTTAGAAGAACCTGATCAAGCCCTATGCCAGTCAGGGTCTAAGTAATAAAAAACGCATTTCAATTACCGCTAAACCGAAGCCTGAAGCCTGGAGTGTGCATTTGGCATACTTTGTCTTCCTTTTTTTACAATTTATGTACTATTGTTCGTCATTTTTCTAAGGTTCTTGTGATGTTTTCTCCTTTATTTACTTTTTGAAATTAAAAAATGTTAAACTGTTATATTTTTTCTTGACATAAAATTGTATATTGATGTATTATCCTTTGGACACATCATCAGTGCCAGATCTTGGCCGGATGATCACCTGTTGTGTTGCTTTATGGTGTATGGATCTGTATAGTTGAGTTTGTGATTTCTAGTGCACAATGAGGTATCTCCTGAGAAACGAGATTCATCTCATTAGGGGAAGTGACTCCCTATGAGTCACAATCTGACTTTTTACCAAGCCTTGGGACATAACAAGGGAAAATAGCCAGGCCAGATATCCATCCTATCCATCCATAGATACCTGTTTCGGAGTGCTTGTCTTTCGGAGTCACGTCTGGCATGCTGATGTCAGCAGTCATGTGACGTTGAACGTGTCATGTGACCAGGAAGAGAGTTGCCAACTGGGCGTTACCAGTTGGGATGTGTTCCTGCACAGCCTAACACTGTCCACTTAGTGCAGCCTATGTAGGAACACCTTCCTCCCTCAAAATGGTAATACATGTTGGAATACTAGAAGAATGGCACACACAACACAGAGTATGAAAAAATGCTTCAGGATGGTCATTTCAATTATTTACTAAAATAGACATGTCATATAGTGACAGGTCAGCTTTGAATGGAGGTGTTCGCTCGACAGGTGCTTTTTATGGTTTAAGGATAGGTGATCAATATCAGGTGCGGAGGATCGATCCCCCAACGATCACCTGTTTTCAGCAACCACTATCGCTGGGCCATGCTTCCTAGCGACTGTCAATGTTTTACTGTAAATATGTAAAGGCAAAAATACAAAAACAAATGTAAAGTATAAATGAAATAATACATTTTTTTAAATGATACATTTTTGGCAAGAAAAAGTCATAAAAAATAAAGCAGAAACTGAAAATAAACTAATCACAATTTTTTTTATTTATTTAAAGTAAAACTATTCTCAATGTTCAAGAGGTTAGGGGAAGGACATGTTGGACTGTGTATCAGTGCTGGACACCCTGGCTCTGGTGTTGGGGTCAAGCAGATGACTCAAAAATTGAGTCACTTGGTGTGTTATACCCTGCAGGACTTGAAGGGTTGAGAGTATGGAGAGGGTAGGGTTGAGAAAAGGAAGGTTATTGACAGTATCATGGAGCTGATGGAGAATGGAAAAAGGAAGTGGTGGAAAAAGTGAAGGAAAAGAAGAGGAAGCTAAAGCCTGAGAATGAGAAAGAGTGGCGTGAGTGGTAGAAAACTGCTGGTCTTGGGGATTGGTCTGTGACCACAGTTGGGCATTGGAAGGGATATAGGACAGGAGGAGGTAAAGGAATGGGAGATACGATTGGATTTGGGAATATGATTGAGTTGCGGATAAGGACTGGGTTGGGGGATAGGTCTGTAATATAGAAAAAATGGCAATGGGGATAGGACTGGGTTTGGGGGAAAATGTGTTGGTGGAGAGGTTTGAGTTGTAGGCTGTATCTGGGTTGTGGGATAGAACTGTGTTTTTGGGTTGGTTCTAGGAGGGGGGAGAAGAATGGGATATATGCCCTGAGCAAGAGTGCCTGCTGACAAAGTTTTTCCCTAGTGACATTTGGTCAATCCAAGGAGTCAGAATAAGGACAAACTGTTCATTCCATGTAAGGGTATCGATCTCCAAGTTTTGATGTTTTTTCCAGAAACACATTTAACTCCAAGCATAAAATTAAAAACCATACAAAGAATAAAAACTAATTTCAAAAACAATTTGTTGGTCATAATGGTTGAATGACTATATTATACAGGGAGTGCAGAATTATTAGGCAAGTTGTATTTTTGAGGATTAATTTTATTATTGAACAACAACCATGTTCTCAATGAACCCAAAAAACTCATTAATATCAAAGCTGAATATTTTTGGAAGTAGTTTTTAGTTTGTTTTTAGTTTTAGCTATTTTAGGGGGATATCTGTGTGTGCAGGTGACTATTACTGTGCATAATTATTAGGCAACTTAACAAAAAACAAATATATACCCATTTCAATTAATTATTTTTACCAGTGAAACCAATATAACATCTCAACATTCACAATTTTACATTTCTGACATTCAAAAACAAAACAAAAACAAATCAGTGACCAATATAGCCACCTTTCTTTGCAAGGACACTCAAAAGCCTGCCATCCATGGATTCTGTCAGTGTTTTGATCTGTTCACCATCAACATTGCGTGCAGCAGCAACCACAGCCTCCCAGACACTGTTCAGAGAGGTGTACTGTTTTCCCTCCTTGTAAATCTCACATTTGATGATGGACCACAGGTTCTCAATGGGGTTCAGATCAGGTGAACAAGGAGGCCATGTCATTAGATTTTCTTCTTTTATACCATTTCTTGCCAGCCACGCTGTGGAGTACTTGGACGCGTGTGATGGATCATTGTCCTGCATGAAAATCATGTTTTTCTTGAAGGATGCAGACTTCTTCCTGTACCACTGCTTGAAGAAGGTGTCTTCCAGAAACTGGCAGTAGGACTGGGAGTTGAGCTTGACTCCATCCTCAACCCGAAAAGGCCCCACAAGCTCATCTTTGATGATACCAGCCCAAACCAGTACTCCACCTCCACCTTGCTGGCGTCTGAGTCGGACTGGAGCTCTCTGCCCTTTACCAATCCAGCCACGGGCCCATCCATCTGGCCCATCAAGACTCACTCTCATTTCATCAGTCCGTAAAAGTCTTGAGATATTTCTTGGCCCAGTCTTGACGTTTCAGCTTGTGTGTCTTGTTCAGTGGTGGTCGTCTTTCAGCCTTTCTTACCTTGGCCATGTCTCTGAGTATTGCACACCTTGTGCTTTTGGGCACTCCAGTGATGTTGCAGCTCTGAAATATGGCCAAACTGGTTTCCAGTGGCATCTTGGCAGCTGCACGCTTGACTTTTCTCAGTTCATAGGCAGTTATTTTGCGCCTTGGTTTTTCCACACGCTTCTTGCGACCCTGTTGACTATTTTGAATGAAACGCTTGATTGTTCGATGATCACGCTTCAGAAGCTTTGCAATTTGAAGAGTGCTGCATCCCTCTGCAAGATATCTCACTATTTTTGACTTTTCTGAGCCTGTCAAGTCCTTCTTTTGACCCATTTTGCCAAAGGAAAGGAAGTTGCCTAATAATTATGCACACCTAATATAGGGTGTTGATGTCATTAGACCACACCCCTTCTCATTACAGAGATGCACATCACCTAATATGCTTAATTGGTAGTAGGCTTTCGAGCCTATACAGCTTGGAGTAAGACAACATGCATAAAGAGGAGGATGTGGTCAAAATACTCATTTGCCTAATAATTCTGCACGCAGTGTATAACTTAAAGGGTATCTGTCAGCAGATTTGTACCTATGAAACTGGGTGGTGACCTGTTACATGTGTGCTTGGCAGCAGAAGACATCTGTGTTGGTCCCATGTTCATATGTGCCCGCATTACTGAGAAAAATTATATATTAATATATGCAAATGAGCCTCTAGGTGCATTGGGGGAATTGCCATTATACCTAGAGGCTCTGCTCTCTCTGCAACTGCCACATCCTCTGCAGGACCAGGCAGTGAAAACGTCATCATGCCTGGACCTGTCAATTAAAGTGCAGAGGGCGCATATGAATATGGGACCAACACAGAAGTATTCAGCTGCCAAGTGCACATGTAACAGGTCAGACAGGTTCATAGGTACATGTAACGGATCACCTGGCACCCTGACCGGGTACCTTCGTTGATGGATGCTCCTAGCGCTTCCCGAGGACTCCAAGCACTCCACTCTACACCAAAACCACCACAGGAACAAGGAACAGGAACAGCTCTTACAAGAGCTAGGGGTTATAGCCAGGGGAATATAGCAAATCTTCAGCGTATAGCAATCCCCACACACATGAGACAAGGCTCTCTCTTGAAGGTAAAACAGGAACTCACTTTATTGAAGATCAACTCAGTATATATACAGTTCAAGAAGTCTAACAACATAACGCAATCAACCATGAACAACATGCAAACAGACATCTTCACCCCCTCCATAATGAATGAATAGGGAGAAAGGAGACACATGTGATGGGATTATCTCCTGAGTGTATCATAGGGTGATCTACTCATCTAGGAGTCGGCTTTCTTAATCGCATCACTAACACAATCAGTGGGAGTCTCAGTGCAGAGTTAACCCTTTTTGTGTTGCTGAATCCACACCATGCCTTTTTAATGGGCAATAGGAAATATGTGGCATATCAATTCCACACATAAATCAGGGTTCATAGTTCCTTGTAACCCCAAAAGGTCTGAGGGGGTCTCCATAGTTCTGGGTCCATAGTCTGTAGGAAGGAGGCTGGCAACCAGGCTTCTCCAATGCAATGTGGCGAGATTGGTCTCGTCACATCTCTCCCCTTTTCCAAACAGACTAAGGGTATCTGACTTCCTGCCAGTCAGTGCCCTTGTTAGTCCAGCAGCCCACCAACAAAACAGAAACAGCAGTACAGCCCACTCACAATAAATGGTTACTACACCTGAGCAAGGGAGAAACTTGTCCATGTCCAGATGCCTCACCATGGCTGTGTGGGGGACTGGTAGACTGCCTTGGTGGGTTGCTGAGTGGGCATAGACCAGCGGTACTTTGCCCTGGTGCCAGCGCTACCACGGAAGAAGCCTGGTAGGAGCCTGGTTGTTGGAGGGGCAGACGACTGTCTCCCCTTTGGATACCCAGCTCTGCTGCTGGAGGGGGAGACCGATTGTCTCCCCTTTGGCTAAACAGCCCTGTTGCTGGGGGACAGGACCAACTGTCCCAACCCCCTGTGCTGTGAGTGCAGAGACCACGGTCCCATTTGCACTGTTGTGGGGCTTACTGTCTCCCCCTGGTACTTTAAGCTGCTGCTGGGGAGAGGGGGTAACAAGCTCCTCTCCCATACATACTTCCAACCGCTGGGAAGGGCGACCGACCGTCTCCCTCCCAATACAGTGTCCTGCTGCTGGGGAAAGGAGACTGGCTCTCTATTCCCTGCTGGACCCTCTGCCGCTGGGGTTGGAGGACAAAGCTTTCCTCGCCCAATAAAACACTCTGCTGCTGGGGAACAGGACCGACTGTCTCTGCCCCCTGTAACTCAGCCTGCTGCTGGGGAATGGAGACTGGGCTCCCAATTCCCAATAAATCACATTGCCGCTGGGGAGAGGGGGTAGCAAGCTCCTCTCCCATACATCCTTCCAGCCTCTGGGGAGGGAGACCAATTGTCTCCGCTCCCAATACAGTGTCCTGTTGCTGGGGAAAGGAGATTTGGCTCTCTATTCCCTGTAGGTCACTCTGCCGCTGGGGGACAGGACCGACTGTCTCTGCCCCCTGTAACTCAGCCTGCTGCTGGGGAATGGAGACTGGGCTCCCAATTCCCTGCAGGACCGGTGGAGAGACCTCTGTCCCATCTCCACCGGCCCCCTGGGGTTCTTCCCCGTAAACCTCCACAATATCTTCCCAGCTGAAGGGGTCTGGCTCTGTCACTCTGCTCTCCTGATGAGCCTTCTCACTGGAGTGGAACAGCTGCTGGTAGTCCTGTTCCAGCTCCATCTCCCGGGTCACCAGGTGGACCAGGTCCTGCTCAATCTCATGAGTGTCGTCCCAGTCATACCTGCTCTCCCTCCATTCAAAGAGATCACGGAACTGGGCTTGTGTAGGGCTCCCAAACTCCATCTCTGAAAAAGTCTCCCATAACAAGCCAAGACCATTAAACTCCTCTCCCTCTGGCTTGTCATGCTCAGCTGTCCTGGGTAGGTACTGTGCCCCATACCACCAGAGCGCCTGGTAGGCATCTTCCAGCCACAACTCCTGCCATACTATGTGTTCCAATTTCTTTACCCATTCCTCCCGGGGCTGCTCTCCCAGGAAGGGCATCCGCAGGGCTACTCGCTTCTGCAACCGCTTGTCTTCCGTGGGGAGTCTCTCGTCCCGCAGATACTCCACAATACCCAGTGCCTGGTACCAGATGCCTTTACGGACTGCATCTCGGTCATCCATGACACCCTCATCGTACTCCCCTGCTGTTTCCATTCTGTTGCTCTTAGGGTCACTGTACTGGGACATGCGTTGCCCCCAGCTTGTAAATCCACGAAATGGTGTCTCCTGTAGCTGTCCCTCTGGCTGTGGGAACGATCCCGCCGCTTGCCACCAATGTAACGGATCACCTGGCACCCCGACCGGGTACCTTCATTGATGGATGCTCCTAGCGCTTCCCGAGCATCCAAGCACTCCGCTCTATACCAAAACCACCACAGGAACAAGGAACAGGAACAGCTCTTACAAGAGCTAGGGGTTATAGCCAGGGGAGTATAGCAAATCTTCAGCGTATAGCAATCCCCACACACATGAGACAAGGCTCTCTCTTGAAGGTAAAACAGGAACTCATTTTATTGAAGATCAACTCAGTATATACACAGTTCAAGAAGTCTAACAACATAACGCAATCAACCATGAACAACATGCAAACAGACATCTTCACCCCCTCCATAATGAATGAATAGGGAGAAAGGAGACACATGTGATGGGATTATCTCCTGAGTGTATTATAGGGTGATCTACTCATCTAGGAGTCGGCTTTCTTAATCGCATCACTAACACAATCAGTGGGAGTCTCAGTGCAGAGTTAACCCTTTTTGTGTTGCTGAATCCACACTATGTGGCATATCAATTCCACACATAAATCAGGGTTCATAGTTCCTTGTAACCCCAAAAGGTCTGAGGGGGTCTCCATAGTTCTGGGTCCATAGTCTGTAGGAAGGAGGCTGGCAACCAGGCTTCTCCAATGCAATGTGGCGAGAATGGTCTCGTCACAGTACAAATCTGCTGACAGATGCCCCTTAATAAAAATGTAATGTTATAAATTTATAGAAAACAATTCCAAAAATTTTAAATTGCAGTACAAAACCAAAAAATTAAAAAACTATTAAAAAAAATATTCTCACATTATGTAAAATTTTAAAAAAGTGAAAATCATTGAAAAGTGTATAAATATATTATACATGTAAATACAATTCTACTTAGAACAAAAGAAATTACCAAATTAATTTATAAAGATGACTAACAACATACCATCATTCATGATATTACACACACTGCCTACACTAAAATCATTAACCCCCCTACCCCAGCAGTACTTACCACAAGTTTTCATGTTGCTATGATGATTCACCTCCGAGGAGTTTTCTGGGCTCCACTTCATCAGAAAAAAAAACTAAATGCAGTGGCACTGCTTTCAGATGACCGTCATGTGGTATTCAGAGCTCAGTTTGATCACTTGAGGTCACTACTCACTAGGTCATTTCAGAATGCTAGTTTGTGCAGGCTCATTAAAACAAACAGATCGGTTAAATGCAAATAAGTCCTGCAGATAGAATTTTTCCTTTTGTCTTAAGCATGACGTAACAGACGCAAACTGAGCACAGGATGATGAAAGCGTTCCTTTCCAATTTTCTCTTGTTCAATGGAACAGACTAACAGAAAGGCTGATATGGGCTCAGCCAGGTCCTTATCGTGAGAACAATATCTCGCGATAGGGAATATCTGCAGGCAGACCCTGCCCAATGGCAAGATAATCCCCAACAAACCCCACCCCATAACAAGCCATTCCATAGTTGCCAACAGTTCTGACTTTTACGTTTACACTAAAGGGAAGACAGACAAACCATAGCAACAGTCTTTTAAGGTACCAGTGGAAAGGGACAGAGGACATTAATGAAAGCTGTTATTATAAGGTAATTACAGATCTTTTGGAAATCATTGACTGACTAAATCAGGTATACGGTATACATGCCTAGCTCTAATAAACTAGCAAATAATAAAATATATGAACGTTACACTTTAACAACTACTGTATGCTTTACTGGACGACATGTCATTACTTATGGGTGCTGGTGGACCAACAAGGCTAGGACCTCGCCTAATTAAAAAAATTTGTATACTAGAATTTTTTTTTAAATGTAAACCCCTGACACAACCATTGACCACACACATTCAATAACTGTCCGATAAACAATGAATTGACTGAGGTCTATTCCTATTGATTCCTCATGTCCTTGGGGGGAGATAAGCAACTTGTCGACATATATGGTGACACTTATCTCCTGCCAAGTGGAAATGTTCAAAGCAGGTAAACTAAATAGGATATTGCAGATCTGATGATTGTCTTACTTTTGCAGTATTTCTGCAGTGGAAGTGTGGTGTTACATGCGCACTCTGTGTCAGTACACAGCCCAGATGTCCATAGACACTGGTAGTCCTTCCTACAGCTGCATGCAGCTACAGATCCGCTCAGATTGCAGGCTGAAAGAATAAAAACGGAAAAACGTGAAATAGACACGGTAGAACTTAGCAAATGAGTCTGAAAATTTGTATAGAGCTGCTCTTTATCACAGCTGAGTGTTTGTTGCAGTTGTATGCAGTCAAGACTATCCTCTGAGATAAAGAGGTTGGCTAAATTTTCTTGTATGTACAGTTGTAAGAAAAAGTATGTGAACCCTTTGGAATGATATGGATTTCTGCACAAATTGGTCATAAAATGTGATCTGATCTTCACAACAATAGACAATCACAGTCTGCTTAAACTAATAACACACAAAGAATTAAATGTTACCATGTTTTTATTGAACACACCATGTAAACATTCACAGTGCAGGTGGAAAAAGTATGTGAACCCTTGGATTTAATAACTGGTTGAACCTCCTTTGGCAGCAATAACTTCAACCAAACGTTTCCTGTAGTTGCAGATCAGACGTGCACAACGGTCAGGAGTAATTCTTGACCATTCCTCTTTACAGAACTGTCTCAGTTCAGCAATTTTCTTGGGATGTCTGGTGTGAATCGCTTTCTTGAGATCATGCCACAGCATCTCAATCGGGTTGAGGTCAGGACTCTGACTGGTCCACTCCAGAAGGCGTATTTTCTTCTGTTTAAACCATTCTGTTGTTGATTTACTTCTATGCTTTAGGTCGTTGTCCTGCTGCAACACCCATCTTCTGTTGAGCTTCAGCTGGTGGACAGATGGCCTTAAGTTCTCCTGCAAAAAATGTCTTGAAAAACTTGGGAATTCATTTCATATTTCCTTTGATGATAGCAATCCGTCCAGTGCCTGACGCAGCAAAGCAGCCACAAACCATGATGCCCCCACCACCATACTTCACAGTTGGGATGAGGTTTTGATGTTTGTGTGCTGTGCCTCTTTGTCTCCACACATAGTGTTGTGTGTTTTTTCCAAACAACTCAACTTTGGTTTCATCTGTCCACAGAATATTTTGCCAGTACTGCTGTGGAACATCCAGGTGCTCTTGTGCAAACTGTAAACGTGCAGCAATGTTTTTTTTGGACAGCAGTGGCTTCCTCTGTGGTACCCTCCCATGAAATCCATTCTTGTTTAGTGTTTTACGTATCGTAGATTCGCTAACAGGGATGTTAGCATATGCCAGAGACTTTTGTAAGTCTTTAGCTGACACTCTAGGATTCTTCTTCACCTCATTGAGCAGTCTGCGCTGTGCTCTTGCAGTCATCTTTACAGGACGGCCACTCCTAGGGAGAGTAGCAGCAGTGCTGAACTTTCTCCATTTATCGACAATTTGTCTTACCGTGGACTGATGAACAGCAAGGCTTTTGGAGATACTTTATAACCCTTTCCAGCTTTATGCAAGTCAACAATTCTTAATCGTAGGTCTTCTGAGAGTTCTTTTGTGCGAGGCATCATTCACATCAGGCAATGCTTCTTGTGAAAAGCAAACCCAGAACTGGTGTGTGTTTTTTATAGGGCAGGGCAGCTGTAACCAACACCTCCAATCTCATCTCATTGATTGGACTCCAGTTGGCTGACACCTCACTCCAATTAGCTCTTGGAGATGTCATTAGTCTAGGGGTTCACATACTTTTTCCACCTGCACTGTGAATGTTTATATGGTGTGTTCAATAAAAACATGGTAACATTTAATTATTTGTGTGTTATTAGTTTAAGCAGACTGTGATTGTCTATTGTTGTGATTTAGATGAAGATCAGATCACATTTTACGACCAATTTGTGCAGAAATCCATATCATTCCAAAGGGTTCACATACTTTTTCTTGCAACTGTATATATTATACCAAACTGGAGGCAGCATGTTTGTGCAGCTGCTAGTGCAGCCTTCTGGATGTAAACAAGAATGTTCCCATTCACTGACAGGTAGCAGAGATCTTACGTTGTCAAAACTGAAAAGATTGTTTAACTCTTTAAAATGAGCCAGAGATATAGTGTTAGTGCTATGTATTTTCTTCAATAATGCTCTGATTCCCTATGACACAGATACTATCAATGACTCCAGCTTAGCTGCATTGTCTGTTGGAGTCTGAAGGTAGTCTGAAATTCCCCTCCTTATATGAACTTGGACAATCATGACATACCTAACAGGTATGTTATTTTAGCACATTAACTTTTGTTGGTCCAAGGAACAACATTTAAGTGTATGGTGGGACCCACAGCGATCAAGAGAATGGGAGTCCTCTGATGTGAATGGAACGGTAGTCCACATAAGTGACCGCTGCTTTATTCACCTCTCTGGGACTGACGGAGATTGATGAGCTGTACTTGTCAGTCCTATGAATAAGGCGGTGGTCACTAATGCTGTATTGCAGGGATGGCCAACCTGCGGCTCTCTAGCTGTTGTAAAACTACAACTCCCACCATGCCCTGCTGTAGGCTAATAGCTGTAGGCACTCTGGGCATGCTGGGAGATGTAGTTTTGCAACAGCTGGAGAGCCGCAGATTGGCCATTCCTGCTCTATTGCTTCATTTATGCAGGGGACTTAGGGACCCCTCCTATCCATGGGTCAACCCCTTTAAAGGGGGATCCCGCAATTCTGCTTTAATATGTCAGAATGTGGAAAATAAGTTTGGTAAGGTCCATAGACTCCCCTACACCCCACCAACTATGAGACTCACCTGGAAAGACATCTACACTGGATATCGTAATCAGTTGACCGAGCGACAAGTCCTTCAGACTTGTCTCCAGTAAGTTTCTGATAGCTGCCGCCATGCTGAAATCCGGAAAACTTAGTTCAATGTCAGCCTCAAAGTCTGCAGGAAGGTCAGTGGCTGGAAGAACACAAATAAGTCATTTTCTGATGTAAAAAAAATAAATCACTATTTTTGGCACATGCCCTAGTTGCCTCTTTTATTTCCCCCGAGGATAGGCATGAGGGGACATAGCTAAAAATGCATCATTTGTAAAGGGACCTGGTTTGAGGTGACCCCAACATTACAGAGGATCCCCTGGACACTGTAAGGTGTCACCATGCGTTGCTGCACTCCGGAGGGGATGGCAAAGTGTGGTACTGCACAATGGTAAATAAGTCCAGAGGGTCAGGGTTTGTAGTAAACCAGTGTGCTTCTTTACTGGTGGACCTCAAGTGCAAAACAGTACAGACGAGGCACAGAGCTGGCTTCTTCAGTCTTCTCCCAGGTAGAAGAAGGTTCTGGTCTGAGGAGAGGCCTGAACTAGCTGTCTCTCCCAGAAGGCTGGTACCCTGGTCAAAGGGCTGGTGACTCACGGTCTGCGACTCAGTTATTGGGCAAGGTAACCTCATCTCAGCGTCTTCTTCTGATCACTCGTGCAGTCTGACATAGTTTCTCCTACTAAACACTGGTCCCTATTTGCAGACCTCTAGGGGCTCTGACTGCTCTACTTTTATACAGTTTATACCTGATCCAGAACTTTCTAGGAGTGAAGCTGGAGAAGCGGCCTAACAGAAACTATATCGCAGTTAACGGCTGGTATTGAGTTGTATTGTGCCTCAATACAAGTCAATGGGAATGACTAAGCAGTTTCCAGATGTAATCAACAGTCTGACACAGCAAAGCTAGACGGTCAAAAGTTCACTATGTCTGTTTTTCCCCTCCAAAACTCAGTTCTTCATAGTCCCTCAGTTTTAGCTGTCTACGTATTAACCCTTTCCACAATTCAGTGCAAATACAGTGCAATAACAGTGCAAATGAAGAGTATGTATTAAAATAAGCATAAATGCAGTTAAACAATATGAAAAAGTATAAATGCATAGCATAAATGACAGTGCAAGTTAACCCTTCAAAGTTCAGTAAAGTAGTGAGTTTATGGCTTTGCATAGCAGCTATAGGGGGCAAATATCCACAAATTTGGCGTTCTTAATGGGAAATTTTTATGTGCCAGTCTTAATCCATACTTTGTTGAAGTAAAATGCGCCAAATACACTAAATTTGATATATTTTTGTCAGTTCTTTCTCCAGAAATTGAGAAATACACTTGCCATGAGCAGGCGTAGATTTGCAATATTATTTGCGCCAATTTCTGTGATATTTATTAGTAAATCTGTCGTTCAAACCCTGTTCACTTTTCTCATCCTTTTTGAAAATTGGCAAGTGAAAAGTCAAATTATTGTGTAGTTACGACGTATTCCATGATTTGTGTCCTTTTAACGCCACATAACTGGCACGAATAAAAAAATACATTCCCTCTAGAGCTGTGTTATACAAACTGGAGGAAATCCAAAGGGCAGAACAGAATAATGGAAACAAGACTGAGTGTGGACAGTTTAAAGGGCTACTGGAGGTCCCTAAATGGTGGAGGTCAGGGAATCATTGACCTTGTTGCCCTCTTTGCCTAACCCAGCCTTTTTGACATACATTTACTATGCATATTATGTTTCTGACTGCAGGGCCTAAGTTGTATAATAAGCTTTAAAAAAAATATGTGTCAAACTTTTTAGTTCTAAAAGAATAATCAATTACCTGCACGTTTCTCTCGAATCAATGATTCCTGGTTGTCGGTCCTGAAAATCTTAGCAAATATTGATTTAGTCCTTTATGAATATTCACATAATAAATGTCTTTACCAGTGCTAAAATAGCATTGAAGCCACAACATAAAAATATCTTAACGGATACAGCAATATCTGGTTCTCCTTTTTGCAAAAATACCCCTTTTAGTACTTTTTTTACAAAAAAATCTCATGTTACTTTGCAATTTTTGAGAAAGTATTAGTGTATATTCAAAGGGGTTTTCCAGACTCATGATATTGATGACCTGTCCTCAGGATAGGTCATTATTATCTCATCGGTGAGGATGCAATACTCCACGCCAGTCCCGTACATAGGGCCCCATAGCAAGGATCTAACCAGGCGCCCCACACAGGACAGAAGGGTTTCTGCCTAAACCCCTTTCAATGACTCTTGGGCCATTTTTTTACTGCTTCATTTGCTCAAAGTTTTTCCTTTAGAGGGTAGAATCCTGACCAAGTTTTTACCTCGAGTAGAAGAGGAGATAATACGAACTAAGACTGGGCCCCCGCTTGCCCTGGGCCCCATAGAAGTCGCATGGTCTGCCGCTATGGTAGTTACGCCCCTGCCCCACGCCTCCAATGATTAGTTGTTCCCTGCAGTCTCTAGCACTGGAGATAGCTCTTGAATGGAACAGGAAGCAGACAGCTCCAGTCAAAGTGTAGTGACCGTGCTGGGTACTGCAACTCAGTTACCAGTGAAGTCAATGGGAGCTGAGCTGCAGTAACCTGGTATGGCCACTACATCTTGAACGGAGCTGTGCTTCCTGTTGCATTGAAAGTGCTAGTTTCAGCGCCAGAGGCTCCAGGGAACAGGAGGAGGAGCAGAGTTTTGGACCCTCATTTATTGGATATTAATGACCTACCCAGAGAATAGGTCATTGATATCAGAAGCCTGGAAAATCCCTTTAAGGCACGTGGACAGTCTTTTGGCATACGCTAGGAGCATAGGAGTCTGTGGACATGTCAGAGGGATACCGTACATTGGGGAATGCTCCCGACCTAATCCTTTGATGAGTTGTGAACTGAGCCTTACAGTGGCAAACAACACTTCTACATGATGCCTATGCTGTGTTCAATACCCAAGTCATGGTGCTATACAATACCTAAATACCTCCTTATGGTGTCCAAATAATATTAACCTATTGTGTCAACATACGCTTCTGACACAATACTGCCATTTTATGTACAGGCAATGTCTAAATAATTCTTCCACATAATACTGCCATATAATACTAAAATAATGCTACCATATACTGGACATTTCAGTTAATACCACCATAAAATGCCCAGATAAAATGCAGGATTCAAATAATACTCATTTATAGAGCCCACACAATAGTGCCATTAATTAAGTGCCTAATTCTGCAATATAGCAAAAAAATAATGCTGCCATATACTGCTAAATAATATGGGGTGGTTTTAGGGTTCATTTTAATTTATTGTTAGGCACAACATTGACTGGAAATAAAGACTGCCTGACATTGGAGGGGAATGTTTTTCACTGTAGCATCAAGCAGCTGGTGGGGTCAAATCTTCAGGGGTCCTAGGCAATCGCCCATTTTGCCATCACCTGGTTCTACTTTTGGAGTTATGGTGTTTTAGCTACTGTTATAGAGAATTTTAGAAATATGCATTATTTACCAGGAATGTCAGAGCTTTATTTTATTAGTCTTATTTTATTCTTTTAGTTTTTTATTCGTAGTGTATTAATGACTGGTTGGCCAGTCAATAGAATTGTTGAACTTGTGATCATCTGATTAAAAATTATCTCCAGTGGATAAGATGAGTATCATCAGTAATGATACCCTCCTGCAACTTTATTAGGAACACCGCTGAAACAGAGATTATTCAGCCACAGGGTCTTCATGTGATCAGATGGTTCACTTAGTCTAAATCTCATCATCCAAGTGAGGCTAGGTTGTCAGAGACTGGATTGAGTTGGATTGTGAAGGTTTTTGTTAGCACCTCCGTTTTTGCGCAGGCAACTTTGTCCAGTCTTCTGGCTCAGAATTCTGCTTGTAGTTTTCAGAGTTGTAATCTAAACCTGAGGAAGCTTCCATTGGAAGGAGATGTTCACTTACTGGTGGATGGGAAAAGCCTCCCAGATCTTCAGCCTTTACTTCCAATGGCGTTCCAAATGAAAGATGAATTATGAATAAATAAAGAAGTGATGACAGCATTGTCATAGTGGACTGGAAGCTGAAAGAAAACATGACAATATAATGTGTTAGCATTTGTATCGAAATTATGATCTAGGCTTCTAAGTCTTTATCTATCTATCTAGACAACAGCAAAGTAAGAGCAGCATAGAAAGAGACAAAAATCGGGCACAAGTCCAAGTGACATGTCTCAGACCCCAAGTTGTACGATAAACATAAATCCGTCAGCACTCCAAAGTTTCAAGCTTGACAAAGGCTCCATTGAAATGAGCTGAAGGGTGAATAAATGCCACTTTTTCCTTTTTTTGATACTCTGGATCAAAGCCCATGGTCTGTGGAGGAGCTGCACCTAGTATATTCCCTGAGAGTGCTGCTTATCTATCTCATTATCTATCTATCTATCTATCTATCTATCTATCATGCCTTGAAAAAGTACTCCTACCCTTGAACGTTTCCACCTTTTTTACGTTACAACAGGGACGGGGAAGCTGGTCAGAGTTGATAGGAAGAGCAAAAAAAAAAGGAAATCCTGGAGGAAAACCTGGTAGAGGCTGCAAAAGACTTGAGACTGGGGCAGAAGTTCACCTCCTTCCAGCAGGACAATGACCCTAAGCATACAGCCAGAGCTACAATCGAATGGTTTAGATCAAAGCATATTCATGTGCTAGAATAGCCCAGTCAAAGTCCAGACCTAAATCCATCCAGTCACAGACGCTCTCCAGCCAATCTGACTGAGCTTGAGCTATTTTACAAAGAAAATAGTGCAAAAAGAAGGGGAAAGGTGCTCATAGGGTTATATGTATAGATCAATAATGTTGGTTTAGATGATTGAGCTCACCTTGTATTGTTGTGCAAGCATAGGCACAACTCTAGTGTACGCAGGCATAGGCAAGATGTCGGTGCTGCCGGTGTTGTTCGATCCTCACTTAAAGGGGTCGCCATGATCCTGCCCACTCACCAAAAGACGCCAATTCCAATATCGACAATTCTACTTTATCCGATGACACACTCATCACCATCCATACCACCAGCATTTGTGATAACCCAGATACTAACACCACCCAATCTGTATTATTTTTACCCCTTCCCGGGGCCCTGACCACAGAAGCCACGCATGCCCTCAGGCAACCATCAGGGACCACAATAATCACAGACTTCTTCAGACCAGTACTACAGAGGGGCCTCAAATGAAGAATAAACCCCGTAGAGGAAGAAGAGGTGGAAAATCAAGAAAGAAACCCCAAAGAAACAAAGTCGAGCAAGAAAGTAGACACCAATCCTGTGAGTCCAAAAAGGAACAGGATAGCTCACACTAGTCTGAATTTTTAATCCATATATGAACTTAGTAAGGCAGAAACTAGTCCTTTACAAAAAGGCCTCTCTTTCTGACCCAGAGGCAAATTCAATTAGTTCGAACTATTCGTCGATCTTAATACCTTCATCCACAAAATCACACTCCATAGGCACTTTGAGATTAAAGCCCTCAAATCGTAAACGAAAACTGAGGCTCCTACAACCGAATCAACCGATTCACCTATGGCTATCAACACAGGTTTAAAACCCAAATCCCTTTTTAATCTCGTTTATCATTGAGGCAGCCATATAGACACCTTTTTTTCCTTAGTCGCAAAAGACTTGAGAGACATAAACAAAGGTTTGACAATTTCCAATAATCTTAGCAAACTAGAAAAGGATGCCTTAAAAATTCTGATGTCAGATGAAACAATAGTAATCAGGAATGCCGATAAAGGAGGAGGAATTGTAATTCAAGACATAACTGAATACCTCACGGAAGCCTATAAGGTTCTAAAAGATGAAGAATATTACCAAATCCTAACCGAAAAACAATTGAAGGAAGATGTTAAAAACCTATCAATCTTATTGAAAGAAGCCGAGGAGAAACACATCCTAACAAAAAAGAGAAAGAGTATATCATTGTTGATCACCCAAACCTGGCACTATTTTATCATCTACCTAAAATACATAAAGCACTCCATAACCCCCCGGGAAGACTGATCATTTCCGGGATATCTCCACTAACGTGTAATCTATCCCATTATGTAGATATCCTACTACAGGAATATGTCATCAAGTTACCATCCTATTTGAAAGACATGTTCATCTTCTTCAAAATCAGATAATGAAGGAAATTACCTAGGAGAACCAATTCCACAGCCTACCCGCCTGAGATATGTGACCAGTGAAGACCTTATCCATCAGTATGCCCAATGCTCTGGTAGCATACCCAAGTCTTTCACTTTGGGTGGACGAGGACAATTGCATAGCAGGAAAAGGAGGAAGAGCAAAAATGTTATTATTTCCTAGTGTTGAACCATAAAGCCACAGTTGTACCATGTAAATTAGATGCCATAGTGGGCCGGTCCACAATTTGAACAATCTTGTTTTATAGCAAAAGAAAATTAAGTCCTTGTACAATCCCTTCCCCTACCCTGGTCCTTGAGTATATGCGGCCTGAGATTGATTTACGAGATAGACTTGGTAAATAGTTATGATTGTTGATATAATGAATTTTGGGTTTTATTGCACATTTCAGTTTATTTCCTCAATAGTTCAGTCCGCCAAAAACAAAAAAAATACTGCCTTGCTTTTGTTCCACCTAGAGAATATAATCTACTTTTTAATGTATGCCGTATTCAGACGTACAGTATGCTGCTTGACCCTTGTACTACAAACTACTGTATGTGGTTTTTTTTGCGCACTAGTATTATTTTCAAGTCTATATGTTTTAAAACTATGGATATAATGGACCTGAATGCCAAGCTCATAAAAAAGAAAAAAGAGTATGGTTGGTTAAACTTTCCAAGGTGTGTAATTTATACTTTTGGGATGCGTGGATGTAATGTTCAGATTTCAGCGGTCAAGCAATAGTACAAATGAAAACTTTCTCCATCCAGAACAAAAAAGTTGTGTTTGGCAGGTATGAGTTTAGCACCTTACAGAAATGCTTTTACTTTTTTCCTTTGAAAGAAATATATATTGTATCTATAGATATAAGCATACATTTATGCAACAAGTTGACTTCAGGCAACGTAATGTAGTAGTTACGAAATAATTTACCAAACTTTGAGCAAATTTTTATTATGATGTGGGAATCAAGTCCAAAAAGTTCAGTATGGTATACAGTATTTCTGTAAAATACTTACCACCATTTTGACCCACATTAAATTCAGGGTTAGGCGATGTTCAAAAAGTTGTATTAAAATCTAAAATGTAAGTTTTTTTTTCATTTTACCCACCAAAAATCATTACTTTATGTCACTAAAATTTCAGCAAATCAGGACACCAATCCAAAAGGATTTTGGAAGTCAGACACTTGTCAATCTAATCTCTGGGCAATACACTTCTATACTGACCAGGTATTCTTGAGAGTTACAAGCCTTATGTTAAGATTTCAGATAGTGAATATTAGCAACAACCAGTCATTGACCGAGAGTTGGTTACAGCCACTCCTGATTTAGTAAATCCTGCCTTTTAAAATAATATGTATACTTTAATGATAACTCCACTCAAAATGTTCGATTGATAAGGTCCCATGAAAAAGCAGAAAACAGATAAAAGGGTTTTGGGGAAAGAAAGTGGATAGTTTTGGGGTATTTTATTTCACAAACTCAACTACAAGTTAAAACTTAACTTGACTTTTTTTTTTTAATCTTGAAGACATTTCAACACTCAACCAAGTGGCCTCTATGGTCCAGCTTGGTTGTTTTGAAAAAAATAAAAAATAAAAATAGGTTGGAAAATTACTGGGGGGAGTTCAAAAAGGTATCCCGTAAATTCTACAATCTTACGGTTATCATTTCTTTCAATGATTATTACATTTATTGCTTTATGTGCTTTACATTTTGGATGGAGTTATCTTTAGTGTAGAAAAAAATTTCCATTCCCAAAAACATTTACTCCTTCGCTTCAGTTGTATAAACAGAAATGTCATGATTGCTGCAGAATCTCCCTGTTATTACTCTGTCTACGTCTAAAAACATCATATATTGTAAGTTAGAGCACAGTTTCACCAGTTCCAGGAGTCAGGGAGACAATGAGAGTAGAAATTTGCTGCCAGTGTCTAACTTTTTGAATTGTTTTTTGATGATGTCTGTGAAAGTGTGAAAGTTTTATTTTATTTTTTGGCTTGGCTACTAACAATTTTGAAGTTGACTTTTGACGTCTACACTGAGTTAGGGGAACTTTTTTGTAGCAGCAAGAACATTGTTTAATATCCATGCCAGACCACATTTTTTTTTACAATACTTGATTGCACAAAGATCCAGTTCCACAGGTGTCCACTTTTATTCTTATTTTTAGAATTAGGTCAAGTTATCCCATGGCCATCACACTAATACGACCTACTGACCATGGCAACATTTCATCCTACTAGAAAAGTTTTTGGAACTTTTTGAGTGTGTTCATAAAGCCATAGAGTTGTTTCCAGTCTGTGTACATATGTAAAGCCACATTCATGACTACTTTTGAGCTTCTGCAGCAACTGTGAACATGACATGAGTTGACCCCATCAGTGGAATATCAAACCTTCATGGTAGCCCTAGCCTACAAGAGTCAAGAAACAACAGCTGGCAAAGCTGACATGCCCTGTCCGTCATAAACTCATTCCTAAGCTTGAATTTCTCCCCAGCTCCAGCTACATACGCTAGTTACTTCGAGGTGACTCGTTAACGTGAGCTATACGATTCTAGTGACCTTGCTGTATCCAAAACCCGACCGAGGAGTCCATGTGACATGATGTACAGTAGTTTTAAGTTGTTGAATTTTAAGTAGATGTTAAAAACTTAAATTGCAAATGGTGTTGTTCTGTTTTATCCGCCTCACATTGTGAATTGTACTATGCTCTGTGACTTGAGATATTTAATCTGCTTTCAATTTTTACTGTAAGAATGAAAGAAAATGGATCATTGCTGCTTTTCTACAGGGGGTCTTCTCCTCACTCAGAGGACAGGGATGAAATACAGAACAAGTATCAGAAATAGTTTGTGCGTAATTGTACGGGACACATGTGTTTTGCTTTTTATGCTTTGAACTGCAAAAATCTTGTGCTATCTGCAGGGTGTTCAACATCATTTGCTGTTCAGATTTAAATATTAAAACATATTCATTGTCCTTGATAAAAACCAGAAAAAAACAAAAAACAACTATCAATCTTATTGAAAGAAGCCAAGGAGAAACACATCCTAACAAAAAAAGAGAAAGATTATATCATTGTTGATCACCCAAACCTGGCACTATTTTATCATCTACCTAAAATACATAAAGCACTCCATAACCCCCCTGGGAAGACTGATCATTTCCGGGATATCTTCACTAATGTTTAATCTATCCCATTATGTAGATATCCTACTACAGGAATATGTCATCAAGTTACCATTCTATTTAAAAGACTCATGAGCCTCATTTGGGTTACACTAGATGTCTTGGCCCTCTATTCCAACATCCCAAACGATGCAGGAATACAATCAGTGCAATATTACCTCTCAAATGATAACACTATGCCCACCTCACAAGGCCTATTCATATTAAAAGCAATAGATTTCATACTGAATCATAACACCTTCACTTTTGAGAACAAAATATACAGACAGATTAAAGGCACCGCAATGGGCACGCATTATGCGCCAAGTTTTGCCAAGTTTTGGGGCGCTTTGAAGGACAGTACATCCACAGTAAACACTCTTGGTCGAACAATATTGTTTTCTATAGGCGGTTCATAGATGATCTGTTACTCATATGGAATGGGAACACCGATGAGGCAGCCAACCTCCCTACATAGCTTAACAATAACACTTTTAGCAACAGTCTCACTAAACATTGGCCGATCCTTGAGGTGGACCGCTTTTTGATAAAACATATCAAATCCAAGCTGTAATTAACTTTTAGAAAAGCTCAGACACTTAAGAATCTTTTAGCCCCTAGTCAATTACGTAGAAAAAAGAAAAACAGTACCCTCTCAACCACGTTTTTTTCCCAATCTCCACTGCAGCTATAGATGCGTTCACCTGCTGTGCAAATGTTGTTTGAATATCTCCTCACGTAAGTCTCAATTTATCAGTAATGTCACAGGTGAACATTTTGACATAAAACCTTCCTAAATTGCTCCACATCTTATGTTATTTATTTATTGGAGTGTACTGTATATGTACCTGCGGACTCCAATACATAGGCCGCACGACCCTAAGCCTGAGGGAAAGAACTAACAACACAGTTGGAACATTGTTAACGGTTACACTAAACATGGGGTCTCGAGGCACTTTTTACAATTTCATAATCATAATCCCACTCACTTTACCATAACACCTATCGAACAAATACCTATCACATACTCCGTTTTCAATGCCTCAGAGGGAAGGAGATGCTCTGGATCTTTAAGATGCAGACACTAGAACCACACGGCCTGAACAAATCTCTAGAATGTAATTGCTTCTAGCTTTACTCTACCCTTAGGCCACTTGTCTTTATCGTCTACCATACTCCTTTGCTATATACTCCTTCTCCACCACAGTAATTAGTCCGCTCCCTGTTTCCCACCACCCCTCCCGTCACCCAAATATGCCCAACAATCACAGCCATTACACATAGAATTTTTTTTCATTATCCTTTTTTATATTTATTTATTTATTCATTAATATACAAAACATTTTTTATTAAAAAACATTTTTTCTTCCCTCATTAACATCACCATTCATTATTAATAATATAATATCTATATATTTTAATTTTGCACATTATTTCTGCATTTTCCATATACAACTGTTCTCTTGCTTTGCATTCACCTATGTACTTATGCATATCCCTATGTATGAGTATATAAAGTATGTGTATGTAAGTTTATTTTCCTCCCCAATCCTTCTATTTATATCAGCTCTTCACAATACACACCACACATTACCATCACTTTCCTTCCTCACAATCACTCCAGTTGCCATCCTTTCATAGATCATTTTTCCCCCTCTCACTTCTCCACCACTCTCATACCATATTAGTCCCACTTCCCCAGCCTGTCATTCACCTTCAATACTATTCTACATATTGGCAAGCTTTCAGTGCACGCTGTCCTATTCGTGTAGCGCGTGCAGAGTTCTCGCTCTCCCATCCTCCGGCTTGGCAATACAGGTAATTCACCCTGCTCCTCATCACGCCAGCCCTCCGTTCATTCTCCCCATCCTTCGGTTCACATTACATCTTCACTGTATTCTCTGCCAGTTGCATACCGAGTAAACTCACATTTAGTCCCCCACCACGAAACCCCCGTTTCGGCAACTACACGTTCCCACATAAGACATTATTCACGGGTATCAGCACTTTTCATTGATGCCGTTCCCATTCAAATTGTGCCAGTATCATTAAGCTTCATTGTCCCCTTCGTTCCTTTATACCAACGTGTTTCTCTTCATAATCATCTATTAATTCATTAATTTATTTATCTGATTATTCATTTATTTGTATTTTTTATCTATTTATCTACTGTATTTCATCTATTGATTTATCATTATGTATTTCATATATTGATTTATTGACTTTTATGCCTCCATCTACCTATATCACTATGCTATATATCAGGCATCCTCAAACTGCGGCCCTCCAGCTGTTGTAAAACTACAACTCCCACAATGCCCTGCTGTAGGCTAATACCTGTAGGCCAGGGGCGTTGCTAGGGTCTGAAAACATCCGGGGCACAAGCCCACTGTATCACGCCCCCGTGAAGCCACACCCCCACCCATGAAGCCATGCCCCCATCACCTGGGGGGCCTTCACTGTAGTTATTAACCCCTTTCAGCAGTCCTCCCTTCACAGTAGTTATTAACCCCTTTCAGCAGTCCCCTCTTTAGTGAATGGAGGACTGCTGAAAGGGGTTAATAACTACTGTGAAGGGCCTAGCCATCTGGGCAACCCCACAGATCATCCCCTCAGTAATCTGTATCTTGCAGTAACTTAACTTCAAATCAGCGCTCATCCAGGGGTCAAGTCTTGGGAAAAAAAGTGTGGGAACTCACCCAAGATCCACTGCCACCCCGACCCCCCCCCCCCAAAATATATATATTTCGCAGAAAATTCTGTGCAACATAAAACATAAACAAAAACTGGAATTTGCGCTATATGTCTGTTCAGGCGTAATTCGTCTCTTTCATATTATAAGCTCCCCTTATATATAATTTACTTACAGTTCTGAAGACTCAGGGGTGCTGTCTGGCTTGGCCTCAGGGGTGCTGACAGGCTTGGCCTCAGGGATGCTGGCAGGCTTGGCCTCAGGGGTGCTGGCTGGCTCGGCCTCAGGGGTGCTGGCAGGCTTGACTTAGGGGTGCTGGCAGGCTTGGCCTCAGGGGTGCTGGCTGGCTTGGCCTCAGGGGTGCTGGCAGGCTTGGCCTCAGGGGTGCTGGCTGGCTCGGCCTCAGGGGTGCTGGCAGGCTTGACTTAGGGGTGCTGGCAGGCTTGGCCTCAGGGGTGCTGGCTGGCTTGGCCTCAGGGGTGCTGGCAGGCTTGGCCTCAAGGGTGCTGGCTCGCTTGGCCGGGCAGAAGGAGTATGGGAGACTGTGAGGCCTTTTTTCTCCAAGCTGCTCCGGAAAAAAAATATTTTTCAGGCGTAATTCGTCTCTTTCATATTATAAGCTCCCCTTATATATAATTTACTTACAGTTCTGAAGACTCAGGGGTGCTGGCTGGCTTGGCCTCAGGGGTGCTGGCAGGCTTGGTCTCAGGGGTGCTGGCAGGCTTGGCCTCAGGGGTGCTGGCTGGCTTAGCCTCAGGGGTGCTGGCTGGCTTAGCCTCAGGGGTGCTGATAGGCTTGGCCTCAGGGGTGCTGATAGGCTTGGCCTCAGGGGTTCTGGCAGGCTTGGCCTCAGGGGTGCTGGCTGGCTCGGCCTCAGGGGTGCTGGCAGGCTTGGCCTCAAGGGTGCTGGCTCGCTTGGCCGGGCACAAAAAGTGTGGGAGACTGTGAGGCCTTTTTTCTCCAAGCTGCTCCGGGAAAAAAATATTTTTCATTACACCTCAGGTCAGACCACCAATCAGACCCCCAATGTTAATCAGACCTCAGCTAACAGCCCCAATAAGATCCCCAATGTTAATAAGAGCACCCATTAGCCTAATAGCAGCCCCTAGTAGCCTCATAGCAGCTCCCGGTAGCCTTATAGAAGCCCCCAGTAGCCTTATAGCAGCCCCCAGTAGCATCATAGCAGCCCCCAGTAGCCTCATAGCAGCCCCAGTAGCCTCTCCATCAGCCCCCAGTGCCTATCACCAGCCCCCAGTGCTCACTAGCGCCCAGTGCCTCTTTTACCAGCCCCCAGTGCCTTTCACCAGCCCCCAGTGCCTCTCACCAGCTCCCAGTGACTCTTACCAGCCCCCAGTGCCTCTCACCAGACCCAGTGCCTCTCCATCAGCCCCCAGTGCCTCTCCATCAGCCTCCAGTGCCTCTACCAGCCCCCACTGCCTCTCACCACCCCAAGTGCCTCTCAATCAGCCCCCAGTGCCTCTCCATCAGCCCCCAGTGCCTCTCCGTCAACCACCAGTCATTGCATCTCTATTAGCCCCTAGTGCCTCTCACCAGCCCCCAGTGCCCTCTCCATCAGCCCCCAGTGCGCCCTCCTCGGTATTAAAATCATTGGTGGGCAGTGCACCCTCCCCGGTATTAAAATCATTGGTGGGCAGTGCACCCTTTCCCCTCCCCTGTATTAAAATCATTGGTGGGCAGTGCGCCCTCCCCCTTCCCCTCCCAAGTATTAAAATCATTGGTGGGCAGTGCGCCCTCCCCCCCTCCCCGGTATTAAAATCATTGGTGGGCAGTGTGCCCTCCCCCTTCCCCTCCCAAGTATTAAAATCATTGGTGGGCAGTGCACCCTCCCCCCCTCCCCGGTATTAAAATCATTGGTGGGCAGTGCGCCCTCCCCCTTCCCCTCCCAAGTATTAAAATCATTGGTGGGCAGTGTGCCCTCCCCCCTCCCCGGTATTAAAATTATTGGTGGGCAGTGCGCCCTTCCCTTTCCCTCCCAAGTATTAAAATCATTGGTGGGCAGTGCGCCCTCCCCCCCTCCCCCATATTAAAATCATTGGTGGGCAGTGCGCCCTCCCTCCCCAGTATTAAAATCATTGGTGGGCAGTGCGCCCCCCCTCCCCCCCCATCATTGGTGGCAGCGGGAGCTCTGATCGGTTACCATGGCAGCCAGGACACTACTGAAGTCCTGGCTGCCATGGTCAGTTAGTCAGCAATATACTTACATGCGCTGTGGGCGCCCGACGCTCCTTCTTGTAACTCACAGGTCTGTGCGGTGCATTGCTTATAGCAATGCGCCGCACAGACTTGTAATGAGTTACAAGAAGAAGGAGCGCAGGGCGGCCACAGCGCATGTAAGTATAATGCTGCAGAGTAACTGGCCATGGCAGACAGGACTTCAGTAGCATCCTGGCTGCCATGGTAACCAATCGGAGCCCCAGCATTACACTGCTGGGACTCAAATCGGCCCGGCCACTGCCACCAATGATGGGGGGGGGATTAGGATGGCGGGGCCGATGCAGGATACGGATTAGGATGGCGGGCCGGTGCAGGATACGGATTAGGATGGCGGGGCCGGTGTAGAGTAGCGCTGCGCAGCGCACGAGAGTCAGAGAGGCCGGCCCTGCCACTCTGCCAGCATAACAGAAGCCCCGAATGTTTTGACCTAACGACGCCCCTGCTGTAGGCTGTTCGGGCATGCTGGGAGTTGTAGTTTTGCAACAGCTGGAGGGCCGCAGTTTGAGGATGCCTGCTATATACTAAGCCATATAATTCATATAGATAAAAAACACATAGCCAACATTATCTCACTTTTTTAGGTCCTCTTAAAAACAGTGTTGCAGCACACCCTAATATATTGATACCCATCAGAATTTCATACATCTACCATAGAAACAGTGTTACAACAAACCACAATACAACCACACTTCCTTCTGTTACTATATATTATAATTATAATAGCATTTTTAGTTTTACTTTTTCCTATTCTATTGTGTGCTACATATTTTATTACATTCTGTATGTGTATATTTTTTTAGACTTGAAAAAAGAGCTCTGGTGCTCCAAAATGCATTGTCATCCCTTTAAAATAAAAAGAGATTTTTTTTCCTACATCCCCGTGGTCGTAAAGTTGCGATGTATTTTACAAAGAAGAATGGGCAAAAATGTCAGCCTCTAGATGTTTAAAGCTGGCGGAGACATACCCCAAAAGACCTGCAGCTGTAATTGCTTTGAAAGGTGATCCTACAAAGTATTGACAAAGTATTGAATACAAATGCACAACACACTTTTCCGATTTTTATTTATCACAAATTTTGAAAACCATGTATCAGTTTCTTTTCACTTCACACATACTTGTTACTTTGTGTTGGTCTATCATATAAAATTCCAATAAAGTTGTGTTCTTGATAATGTTTCCACTGATAATAATTACAGCACATTTCTTGATTCCTTATGTACTATAACTAGTCTTTGTGCTATTTGGATGTACTTAGAGTTCATACTGCTATAAGCACTTTTATTGCTCATGCCCACAGACTATAGGTGGCCGTTAGGCAGCCTTCCATGGAGCTATACATCTGGACCTTTTCCTGGAGTAAGCACCAAACTGGCTTAAAATATGAACAGGCCCTTATAACCAGAGAGGGGGGAACAGTGCAGCATTCAGGTGCCCCCCGCACCACAGGGCAGAAATGGCTGTGCTCTAGTTAAGTGCGGTTCTTCCTGATATTGTCCACCAGTGAATCTGACATGAAACAGTATGAAATGGAAAGTATTACTTACACAGAGGTGCTCTCTACAGATCTGATGAATTGCTTCCACAGCGGTGGAGGCGACCTGTCTACTGGACATACAGTATAATGTAATACACAGATTAATCATTTTATCCACACTATGGGGGGTGGGAGTGTGAGTGGAGGGAGGGGTAACGCCACAGTTGCTTCTGTTCCATATAAATGGTTTATCTCTCTCATTAAGAGAAACACAATAAGAGTCTTGCAGGTATGAGATCTTTTAATGGCTTACAAAAGTAAAAGTAATGAAGTTACATAGCTTTCCTGCCAACTTAGTTGGTGCCCACCACCATCTCTGCTGCTCCCACTATCTCTGGTGCCTCCGCTATCTTTGGTGCCTTCACTATCTCTGGTGTTCTCACTATCTCTGGCACCCACATTATCTCTGGTGCCCCCACTATCTCTGGTGCCCCCACTATACTTGGGGCCTTCACTCTCTCTGGTGCCCCCACTATCTTTGGTGCCTTCACTATCTCTGGTGCCCCCTCTATCTCTGGTGCCTTCACTATCTCTGGTGCCCTGCTATCTCTGGTGCCCCCACTATCTCTGTTGCCTTCACTATCTCTGGTGCCCACACAGTCTCTGATGCCCACACTATCTCTGGCACCCACATTATCTCTGGTGCCCCCACTATCTTTGGTGCCTTCACTCTCTCTGGTGCGGTGTCCTACTATCTCTGGTGCCCCCACTATCTCTGATGCCTTCATTATCTCTGATGCCCACACTATCTCTGGTGCCCACACTATCTCTGGTGCCTTCACTATCTCTGGTGCCCCCAATATCTTTGCTGCCTTCACTGTCTCTGGTGCACTTACTATCTTTGGGGCCTCTGCTATCACTGGTGCCCCACTATCTCTGCTGCCCCACTATCTTTGGTGCTTTCACTATCTCTGGTGCCCTTACTAGCTCTGGTGCCTCACTATCTGTGGCACCCCCATTATCTCTGGAGCCCCCACTGTCTTTGGTGTCTTTGCTATCTAAGGTGACCTTACAGATAGTATGCCCTTGCAATCTTTGGTGTCCCCACACTATCTGTACAGCAGATTCTTTAGATCTTGTAGCTTGAAAACACTGGGGTTGAGAAGTGTCTTAAAGGGTATGTGTCACTTCTTCAGGATGAGTAGAGGGTGTCCTCAAACTACTGATGAGGAATACAACCACCGACAAATTGTCAACCATAGGCCCACTCAGCTACCATGGATGTTGAATTTTCGTATTCTGACCCGAGAATGGATTAACTGCTTGTCAATTGTACCTAGAGGCTAAAGCTAGTTTAACACCTGCAATAAGGTATCTGGCAGGCTTTGCCAGAAGAGGAAAAGCCTGCCACAGTTTACTGGATCCGGCCTTGCTGTACACCACTGTATTCACCGCCGGAGCTCATTGTCTATAAAGCGATCTGGTGGGGATCTAACGGTGGGTTTTGGCCAGACAAAAACGGTACTCATGGTGGAAACCAGCCGAATCAATGGGCTCTGGCAATGTACAGCGCTATCCAGCTATGCTGGATATGGTGAACTCCAGCAGGTTGTTTCTTTTCTGGAACAGCCTGCCAGATACCTTTGCTGCATGTGTGCAAGTATCCTAATAGATTGTCTCAGAGTCTGTGCTGCAACTCTACAACCTCCATGGGCAGAACCTCCATGGGCAGAATATTAGCACCACAAAATAAAAATCATATCATGACAAAACTTGAAAGTGATTTCTTGCTATCCTGTCCCCTTCAAATCTTGCTTTTGTTTCATCAATGAAATCTTAATCATCTGGACTGACCCTGAACATGAACTAGTAAAATTCTATGAAAGGTTCAATGAACTTCATTCCACCATAAACCTGACACTATTCAAAATCAGAAATCAACTTTTTGGACACCACCATAAAAAATCGAAACAGATCAGTTTATAAATCACTGTATCAAAAGCCAATTGGCCTATATACCTCAAACGGTATAGATTGCACCCCAAACACATTAAAAAGTCCATCATCTAGAGTCAGGCCATCAGATGTAATAACATCTGTCCCAGCTCATCAGGCAGGATAAACACTTAAAGGGGTTGTCCAAGTTATTTTTATTAATGTCCTATCCTCAGGATAGGTCATCAATATCAGATCGTCAGGGGTCCGACATCCCCGTCAATCAGCTGGTTTAAGAGAAGGCACGCACCATGACCAAAGAACGTGATGTAACATGACCTAGGAAAAGCTGAGAGAGCGGTGTCCTACTCCGAGCACTGGTGCATTCACGAATAGATGATTGGCAGGCATCCACAGTGTTGGACCCCCACAGATCAGATACTGATGTCACCTTACATCACAAAAAGTGTAATACCAAGCGATCAAAAAGTCATATGCACCCTAAAATAGTACAAATCAAACCAACATCTCATCCTGAAAAAATTAGCTCCTACATAAGACTCAAAAAATAAAAACAAACTATGGCTTTTTAGAATATGGAGACACTAAAAAATATATATTTTTTAAATGCTTTATTATGTAAAACTGAAACAAACAACCAAAATTTGGTCATATTTGGTATTGTCGCATCCGTAACAACCTGCTCTATAAAAATACCACATGAACTAACCTGTCAACCTGTCAAATGAATGTTGTAAATAACAAAAAATAAAAACGGTGCAAAAAACAGCTATTTTTTTGTTACCTTTCCTCACAAAAAGTGTAATATAGAGCAACCAAAACTTCCACCTTATTCTGCAGTTTCCAAAATGGGGTCACTTTTTTGGAGTTTCTACTCTAGGGGTGCATCAGGGGGGCTTAAAATGGGACATGGCAACTTATAATTATCCCAGTGAAATCTGCCCTCCAAAAACCACATGGCGCTCCTATCCTTCTGCACCCTGCCATGTGTCCGTAAAGCAGTTTACGGCCACATATGGGATGTTTCTGTAAACTACAGAATCATGGTAATAAATATTGAGTTTTGTTTGGCTGTTAACCCTTGCGTTGTTACTGGAAAAAATGTATTAAAATGCAAAATTTGCCAAAAAGGTGAAATTCTGAAATTTCATCTACATTTTCCTTTAATTCTTGTGGAACACCTAAAGGGTTACCAAAGTTTGTAAAATTTGTTTTAAATACCTTGAGGGATGTAGTTTCTAAAAAGGGGCTAATTTTGGTGGTTTCTATTATGTAAGCCTCTCAAAATGACTTTAGACTTGAACTTGTCCTTAAAAAGTGGGTTTTGGAAATTTGCTTCTAAACTTCTATGCCTTATAACATTTCCAAAAAATAAAATGGCATTCACAAAATGATCCAAACATAAAGTAGTCATATGGAAAATGTAAAGTAATAACTATTACAGGTGAAACTCGAAAAATTAGAATATCGTGCAAAGGTTCATTTATTTCAGTAATGCAACTTAAAAGGTGAAACTAACATATAAGATAGACTCATTACATGCAAAGCGAGATATTTCAAGCCTTTATTTTGTATAATTTGGATGATTATGGCTTACAGCTTATGAAAACCCCAAAGTCACAATCTCAGGTCCCCTTTGCTCAGGGGGTATGGATTAATTAGCTGACTAGAGTGTGATATTTTGAGCCTAGAATATTGAACTTTTTCACAAAATTCAAATTTTAAGCTGCATTAATGCAATTCCTTTTAATTTGCATTACTGAAATAAATAGACTTTTGCACAATATTCAAACTTTTTGAGTTTCACCTGTATATGAGGTATCACTATCTGTTTTAAAAGCAGAGAAATTAAAATTTGGAAAGTTGCAAATCTTTCAATTTTTTTTGAAAATTTGGTATTTTAAAAAAAATAGAAATGAAAAATATTGACTGAAATTTGCCACCATCATGAAGTACAATGTGTCACGAGAAAACAGCCTCAGAATGGCTTGGATAAGTAAAAGTGTTCCAAAGTTATTATCACATAAAGTGACACATGTCAAATTTCCAAAAAACGGCCTGGTCCTTAAGGTGAAAAATGGCAGGGTCCTGAAGGGGTTAATACAAGGTGCTTACTAATGTATTGTGATTGTCCATATTGCCTCTTGGCTGGATTCATTTTTCCATCGCACTGTACGCTGCTCATTTCCAGGGGTTACTACCACCCTGCAGTAGTGGTGGCTGTGATTGCACACTATAGTAAAAAGCACTGACCTATGCGTACTCCCCCATTCTTGGCCACCAGAGAGGCCAGAGTCTTTTCCTATAGTGTACAAGCACGACCACCGCTGCTGGACTACAAGGTGTCGTAACCCCTTGAAATGAGAAGTGTATAATGTGATGGAAAAATGAGTCCAGCCAGCAAAGTAAGCAATATAGATAAATCACAATACATTAGTAAGTGCCTGGTATTAACTTTCTCTATATGATAAATACCATTTGCTGAAGTGCCACAACCCCTTTAAGGGTGCGTTCACATGCGACAGATTTTGTGGCAGAAAATTCTGCAACTGAAAATTAGTTTCATTCATTAGGCAGCAAACCCCATTCATGTGAATGGAACTGATTTTGAGTTGCTGAATTTTCTGCAACAAAATCTATCTAGATCCATTATCTATCATTCTCATATCTATCTATTATATCACTCTATCTCTATCTATCTATCTATCTATCTATCTATCATCATTTTATATATCTATCATATAAAGTAGTACTTACTCTTTTTCTTGATCCTTTGTTACTTCATCACATTGTATATCTTTGTGTTCCCAGTAGGTTACTCCATGTCGGTTTGTACTGTACAGATGATATGTCAGACATTGAGAATATAACATGGTGCATTTCCTGGTTCTACATATCATGTGAAGTATTTACCCTGCAGCTCATTTCTGCTTGTGTTATATTCAGTATGTGCTATCAGCATCAATATAAAGTGGTATGTTGAGGGTATGTATTACGTATGAAATCCTAAGGCTAGTTGCACACTAGCATTTAGGATTGTCACAGACGTTCCCGCGACAGGTGGCAGGTAAGAGAGTTAGACTGGCAACACGTGGTTTGATCTGACATGTTTTCCGTTTGGATCAAATGACGTTTGTTTTGTTTCTGGTGCTTTCCACACCTTCTATCCCCAGGTGTGACTATTAGGGTAATTTAACCCTCTCTATTTATTGTTGTTTCTCCCACCATGCTATGCGGTTTATAGCTTCTGTTGGAGTTGTGGATAGCTGGTGTGTGGATCTCGGCTGAGTTCCTGGTGCTTCCATAGCCACTTGAAGTTGAGTGTTTCCCTTCCCTTTTGTATTTTTTTGGGGTTATTTTGTGTGTTGCATTTCCCTGTCATTTGTATTAAGGCCTGATGGAGACTCCTGTTCGTCCTTCCTTATGGAGGAACAGGTTGTCTCAGTCCTGACATTAGTACCAGGGTCCTATAGGGCGAGATAGGACATTAGGTATTCCTGTGTATGAACTCACCTACCTCTGGGGTCTGTTCATACTGGTAGTTAGTCAGGACTTTGATTAGGGTTTTACTAGGAGGTGTCCATCTCCTTTCTCTAGTTTCCAGGCCTTATTCTCTCACCCCTTTACCTCCTATGTTCGGTGTGGTGTTTCCCTCCCACACCCGAACAAGACAAGGATCCGGCAGGCTGTTATAGGGACCAGCAGAGATCCGTCCACAACCCAGCAAATATATTGAAAATCAGCTTTGTGTGCAACTAGCCTAGATAGAAATACAAAAGATCTGGGCCAGCAGTTTGTGACCTTCCACCATATTGTGCTAATTAGGTTACCAGGGTTATGGATTTAGCCCACCCACTGGTGAGATATTCTTAGTTGAGCAGATGAAGTGACAAGACCTACATGTGCAAGCTCCTGCAAAATAGGCCAAGGGACAACCATAGAAGGTCTAAAACCACCAAGTCTGTGCACTGGATTTAGACTTTAAGGTAATTTATAATTTATGGCCACCGACTTTACTGCATGTGGAAAGGGTTAATTGCCTCTGGTATCAACCACACGTTGAGACAGACTGGCTATCCGGATCTAAGATCTGTATCGCTCCGACTGGATTCTGCAGAAAGAGTTAATAAGAACAGAATTGCAGTTGTGCTTATCAAGGAAAGTTGTAAAGGGTTTAGAGTGAGTCTCAGGAACTACTACTACCATCATTGCTGCTGCCCATACACAGTAACTGGAAAAATTAAGCTCTGTGATATAACTCAGGACATTACCAGTTGCTGCTACTTGTACTGCAACTCTCATCATCTACTCAGTAAAGAGAAAATATGGTATAATTGCAACCAAACGGGCTTGGTCATTGACTCCACCATCTTTCCGCCGGCCCTTGCATCTGCCCTTGTGCCATCTACCTAACGCCAAGGACATCCCAATCAACACCAGGCAGGAGGCCCCAAAAGCTCCAGGGTGTACCCCGGGGGAAGAAAGGGTGCACCCTCCATTCACTGCATGGCCCAGATGAGGACAGCCACAGTGGACTGTGAGTACTACTTCCACCATCATAGCCGTTATCACTCCTCTCATCATCTCCTCCCCTCCGGGTCGCTGCATATTGCTTCAGATTTTGCTAAGCAGCAACATTGCCATCCTTCTCCAAAGTTTCTGTCATTTCTTTTAAACTGAGTTGCAATACCAGACACTGCCATGAACAAGAGTGGTGCTGTTACTGAAAACAGTATCTTGGGGAATGTATCTCACACTGGCATGACGTGAGATATGTATGATGCCCCCATGTAAATCTGCAAAAAAAGAGGGTTAGTCAGCACCTCCCAGTGCGCAGGTGCACGCCGCCATGGCAAAGACCTAGAGGAAAAAAAGGGAGACAATGCGGCAGCACTCTGCAAATCAGACAAAGTACAACAATGCTTACAAAAATTATGGTGCTAATACTACGCTTATTTATAAAAGCGAGATGCTTGGTCAATGCATTTTGTACAAAACCATCTAAGCCCGTATGCCAAACGTCAAGGCGATCTCTGTTACACGGGTCCTAACACTAAATACTACCTGTTATGCGCCATAATGACCGCCATAAAATTCAGGGAGTGTTGGACCCACATGCATGTTGGATCCACTCTGCCTTTTTCCGTTTTTTGTGCCAAAAATGGCCTCCATTACAAGGGATGCAGGTACCAACATGCATGCTGAGCCCACTCTATACCCTTCCTGGTGCTAGACAGCTTCCAATGAATGCAGTGAGAGCAGGCCACAGCTTTATACTGAAAATAATTAAAATCAGCCTATGGGGCAGACAGGCTAATCAGGAGTGCACGACTCGCTGGAGTGCACCTGCGCACTGGGAGGTGCTGACTAACCCTCTTTTTTTGCAGATTTACAATGCTGGAGATGTGGCACTCCAGCGAGTCGTGCACTCCTGATTAGCCTGTCTGCCCCATAGGCTGATTTTAATTATTTTCAGTATAAAGCTGTGGCCTGCTCTCACTGCATTCATTGGAAGCTGTCTAGCACCAGGAAGGGTATAGAGTGGGCTCAGCATGCATGTTGGTACCTGCATCCCTTGTAATGGAGGCCATTTTTGGCACAAAAAACGGAAAAAGGCAGAGTGGATCCAACATGCATGTGGGTCCAACACTCCCTGAATTTTATGGCGGTCATTATGGCGCATAACAGGTAGTATTTAGTGTTAGGACCCGTGTAACAGAGATCGCCTTGACGTTTGGCATACGGGCTTAGATGGTTTTGTACAAAATGCATTGACCAAGCATCTCGCTTTTATAAATAAGCGTAGTATTAGCACCATAATTTTTGTAAGCATTGTTGTACTTTGTCTGATTTGCAGAGTGCTGCCGCATTGTCTCCTTTTTTTCCTCTGATGCCCCCATGTAGTCATGGTCAATGGATTTGCACTGGCACTGGTGAAGTAAATATCCACAATGAAGAATACGTGTCACCCAGAATTATGATGTCACAGTCTACACAAACATAACAGAAATATATATTTTTTATTGATTATTATTTATGAAAAAACATTGATAATGCAAATTGCCGATAATATATCTATTATACAATCCACTGCACACATTAATGTGGTTGCGTCTTGTTTAGAACCAGGGTATTTTGAGCTAACAAAGGTGGTCCCTTATTGAGGACTTTCATCTGTGAGTCATTGTGGTAACAGAGGGCTTCTCTTGTGCTGGAGGACCCGGGATTTCTCATATTTCATGAACAGCCATCAGTTTCAATAA
Source organism: Bufo bufo (assembly GCF_905171765.1). Lineage (NCBI taxonomy): Eukaryota > Metazoa > Chordata > Amphibia > Anura > Bufonidae > Bufo > Bufo bufo. Next base: position 59,902,779 of record NC_053392.1, read on the forward strand.
GAACTGTGTAATACTTTTTTTCACCTGCGGTGGCACTGCAGGGTAAATTGAATACTTGCTGTGGGACACCTGAAGCTTTTTGTTAGGACACTTAAACCCTACAACCTTTTTAATGTGACAGTGTATAGATTGTGTAAGGCTATCTGTGTAGTATAGAATAACAGTATGTTTTTACAGTGTATAGACCCAGTTTTTACTAATGCCCATTATATTTATCAGTCACTAAGCAGTTGTATGACATTACAAAAAGGGTCCTTTTTACCCCCCAGAAACAGGGGTACTCTTGTCCATAGGCTACATCTGGTATTGGAGATATGGATATTGTATTCAACTGAAATGGACTGAGCTACAATACCAGATTTGTTGATTTCTAATGTTAATCTGTTTTCCCTTATTCCTGTCAGCAGCACAATAATGGAATGTTTCTGCCCCTGTATACTAGTAGGACATTTGGAATTTTTAATTTCATCAAATTACTAAATAATTTTAGACCTCTGAACCTATATAATGATACCTACCGACTCCTACCATGTTGTTAAAAAGAAATAAAATACTTAAGAAGGGAAACTTGTGCTGCTGTTAGGACTAAGGGAATACAGATTAATTAATTAGTAATTTGATTAAATTAAAAATTCCATCTGTCCTACTATTAAACAGGGGCAGAAATACCCCATTATTGTGCTGCTGATTATGACCGAAGGGAAATGGCCACGCACAAGAGAGGCGCTGTTTCTTGTGCAAGCCCTTTAAAGCCAGTGCTAAACTAGGACACCTGCAATTGTCAGATTAGATTGCTGTGATAATTCAGTTGCAATTTTCCCTGCCCGTCCTACGTTAGAAGTGACTGGGGAATACTGTGCACTCGCTGCACATTGTGGACAAATTTTTATATCAATAAATAATAATAAACTGGGCCAATAAAGCAATAAACTATGACAATTGGCCTCTTCTTTGCTGACCACCATTATTTTTTTTATTACATTTTTTATTTAGTAGATTTTATAGAAAACAAAGGTTAGAACTTACAGGAGAATAAACAGTTATCTTACATCGACAGTATGCACCCTGCGGATCTCCGGCTGTTGTGAAACTACTACTTCCAGCATGTCCTCTGAGGGTGGATTTCCAGTTTCTGTCAACTCTACTCTGATCAGTTATTTATGCCACACCCAGGAGGAGCTCACTGCATAGGAATTTATGATAAATCCCTTTGCGGTGAGCTCCCTCTAGTGGCAGCTGCAGGCACACAGAATTTTATCATGGCTGTGCAAAAGGAAGCAATGGATTTGGCACTGTGTATGCGAAAACCAGAGTGCCAACACTTTCACTTTGAAAGAGTTCTGGACCTATGCAGGATAAATAAAAATAAGTTTATAGCCATTGCCCTAGACTGCCACCATCAACCCCTGCACCATCTTAAACTATAAAATAACTACTGTAATTATATAATATTAAGCACTGACCACTAGGTCCCTCTAAACCCCAGGAATATTAGATATTGCCATATAATGACAATGACAAACATTTGTAAAGGGCTTTTCTCACAGGGGCTCAAAGCGCAGAGATTACTGTGTGGCTGGGGCGACTCCCTGGGAAGTCAATAGCGACCATATAGGAGCTCGACGCCAACATGCAACGTATATACAGTACAGACCAAAAGTTTGGACACACCTTCTCATTCAAAGAGTTTTCTTTATTTTCATGACTATGAAGGCATCAAAACTATGAATTAACACGTGGAATTATATACATAACAAACAAGTGTGAAACAACTGAAAATATGTCATATTCTAGGTTCTTCAAAGTAGCCACCTTTTGCTTTGATTACTGCTTTGCACACTCTTGGCATTCTCTTGATGAGATTCAAAAGGTAGTCCCCTGAAATGGTCTTCCAACAGTCTTGAAGGAGTTCCCAGAGATGCTTAACACTTGTTGGCCCTTTTGCCTTCACTCTGCGGTCCAGCTCGCCCAAAACCATCTCGATTGGGTTCAGGTCCGGTGACTGTGGAGGCCAGGTCATCTGGCACAGCACCCCATCACTCTCCTTCATGGTCAAATAGCCCTTACTTTCAAAGTTTTCCCAATTTTTCGGTTGACTGACTGACCTTAATTTCTTAAAGTAATGATGGCCACTCGTTTTTCTTTACTTAGCTGCTTTTTTCTTGCCATAATACAAATTCTAACAGTCTATTCAGTAGGACTATCAGCTGTGTATCCACCTGACTTCTCCTCAACGCAACTGATGGTCCCAACCCAATTTATAAGGCAAGAAATCCCACTTATTAAACCTGACAGGGCACACCTGTGAAGTGAAAACCATTTCAGGGGTCTGCCTCTTGAAGCTCATCAAGAGAATGCCAAGAGTGTGCAAAGCAGTAATCAAAGCAAAAGGTGGCTACTTTGAAGAACCTAGAATATGACATATTTTCAGTTGTTTCACACTTGTTTGTTATGTATATAATTCCACATGTGTTAATTCATAGTTTTGATGCCTTCAGTGTGAATCTACAATTTTCATAGTCATGAAAATAAAGAAAACTCTTTGAATGAGAAGGTGTGTCCAAACTTTTGGTCTGTACTGTACATATGAATAATGTACGGTATATCAATATTCAGCCCTTCATCAGACAGCCAGGAGTATGACAGGAATAACCCTAAACCACTCCATGTACAAATGTGTCATTGAAAGCCCCCATGAAACCCTGTATTTGCCCCTGGCCATTCTGGGAGTTGTAGTTATGAACAGCTGGTTGCAGATTACCATCCCAATGTCAATATGCATTGCATTCAATAGACATGAAATAAATAAGTTAAAGGTGACAATAAAAAACTGTGCATACATACATACATATAGTGTACTGTGTTATACAAGGCTTATAATACAGCTGGCGTAATGTCATACCACACAGCGGAGAGATCTATATGGTGGTCTACTTTACAAGGTATGTAAAAGCTGCCAGATCATGATCCAGGACGGGTGCCCTTTAAATGGGTTCATTTATGTGTGGCTCCTAAAGAGTTCAACACGTAATGCTGTGTGCCCACTTCACCATTAGGTGAGGTGGTGGTGATGACCAGGACCATATCAAGCTTTGGAGAGGTGGCTGAGATGACCAGGGACATATCAAGCTTCACGCAGGGCTCTAGGCATCTGTACATTATGATTCAGCACTCACATAATATGGCCTCACAGTACCCAAATAAAGGGTAAGTAATAGCGCAACCATCATGTTCATCAAAATTTAGGGTTATTTTCCAGGAAATAAATTTAGTAGACTCTATGAAGTAGGATTAGGAAGTATGCCCTAAATGAAGGCGACAGTAAGACATTTAGCCCATTTTCCATTCTATAATCCGGCCCCCGAGGTGACTCTCAGCATTTAATGGGGCATTCCTATCTTGTACTGTGATGGTATATCACTAGGATATGCTATTACTTTATGATCAGTGCGGCTTTGTCCTCATGGGCCTCCACCATTTCTGAGAATGTACAGGTCATGGCATTGGTTGGTTTAGAGCTGCATCCCGTTCTAGAGCTCCTGGCCACATGGCTGTGCAGGGTCCTGAGATAACCCCATTCACTTGTGCATGGCAAAATTGTAAAGGGGACACCAGGCCTCTGGCTCCTTCCTTCTCAGGATGGGGGCCCCCAGAGGTCAGGTCAATATGATATAACTTTTCAATATGGTATGGTAGATGTCCTTATTTAAAGTTCACCTGTCTCATTGCCCTTAAAACCTACCGCCCCCCATCCCTAAAAAAATTAAAAAAATTAGCATTTTTGTGGAAATGGCCTTTAATTACTTCTTTACTATCTTTATATGGTGACACCTCCTGGAGGTGCTTCAGTGATTTCAATGACCCTATAATTTGTAATACAAAACCAAGCACTAAAATTGAGTGGTCTAAAATGTGGGTGGACTCTGTCTATTAATTTGCTGTAAGATCAACCATGGGACGTTGATTAAACCACCAGTGATGTCACTGGTTTCCTATCATGCCGCATTCTTGTGATGTCAGAGATTCCTTGAAAAGCAGTTCACTATATTTATAATGATGTAACAGGCTCCCGCTGTGATCTTTGTCTAAACTCCCAGTGATGTCACTGGTTCCATGGAAATTGACATCATAGATTCCAACTACATTATTTGCTACATTCCCAGTGATGTCACTGGAGTCTTCTCTATTAACTGGCTATATTTCCAGTCACTTTACAGTCTCCTGGCGTGATAGCTGGCTGAACTCTCGGTGATGTCATTTATTGCTTGGGAATTCATTAACTGTATTCCAGTGATGTCGTTGGTTCCAAATGAATTGATATACTGTATCCCTATGATATCATCAGTTCCCTATAAATTCTTGGCTATGCTTTTGTATACCGTTGTATCTCTTTGCAGTCCCAGTGATTTCTTACGTCTGATCTGATGCACTAACAATGTTGTCTTCTTGAGTTCATTGTGGCTACTTTGCAATGATGTCACAGTGTCCTTGTGCCTCCTCAGTGATGTCACTATCAGCTTGCCAATTATGGGGGTGGCATTCCCAATAAAGTCTCCATGGCTTTATGCGTTGATGGGTTGCCTTCCGAGTGATGTCACAATGCCCTTGTGAATTATAGTGGGGTTGTATTCCCAGTGATGTCACCGAGCCCCACGCTTTGATAGGAGACCGTCTTAAGGATGTCACTATATCCATGTGAATAACGAGAACTGTATTCCCAATGATGTCACTGTGTCCTGGTGAACCGAACCCCCTCATTTACAGTGATCTAATCAGTCCATTGCATATTTATAAGCTGATGTCCACATAATGTCACTGGGTCCATGTGAACTGACAGGCTACGTTAACAGTGATATATAACATAACTTTCCAAGCCTATATAATGTCTTTCTCCACACTAGAATAAGCTGGGCATCTACAAGCAGAAGTGAATGCCGAGGTGAGGTAGCCTCACAAATTCTCCATTACAGTAAATGTGTGGAGTGCTGCATGGAAAACATATTAAAGATGCTCAGGCCGACAGAGTGGTCCTGAATACAATGCACCAAGGGTGACAGGCTGATACGGTATAAAGTGCATACAGTAGACTGAACAAACAGGACAATAGCGGAACAGCAACACAAGCACGTTCTGCAGTGCGCTGAAATCAGTTGAGCAGGGAGTAGGAGTTTGACATCTCGCTGGATGAGCTGGCTTGAGCTGAAGAAATGTTGTACACACCTACGAGAAGATGAAGATGGAATTAGTGATTTCAAAAACTCATACTGTATCTACAGTATCTATTGCAGAGGTACAGTAGCAATCAAAATGGGTTCCTTGTGCCTGAGGCGGCCAGTGTTACCTCTCCTACACTGGTAGACACTGGTAGATTTTGTGCTAGGGCCAAGGAGCTTTAGCCTCCTAACAGTCACATTAAAAAAATTGGAAAAACCCTCCCAAAAATGTAGATTTTTTAATATGTGTCTGCAGTAAACCTTGTTGGTGCACAACTCAGGGGACACTATTGCATTTTTATCCCCTTAGTGACATAATAAATTTTAGGCTACTTTCACATTAGCGTTTCTATTTTCCGGTATTGAGATCCGTCATAGGGTCTCAATACTGGAAGAAAAACGCTTCAGTTTTGTCCCCATTCATTGTCAATGTGGACAAAACTGAATAGAACGGAATGCTTCAAAATACATTACGTTCCGTTTCGTTGCGTTCCCATACCGGAGAGCAAACCGCAGCATGCTGCGGTTTTCTTTCCATCATGGGATGCGGAGCATGACCCACAATGCAAGTCAATGGGGACGGATCCGTTTTCTCTGACACAATCTGACACAATAGAAAATGGATCTGTCCCCCATTGTCTTTCATTGAACTTCATGACGGATCCGTCTAGGCTATGTTAAAGATAATACAACCGGATCCATTCATAACGGATGCAGATGGTTGTATTATCAGTAACGGAAGCGTTTTTGCTGAACCCTGCCGGATCCAGCAAAAACGCTAGTGTGAAAAGAGCCTTAGCCTTAAGGACCAATATTATTTCCCCCTTTGCATTCTGGCAGTTATAACTTTTACATTTTTTTCTTCCATTTTTTTTTATTTTGCAGGATAAGTTGGAGGTATTTTAGGAACCATTTTGGGGTATATATAGTGTAGTAAATAACTTTATTTTGTAACTTTCTAACTTTAGGGGGAAAGATAAAAAATCTGCAATTTTTACATTATTTTGTGAAATGTATTCACTGCATTCATTTTATTATGTGGGTCACTACAATGATGATGATGTCACATTTCTATATATTTTTTACTATTTTTCCTTTCCTCCTGCAGCCTGTCAGCTCTGCAACTGCTCCCTCTCCTCCTCCAGACTGAAGGGGAGGAGGGAGGGCAGCTGATTCAACTGCTCATATCTCTGGTTTGGTACCAGCTAGAGATGTGGGCTTTGTATTGTTTGAAAGCTGGCTTTCCAAGCTTTCAAACAATACCAGCATTATCTTCAGTACATGGCAAGACATCACTGTTAGAAATCGGGATGCAGTGAATAGACAAATTTATGGCTGCAGAATCTGCAACTTTTCTCTGCTCACGTCAGGTCTAAAAAAGTGGGCATGACATTCATCATTTTCTACGGCTGTTTTAGGCATAGAAAATGGTCTAAATGTAAGACTGCAAGGAAGCTGTCTTACATTTAGAAGCAGCGGTGGAACCCCCTATGTTCTGTATAGAAAATGTATACACAATATGGTAGAAAGGTATCTTTATAAGTTTCTGCTGTTTATTAACACTCACCTTTTCTAGCAAATAAATTGATAAATCCTTTTGAAAACACAGGATCTGAAGTACTGAGATTGGATGTCTGTAATAAGAGCAAATAATGAAAAAGATTAAAACCAGACATCGTTGCAGATGCTTCAGTACAATAAAAACCTCACTAAGCATTCTGAATTCTATTAACCTTATCATTACCCTTTTAGTATTCTAGTATTTTAGTGAAAAAAAGATAAGTGGATTGACATCAAATTGTCAATGGATCGTCATCAGGACCTGTGTGCAGAGTCCTGAAGACAGGAGAGAAGATAGTTAAGTTAATTTCCCCCTCTCACTCATAGAGAAAGCCTATGAGTCCTGCTTCTCCAAACACTAACCAAGGAAGCCTGTGAGTCCCGCTTCCTCCTCCCACTTATAAAGAAAGCATGTGAGTACTGCTTAACCCACCTACTCATAGAGAAAGCATGTGAGTCCCCCTTCCTCCTCCCACTTATAAAGAAAGCCTGTGAGTCCTGCTTCAGCCACCTACTCATAGAGAAAGCATGTGAGTCCCCCTTCCTCCTCCCACTTATAAAGAAAGCCTGTGAGTCCTGCTTCCCCCAAACACTAACCAAGGAAGCCTGTGAGTCCTGCCTCACTCAAACACTAACCTAGGAAGCATGTGAGTCCTGCCTCACTCAAACACTAACCTAGGAAGCATGTGAGTCCTGCTTCCCACACCCAGTCATAGAGAAAACCTGAGAGTCCTACTTCCCCCAGACACTAACAAAGGAAGCCTGTGAGTCTTGCTTCCCACTCATAAAGAAAGCTTGTGAGTCCTGTCTTCTCTGTCCACACAGAGAGAAAGCATTTGAATCCAGCTTCCCCCTCTTCACTCCTATAGAAAGCCTGTGAGTCCTACTTCCTACCAAATCTTACAAGCTCTCCATATGAGTGAACAGAGGAAGCAGGATTCACATGCTTTCTATAAGAGTCCTGGTAGCAGTTTTTTTGCATAAAAATACCTAATCAAATCATAGAAAACTATACGTTCATAAGCTCAGTGACTCCCCCTCTATCCTATTCTACCCTCAGGTAGGTGACATGACAGAGCTTCTCATATGATTGACAACCTCCCCCTTGTGAATATACAGTATGTACAGAGATAGCTGTCAATTACAGAGCGGCACCACCCATCGGACACTAGGAGAAGGGATTCAAATTCCAGATAATACTGACTTATTCCCCACAATGTGCTCATCTGCTCCTTTCTTTATGCTGCAATCAAATAGAGCAGTATGGTCATCCATCATCCAGGTTCACATTAAAGGGGTTATCATCTGAACAACCATTGTTTTAGAAAGAAGCTGGCTTGACAAGCAGCTGATCACTGCACATCCAACTTCTTCATCCCCTGGCGATCACCTGTTCTGGGTTAAAGCCTGATGGGAGGACCTGTTTGAAAGCTATGGACACCTGTTGTTCCATTATGTAATAACAATTATTTTGGTATTTAGTTTTAAGGAAAAATTCTCAACTACTTGTCTTCTGCAGCCTGCATGTGTTCACATAAGTTGCAGGCTGCTCGGTCCTGTTCAGAGTAAAATCCATCAGGCAAGCTCTCAGTAGCCTAATCTAATCTGTCAAAATAATGTTCGCTTAAAAGATTGTTCAGGGGACCATAATGAGGGGGGATACAACATGAACTATTAGAAAGCTTGTCTGATGGATTTCACTCAGAACAGGACTGAGCAGCCTGCAATGTATGTGAACATGTGCAGGCTGCAGACAGACAGAACGGTTTGGAAATTGTAAGTTAGAGCTAACTACAAAAATATTTCATCAAGTAAAAAATATGATGCAATGGTGTCCATAACCTTTAAAATGGTTTTGCACTACTATCCTCAGGATGGACCATCAATACAGGTATCTGATCTGTGGGGGTTTGACACCCTGCACTCATGCCGATCAACTGTTCAGGGCAGACCCACACAGCAGTGTCCACTGTGTGCATAGACAAAGAGGGTTACTGCAGCATTCACTTCCGTAATGGACGGAGATGTGCAGTTTTGGCACCAGAGCTACTGCATAACAGCTGATTGGTGGAGGTGCGGGACGTCAAACCCAGATACTGTTGAGGATAGGACAATAGTATAACAGTACCAGAATTAGAATAAGTTACCTGACTTTTAGTTTTAAGGAAAGTTTCCATACCTTTGTCTGCTGTGAAGACCATCTGGAGACTGAGAATCTGCTCAACAATGCGTCTCGTACCTAAGTTTTTTCACAAACGAGAAAAGTTTGGTATTAGATTGTTTTATTAGTACATAAGATTGAAGAATGTTTGATTGGTAGGGGTCCAAACCCCCCAGCCCCCCACTGATGAGCAGGATGAAGGGACCTCAACTACTTCACTCACAGCAATGTCCACACATGCGTAGCTGTGCCTGGTGCTGCAGTTCAGCGCATTCAGGTGAAGGCGCTTCATTGTAGTATTATGTGCTGTTTTTGCATATATTTTTGTGATATGTTCGTTGCCCAATTGAAATCAATGAAGTGGTGACATCTGTTGCTTCTACTAGAGGGCTGAGCAGTAGATGACTAATATTTATGTCAGTCATAGTCCGAGCCATATACAGTATAACTGCATGTAGTACACCGCCTACTGGGGGCATCTAGCAATAAATAAAAAAAATCTAAAGTTGTATTTTGGAAGAATAAATGCTGGTGTTCTCATCCTTAGTCTAGAATATTATTGGGTGCCTAAACTGGTTCTGCACCACTTTAGTATGGACAACCAAAGTCAGACGATGGTCCACCAGAAGCAATGATTCTTAGGGCATGTCCTATACAGATATTGTATTAATTAAAGATTATGTGTGAATTAACCCAGAAGAAATTGAGCCTAGCTGCAGGTGATAGCTCTATAGTCTCCATCAAATAGGGTTGTCTTCTTCTGGACCTTTGTGGTTTGAGTCTGGGTTCATGACTGAATTCTCTGATGGGTCATTCTGACCCTGTGCACAACTGTTACTGCAGTGCTCACATTAGAAGATCCTATATGATGCCACATGGACATTTAGGGTCCTCTCCTAGATAAATGATGTAAAGCTACTTTTAGAGAGGAACATATGCTAAAAATGACTAGGCTTTGTAAGGATTATTGTAGAAATCTTTCCGGGTTACCTTTTTGTCCATTAAACATCCAAACAGCAGGATAAATAATCCCTAAAAGACAAAAAGAAAAGCAGATGATAGAGATCTGTGATGTCATATACCATGTTATTATTTAAGGGCTGTAATTTGCATTCATAAGGTCCAGTCCAGTTAGGAAATTCCCATTTTGTTTAGCTGGTCCCCAATATGGATCATTAGACAACACCCATTCATATCAATAGACCATCCATGTAATGTATGATCCTCCAAATCCTCCTCAACTCATGCACGTGAACAGGGTTCCTCTAGCCTTGTTCTCATGCACTGGAAAATTTCCATCTGATAAGGATTAGCACGACTGAACGAACATGGGGGTAATCTTTCTGCCAATCTGCACACACATCAGCAAATCAGTGGTGGAAATCTGAGGGTACATCCTCGGATTTCTGTTGCGGAAGTAAAGGTTGAATTTTAAATCGGATGCGTGAACATAACCTAAGGAGTATACGTTCAGGCTTTTACACGGATTCCAGAAACATCACCTCCCAGTCTATTCATCTACCTATTTACAGCCCAAAGTGGGGAGGACAATGAGCACAGGAGTAAGCTCCTCCCAGGGCCCCTAAGCCAGAGGAGTCCATAGGCCATCCATTACGACAATAATGCTGATTGGACAGTTACTTCTAAATTGCTCTGCCCAATCATAGAGAGAAATACGCAGCCTTACAGTTACAACATCAGTGTTCGCCCCACCTCCTCCCTGTTCTCATTTCTATGATCAGCACAAGGAGGAAAGATAAAAGTTAAAGCCTGCAGAGTTGAGTAACCACTGTACCCAATGTACCGTATGCAAGATTAACCCTTCAACTGTTCTTCACCAAGCATATTAACATGACCCTTTCACTGCTTAAGACCACTAGAGATCCTTACATTACCCCTTCACTGCCCTAGACCACCAGGGATTCTAACATTAATCCCTTCACTGCCCCAGAGTACCAGGTATACTAACATTAGCCCCTTCATTGTCTTAGACCACAAGGGATCCTTAGATTAACCACTGCACTGTTCAAGACAGCAATGAAAACTGAAATTAACCATTAACAGTCATAAACGACCAGCTATACTGTAGGTGAAGTTTTGCACCAAGGCCAATGAGCCATTAGCTATGCCCCTGATGAAAAGTTTTGTCCACTTCTGTGATAGACCCTACTCTTCAAGAGACATTGAGGGAAAGATTTGAGTAGAAACTTTCTTCTTACCTGGAGGGCATTCAGTGCTGAGAAGATCCCATGGATCGCCACAGTGTTGCTGAACAGTGTTCCTATTCCAAAGCCCCAAGTGAGTCCGAGAAGTGGAGTTAGGATCAATATACATTTTGTGATATGATTTAAACTGCTCTTCTCCTCTTTTTTTGGCCTGTCACCTACAGAAGGTCTGAGGACTTTTATGATCACCACAAACAGTGTAATGAAATTCACAAGTAAAATGGTGAGTGCCGGTATAATAAAAGCAAGAAATGTGTTGCTATCTTCCACTTTGAGCCAGCATGCGTTTTCTCTGGTGTATTTTTTGCTGGGCTGGGTGACCGCTACTGTTATCACCGAAATAATGATAGGACATCCGTAACCTAAGAAGAATGAGATACCCATCATGACCGTCTTGCTTAAGTCATGGAACACACACATAAGACGATAGAAAAGGATCAGCCCCATAGTTAGCATCCAGAAAAAAGTGCACAGGTAAAAGACATGTGTGAAAAAAGTGGCTGCCACACAAACATCTCCCTTTCCACTTTCAGACATGACGCCACCAATGATAAACCAGATGTCGGCCATCAGGAGCGTCACAGCAATGTTCATGATGCAAATGTGACGCATATAGGAAGTCTTATTCTTGGTTACAGATTTCCAGATCGTAGCCTCGAGTATGATGCAGATGACCAGACTTAAGATGGAGATGCCCAACCCAAAATAGGAAATATACGTCAATATTTTTTCTTTCGCTGGTTCAATGTAGGACATAAGAATGGAAAATGAAGTCAGGTGATCACAGACGCATGTCACCATGGTGCTGTCACTATTGTTCTGAGGACGGCAGCCGCTACTGTCCCAGTTCTGGATGGTAAAATTCCAGAAAACACATGTTGCTTTATTCAATGTCTCGTTACTCTTTTTGAAATCCATCCCAATCTTGAAGCTGGTGAAGTTTGCTGTCACCGTCGTAGTCATGACGAGTCCATTGATTTCCCCCTGCGTAGAGGAGTTACTACCATTTGTTTTTAAAATGTCTTTCAATGTGGCATACGCAACGCTTATGATGGTGGCATTTTGTGGGAGACTGTCTAGGGTTGTTCTATTAATCTGAACATTTCCCGTTAAGTTGTCTGTTAGGCCAGAGTTGAAATCTGCCAAGTAATTGGTCGACAATTTACTTATAATGTTGCCGAATAACTGAATATTGCTGTTATTTGTAATTTTTATTGATCCGTTGATCGAAAGCTTTCCTGCAAATTGCTCTACAGACAGGAGAATACTGGAGCTCTCTGCAATCCTGTTACTATCTGAAAACTGATTCCAGGTTGTCGGATTTCCCACGATGATGTCGACGGTCTGAAGAAAATCCTGAAAGGAACAACGGCATAGGAATGTTAATTCACCAGTAAGGACCATTATATCAGTGCATAATTAGATGAAAGCAAGGACTTCCATAGGTTGTACATACGTATTGGCAGACCATGCTGTGGGGACCTTGGAGAGAGTGGGTCCAGACCTGGTTTGTCCCATCTACTTTGATACTGGTGGGTGAGAACCTATGAAATCACTTTATTTACATTTGACCCACTCACACGTGTTTAGACTTGTAAGACTGTTTATTTCCAAATGGCCACTAGGACCAATACTGTCTCTTGATTGACACGTGTTGTTAGCTTTAGTAACTAAAAATTAACATTTATTATTTATAATTAAAATGGTATTCTAGAACTATGTAGATTAAAACTATCAGCCTATCTGCACTGCCTCTAGTGTAGTGTTTCCCAACCAGTGTGCCCCCAGCTGTTGCAAAACTACATCTCCCAGCATGCCCGCACAGCCAAAGGCTGTCCGGGCATGCTGGGAGTTGTAGTTTTGCAACAGCTGGAGGCACACTGGTTGGGAAACACTACGTCTAGTGGATAGAATTACGCTGTGAGTTCGGCTCTGACATCACTCTGGACTGCCTGGCTCACTGTCTTATATCTGCACAGAATCCACCCTGCTCTGTGGGTGCGCACTGTTATTATCACAGTGCACTATTTCCTGACTGGTGATGCCTGCCTGACACTCACTGATCGCTCAATATTGTTATTGCTTGGCTTGTACTAAGCTTGTACTATCGCAGTGCATTGGCTGGCTAAAAAGTAACAAACTGTCACACTCTGCCCCCCGACATGTTTCGCCAAACACTTGGCGTCTTCAGGGGTATGGGCAGTCAGCTGTGTTGGGGGCGGGACCAGGCCTTTTAAAACCTCCCTGCTGCCGTCATCTCACTTGTCCAGCAAATGTGTATCGTTGTTGTACCTGTGTTTGTTGAGCGGCCTATCCGTATCTGCTTCTTATGGATAGCTCATTCACTAGTACCTCCCCCTCCTCTGTCATCCACTGTGCGCTCGCGATGTCACTGCGCTTGCGTGCCGCCTTGGTGCAGGTCCGGATTGTAAGTTGTTACTGCGCATGTCTAGGCACTTAATGCTCATCGTGATTCTACTATGGAGCTGCGCATGCGTGTCCTCTTAGATTTTGAGGGTGACTTTGATTTTGGTACTGGAGTTGTTGCGCATTGCGATCCTCCTGATAGTCTTGCGCATGCCTGCCCTATTAGATTATTTTGTTATTTAGTCATCCTTTTTGCCAGCACTTACTTATCTATTTGTTGCTCATTGGATCATGGCAATTTGTCTGTCTCCTTCTGCGCATGTCTTTACACTTAGTATTCAGCTAAGGGCTGAATACCATACTGCGCTTGCATGAGTTCTAGTTGACTGCGCATGCGCCTTCCCCTAACTTTCTCCAGATACCTGTAGGTACCTATGCCCAGGTCCCGGTGCTTATTATTTGCCAGGAATACACCCCTCCTCTAGATTTTTGTCTCATTGTCAAATCCAGATGTTGTTCTCGCCTGTTAAGTAGGCATTTGCACTTAACTCTTTCCAGTCCTACTTCTATAGATCGATTTATAGTGGACCTCCTTTAGATCAAACAAGTCCTGACTAGCATGTGCATATATTTGTATATATATCTGATTATCCAATACTGTCATTCTTTATGATTACTTATGTATCTATATATATATTTATTACGCCATGCCTGATGGCCAGATGTCATGCCCTCACGGTCAATGTCTACTTGCTTATGCACTCTACAATTCTGCCGCTACTTGCGCATGTGTGAGAGAATTTTCTCTCTATTCCTAATGTCCTTTATTTATGCTTCAGTACTGCGTCATTATCTAGGTGCCTTACCTTCCAGTTTATATATTTTGACGCTCATGTCTGACAGGGATAGCTCACCATTCTCCGCTTGTTGTTAGTAGTGGAGTTGGAAGGGATCAAGTTTTGTCATTTTGGTATCATATCTAATCTTATACTTGTAATATTGGTGACTAGTGAATGGTGACCTAATTTTGGCCGCTCTCCATTGTTTCCTATGTTCTTTACTATTTTACAGGTACTCCTGAATCTTATAATTTGCCGGTGGACTAGCAGGTAATTATATATTTCTTATCTTTTAATTCTTCCTCTATGACAATATTGTTTAAAGTGTAGACTTAAATATTGTGTTGATCTTATTTCACTTTTCATAGGCCTGGTTTTCCTCCCTATTTTTGCTCATAATATTGATATAGTTCTATGATGCATTTTATCTTATTATACTCTGTAATGTTTATATTTATTATTTACTGGAATCTCGTTCAGAGGAACGACGCATATGTGAAGCCTTCATTTAGGCCATATGAGGCCAGACTACCCAGTCGATATATTCATCGAGTTTCCTCCTGTTGTAATCTCTTATCGAGGTTCCCCATTCTTGGGCCTAATTTTAGTTTTTGGATGCCCCATGTCCACTAGAGGCAGTGCAGATAGGCTGATAGTTTTAATCTACATAGTTCTAGAATACCATTTTAATTATAAATAATAAATGTTAATTTTTAGTTACTAAAGCTAACAACACGTGTCAACCAAGAGACATTATTGGTCCTAGTGGCCATTTGGAAATAAACAGAACCTATGAAAGACACTGAAGGACTCTCCAGAGTCTTACAAAACAAGACGGTGGGGAACTGACCGAAGGGTCATGATAAGGGCGTGGAGATCAAAATCAGGCACTATAACGGAGACTATTTTTGATGTTGATTACAGAGCCCCATATATTCTATATCAGCCACATGTAGTAGGACATCAATGTTTGGTTGGAATCCAACTTTAAGAACCTCTCCCACTGAAATAGGACTGAGCTATTGTATCAGACACAGCCACACCTATGGATGAACACTGAAGGGAAGATAGTGCACACAAGAGTACTGCAGCCCCTTCATTGTGTTCATTGCCCCGAAGGTTAGACTACCATTGAGAAAACATTAATGGCCTATCCAAAGTTCAATGCATTTGACATGTTTTCAGACCCTTTGACTTTTTTCACATTTAGTTATGTTGCGGACCTGTGCTAAAATCAGTCTGCAATCTATCCCTCATAATGACACAGTGAAAACAGAATGTACAAAATCTTTGCTAATTTATTTGAAAGTTCATGTAAAACTAAAACATTGCATTGAAATAAGTATTCAGATCCTTTACTCGGGACTTAGTTAAAGCCCCTTTGGCTTCGATTACAGCCTCCAGTCTTCTTGGGTATGATTCCATCAGGTTTGCACACCTGGATTTGAGGATTTTCTGCCATTCTTCTCTGCAGATCCTCTCAAGGTTGGAAGGGGACCATTGGTGGGCAGCCATTTTCAGGTCTCTCCAGAGAAGTCTGAATCGGTTCAAGTCAAGGCTATAGCTGGGCCACTCAAGGACATTCACATAGTTGTCCCTCAGCCTAAATTGCCTTGGCTGTATGTGTAGGTTCATTGTCTTGTTGGAAGGTGAACCTTCAGCCCAGTCTGAGGTCCAGGTTATCACTAAGTATATTTCTGTACTGCTTTCAGATAGTTTGACATATGACTTCTCCAGACCATGGTATGACAAGGGATTATTCCGTTTTGTGGATATAGTTGACTATAAAACCTTGACTATTTTGCAGTTTGATATGTTATGCTCTACATTTAACCTCCCGACCAGGGTACATTATTCTTAAGCATTTTCTAACCACTTTATCTAGGACAGGACAGGTTAGTCTTCTCGCCCCTTTTGAGAGACTTTGTAAAACAATGTAATCTACCAAGGGGTTAATTTCAGCAATATATATGATACATCTCCGTCCTTGGGTGCATTTACTCGGTTATCCATATACATGGATCAGTGGGAGGACGCACCGTGCACTGTTAAGATCGGTGCCTCTGTCAATAGAGAGCAGTGTGCATGCACGGGCCTGGCAGTGCCAGATCTCCAAGCCAGAGCAGGAGCACAAGGTAGGAGAGGAGGGCGGGCCAGAACACTGCAAGGGGAGCGGTTATGTGAGCACATCGGAGAGGGGCCTGGGCATTTGCGGCCATAACGCCGCCCCCGGGCACTTGCAGGGCCTAATTTGCAACTTTACTATAACAGGATATAGGAGTGGTCTTAAGCGCTCAAAGTAGGTGATAGACTCCATTTAAATACTTTCTTCATGGCTTCAGGTTGTGTATGAGCAGACCAGTACCAACAATGATAAGTCTTACCTGCATCACAGTCGGCTCCACCTTGTTAACACCTTCATTCACCTTTTGTAATAAAGCGACCACAAGTTGTATATTATTAGTCGATGTCGATATGTTATCTTTTTGGTCAGTTACTGTGGATTTTAGATTTTTAAGGACAGCAGAAATTTGTTCTTCAGATCCAGGACTTGTCAAGATCTGGAGAGATTAAACAGCAGGATGTAAATATAAAAGAAATATAAAAATGATCTTAATAAATGTGCTTGCCAAGATTACAACTGCAGAGAAAATGCGGGTCGGCTTTAGAGGCCTGTGACCTTTACAGTGGTCCTTGTGTAAGTGGATGCACCCCTTGCAAATCTTAATATTTATTGCACAGCACTATTATTTAGACACTTTTTAGCACTGTTAGTAGGTTGCTGTTTGTATGGATAACGTTGGCATTATTTGATAGGTAAGATGTAGCAGAGTTAACACACACACTTGGTGAGTTATCACATCTAGTTAAAGCGTGATAACTGTGACTGGTAACTGCTACGTCCATACCTTGGCATTGTATGGCACTACCACTTTGGCAAAGTACCGTATATTATTTTTGCAGCACATGGTAGTGGAGGAAAACTGCGTAGTATTGTTTTTTAGGGAACCTATTTGGTTAACATATGCAGGGCCGCCATCAGGGGGGTAAAGCCGATACCCCAGTAGGGGGCCCAGACCCCGGGGTGGCCCGGCCGGTCCCGAGCCATATATTTTTTTTTTGTGTCAGTGTGTTAACTTTAAAATCAGCGCTTATCTCTTTACTATCTTACACTGACTTAGCTCCGGTAACAGGCAGTGCGGGCGGCGCTCACTCACTGACGTCACGCGCCTGCTCCTCCCACTAGGCGGTGCAGGCACGTGACGTCAGTGAGTGAGCGCTGCCGCCCGCACTGCCTGTTACTGGAGGGAGCTAAATGTAAGGTATTAAAGAGATGAGCACTGATTTAAAGTTAAAGTTACTGTCTGCAGGATACCGATCACAGTTTAGAAATGTATACTACTGTGAGCGGCGGGGAGGGGGATCTATGGATGACCGCACTGTTATAGGGAGGGGGATCCGTGGATGACACTGTGTTGGGGGGGGTCTCTGGATGACACTGTTATGGAGGGGGATCTGTGGATGACACTGTTATGGAGGGGGATCTGTGGATGACACTGTTATGGAGTGGGATCTGTGGATGACACAAAGCATAAGATGCTATATACGGTATGTGTCATCCACAGATCCCCCTCCATAACAGTGCCATCCACAGATCCCATCAGTGCCATCCACAGGCCTTGAGCTGTGTAAGGGGCCCCAAAATTTCTGATGGCAGCCCTGAACATATGGCACTTTTTCTAGCACTTATAACTAGGCACTGTATGGCATCATTACTTGTACATTGGGCTCTACCAAATATATGGCCAACCCAACAGAAACCTCAACGTGTCAATCAACGGCATCAGGGTCAGGATGGGTTTTCAGCTAAACATTCAGGACTCTTCAGTGTTTCGAGAATACCCAGCAGACACTTAAGGTTCACAAGGTATTAAAACGTTATCTTCTCTTTCACCAGTGCACTACGATCATCGATTTACATACATTAAAACTAAACTCCAGAACCTATGTACGTAGGGCTATCAGCAGTTTGGTGCTTTTAAAACTGCTGACAGATTCCTTTTAAAGGGGTTCTTTCAGCAGTTTTTGTAAAAAGCAAAGCTGCTGACAGCGCAAGGTGGGTAATTATATCTTTGTCGGCTGGACTTTTTGGTTTAAGTGGTGGCCTATTCTCAGGATAGGCCATTACTTTGCTGATCTTCGGGGGTCTGAAACCAATGAGAGCAGCACTGCAGTGACTACAAAGTGGACAGACCTGTCTTCTTCTGGTGCTGGAGATTTTGTGGAACAGCTGATCGGAAGGGGGAGTGTGGGACACCCGACGATCAGCTAGAGATGGCCTAGCCTAAGGACACACCATCGCTTAAAAAAGGTGGACAACCCCTTTAAAGGGAACCTGTCAGCACCAAAATGGCAGCCGGAGACAGGATCGCACCTTATAAAGGAGCGCACCACGCATGCACGAGACTTATGCGATCCCGGCCACACTGCAGGCTGTCAATCTAACAAAATAGGGGACGGTTAGGGGGCGTGCTTACCTTGACTCGAAGCAAGGAAGCTCACGCGAGATTCTATCTGTAGGGGCGCTTCTTAGGTGGAGCAGAGGAGCTTGACTCTGAGAAAATATGACTCTTCTCTGGTCAAGCATGTAAGATATGACTATTTTCTATTAGTTAGCATAAAAGGCGGGAAGGCGTTATTGGGCGATAAAATAGGACAGGTTAGTCCTGAGAAGATTATGGATCGATCGCTGGGAACTATCAGGATAAACAAGCATTAAGGTACATTTGGTTTTATATGTCAGAACATGGTGACAGGTTCCCTTTAACAAGAAACTGACCTAAAATGAAATTGTAACTCCAAGCAGGGGAATTTTTAGGTTTCCGAGGGCTCCTTTTAAGCCAGTGTGCCCTCTAGACCTTTGAGGTCAGTGTGCAGGAAGTTAGGGACCTGGTCCATGTACTCTCTAAGCCCGGTGAGCAAGAAAAGCACCAGATAAATAATGCTCTATAGAGTCTCCATATAGTAATATTGAAGTTGGACATAGTGCCACACAGCATCCAGATGAATCAAGGCAGTCTTCAGAAATTCTTGGCCTCCTTATGTAATGTCATTACCACTTCTTTTTGGCAACTTGCTACCATCTCCTATGTGCTAATATGTATTATCTAATGTACTCCATGTCATCTCCTTATAATGTGCATATTCATTCATGTAGCTGTTGATGTTCATGCAATTATCTGGTCCACCAGCTGATGGCGGCAACATTGGCAGAGATAGGATCTCTGGAAAGGGACCTTCTGGTTCCTCCCAGCCCTGTTTAGAGAGGGAGGAGTTTAGTTAGTGAATGAGTCAGTGTCTAGTCTACCCTCCGTAGGGAGAGGTTGTGAGTAGGCCAGCATAGCACCGTCTGCTCTGCTAGGCCCAGCCTCTGAAGTCTACATGGTTGCATGACCCCTCCTGGGCTTCCATTGCCTCCCAAGCTAACAGAGCTTGAAGGCAGGACAAGAGTTCCTAGGATTATAAGTAAGAGACAGACTACAGCTAACCTAAGTTCCAGCAGAAAAGGAAGAGTTTTCTATTTATCCAGCCAAGCATAGCAGAGCTGAGATTGTTGCAGAAGTGTTTGCCTGCCAAAGTTAAGCCAATACCTGCTGATGACAAAGATAAAGTTTGGAAGCTGTTTGGATTACCAATTTTATGCCAAGTAAAGGCAACTGTTCAACGTTACTACAAAGTCTAGACTCCATTTATTCTACTCATCCACCATCCAAGTTCACCTACCCCTTTTGCACTGCTTCGGACCACACCACTTCTGGGATCCACAGATATCCAGGTAGGAACACCGTGACGCGTGTATACAACATCTACAGAGACTGTAGGCCATCCTGCACCACTCTGGCAATCCTACCCTGGGAACCAACATTACCATCTACAAAAGGTAGCCTTGTGCTTCCGCTGCTTAACCGCAGCTGGCGTCACATTTACTTGCTCTATAAGAGGGACATATTTCGTAGAAACCTTCTAAGGGGCAAGGGATACTCCAGGCATTGCCCAGTGGGACGAGGTATCACACTTACAAGATAAATGGTGCCTTCCTGGTGATCTATGGAGGTGAACAGATGATGGTCTAGTTTAGATAGGTGTTTAATGATAACACTCCGGGTGGTCCAAGGTAGTGAAGAGGTTTATACCAAGATACTTTGTGGCCTATTGTGTTCAAGGGATAAACACCAACAAGACTAGTAGTATAGGGCACTGTAGGAGTTAATGCCAACTTTCCTTGTGGTCTACAATGGTTCAGGGTTTACAGTATGTCTAAAATATTTGGTGCCCTAAGTGGTGAAAGATGTTAATGTCACATTCACTGGTATTCTAGACTACCGGCAGAGTTAATGCCAAGATCCCTGTCATTTTACAGTATGAAAACATCTCTGGTGGTCTAGAGTAGAGGAAGGATTTATGCTTGCTTTCTTTGTCGTCCCTGTTAGTGTGGAGGGGAAATTAATATTAGATACCCAATTGGGCTAGGGTAGTGAAGGGGTTTCTTGCTGGTGCTAAGTGGTTTACTGGCCTCACTTGGCTCCAGAGACATCTTCTGTCTCTGATAGGAAGTTGAACACAATGGCACCATGTGTCTGCACCTAGAATCTGTCTAAAAAGTGGCACAAATTGTGGGGCTCAGTGGGATGGGACATGACTACACAGGAAATGGTGTGGCCAAAGATGCAACTAATTGTGCAAAAATTGCACCACCTTTCCTACCTTTGTAAAATTCTGTCTTAAAGTAACCGGTGGTGATGTGGGCCAGATATATTGATGACATTTTCATTATCTGGCGGGGGTCGGTGAACACCTTCTCGCAACTAGTGGACATCCTCAATGCAAACAATCTGGGTCTGCGGTTTACATATGAGACATCCGCACAGTCCCTGCCATTCCTGGACATTCATATTGATAGAGGACCTGAGGGGGATATTTGCACGGAGACGTTTAGAAAACCGACGGCCACTAACTCCCTCCTTGATTGGGGGAGCTATCATCCGGAGCCACTCAAACGAAGGATCCCTATGGGACAATACCTCCGCATGAGGAGGAATTGTTCCACTATTCGGCAGTTCAAGGAACAGGCAGGGGATCTCCATCAGAGGTTTCTCGCAAAAGGCTTCCCTGATTATGTGCTGAGAAAGGCGTACCAAAGAGCACTTACCTCGGATCGCACAAATTTACTGCATCCGAGTGGATCTTGTAAAGAAGAAAAAAATGTGATACGCCTGATTGGCACATATGATATGGGGGCAGAGGAGATCAAAAGAATTCTGATGAGACATTAAAGAACACTGCTGCTAGACTCAGACATAACCAAAGTGGTGACCCCCAGTCCTCAAGTTACTTATCGCAGAGGACGTAATGTGCGGGATCATGTGGTGCATAGCCACTACTCAGGGACAACTACAGTATTATCTACCTGGTTGAAACCACCTAAAGGTTCTTACCATTGTGACGGATGCATCGCATGCCCATGCCATGTGACTAATAAAATGTATGACATCAAACAATTTGTGAATTGCCGCACAAGAGGGGTAATATATCGGGGGCAGTGTGGCTGCGGACTTGAGTATGTGGGCAAGATAAGACGGGAGCTGCGCAGGAGAATAGGGGAACATTTGGGGGATCTACATCAAGGGAGTGATACCCCCCTGGCGCGTCATGTGACATCGGCCCATGGGGGTGACTACTCATGGGTCCGGTTCATGGGCATTGAAGCTGTCTTACCCCCTCCTAGGGGGGGGGGGGGGGATTGGGATCAAAAGATCCTTCAAAGAGAAACTTGGTGGATTTTTGAACTAAAAAGTGTCCAGCCGAGAGGTTTAAATGAACAGCTTTCATTCGGCTGTTTCATTTGAAATAACCCCGAGTCTCCTGCGCAGCCCCCAAATATAGGTCTATCTTGCTGTGGAGACACATCTCTATTTTGTTGAATATTTCATGATCGAGAAATGCATCAGTAAGATCTCTATCTGACGGATGGGGAACGATGTGAATGACTTTGTTCATAACCTTTGAACTCTTTACTGGCCTCTAAATACTCTGGGCAATGGTCTGGGCACCACAGGGTGAGGAATAGTTGCCCCTATATATGGATTTAATGTCCTAGTTCAATAATAGGTGTGGGGGCACATTGCCCTTTAAGTTAACCCCCGCACATATATTCCCGCTCTATCCCTACGGGGGTTAATATCTAATACCTCCGTAGGGTTCCCTGTATGTGGGAGAGGTGGGCGGGGTTGGAACATCTCCGGCCCGCTCCCTATTTGGTTACCTCCCCATGTAACGCATTCCGGTGCAGTGTGGTCGCAGGACCTGCGATCACATTGTATCCCGCGTGACCATGACGTTGCGGTCACGCGATGGATCATGTGATGGGAAGGATGGGCGGTCTCCGGACAGCGCGGGCAGCTTTAAATAGTGCGGCTGTGCCGGCTGTCGGAGCGGTACTGCCATACGCGAGATCCAGCCATCAGGCTAGCAGGAAGTACGGTGCGAGGCCTGCCATCTTGGGAACATGTCCACTGACCGTCTCTCCCTAAGATAAGTGTGTTTTTTTGTTCAAGCCGCCCTATGTAGTTGTGGCTTACTGTTAGGCTATGAAGTCATATGTATATCATGACAGTTTTCGCTATTGATTTCTGTGATTCCAAATGTTTTTTGTGTTGCTGACATCAATGTCAAGGCCCCTGATGACCTGGTGAGACCGGAGAAACGCGTCGGGCTGTCATATGGTGTCTTGGAAGCATGGATTCTGGCATTGATCATATACCTTTGAAATTGGGTGTACACATCACCTGTGACACCTGAGTGCCTGGTTATGCAGGACATAAGGTTATTTTAATTCAAGCTTTGTTTAGAGTGTGTCCCAGGGACCTGGGTACAAAACTATTGGTGTAGCTGACTTTGTGATTTAGGGTCTCCTGCCACCCTCTTTCCTCCCCCTTCAGGACGAAGCTGGGCAGTCATTGCACTGTTTAGGGAAGGACATAGGGACGGCATAGGAGGTGTGCGGTGGATTGGATAGGGATCATTTTACTAGGGTGCGTAATAGGGGCAGAGACCCAGCAGCCCCTTCCCCCACTATCCTTTCCCCTCCCTAGATAACCACAAACCTACCCAAATCGGGATATTCCTATCCCGTTGATCTAATTTGCACTATTTCACAGATGGGCTTTTTATAGATATATACTAATAAAAGTTATATTTTAAAGGTTACCCACTTTTTTCTTGGTTTTTGTGACTTAAAGTAAGCCGACCAATAGTTGGTACAGAGTTAGACAAAAGTGTCCATCATCCAGGCGTGCCCAGCTGCCTGCCTAGCATGAGCCACTGATAAATCGTCTTACTTGTAGCGGCGGCACAGTGCAATTACGAATGCTGGTCCTATTAATGAATGGAATGAGCACATGTAATTGTTCTGCAGCACTGAGACGATGCGCAGTGTAATCTTGAACAGGAAGCAGCACTTGCACAAGAGGTTCCTCCTCTTCATACAGCTGATCAGCGGGGGCGCTGGGAGTTGGATAGGTCATCAATATGTACCAGCTGCACAACCCCTTTGAAGGTAGGATCTTACGGGACTGCCCTCTGTCACCACCCATCCTGAAGGCTTCACAACTGGCGCTCTATAAGTAGTAAGAATACTGGGTGACTTACGTCCAGTTGATTTTTAATGTCGTCAAGAGCTGCAGACACACAGTCCGAGGACTGAATTTCCCACACCGCAGAGTTAAGACAGATGAGTGTTTTTGTTCCCGTTAACATCGGATTCTCGTCCCGACAGGAAACCACAATAACAGAACCTTTTTCTCCGATGTAAGGTGTGGTGCAAATTGCATCTGTAGAGGAAGTTGAAAGTAGCTTATATTGGTATCTACTATTAACCGTTCATATTGTGTACTGTTTAGTTAGGCACCGCCATCTTGTTAACTGTATATACAATATCACAACTTACCGGGAATTGGTAAACTGGTGGACAAGTTAACAAAAGTTTGAAGGCCATACATGAATTCTGCTGTCATCCACTGATGGTTCACCATTCAATTTTAAAGGGACACTCAGAAAGGGGTGACTACTGGGTGACTACTCCTGAGGAACTTAAAATAGTGTCCAACATGGTTGTCACCAAATTTTATAACAAGAATAAGAATGCAGGGCGCCCTATGGTGGCCCTATCCATAGGACTGAAGCCAATTTGTCACAATCAATGATTGGCAGCTTTCAAGGGCATAGCTAAAGGCTCTTGGGCCCTGGTACAAGAGTTCAGCTTGGGCCCCCCTTCCCTCAGTTCTTTGTGGCCAGGGGCAGGGGAGCA
Organism: Bufo bufo; assembly: GCF_905171765.1. NCBI lineage: Eukaryota > Metazoa > Chordata > Amphibia > Anura > Bufonidae > Bufo > Bufo bufo. The sequence continues at coordinate 59,927,510 of NC_053392.1, forward strand.
CAAGGCCTTCATGATGCCTGAGGCAAATATTTAAACGGCATCCCTCCATGCCAAATTCTTGACCTAACCCTTTCCCTCCAGCCAGAGGTGTAACTTGACCTGCATACACTTTCTATAATACCACTGTCTTCTTATGTGGCACAAGGGTCTTTGGGCCCCCTCAGGCTCCTGGGCCCGGTAGCGACTGCTACCTCTGCACCCCCTATAGCTACGCCCCTGGCAGCTTTCCCTGTATACAAGCTTAGGCTTCATGCACACCACGGCCTTGTCCGTATGTTGATCCCCAAACAGCAGATCTGCTAAATACGGATATCTTCCGTGGGCATTCTGTATTTTTCTCACTCCCATCTCTAGAAAGGACTATCCTTGCCCACAATATGGACAGGAATAATATGTGTTCTATAATTTGCAGAATGGCCACGTGGATCCACAAAAAAATACAGATTTGTGCACGGCTCCATAGAAATGAATGAGTCAGTGTGCTATTTGCAAAAAATGTGGATAGCACACTGGCGAAAAATACGGTCCTGTGCAGGAGGCCTCATAGAGTTGTTAAGGTGGAGTGAAGCTGGTGGAGTGAGCCTTTAAGCTTGGCCACCATAGTGTAGAAACGATACAAGGATTGTTCCCTAAAAATCAGCCTCCGAGTAGGTATTTTTATGTAAGGCTCTGTTCACACTTCTCATTCATATTTGACAGGAAGTAAAGCGCCGCCGTGGAACCCGACAGACCTCACTGTTAGTTTGTTGGTCCGCCGGGAGCCATTGGTGTCCATTATATAATGGACCTGGCGCTCTGTTGTCTTAACCTGACTGAGGTGTGAACAGACACTTACTGGGCTCAGTGCCCCCTCCTCTACCCAATGCTAGGGCAGCATAGGACGCCTGGGCACCTGAACCCTATGTTCAGCCTATTCTATTGTCCAGGGGCCCCAAAAGGAAGAGGGGGCCACTGAAAAAGAATATAGGCTGAGTATTGCATGTCTCTGAGAGATTGGCCCACAGGTCAGAGGTTTTAAAGGGGTTGTTTAATTTAGGATATTTATGGCATATTGATAGGATAGGCCATGAATGTCAGATAGGTGCCATTCTCACCTCTGGGACCCGCTCTAATCTCTAGAATGCACCTCTATGGGACTTCCGAAAATGCCTAAAGGAGCGCACTCGGCTATTCTTGGAAGTCAGATAGCAGTGAATTGAAAGAAGGCCACACAAGCATGTCCCATAGGGGTGAATGGAGGGTGACAGTGCGTGCCCGGCTTGTTCTTTCTTTACTTGAAGGCCCTGTTAGAGATTGGGGTGGGTCCTAGAGGTGAGTTCCAGATGGGACGACCCCTTTAAGCGTGCTACCACAAGCCCCCCCCCCAATCTCATTACATGCTGGAAAGCACAGGGCCCGCATAGTGCTGTCTGACAGCGGCCCTGTGCTTTCTGGGCCCTCCGCTGAATAAAACAAAGGGCTTACTTTTCACTAATGTCAGGTTCATAGAAGGGCTGGTCACAGTGTCACCGATCTCATTAGTAATGACGCACTGAGCTGTGAAATTCACACACTCAGTATCTTTAGAAGGCGTATACGTCGTCCTAAAGCACGGGTTTGTACTAGGCATATCTGTGGAGAAGAAGACGACATTGGTTAGGCCTTACCACATACAAGGAACACATCTGGTCTCATCTATAAGATTCCATACATTATGTGATCAGAATTCTTTTCTGCTTATGAATGACACAATTGACTTTGCTGACACAGAATACTATTAACCCTTAGGATTCCGGCGTTTTTTTTTGGTTTTTTTTGCGTTTTCATTTTTGTTCCCTATCTTCCTTGAGCCATACCTTTTTATTTTTTAGTTCACATAGCTTATTTTTTTGTTGTACTTTCTAATGCCACCATTTAATATGGCACACAATGTAGTGGGATGCAGGAAAAAAATTCCAAATGGGGTGGAATTGGAAAAAAACGCAATTCCTCCACCGTTTAACGGGTTTTGTTCCCACGGCGTTCTGTTTGTGGCAAAACTGACCTGTGCCCTTCATTTTCTGGGTCAGTACGATGACAACGATACCACATATGTATAGGTTTTTATGTCTAAATAGTGTAAAAAAAAATTTTTTTACATCACCATATTCTGACCCCCATAACTTTTGTATAGTTATATCTAGTGAGCTGTGTGTAATCTGTAGTTTTTATTGATACCATTTTGGAGTGTTTGTGACTTTTGATCACATTTTATAACTTTTTTGGGTAAGAGAAGCAATGAAAAAATGGCAAATTGGCCATTTTGACCCTTTTTTCCGTTACGTCATTGGCCATATTGAAAAAATATTTTTATAGTTTAATAGTACGGGAGTTTTCGGTTGCGGTGATGCCCATGATGTTTATAATTTTAGTTATTTATGTATATATTTTTTATTCTATTGAAAGGGGGGTGATGTAAACTTTTATTTTTTACATTTTTCATATATTTTTTAATGATTTTGAAGCTGGTATTTGAGCCTACAAAATCCATTTTTTTAAACAATCCATTATTTTTTTTTAAAATTTAGGTTTTATTGAAATTTTTCGGTACAACCAAAATAGAGACATATGCAAAATTCAAACAGCATTAACAGTTCAAACAGGATGTCCACAGAACTGTGTTGGGCATACACCCGTCATCACATAGTATAGCTCATGAGAGAATATGAGTTAGACATATCTAAATGGACATGTAAAATTTCAGTAACATATAGACAGACAAGACAAAGGACAAGGGAGTAGGGGGGAGGAAAGGAGGGGTACAATTTCTACTGGAGCGGTTAAACCTGCACATCACGAAATGCGGCTGAAGAGCGAAAGGCTTCCCAGGGGCCCCAAGTCTTCCCATATCGTGTGGTGTCTGCGGGCGAAATACTAATGAGATCTTCCAACCTCTGATACAGAGCAATTTCATCAAACCACTCCTCAGGCGAAGGGGGAGAAGGGGATTTCCAATGCCTGGGGATCACCGCCTTTGCTGCCTGAACCATATATTTTAGGAGGGATTTCTTATATGCCGGGACATTCAGGACACAGTACAATCCATTTTTTTTTTTTAACAATCATGGATTTTTTAGATTCATTATTTGTACAGAATTGCTCATTTCTCATGTTGGCCTGTCACCTGCAGAGAGACCCAGCACATTGAAATCTATTTCCGGAATCTTCATTGGCCGCAGAAGCCCGGAGGTGCAAGCTTACGGGTTTTTCACCCTTTAGATGCCATTAGTTCCCATCACTGGGTTTCGTCTCCATCGCTCCTCAACTGGCCCTTCATTTCCCTGCTGCCCCAAAATCATGGTGGTGGGGTCATGTGACCACTGCAGCCAATCACTGGCTGCAGCAGTGACCTGCTCGCCTCACAGGTAAAGAGCTACCGTAGAGTCATGGAGACCAAATCCAGCGGTGGAGACCAGGTAAGTATGATCACCACTTCTGGTTGGCCACTCTGGGAGGTCTGTTATAGTATTGGATAACCACTTTAATCACAGTCGAAACTTTGTCTGTTTTCCATCCAAAATTAGCTCTGCATATTCTCTTATAGTAACTGTGGAAGATTTCTAACTTCTCAGTGCATAAAGGCAAAGTCCCAAAGTCTCTCAATATTAGCTGGCTGTGCATTAACCCTTTCCACAGTGCAAATACTGTATAATAACACTGCAACTGAACAGGATATATTGAAATAAACATATAGAATGGAGTTCAACAACTTAAAACAGTATACGTGTAAACCACGGCATAAATCACAGTGCAAGTTAACCCTTCAAAGTGCAATAAAGTAGGGAGTTGATAGGTTTGCATAATAGCAATAGAGGCGAATGTCACTAATCCAAAGTACACTTGCTCCATAGTACTATAATCCCATCCCAAAATAAAGGAAGGGCATTGACTGGATGCTATGGACAAAACCTGCCATTGTTTGCATGGTAGAGCTGAATGGACTGGGCAAAAATCAAAAGGCCCCAAAGAAAACACAGAATGGGCACCTGTCACGGATGGTGATGCAGAAAACTAGAAGATACAAATAAAGATCCGACTGACTTGATCCCAAACTAAGGAACATAAGGGTGAGCCCTATAAAAGCCCTAGAGCTCTTCCTGACTGCTCAGCCCATGCAAAGATCTTTATGGTAGATAATTGCATGCCCTCGTACCTAGGCTGTGTGACACCTGAAAACCCTATAATAGTGAGTGGGCACGACCACCGGCTCCCTACACTTAATATGGAGGGTGTCAGGGTCACCTAGGATCAAGCCAACAGGAAAACACAAATAAAGAAACAGACTTAGCTGAGGAACCAGCAGTTGCAGCATCTAGCAGTGAGCACAATACAGGAAGTTGTATAAACCGCAAAGTGATGCAGTATGGGAGGGGATATAAAGGGATACAATCAGTGCAACTAGATGACAGCTGAGAGAGGGAAACGAGATGACAAAACGAAACCAAAACAAAAGAACCTCAAGTAAGAGGTACTGAAGAACGTCTGTCAGAGCTTCTCAGAGATGTGGCGGTGACAGCACCACCCCACTGTTCTATGCCTCCATTAAAATGAATGCCCACAATTTCATTTTTTAGGGCCACAATTCATCTGATTAATGTCACTTTACAGTAAAATGAATTACGTAATTCTCACTTCCTAAAATTACCACTAGGGGGAGATAACTGCATATAGATTTGTACAGCTAGTTTTAAAGGTGTTTTCTTGACAGTTTGATATTAACGGTCTGTTCTCAGGATAAGTTATTAGTATCTTATTGGTCGGGGGTCCGACACCCAGCATCCCTGCCAGTCAGCTGTTTGAAGAGGCTACCATAGCACCATAGATTTTTTCGAGGCCTGTAATGTAAAGCTTATTGGTCATATGACCCATGTGCAATTTAGTCCCATTCAAGTGCAATTCCAAGCCCTGCAACTATACAAAGTATGGCACTGTCCTTGGTATGCTGTGAGCACGCAGCAGCGCTCACCGGAGTGCAGTGCCCTTTTCAGACAGTTGAGAGGGAATACCGATAGTTATTCCATGCTGACCTATCCTGAGAACAGACCATCAATATTGAACTCCCAGAAAACCCTTTTTGAATTTAATAAGGGTTCTAGAAAGCTGCAGTGAGCTCTCCCTAGTGGGGTGTGCAAGTAGTCACTATATTAGTGTCAGCATATTGAGGAACCGGTTTAGTTCTGGAGCCCCATCCACCAGGAGCCCTAGACACTTGCCCTAACTCTATGTACCATTAGTGTATTGTTCATGCACCGGTTGAGCTGAACATACAAGTTAGTGGGGATAATGGGGGTGGTAGTGGCAGCCATTTCATCAATATGATTTGCTTAGCCTCCATTGATTTCCACAGATTCAGAAATTGGACCATTACCTTGCGAGGACAGTATGGTTCCCGATTTTGTAACGATTTGCAATTCCGCTTTTTTGTATCCTGTTGTGTCACTTATGCAGCATGAAAAAATTATATTTCCTTTACACTGGAAATTGGACGACACTGGGCTTCTATTGATCTGCTCTCGTTTGACCAGTTTATGAACGGTGATTTGCTTGCTTCCTGACACAATCCCATTGGTGCCTGTGTCCACTGAGCAGAGGTAAGTGCCTGCAAGATAAAGAATCACAAACCAGTCACGTTATGGGTCAGGTCTAGAAGATCCAACAAGACTAGTCCTGGACCAAGTAACCGGGACATGGGTAGTTGGGGTTATGCCTGGTTTGAGGGGTTTCTACAACCTGGAAACCGCCCCACCTCCCAGCAGTCCAGGAGGCAACATTGAGTTGGGCCTCATGCACATGACCGCATACTCCCTGCGGTCCTCAAACCACAGATTTGCAAAATATGGATACTGACTGTGTGCACTCCGCATGTTTCTCACTTCCATCACTAGAACTGGCTATTCGGTATGTAGTACGGTATGTAGTATGTATGTAGATAAGTCGGCACTCCGGTTATTTTGTTGGACGCGTCTTGGGGAAGCTTCCCGCAATCAAATAGGAAGTAAAGATCAGCACTGACTTGTGGATTGCAGTGTATCTTTATTTATTGCCACATTATAGAAAGCATGTGACTCGTTTCGGCTCTAGTCTAAGCCTTCTCCAAACTGAGGAAGGCTAAGACTAGAGCTGAAACGCGTCACATGCTTTCTATAATGTGGCAATAAATAAAGATACACTGCAATCCACAAGTCAGTGCTGATCTTTTCTTCCGAAACAATACGGTATGTTTAATATTTTGCAGAACGGCAACCTGTTTGACATCCATGTGCTGTCAGTTTATTGCAAACCCATAAAAAACAAATGAGTCCGTGTTTGATCCACAAAAATACGATCAGGCACAGACATGAAATACGGTAGTGTGCATGAGGCCTTAAAGGGCATCTGTCAGCAGATTTGTGCCTATGACACTAGATGACCTGTTACATGTGAGCTTGGCAGCTGAAGGCATCTGTGTTGGTCCCATGGTCATATGTGCCCGCATTGCTGAGAAAAATAATGTTTTAAGATATGCAAATGAGCCTCTAGGAGCAACGGGGGCGTTGCAATTACACCTAGAGGCTCTGCTCTCTCTGCAACTGCCGTGTCCTCTGCACTTTGATTGACAGGACCAGGTGTGATCACGTTTTCACTGGTTACTGATCACACGCATAAGTTTTGTGTCTTTCAGGAAGGTGGGGAGACATGCCGCAGGTTGACATAGGTTGCAAGTCCCTGTGCCAAATTCATGTGCCATTCGCAGAAAAGCGTATGATGAGCAAAGTGTTGCGTCCTCCATGGTCACCAGACTTAACTCTGTGTGACTTTTATCTGTGGGATCAAATGAAGGGTTTGTAACAGTAATCCCCAGACAGTGCCCAAACCCAAACAGCAAACTGATATCCAGGTCCAGAATCTGGAAGGTGTGGTGGAGCAGAAGATGTTTCTGAACATACGGGCACAACTTCACACAGCCAACCACGTCCAGCATCTCTTGGATAGGTCATATCAGTATCTGATCAGTGGGGCTCTGACACCCGGGACCCCCGCCGTTCATCTTTTTGAGAAGACACAGCCATTCGCAGTAGCGCCATGACCTTCTCCGTGCTTACTGTGCTTGGAATCCCGCTCAGCCCCATTCACTTGAAAAGGTGCTGAGCTGCTCCTGGGCCACGTGACTGATGAACGTGACGTCACATAGCCTAAGCTAAGCTGCGAGAAGACCACGGTGCTACAGTGAGTGCTGATGCTTTCTCAAACTAGTGATAAGCAGTAGCCCACCCCCACCGATCAGATACTGGTGACCTATCGAAGGTTAGGTCATCAGTATAAAAGTCTTGGGAAACCCCTTTATTACTCTAGACCACCAGGGATAACAGTGATCAACCACCTCAGGAATATTACAGAAGTAATTACTTACTAACGTTTAGATTGGTAAAATGGGGGCATCCAAAACCCTTCCCCTGGGAGTGCTCAACTTCATTATCACTAACCTGCAAATCCAGGACTGTTAGCAACAATGTGTGAGAATGTGTGTAAGAAGGGCAGATGGTGAAGGAGAGAGCATTTTTACTTGGAATCTGCATTCGCAACAATCCTGCATTTGCCCCTGTTTCGACAGCAGATGCTGGAAAGCCCTTCAGATATCTGTCCACACGTTCTACAGTGCGATGTGAAAAGCTGGACACATGTGGACACTCACCCTTCCAGGCCACTGTCAGTGTAGTACTTGGTATAGTCAGTGTAGAGTTGCACGAGGTTAGGTTACTGGTACTGTATTGGGAATTAATGTTGCTATTTTGAAAGAACCAGCTGATACTGTTCACTGAGGTGGCGTTACAGTAACACTTCACAATCAGAGCTCTTCCCTCCGAAATAGCATCCGAATTTGAATTCACAGTCACTGCATCTAATGGGAAAGAAAAGCAGAAGTCATGAATAATATTACCTACAGACCACGTGCCAGCGTCATGGCAAAAAAAATCATTTCTGATACTGCTCTAGAAAAATGGCGTAAAAGGGCGTTTGAAGATTTTAATATTGATAGGAAATCCCCCGGACAGGCCATGGATATCTGATCGGCGGGGATCCAGCTTGAGGCACCACCTGCGATCGGCTCTTTTTCCGTAGATCTGATACTGGAAATAAGTACGGGAATGTCCTGGATGGGGCTGGATACTGCAGTGAAATGAATGAGAGGAGTGCCGCATGTAACCGGCTCCGTTCACCACGTTGCACTGTGTACGGCGCTAGAGCTACCGGGGAACAGCTGAATGTGGGTGTGCAGGGTGTCTGATCCCTGCTGATCGGACATTCATGGCTTAGGGCTCATGCACACGACTTTTGGCTGTTTTGCAGATCCGCAAAACACGGATACCGCCCATGTGCCTTACGCAAAATGAGTCGGGCCCCTAATAGAAGAGTCCTATCCTTGTCCGTAATTTGGACGATAATAGGACATGTTCTACATTTTTGCGGCATAGAGTGCACACAGAGTCATTCCTGTTGTTTTTGCCGCCCCCATTGACGTAAATGGTTCCGCCTACGGGCTGCAAAAAACAAAAAAGCGAACGGACACGGAAAAAGTTTTGTGCGCATGAGCCCTCATCCTGAGGATAGACCATCAGTTTGCTTGCTATGGGCAACAAGAAAATTCCCATCAGCCCCCTGTGGTTGTCACAGCCCTGCCCTCTGATGCTAGCTGAGCTTTGCATTATTACCCTGTAATTATTATTGCACTTCCTGTCTCTTTTTAACTTGTCCTGCGTACACTATACAAGTCAGCAGTCACCTCATTATCCTCAAAGGAAAGGATTTCAAGGAATTGTAACACCCGCATTTTAAATAAAACTGGAGGCAGGCTGTACCAATGGCAATAGATGATGAGCACAGCTCAGCTGCATCTCCCTCCTCCCCCCCCCCCACAGGACACGGAGCATGCTCACTACTCTCTCTCATGGATGTTAATGAGTCTTCTACTCACATGAGGCCTGATATAACACCTTGACGTTGCGTGTTTCATTCGCGCCATTTATTGTGGAACACGTGCAGTCATAGCTGCCACTACTGAACGTGGCGCAAGTCTTTTCATCTGCAGAGACGATGTACTTTTGGCATGGAGTGTAGTTGCTTACAATCCCTGCTATAAAACAAAAAACAAAAAAGGATCTCGAGTGAACAGTTTTTATAATAACATGCAACGAAGACAAGGATATTACTGAAAGTGTAGGGGATCCTCAGCCTGAAAATACCAGTGCACACTAGCCTTGTGACTGGTAAAGAGACTGGTAGAGACTGGTTAACATCAGCGTCGGACCAAAGGCCCTTGAGCCCACCAGAGAAAATAAATTTGTGAGGGCCCACCCTCTATTTATATAGGACCGTAAGGGCCCAGTTTTTTTAGGGGTCCATTACTGTCAGAGCTTGGGTCCACCCAAAGATTATCTGGTACTCTGGTGGGTCAGTCCGACCTTGGTTGCCACCATGACCAGACTGAGAAGCCATCAATTAAAACAACAGTCATCTCTATCTCAAAGGTCTGGACCTTCATAAATTACAATGGATGGCAGCCGGGACACATGGGAGATTGGGCTTCAGAGCGAAATTCAAGATGGGGCTCAATTTCTCCCTTCACACACCATTATGATCTCAAAGAGTATGGTGGCTCCTTCCCATAGTTTCTAAAGTTAGATATGAGGAGCCCTTTGGGTTCATGGGCACATCCCTGCGATCTAGAGCATTTTTGATGATCTCATAAAGGGCCAAGTTAGCAGAAAATCACCACCCACCTGGTATCCCGGCCTTAGCGTTGCATGTCAAGTAAAAGTCCATGCTCAAGCCTTCCGTGCAGCACTTAATTATAGGAAAATCCACCTTGTTGCAGCTAACATTGGATTCTAAGATGGTCATGGTCAAGGGCTGAACCACTATTGTCTTCTCCGTCTGGTAAGAGGTCAAGTCGTTGTCTACTGTGCAGAGGTACGTGCCTACAAGCATAAAAGAAAAGATACAAATGTAAAGTCCAGATGCAAAAGCATAAAAAAAAACTTCAAAAAAGGATGATACACTTGGGTCAATAAACCTTTTGATACACTTTACAGAATGAATCCTCTCAATGATATCCTTATGTCCTGTAAGGACCCCCAGTCCCCATCTTCCGCAAAAAGTGTCTCTAACTCTACAACATGCAGCATGTCCATGTATTTCAGGGAAATGTACTGCTCTGTACAAAATCAGCAGTCATCTCTTTATCTAAAGAGGTCAGGATTACAATGAAAGGTAAAACCTATGTTATAAAGCTGGAACAAACAAACACAGGATGACATTTTTTGACACCAGATGTTGGGGATAGTGCAGCTCCTTCACCCTCCTCCCTCTCACAGCACAGTGGCGACTGCACAGGTTATGGAGATCCATATAAGTCAATAGATTGTTTTCTGTCCTCCGGTCTAGGTGCCTGCTGTCAACTCTCAGCAGTTAGTCGCCACATAAATGTGAATTGGTCCCTGGGGGGAAAGGGGGGCTCAGGATCAGCCCCAATGTCTTTAAAAGTAATGTACAGTATTACTCCCAAGGCTCCAAGACTTCACTTGTGGAAATGGCTTCAAGGTTTTGAGGTGGATGATGACTAGCCACCAAATAATAAAGAGACCTCACAGAGGCAGAATTCGTACCGCTATTGTTTACTGACGCACGACTGATGGTGAAGATGGACTGTACGGGGCCCGATCCGGTTGTTTTCGAATTTGAAGTACTCTGTATTGTGCCATTCAAATACCAGGCAACGCTCGTATACGAGGAGATGTTCACAGTGCAGTTCAGCTCCACCCTGTCTTTGTTGAAAATATTCCTTGGACTAACAGTGATGAAACTTTGGTCTGTACGAATACAAAAAAAAAAATTACATTTCAGGATGCTGAGAAATTTAAAGTTAAAGCATATGTCTGACAATTCACATTAAATTAAACATCCTGAATTAGATCCTGTATTATACTCCAGAGCTGCACTCACTATTCTGCTGGTGGAGTCACTGTGTACATACATTACTTATCCTGTACTGATCCTAAGTTACATCCTGTATTATACTCCAGAGCTGCACTCACTATTCTGCTGGTGGAGTCACTGTGTACATACATTACATTACTTATCCTGTACTTATCCTGAGTTACATCCTGTATTATACTCCAGAGCTGCACTCACTATTCTGCTGGTGCAGTCACTGTGTACATAGATTAGATTACTTATCCTGTACAGATCCTAAATTACATCCTGTATTATACTCCAGAGCTGCACTCACTATACTGCTGGTGGAGTCACTGTGTACATATATTACATTACCTATCCTGTACTGATCCTGAGTTACATCCTGTATTATACTCCAGAGCTGCACTCACTATTCTGCTGGTGCAGTCACTGTGTACATACATTACATTACTTATCCTGTACTTATCCTAAGTTACATCCTGTATTATACTCCAGAGCTGCACTCACTATACTGCTGGTGCAGTCACTGTGTATATACATTACTTATCCTGTACTGATCCTGAGTTACATCCTGTATTATACTCCAGAGCTGCACTCACTATTCTGCTGGTGGAGTCACTGTGTACATACATTACATTACTTATCCTGCACTGATCCTGAGTTACATCCTGTATTATACTGCAGAGCTGCACTCATTATTCTGCTGGTGGAGTCACTGTGTACATATATTACATTACCTATCCTGTACTGATCCTGAGTTACATCCTGTATTATACTCCAGAGCTGCACTCACTATTCTGCTGGTGCAGTCACTGTGTACATACATTACATTACTTATCCTGTACTTATCCTAAGTTACATCCTGTATTATACTCCAGAGCTGCACTCACTATACTGCTGGTGCAGTCACTGTGTATATACATTACTTATCCTGTACTGATCCTGAGTTACATCCTGTATTATACTCCAGAGCTGCACTCACTATTCTGCTGGTGGAGTCACTGTGTACATACATTACATTACTTATCCTGTACTGATCCTGAGTTACATCCTGTATTATACTCCAGAGCTGCACTCACTATTCTGCTGGTGGAGTCACTGTGTACATACATTACATTACTTATCCTGTACTTATCCTGAGTTACATCCTGTATTATACTCCAGAGCTGCACTCACTATTCTGCTGGTGGAGTCACTGTGTACATACATTACTTATCCTGTACTGATCCTGAGTTACATCCTGTATTATACTCCAGAGCTGCACTCACTATTCTGCTGGTGGAGTCACTGTGTACATACATTACATTACTTATCCTGTACTGATCCTGAGTTACATCCTGTATTACATATTACCAAATGAACCACTAACCCAGGAAGTAAATTCAATTGTTCCAATAGCCTACTGACTATAATTTCCCGTTTCTGGTCCTATCATTAAAATATAACTTTTATTTTCCTTTTAATAAACTATATTCAACACAGAAAAAACACACTTTTAAAAAGTATATGGAGGACTTGGACCTGTGGGCTCAGTATCTATATCCTCAGAGAGGACTAATGTTATATTGTGTTATTCAGGAGGACTTGCTCTTTCCCACATATATATCATACACAGGCTATTTGTGTCTAGCCCGTGTAATTACACTTGGATGTCTGTAGGTGTCGCCTATTACCAGGTCTATGACCCGTCACGCCGCAATTGTTGCTGATTGTTTCGTTTGAGGCTCAACCTAGATAGTATGTCCTACACTGCCTATTTACGGACTGCTTGTCATACATATATTCCTGCTCTGGCCCTCGGGGGGATCCGGCGTCTGCAGATCGCCTTTCCCTAAGTCATTCTCAGCCCTACCATTATATATTAAAATATTAGAGACACAGCTCCCCCAACATGTTTCACCGCATCAGCGGCGTCTTCAGGGGAATGGAGCTACTATCAACCTTCCAGTATCATACATCAACATCCTGTATTATACTCCAGAGCTGCACTCACTATTCTGCTGGTGCAGTCACTGTGTACATACATTACATTACTTATCCTGTACTGATCCTGAGTTACATCCTGTATTATACTCCAGAGCTGCACTCACTATTCTGCTGGTGCAGTCACTGTGTACATACTGTACATAACTTATCCTGTACTGATCCTGAGTTACATCCTGTATTATACTCCATAGCTGCACTCACTATTCTGCTGGCAGAGTCACTATGCACATATACACTGCCTGTCCCAAAAATAAAGTCGCCACCTGGATTTAACTAAGCAAATAGTTATGAGCCTCCTATTGGATAATTACTGCATGGGCGATTATCTTTCAGCTGGCAACAAGTTATTTAACCCCAACTGGTGCAATGAGTTGCTTCTCATTTCTTAAACCACCATGTCGAAAGACACATCTCATGGTCGTGGAAAAGATGTTAGTCTGTTTGAGAAGGGTCAAATCATTGGCATGCATCAAGCAGAGAAAACATCTACGGAGATTCCAGAAACGACTAAAATTGGGTTAAGAACTGTCCAACGCCTTATTAAAAACTGGAAGGATAGTGGGGACCCCTCGTATTCGAGGAAGAAATGTGGCCGGAAATAAATCTTGAATGATCGTGATCGGCGATCACTTAAACGTTTGGTGAAATCAAATCGAAGAAAAACAACAGTAGAACTCAGGGCTATGTTTAATAGTGAAAGTAAGAGCATTTCCAGACGCACGATGCAAAGGGAACTCAAGGGATTGGGACTGAACAGCTGTGTAGCCGTAAAAAAAAACACTAATCAGTGAGGCAAACCAGAAAAAAAGGCTTCAATTTGCTAGGGAGCATAAAGATTGGACTCTGGAGCAATGGAAGAAGGTGATGTGGTCTGATGAGTCCAGATTTACCCTGTTCCAGAGTGATGGGCGCATCAGGGTAAGAAGAGAGGAAGATGAAGTGATGCTCCCATCATGCCTAGTGTCTACTGTACAAGCCTGTGGGGGCAGTGCTATGATCTGGGGTTGCTGCAGTCGGTCAGGTCTAGGTTCAGCAACAGTAAGTGCTCCAAGAATGAGGTCAGCCGACTACCTGAACATACTGAATGACCAGGTTATTCCATACATGGATTTGTTCTTCCCTTATGGCACGGACATATTCCAAGATGACAATGCCAGGATTCATCGGGCTCAAATTGTGAAAGAGTGGTTCAGGGAGCACGAGACATTATCGTCACACATGGATTGGCCACCACAGAGTCCAGACCTTAACCCCATTGAGAATCTTTGGGATGTGCTGGAGAAGGCTTTGCGCAGCAGTCAGACTCTACCATCATCAATGTAAGATCTTGGTGAAAAATGAATGCAACACTGGATGGAAATAAATCGTGTGACATTGCAGAAGCTTATCGAAACAATGCCGTAATCAAAGCTAAAGGCGGTCCAACGAAATATTAGAGTGTGACCTTTTTTTTTTTTTGGTGGCGACTTTTTTTTTTTGGACAGGCAGTGTATATATTCCGTATTTACTGCAACATTTTGCTAGGAAACAGACAGAAGGTTGCTTCTATATCTATGTGTGGATTCTCCTGGTCACCAAAGAGCAGCACATTGCGGGGCCTCCTCAGGGACTGTCATGTCTGACATCAGAAACCTATAAAACTAGAAACAGTTTGAATGCAGCTCTGGATGTGAATAGAGAAAAATAAAAACACCACTGATATTCAGTGCACACCCGGTAAAGTGAATTACAGTAGCAGCGGCGTCTACAACAAGTTCTAGACCTCTGCTGATGAGTCGCAGCACCAGGCACAGCCCATTACCAACGCGAACAGAGGAACAGACCCATTTTCGTTACTAATTTTGGGCAAAAAATAAAAATAAATAAAAACACACAAAAGAAAATCTAAAATGAACGCGGCTCACCATTTATTACAGTTTTTATAGAGTCCACGCTGTAATTTGCTGCTTTTAAGTTATCCACTAGGTTCTGGTTGGCGGTTGTCAAAGCAGAAGGAGACACTGGCTCGGTGACAACGGTGTAATCCACGACTATACTCCCAGACCTAAAATTAAGGACAAACAGTCAATCTGTGAAAAATAACAATAATATAACCCCAACCTAATACACTGACTCTACCAGTCTATAGAAAGGTGTTTTTTTTTTCATCAACAGTGCCACTCTTGTTAGCAGGCTGTGACTGGTATTGCATCGAATGAGGTTGAGCTGCAGTACCAGACAATGCCTGTGGACGAGAGTAGCGCTGTAAAAAAAAAAAAATATATAAAATGTATAATCTCTGATCTCTTACTGCAATTGTCTGGTAGCTATAGACAGATGGAGAAGACTTTGTTGCAGATTTTTTATTTGACCATGATTTTTTTATTTTTGTAGACTATTTTTCATGCATGCAAGGCCTCATGCACACGACCGTATGTATTTTGTGGTCTGAACATGTTCAATTTTTTGTCGAACGGACATATGGATGCAGAAAACAAATGTTGCATCCATCTTTTTTTTTGCAGACCCTTTGACTTCAATGGGTCAGCGGACCACATTTCAAGACCAAGAAAAGGACAAAGGACGTGTTCTGTCTTTTGCGGAACGGACATTACGGATGCAGAAAGCGCATGGATCATCCGCATGCTCGCCGCATCCGTATGTCAGTGACACAAAAAGATGGAAGACGTCCTACACATGGCCGCCAAATGTGGTCCAAAGGGTCCTCATAAGAAAAGGATGCAAAATCGAGGTCATCAGTATTTTGCGGATCCGCTTTTTGCGGACTGAGAAATACATATGAGGCTAAAGATAGTGTTTAATTTATATTGAAGCCTGTGGGGAGGAGAGGACTCCCCTGCATAACGGAAACGGGACGGATCCGTTTTGCAGCCCATAGACTTCTATTATGACGGAATGAATAACGGAATGTCTCTAAAGGCATTCCGTTATGCATTTCGTCATAGAATTACGTTATGGTCCGTGGTAACGGAATCCACAACGCAATTCACCTTTTACCACCAAACGAAGCGTGAACCAATTTCAAAATATAAAAATTCTCCTCCTTACCTGAAGCCAGTAACTGTTGCTGAAATGAATCCAGTCAGGGGCTTATAAGCTTTTGCAAACTAAAAAAATATATAAAATTCACTTGTCGATTAGAAATTTTGCTTTTCCGTGTCTTTTCGATCATATATTTACTTTAAAACCGTTGTTGCACAAAAAAAATATTCTACAGTTTTCAAACCAGCACCTAATTAAAAAATGTAATTAAAAAATGTGGCATAGCCACTGAGTTATTCGATAAGATGTATCTGTATAGCGCCACCTGCTGTTTGTTCTTTCTTATTTCTTTGTCCGACTCAAAGAAATGGCCGCACATGCTCAGTTTCATCCTTCAACTGCCTCCTGAGCTGTGATAGGGAAAGAGCTGCAGCAGAAAGGACACGCCCCCTGAGCCGTGATAGGGGGAGAGCTGCAGCAGAAACGGCGCCACCCCTGCCCATGGGTCGTATATGGTAATACAGCTCAGTTCCTTTGAAGTGAATGGGGCTGGGCTGCAATACCACCCACAACCTGTGGACAGATGTGGCGCTGTGAAAGAAAGCAGCCATGTTTTGTTTTTGTTTTTTTTCTAATAGTGGATAACTCCTTTAAGGGAAAAAAAAAATTGCCTGCAAAAGTATACAAACCCTTTAAACGAAGACTCTGGGTAAAACCTATACATTGTGTTACGTATTAAAGAGAGCCCGAGGGGGGCAGAGCCTGTGTCATGCCCCGCCCCCTCTACAGGAAGTGTGAGTTTCGTGGCTTAGCTATTATACTGATAAGAAGTGATGGCGCCTCGTGCTCATACCTGCGCCTCCAGTTCTCCTTTATAGTTTTGGTACGTGGCTGATGTTTGGTCCCCAAGGTCTGCAGGGTAATCCCTTAAAATTCTTAATAACAGCTTTATAGACACTGTAAGAAAAAGAACAAATAGTATCTCCTTTATAATTAGAATCGATAATGCAAATTTTGGTGTATTTAAAGCCCCACCCCCTTTTCTAAGCCCCACCTCTCATTTTCTAGACACCACTGACTAAAGCAAATAATAATAATTCAAATCAAGACAACCCTGACGCGTTTAGCTTACTAAGTCCCTCCCGTTGTGTCTACAGCTCCTGTGCGTTTAGCTTACTAAGTCCCTCCCGTTGTGTCTACAGCTCCTGTGCAGCCCTAAATGTTTCCATGGTAACAGACTACAGACAAACGCTGTGTAGTCATTTTCTCATCCACAAGTCACCCACCACTTTTTGACCTACTAAATGTTTTTGGTTGTAAGAAGTAACCGCCAGATGTCAGGGAGTATGACTGCAGGATCAGACTACACAAGGTTTTGTTTGTAGTCTGTTACCATGGAGACGCATAGGAGATGCCTAGGAGCTGTACACACAAAGCGGTTGAGTTTTAATCAGGGCAATTTGCAAAGGTGCTTAATTTTAGGTATAAAAACAATTGATTTTTAAGGAAGACATAGACTGGAATGCAGACTGCGCAGGCGTCCATGGCTGATGCCGACTACTACTACTACTCACCTGTTTCGGGTTTTTCGGGATAACAGTACTCAGTTGGAATACTTGAGCCTGTGATGCAGTTGCATCGGCTTGCAATGGATCCTGGACACGTATTGGAAGGGCTGCACACGGTGCTGGGCCACGTGTAGCCGCTCTCACAGGAACACTGCACGCTGCTGCCGGTCTGGTTACAGGCTAGAAAAGAACAAGTGCAACCAAGGTCACCGGATAGTGCAATCTGGTAAAAATCAGACTGTGCGGAGTCCTAAGGGGCAGTCAGTGCTACAGAGGATCCTCCAGAGTGGAGGGGGCCTGATGAGGTCCAAATAACTTGTAAAGGAAGGGAATGTGCCTAACCTGAACGGTAGCCCCCTCCATCATGGAAGCTCTGGGCGTCACCTCTACGGTACATCATGATGGGGGGTATTAATGTCCAATAGGAGGAAAGATTGCACAAAGCAGAAACTCCATTAACTATAACTGAGGAGTGGGGTTATAGAGCAGAGCTTATATAGGCAATAAAAAGAATTGGTGGCATGCCATACCAGGATGTGACCTGTAGGTGGCACTGTTGCTATAGTTTTTCATAGGCATTGCAGGCGCATTGGAATCTTTCAGCGTATAGCCATGTGGGCGCATACAATATACACGCTTCCATGCGACTGTTATGATGCTTCCACCTGGAAACTGTCAGCATGTAGGCTATATCCTATGTATTGGTCTTATTAGGGCTTTAATTCTTTATGACTATTTTAATGAGGATGCACTCTAATAATAATAGTAAATACCTGACTAAAGGGGTATTACAGTTTCATCAGATGATAAGAAGTTATACAATTCTCCAATATACTTTTGGTATCAATAATTTTTTTTAGATCTCTGCTTGCTGTCTACTCCAGTATACTTTTGGCATCAATTCTTCATTGTTTTCAAGATCTTTGCTTGCTGCCTACTCCAATATACTTTCAGTATCAATTCTTTATCATTTTCAAGATCTCTGCTTGCTGTCTACTTCCAGTAAAATAGTCCTAGTCAAGTGACGGATGCTCAGGTGCCAGGGCTCTGATAACTTTACTGTAACGAGCCCTGTGTGCTCAGCAATGAAGGTTCCTACTGAGTAACTGCAAGCAGAGATATTCACTTCTTCACTGTTTGCAATGCTGTCTACTCCAATATACTTTCGGTATCAATTCTTCACTGTTTGCAAGATCTCTGCTTGCTGGCTACTCCAATAGGCTTTCGGTATCAATTATTCATTGTTTTCAAGATCTCTGCTCGCTGTCTAATATACTTTCAGTATCAGTTTTTAATTGTATTCAAGATCTCTGCTTGCTGCCTACTCCAGTGTACTTTCTCTATCAGTTCCTCATTGTTTTTAGGATCCCCACTTGCTGTCTTCTCCAATATACTTTTAGTATAATTTCTTCATTATTTTCAAGATTTCCGCTTGCTGTCTACTTCCAGCGGATATTAAAAAAAAAGTCCTGGTTACCTGACGGACACCCAGGTGCCTGGTTCTGCCAGGACTCCGATAACTGTGCTGAAACGCGCCGTACACCTGCGTGCCGTCACACGAGCAGGGCAGATATTTCGCAGTGAAGGTGCCTACTAAATGACTGCAAGCAGAGATCTTGAAAATCATGACGTGATACCGAAAGTATTTAGTAGAACGTAAAACGCTTTATGCTATGCATGAGCTTAATTTTCTGTAATACCCCTTTAAGACTGGGTAATGATATCACAATGACCAGGCCGGCAGCGGGTACTAATGTGGTAATGATCCTCTGCAGTACTCAAACTATTAAATATAGAGAAGACTGGATCTGTCAACAGCAACTTGTTGATTGTTTCCGTGTCCAAACAAGATACTGCATATAATGAACAGGAACTGAATGTGACAACAGGAACCATAAGGCCTCATGCACACAACTGTTAAAAGCGGATCCGCAAAACACCGTGTGTGTTGCGCATTTTGCGGAACGAAAGGGCCGGCCCCTAATAGAACAGTCCTATCTTTGTCCGTAATAATAGGACATGTTCTACTTTTTTGTGCAATGGTCATGAGGGCATACGGACACAGAATGCATATGAGTAATTTCCGTTTTTTTGCGGCCACATTGAAGTGAATGGTTTCACACACGGGCCTCCAAAAAAACGGAGCTGAAACGGAAAGAAAATATGAGCCCTAAGTTAGATACAGGTGATGTGTCCATAGACGTGTCTCCTTATAATAGCTCTAGGCCCCGCACATTATAACGGACGGCTTTTACCTTGTGTGACGTTGATGCTAATGATTTCCGTATCATTGACGCCAAGCGGGATCGGAAAGGTCAGGTTGTTGGCGATGAACTGTTTTATCTGGTTGGCGAATGACGGGTCAGGAAAGCTGATCTCGATTTCCACCGTATACTCCGTGACGCCTGCATGATATAGAAGAGGGCGGGATTAACAGTTTATATCGCACACCGTAAATGATAACATATGACTGCCAGTCCAGATCAATGGCATTCAGTACTGGTCAGGTACCCAGACTGGTAACTGCTAGGTGCAGCTACACATAGTCACCAGCAGGTGGTGATGTCTACTGTCTCAGACTTTTTTGGACCTTCTTTCCCCCTCTTTGGCACCGATCCTGGTGAGAACGCGATGCGTAATCTGCGGATTTGCATAGGGCAGCCGGTGAAGCCTGCATTATCCAATCTGTGCACATGACAAAATCAGCTCTGCGTGACGGAACTTGACATGACTTAAAGTGAAAAGTTGCCTATGGTGCGTGTAACTATAGAGGGTGCAGAGGTAGCAGTCGGACCAGAGGGTCATAGAGGGCCCGAGGACCACCTGCCACATGAGAGGACCTCAGCTAATTCTCCGAAGTCTTATAGCTGTGAATGGAGAGCACGCTGCGCGTGCGCGGCCATCTCCCCGCTCACCACTATGGGACTGCGCTCAGCTATTTTCAGAACTCCCATAACGGTCAATGATGGGTGGCGGCGCTTGCGCAGTGTGACCGTTCTTTAGATAGTAGCAGGTCCCCGACACGGACCCAAGATACGATCGAGTGAATGATGCCCCAAATAGATTTTTTTATTTGAGTTTGTCATTATCTGTCGTTTACATACCGAATTTCGGACATCTGGCTGACACATTACAACAGCAATTTGGGCGGAGAATGTTTTTTTTTTGGGGGGGGGGTACGGTTATTTTTTTGTGCGTTTTTTAAAATTCTTTCATTTTATTTATTTATTATTTTTTCTTGTTTACATTTTTTATACTCCATCCTTCAGCAATCAGAAATGATGTACCTGATGGTCCCTCACAGCCGGGGACCTCATAGTCCCTCACAGCCGGGGACCTCATAGTCCCTCACAGCCGGGGACCTCATAGTCCCTCACAGCTGGGGACCTGATGGTCCCTCACAGCCGGGGACCTGATGGTCCCTCACAGCCAGGGACCTCATGGTCCCTCACAGCCGGGGACCTCATAGTCCCTCACAGCTGGGGACCTGATGGTCCCTCACAGCCGGGGACCTCATAGTCCCTCACAGCCGGGGACCTCATAGTCCCTCACAGCTGGGCACCTGATGGTCCCTCACAGCCGGGGACCTGATGGTCCCTCACAGCCGGGGACCTCATGGTCCCTCACAGCTGGGGACCTCATAGTCCCTCACAGCCGGGGACCTCATAGTCCCTCACAGCTGGGGACCTGATGGTCCCTCACAGCCGGGGACCTCATGGTCCCTCACAGCCGGGGACCTCATAGTCCCTCACAGCTGGGGACCTGATGGTCCCTCACAGCCGGAGACCTCATAGTCCCTCTCAGCTGGGGACCTCATAGTCCCTCACAGCCGGGGACCTCATAGTCCCTCACAGCCGGGGACCTGATGGTCCCTCACAGCCGGGGACCTCATAGTCCCTCACAGCCGGGGACCTCATAGTCCCTCACAGCTGGGGACCTGATGGTCCCTCACAGCCGGGGACCTGATGGTCCCTCACAGCCGGGGACCTCATAGTCCCTCACAGCTGGGGACCTCATAGTCCCTCACAGCCGGGGACCTGATGGTCCCTCACAGCCGGGGACCTCATAGTCCCTCACAGCCGGGGACCTCATAGTCCCTCACAGCTGGGGACCTGATGGTCCCTCACAGCCGGGGACCTGATGGTCCCTCACAGCCGGGGACCTCATAGTCCCTCTCAGCTGGGGACCTCATAGTCCCTCACAGCCGGGGACCTCATAGTCCCTCACAGCTGGGGACCTGATGGTCCCTCACAGCTGGGGACCTCATAGTCCCTCACAGCCGGGGACCTCATAGTCCCTCACAGCTGGGGACCTGATGGTCCCTCACAGCCGGGGACATGATGGTCCCTCACAGCCTGGCACTCCATATTCACCTGCCGCCTGCCCCTGTTCTAGGACTGGTACAGCGGAGCGGCTGTACGAAATTCTTAAGAATGTTTGGAAAATGAAATCTCTTTGAGGTGATGAGTAAAATGTTCTCATGTCAGACAGATTCATTGGTGTTTCACTTCGGCCTGCGGAGTGTGTGTGTGCGGGGGGCGGTGTATGGGTTATTAAGTGCTATGCCCTCCTCTGGTGCCGGGGGGGTCACTGTTGTTAGCAACACGTTATATACAATCACTCATCATCAAATTATAAACTACATCGCAGCAGAGGACTCGTCGCAGTGTCAGCGGCGGTTCTGCGCTCAGTACAGTTGGTTATTTGGATTAGATACAGCTATTTTTAGGAAGGATTGGTGATGACCACTACCACGACCACCATGCAGTAACCACCCAGCTTCCGGGGGTCCTGGATATCACCTGCTGGAGTGACAACAAGCAGTGCTGGCAGGTATAGATCACCTTGGGGTTGTCAGCCAGCTTTTCCAGACCGTTAACAGCACAAGCCTGAGGTAAGTTGTTGTGTCCTGCCCTACCAGTAAAGATGGTGACCCCCATATACAGTGATGACCTCAAAGACTCTGAATACAGTGCAAGATACATGCCTTCTATATGAAAAGTCAGCCATATGTGACCCTGACTCCAACCATATTTCCCCCATATACAGTGCAGTCACCTCCCCATATACAGTGCAGTCACCTCCCCCATATACAGTGCACTTACCTCCCCCATATACTGTGCAGTCACCTCCCCATATACTGTGCAGTCACCTCCCCATATACTGTGCAGTCACCTCCCCATATACTGTGCAGTCGCCTCCCCATATACTGTGCAGTCACCTCCCCATATACTGTGCAGTCGCCTCCCCATATACAGTGCAGTCACCTCTCCATATACAGTGCAGTCACCTCCCCCATATACAGTGCAATCACCTCCCCCATATACAGTGCAGTTACCTCCTCCATATACAGTGCAGTCACCTCCCCATATACTGTGCAGTCACCTCCTCCATATACAGTGCAATCACCTCCTCCATATACAGTGCAATCACCTCCCCCATATACAGTGCAGTCACCTCCCTCATATACAGTGCAGTCACCTCCCCCATATACAGTGTAGTCACCTCCCCCATATGCTCTGCAATCACCTCTCCATATACTGTGCACTCACCTCCTCCATATACAGTGCAATCACCTCCCCCATATACAGTGCAATCACCTCCCCCATATACAGTACAGTCACCTCCCCCATAAACAGTGCAGTCACCTCCCCCATATACAGTGCAATAACATCCCCCATATACAGTGTAGTCACCTCCTCCATATACAGTGCAGTCACCTCTCCATATACAGTGCAGTCACCTCCCCATATACTGTGAAGTCACCTCCCATATACAGTGCAGTCACCTCCCCCATATACAGTGCAGTCACCTCCTCCATATACAGTGCAGTCACCTCCCCCATACATAGTGCAATCACCTCCCCATATACATTGCAATCACCTCCCCCATATACAGTGCACTCAGCTCCCCCATATACAGTACAGTTCCCTCCCCATATACAGTGTAGTCACCTCCTCATATACAGTGCAATCACATCCCCCATATATTGTGCAGTCATCTCCCCCATATATTGTGCAGTCACCTCCCCCATATATTGTGCAGTCACCTCCCCCATATACAGTGCAATAACCTCCCCCATATACAGTACAGTCACCTCCCCCATATACGGTGCAATCACCTCCCCATATACAGTGCAATCATCTCCCCCATTTACTGTGCAGTCACATTCCCCATATACTGTGCAGTCACATTCCCCATATACTGTGCAGTCACCTCCCCCATATACAGTCCAATCACCTCCCCCATATACAGTGCAATCACCTCCCCCATATGCAGTGCAATCACCTCCCCCATATACAGTGCAGTTACCTCCCCCATATACAGTGCAGTCAC
This sequence comes from Bufo bufo, assembly GCF_905171765.1. Lineage (NCBI taxonomy): Eukaryota > Metazoa > Chordata > Amphibia > Anura > Bufonidae > Bufo > Bufo bufo. The sequence continues at coordinate 59,951,353 of NC_053392.1, forward strand.
CTCCCCCATATGCTGTGCAGTCACCTCTCCCATATGCTGTGCAGTCACCTCCCCATATACTGTGCAGTCACCTCCCCATATACTGTGCAGTCACCCCGCCCATACACAGTGCAATCACCTCCTCCCATATACAGTGCAATCACCTCCCCCATATACAGTACAGTCACCTCCCCATATACAGTGCAGTCACCTCCCCATATACAGTGCAATAACATCCCCCATATACAGTGCAGTCACCTCCCCCATATACAGTGCAGTCACCTTCCCATATACTGTGCACTCAGCTCCCCCATATACAGTACAGTTCCCTCCCCCATATACAGTGTAGTCACCTCCTCATATACAGTGCAATCACATCCCCCATATATTGTGCAGTCATCTCCCCCATATATTGTGCAGTCACCTCCCCCATATATTGTGCAGTCACCTCCCCCATATACAGTGCAATAACCTCCCCCATATACAGTACAGTCACCTCCCCCATATACGGTGCAATCACCTCCCCATATACAGTGCAATCATTTCCCCCATTTACTGTGCAGTCACATTCCCCATATACTGTGCAGTCACCTCCCCCATATACAGTCCAATCACCTCCCCCATATACAGTGCAATCACCTCCCCCATATACAGTGCAATCACCTCCCCCATATACAGTGCAGTTACCTCCCCCATATACAGTGCAGTCACCTCCCCCATATGCAGTGCAGTCACCTCTCCCATATGCTGTGCAGTCACCTCCCCATATACTGTGCAGTCACCTCCCCATATACTGTGCAGTCACCTCCCCATATACTGTGCAGTCAGCCCGCCCATACACAGTGCAATCACCTCCCCCATATACAGTGCAATCACCTCCCCCATATACAGTACAGTCACCTCCCCATATACAGTGCAGTCACCTCCCCATATACAGTGCAATAACATCCCCCATATACAGTGCAGTCACCTCCCCCATATACAGTGCAGTCACCTTCCCATATACTGTGCAGTCACCTCCCCCATATACAGTGCAGTCACCTCCCCCATATACAATGCAGTCACCTCCTCCATATACAGTGCAGTCACCTCCCCCATATTGAGTGCAATCACATCCCCCATATACAGTGAAATCACCTCCTCCATATACAGTACAGTCACCTCCCCATATACAGTGTAGTCGCCTCCCCCATATACAGTGCAATCACATCCCCCATACACAGTGCAGTCATCTCCCCCATATATTGTACAGTCACCTCCCCCATATATTGTGCAGTCACCTCCCCCATATACAGTGCAGTCACCTCCCCCATATACAGTGCAATCACCTCCCCCATATACAGTACAGTCACCTCCCCCATATACAGTACAGTGACCTCCCCCATATACAGTGCAATCACCTCCCCATATACAGTGCAGTCACCTCCCCATATACAGTGCAGTCACCTCCCCCATATACTGTGCAGTCACCTCCCCCATATACAGTGCAGCTACCTCCCCCCATATACAGTGCAGTCATCTCCCCCATATACTGTGGTCATTTCCCCCATATACAGTGCAGTCACCTCCCCAATATACAGTGCAGTCATCTCCCCTATATACTGTGCAGTCACCTCCCCCATATTGAGTGCAATCACACCCCCCATTTACAGTGCAGTCACATTCCCCATATACTGTGCAGTCACATTCCCCATATACTGTGTAGTCACCTGCCCCATATTCAGTACAATAACATCCCCCATATACAGTGCAGTCACATTCCCCATATGCAGTGCAGTCACATTTCACTCTTTAAGGCAACTGTTTGAAAGTATTATCTGGCCGATGAGTTGCTTAGTATATGGCGCTTATCTTTAGGCACTATAAGTGATGGGTGTTTGTATAGGTAAATTGACTGTATACCTGATGAAGGCACCAACAGAATGTACCAAGCGTAAGGCCCTGTGAAGACCCCACCAAACAACACCTCATATCTCAGCTTCTTACACTCTTCTGACTGTGACTGACGTTAACAGCAGTCAATCCTGAACCTTCAGATGAAGGTTAGAATTGAGTTGAGTAGGAGAAGAAAGAGAAGAAAGCCACCCCCCTCAATTGTCTGAAGGTCAGGAGATATTTGCTATAAAAACAAGGCTTATATACAATCCGTGCCGCCATTGTGTGAGCGCGCCGCCAACGTAACAGTCTGACCCCGAGGTTTATCTAACCAATACCATCATTGAATACAGGTTTCCACATGGTTTCCAGAAAAAGAGATTCCTTTGTGCGCCAATGACGTAAGCAAAAAAATCAGCAGCCGTCAGTGGGGTGACTATTTCTAAGCCCTATTTTTGCTCATTTGTCAATGTCCATAGAGGTGCAGGCAGTGAGGGTGGATGGGGGGAGGGTGTCAACCACAAAATGTCAAAAATGCTGATCCTTGTCTCCAGGACACTTTCTTTCCACCAGTACATGCATCTGGCTGCCCTACCCTATCAGGCAAACTCTAGAGTTGCCAAGAAAAGGAACTGTTTATTTTACAAGATGGTCCCCATTAAAAATGATTATTCACTACCTCAACAGGGGGCACTCTTACCTAAAATGCCAAACTGCGCTCCAGACTAGACATCCAGACTGCTGTTATAGGGGGCGCTCCAGACTAGACATCCAGACTGCTGTTATAGGGGGCGCTTCAGACTAGACATCCAGACTGCTGTTATAGGGGGCACTCCAGACTAGACATCCAGACTGCTGTTATAGGGGGCGCTCCAGACTACACAACCAGACTGCTGTTATAGGGGGCACTCCAGACTACACATCCAGACCACTGTTATATGGGGCTCTCCAGACTACACAACCAGACTGCTGTTATAGGGGGAGCTCCAGACTAGACATCCAGACTGCTGTTATAGGGGGCGCTCCAGACTACACAACCAGACTGCTGTTATTGGGGGCGCTTCAGACTACACATCCAAACTGCTGTTATAGGGGGCGCTCCAGACTATACATCCAGACTGCTGTTATAGGGGGAGCTCCAGACTAGACATCCAGACTGCTGTTATAGGGGGCACTACAGACTACACATCCAGACTGCTGTTATAGGGGGAGCTCCAGACTAGACATCCAGACTGCTGTTATAGGGGGCGCTCCAGACTAGACATCCAGATGGCTTTTATAGGAGGCGCTCCAAACTACACATCCAGACTGCTGTTATAGGGGGCGCTCCAGACTACACAACCAGACTGCTGTTATTGGGGGCGCTTCAGACTACACATCCAGACTGCTGTTATAGGGGGCGCTCCAGACTATACATCCAGACTGCTGTTATAGGGGGAGCTCCAGACTAGACATCCAGATGGCTTTTATAGGAGGCGCTCCAAACTACACATCCAGACTGCTGTTATAGGGGGCGCTCCAGACTATACATCCAGACTGCTGTTATAGGGGGCGCTCCAAACTACACATCCAGACTGCTGTTATAGGGGGCGCTCCGGACTAGACATCCAGACTGCTGTTATAGGGGGCGCTCCAGACTACACATCCAGACTGTTGTTATAGGGGGCGCTCCAGAGTACACATCCAGATTGCTGTTATATGGGGCGCTCTAGACTACACATCCAGACTGCTGTTATAGGGGGAGCTCCAGACTAGACATCCAGACTGCTGTTATAGGAGGCGCTCCAGACTACACATCCAGACTGCTGTTATAGGGGGCGCTCCAGACTATACATTCAGACTGCTGTTATAGGAGGCGCTCCAGACTACACATCCAGACTGCTGTTATAGGAGGCGCTCCAGACTACACATCCAGACTGCTGTTATAGGGGGCGCTCCAGATGACACAGACTGCTGTTATAGGGGGCGCTCCAGACTACACATCCAGACTGCTGTTATAGGGGGCTCCAGATTACACATCCAGACGGCTGTTATAGGGGGTGCTCCAGACTACACAACCAGACTGCTGTTATAGGGGTCGCTCCAGACTACACATCCAGACAGCTGTTATAGGGGGCTCCAGATTACACAACCAGACTGCTGTTATTGGGGGCGCTTCAGACTACACATCCAAACTGCTGTTATAGGGGGCGCTCCAGACTATACATCCAGACTGCTGTTATAGGGGGAGCTCCAGACTAGACATCCAGACTGCTGTTATAGGGGGCACTACAGACTACACATCCAGACTGCTGTTATAGGGGGAGCTCCAGACTAGACATCCAGACTGCTGTTATAGGGGGCGCTCCAGACTAGACATCCAGATGGCTTTTATAGGAGGCGCTCCAAACTACACATCCAGACTGCTGTTATAGGGGGCGCTCCAGACTACACAACCAGACTGCTGTTATTGGGGGCGCTTCAGACTACACATCCAGACTGCTGTTATAGGGGGCGCTCCAGACTATACATCCAGACTGCTGTTATAGGGGGAGCTCCAGACTAGACATCCAGATGGCTTTTATAGGAGGCGCTCCAAACTACACATCCAGACTGCTGTTATAGGGGGCGCTCCAGACTATACATCCAGACTGCTGTTATAGGGGGCGCTCCAAACTACACATCCAGACTGCTGTTATAGGGGGCGCTCCGGACTAGACATCCAGACTGCTGTTATAGGGGGCGCTCCAGACTACACATCCAGACTGTTGTTATAGGGGGCGCTCCAGAGTACACATCCAGATTGCTGTTATATGGGGCGCTCTAGACTACACATCCAGACTGCTGTTATAGGGGGAGCTCCAGACTAGACATCCAGACTGCTGTTATAGGAGGCGCTCCAGACTACACATCCAGACTGCTGTTATAGGGGGCGCTCCAGACTATACATTCAGACTGCTGTTATAGGAGGCGCTCCAGACTACACATCCAGACAGCTGTTATAGGAGGCGCTCCAGACTACACATCCAGACTGCTGTTATAGGGGGCGCTCCAGATGACACAGCCAGACTGCTGTTATAGGGGGCGCTCCAGACTACACATCCAGACAGCTGTTATAGGGGGCTCCAGATTACACATCCAGACGGCTGTTATAGGGGGTGCTCCAGACTACACAACCAGACTGCTGTTATAGGGGTCGCTCCAGACTACACATCCAGACTGCTGTTATAGGGGGCCTCCAGGTTACACATCCAGACTGCTGTTATAGGGGGCGCTCCAGACTACACATCCAGACTGCTGTTATAGGGGGCGCTCCAGACTACACATCCAGACTGCTGTTATAGGGGGCTTCAGACTACACATCCAGATTGCTGTTATAGGGGGAGCTCCAGACTATACATCCAGACTGTTGTTAATAGGGGGTGCTCCAGACTACACAACCAGACTGCTGTTATAGGGGGCGCTCCATACTACACATCCAGACTGTTGTTAATAGGGGGTGCTCCAGACTACACAACCAGACTGCTGTTCTAGGTACGCTCCAGACTACACATCCAGACCGCTGTTATAGGGGGCACTCCAGACTATACATCCAGACTTCTGTTATAGGGGGTGCTCCAGACTACACATCCAGACTGCTGTTATAGGGGGCGCTCCAGACTACACATCCAGACTGCTGTTATGGGGGATATATATTATGCCTAATGTTCACATTTGATATGCTAGTTTTCAACTTAGAAAAAGGACATATGACTTTCTCATCTGCTCCTGTACCCACTATGGCCAGATCGTCTCCTGGAGATAGTGCCCTCCCGTGCGTGTCGCTCTCACACATCCTGTGCTCAGTGACTGCGTGATCGTTACCGGAAAGACCTCTCTGACAATTCACTGTCTGTTTAATGTCGGGGTGTTTTTGGTCAGTGGAGCTTCCCCAACAAGATTGTCAAGATGGTGCCACAACAAAGCAACATGTGGAAATGATATGTTTGCTCAGGTGATGAAGGCGTGTTGTGCAGACAAAGCGCCAGGTATCAGTGGTGATAGAGAAATTCCAAAATGATGAATGGCACGATTGTATTAGTGGTATGGCTGGAAAACAGATGGGCACACTCAACTTCCTCTAAGGCTGGGAGTACACGGAAGGAAATGAGAATCTATCTGTCTATCTATATCATTATCTATCTATCTGTTAATCTTTCTAGTATCCTCATTCCACCAGAGATTATTTTGCTGCTATTACTCAGTTACTTCAGTATGGAGGGCTCGCTCCACCATCAGGCACACGCCCTTTTAATGTAACAGGTTGAGCACATCTAATACTTTCTGTTCTCCATACCGAATATCACAAATGCCAGTGGGGATCGCCCTACTAATGTGCGTAATATGTACGAAAAAATATAGTTGTGGCCCTTGAATTCCCAAGCACCACAGCCATGCCACAGCCGCAGGCGTGCCCGTCTTTCAGCATCTACTGCTGCTGAATCCACCGCAGTATAATGTCGGTGTTTGTACAGCTAAATATGTCATCTCCTCAGCTAATATTTGCTTTGCTGTGAACCACGCATTCCTTTTTCTTTGGATATATTTGTGCAATACCATACCAATAAGACAGCACCTGCGCTGTGCCATGTGCAATGCCATACCAATAATACAGCGCCTCCTCAGTGCCATGTGCAGTGCTATACCAATAAGACAGCGCCTCCTCAGTGCCATGTGCAATGCCATACCAATAAGACAGCGCCTCCTCAGTGCCATGTGCAATGCCATACCAATAATACAGCGCCTCTGCAGTGCCATGTGCAATGCCATAGCAATAAGACAGCGCCTCCGCAGTGCCATGTGCAATGCCATAGCAATAAGACAGCACCTGCGCTGTGCCATGTGCAATGCCATACCAATAATACAGCGCCTCCTCAGTGCCATGTGCAATGCCATACCAATAATACAGCGCCTCCTCAGTGCCATGTGCAATGCCATACCAATAATACAGCGCCTCCTCAGTGCCATGTGCAATGCCATACCAATAATACAGCGCCTCCTCAGTGCCATGTGCAATGCCATACCAATAAGACAGCGCCTCCTCAGTGCCATGTGCAATGCCATACCAATAATACAGCGCCTCCGCAGTGCCATGTGCAATGCCATAGCAATAAGACAGCACCTGCGCTGTGCCATGTGCAGTGCTATACCAATAATACAGCGCCTTCGCTGTGCCATGTGCAATACCATACCAATAAGACAGCGCCTTCGCTGTGCCATGTGCAGTGCAATACCAATAAGACAGCGCCTCCTCAGTGCCATGTGCAATGCTATACCAATAAGACAGCGCCTCCGCTGTGCCATGTGCAATGCTATACCAATAAGACAGCGCCTCCTCAGTGCCATGTGCAATGCTATACCAATAAGACAGCGCCTTCGCTGTGCCATGTGCAATGCTATACCAATAAGACAGCGCCTCCATTGGGCCATGTACAGTGCCATACTAATAAGACAGCGCCGCCGCTCTGCCATGTGCAGTGCCATACTAATAAGACAGCGCCTCTGCTGTGCCATGTTCCCTGTCCACCCGCTGGATCCTCCTAATGAAACACCCGGAAAGTTCTACAACTTTCTAATGTCATTTATGTTTCACTTTCTCAACCTGAAGTTATTAGTTTGCAGTCAGTGAATGAGGACACATGGCGGATACACTTATACTGTGTGGGATAATCATCCTGGACTCCAGATCAGCAAACTACCAGAGAGATGTATCGAGTACTGATAGGTGGAGTACCGGGGGTATGGCATATATCTGTACTCCATTAGACTGGCTGTGTTACATAAACTTGGGAGAGCTAGAAGCCCCATGTCAACTGCAACCTTAACAGGTACCAGAGCTTGTATATACTTAAAGGGAGTCTGTCAGCAGTTCTGACCATACTCAACTGCTGACAGCAGTAGGTAGGGGCTGAGGAGAGCAGGACAAACATAACTTTTGTTGAGGATTTCTCATCAGGAGTAGTGTGAAGATGAACATTTATTCTGTCAGATTCTGCTCCTGCAAGTTCCCAGGAGGTGGAGCTTCACTGTAAGGTGTTCTCTGCACTGAGCTGTACCTCCCATCTGCTCTAAGTAACAACTGTAGAGGTCTCCTGGTTGGATGATAAAGCTTTTGTGGAGCTTTTCTCATCAGGGGTAGTGAGAATATGAAGTTTTATTCTGCCAGATTCTCTTCTTACAAGTGCCAAGAAGGAGGAGCTTCACTGTGAAGTGCTCTCTGCACTGAGCTGCTTCACAGACCCTCACCTCTGCTCTGAGTGACCGCTGTATAATCCAACCAGGAGACCACTACAGTTCTCATTTAGAGCAGAGAGCACTTTGCAGTGAAGCTTGGTCTCTTGGGCACTTGCAGTAGCAGAATCTGGAAGAATAAAACTTTATCTTCACACTACTCCTGATGAGAAAAGCTCCACAAAAGCTTTATCATCCAGCAGGAGACCACTACAGCTGTCACTCAGAGCAGAGGGGAGGAGCAGCTCAGTGCAGAGAGCACCTCACAGTGAAGCTCCTGGGCAGTTGTAGGAACAGAATAAATGTTCATCTTCACACTACTCCTGATGAGAAAAGCTCCACAAAAGCTATGTTTGTTCTACTCTACCCAGCCTCTACCTGGTGCTGTCAGTAGTTTAGCATAGTTAAAAGAGCTGATGGCAGCCTCCCTTTGATTCCTAGGCGGAGCATAATAACGATGATGCATTACCGGTCGCACGCTTCCTTCTCGACAGACTTCTTTCCATGACTGTTTCAGATTCAATTTCATGGTCCCCATGAATCTGTAATAAAAACACAGCGGTAACTTATTATATACATTAGGTGTAGCCTGTATATAAACGACTCAAATCCCAAATCTACCCCCCCCCCCCCCCAACCAGATTGTACTCTCTCTACATGTACACATTTCGATGGATGGTTTTTCCTTTAATGTGGCAGAGGGGTCTTTGGTCCACTTTAAGCATCAGGACTGAGATGCAACTACACTCTATACACCTCTAGTGTATATGCTCCCAATTAAAGGGGTCTACTCTTTGGCAATCCCAACTTGATAGAAAGGTTTCTTGACAATAGGGAGATTACAAAGTGTCTAGCTGCTGGAACCTCCAGCAATAATCTGTAATCTGTGAGAAACACTAAGTGTTCAGTTTCCCTGCAGAGCCCCCCACAGGGGAAATAAAGCATTACACAGTGTCCATTCAAATCAATGGGTTGTCTGTGTGATACAGGACAGGACAGGTCCTCCAGAGTGATAGACGCTCTTAGTGGTCACTGTGCACCCTTTCCAGTCTGGAGGATCCTAAACAGACCCCCCCTTCTTAGTATTCTCTGAGGTTACAGGACAATGTTTTTTGTTTGTTTTTTAACTAGACAAACTCTTTGCACTCTGTATGGTATGTCATGGCAGTGGCGTGGGCTCTGGGGATGGGTGCCATTGATTGCAGGCGCCAGCTGTGTTATACAGCAACCCAGCAGATCTCACTGCTGGAATCAGAGCTAACTCAGATCCCAACAGTTTTACCCCTCAGATGCCACAATCGATAATGACAGCGGCATCTGAGAAGTTAGACAGAGGGAGAAAATGCAATTGTGGGGTGGCGAGTAGTTGTCATGACATCTAGGGGCCTGTCAGAATCGCTATGCACCGTAATGCAGGAATATTACAATGTATAGGACAAGAGATCAAAAATTCACAAGTTCAAGTCCCCTAAGGGGACTAAAAACATTTTTAAAAAATATGTAAAACAACATATAAAAAAAATGATGAATAGAATTGGTATCACCGCTTCTGTAAAGGTACTTTCACACTCGCTTTAGAAGAATCCGGCAGGCAACTGCATTTGGGGTTAAGCATTTCCTTCTTTTTGAGACCACGTATTTTTATCATTTAGATCCCAAAATGATGTCACTAAAAACTGCAGATCATCCTAGCAAAAACATGTCTGCTCAGTCAGGAGAAAATAGTACAGATGAGAGAATTTATATATTAAATAAAAATTTTGGTGGGGGAGACAGAGAAAAAATAAAATAAAAAATTCTTTGAAAAAAAAAATTAAAAAATTTGAAAAATATGAATCCTTTTTCAGGCCAATTGGAGCAGTTATGATTAAATTTTTTCTATCTTTTCAATTTTATTTATTTTTGTAAAAAAATGTATTAATTTTTTTAAAGCAGTAAAACATGACAAATACTATATAAATGTGGTAATCCCCATAATCGGACTGACCCACAGAATAAAGTTAAAGGGATGGGCCCATCTCATATATTGGTGGTGGCATTTCGCTAGGATATGCCACCAATGTCTGATCGGTGTGGATCCTACTTCTGGGACCCGCATCTATCTCTAAAACAGAGCCTGCAAAATTAAGGAGAGTGGACCACCCTCCATTCATTTCTACGGGACTGCCGAAATAGCCGAACAGCACATTTCCATAGAATTGAACGGGAAGTGCACAGCGCAAGCGCGGCCAACGCTCAGCTATTTTCGGCACTCCCATAGAAATGAATGGAGGGAGGCCATGCATGTGCGGTCCCATTCTAGAGATAGGTGTGGGTCCCAGAGGTGGGACCTGCACCTATCAGATAATGGTGGGATATCCTAGTGATATGCCACCAATATCCATGTAGGAAGTACCATAAAAACAAATGAAGATAGCGGTGGACCCATGGAGCCGGATCTGATGGTCAGGAAGCAGGTACGTATGCTTCACTTGAAAGGTACCACCTGGTGGGAGGTTACTCAAAAACACTTGGAAGGTGGACAACCCCTTTAAGTACACAACTAGGCTGTGCCATTTAGGGCTAAAATAACAGTGTGTATTGCCCTCCACTATCAGAAGATTATACTGTAGCTGCGCTGTGTGTCTAGGCGATGTGTCAGCAGGAATGCAGTGACATGAGTGACGCTTCTCATGCCAGTCAACGTCTTATCTAAGAAATGTGTAGAAACTGGTTTGGTGAGACGTGTGCATATATAAGTTCAGTATAATTTCCAGTACAGTGACATGGTGGGAATCCAACCAGTACCACTGCAAATGGGTCTTAAAATATAAATATTCAGTAGTGGGATTGGTGCTGGGAGGAGCAGGGATCTTCAGGTAGACTTCAGACCTACGCTCTATGACACTAGACTCTTCAGAGTGTCATGATCTCATCCATTTCCACCCAAAAATTTCCAAAAGTTATTTGAGAACATTGAGAACAAACCAACATAAATTCTGTTGGCAAAGAGTTAAGAACATCAAATCTGGTGTTTCACATCAATGTGATTACAGGATGTCTCCGGGATATATGAGATACGTGTACTTGTTCAAACCTAGACCAAACACCACGGTTAAGTGATTCTTCACGTCACCGCGCTCTTCGCCTTATATAGAGAAATGTCAGCTTCCAGCTACTTTTCCGGTGAGAGAGCCAAATCGATTATTGAATTCAATTTAATTAGCTACTTTGAAGAAAACAAAAGGCGATTTGTGAGACCGAAGAGTTCTGGAAAATCTACATAAATGAAAACAATGTGGATGTTTTCTGGGACTTTCATAGGAAGTATTATAGTAGTTATATTCTTGTACATAGGAGCAGTATTATAGTAGTTATATTCTTGTACATAGGAGCAGTATTATAGTAGTTATATCCTTGTACATAGGAGCAGTATTATAGTAGTTATATTCTTGTACATAGGAGCAGTATTACAGTAGTTATATTCTTGTACATAGGAGCAGTATTATAGTAGTTATATCCTTGTACATAGGAGGCAGTATTATAGTAGATATATTCTTGTATATAGGAGCAGTATTATAGTAGTTATATTCTTGTACATAGGAGCAGTATTATAGTAGTTATATTGTTGTACATAGAAGCAGTATTATAGTAGTTATATTCTTGTACATAGGAGGCAGTATTATAGTGGTTATATTCTTGTATATAGGAGCAGTATTATAGTAGTTATATTCTTGTACATAGGGGGCAGTATTATAGTAGTTATATTCTTGTAAATAGGAGGCAGTATTATAGTAGTTATATTCTTGTACATAGGAGGTAGTATTATAATAGTTATATTCTTGTACATAGGAGCAGTATTATAGTAGTTATATTCCTGTACATAGCAGGCAGTATTATAGTAGTTATATTCTTGTAGATAGGAGCAGTATTATAGTAGTTATATTCTTGTAGATAGGAGCAGTATTATAGTAGTTATATTCTTGTACATAGGAGCAGTATTATAGTAGTTATATTCTTGTACATAGGAGCAGTATTATAGTAGTTATATTCTTGTACATAGGGGCAGTATTATAGTAGTTATATTCTTGTACATAGGAGCAGTATTATAGTAGTTATATCCTTGTACATAGGAGGCAGTATTATAGTAGATATATTCTTGTATATAGGAGCAGTATTATAGTAGTTATATTCTTGTACATAGGAGCAGTATTATAGTAGTTATATTCTTGTACATAGAAGCAGTATTATAGTAGTTATATTCTTGTACATAGGAGGCAGTATTATAGTGGTTATATTCTTGTATATAGGAGCAGTATTATAGTAGTTATATTCTTGTACATAGGGGGCAGTATTATAGTAGTTATATTCTTGTACATAGGAGGCAGTATTATAGTAGTTATATTCTTGTACATAGGAGGTAGTATTATAGTAGTTATATTCTTGTAGATAGAAGCTGTATTATGGTAGTTATATTCTTGTACATAGGAGCAGTATTATAGTAGTTATATTCCTGTACATAGCAGGCAGTATTATAGTAGTTATATTCTTGTACATAGGAGCAGTATTATAGTAGTTATATTCTTGTAGATAGGAGCAGTATTATAGTAGTTATATTCTTGTACATAGGAGCAGTATTATAGTAGTTATATTCTTGTACATAGGAGGCAGTATTATAGTAGTTATATTCTTGTACATAGGAGTAGTATTATAGTAGTTATATTCTTGTACATAGGAGGCAGTATTATAGTAGTTATATTCTTGTACATAGGAGGCAGTATTATAGTAGTTATATTCTTGTACACAGGAGGCAGTATTATAGTAGTTATATTCTTGTACATAGGAGCAGTATTATAGTAGTTATATTCTTGTACATAGGAGGCAGTATTATAGTAGTTATATTATTGTACAGAGGAGCAGTATTATAGTAGTTATATTCTTGTACATAGGAGCAGTATTATAGTAGTTATATTCTTGTACACAGAAGCAGTATTATAGTAGTTATATTCTTGTACATAAGGGGCAGTATTATAGTAGTTATATTCCTGTACATAGGAGCAGTATTATAGTAGTTATATTTTTGTACATAGGAGCAGTATTATAGTAGTTATATTCTTGTACATAGGAGGCAGTATTATAGTAGTTATATTCTTGTACATAGGAGCAGTATTATAGTAGCTATATTCTTGTACATAGGAGGCAGTATTATAGTAGTTATATTCTTGTACATAGGAGGCAGTATTATAGTAGTTATATTCTTGTACATAGGAGGCAGTATTATAGTAGTTATATTCTTGTACATAGGAGCAGTATTATAGTAGTTATATTCTTGTACATAGGAGGCAGTATTATAATAGTTATATTCTTGTACATAGGAGGCAGCAATATAGTAGTTATATTCTTGTACATAGGAGGCAGTATTATAGTAGTTATATTCTTGTACATAGGAGGCAGTATTATAGTAGTTATATTCTTGTACATAGGAGCAGTATTATAGTAGTTATATTCTTGTACATAGGAGGCAGTATTATAGTAGTTATATTCTTGTACATAGGAGCAGTATTATAGTAGTTATATTCTTGTACATAGGAGGCAGTATTATAGTAGTTATATTCTTGTACATAGGAGCAGTATTATAGTAGTTATATTCTTGTACATAGGAGGCAGTATTATAATAGTTATATTCTTGTACATAGGAGGCAGTAATATAGTAGTTATATTCTTGTACATAGGAGCAGTATTATAGTAGTTATATTCTTGTACATAGGAGGCAGTATTATAGTAGTTATATTCTTGTACATAGGAGCAGTATTATAGTAGTTATATTCTTGTACATAGGAGGCAGTATTATAGTAGTTATATTCTTGTACATAGGAGGCAGTATTATAGTAGTTATATTCTTGTACAAAGGAGGCAGTATTATAGTAGTTATATTCTTGTACATAGGAGCAGTATTATAGTAGATATATTCTTGTACATAGGAGGCAGTATTATAGTAGTTATATTCTTGTACATAGGAGCAGTATTATAGTAGTTATATTCTTGTACATAGGAGCAGTATTATAGTAGTTATATTATTGTACATAGGAGGCAGTATTATAGTAGTTATATTCTTGTATATAGGAGGCAGTATTATAGTAGTTATATTCTTGTATATAGGAGGCAGCATTATAGTAGTTATATTCCTGTACATAGGAGCAGTATTATAATAATATTTTTGTGCATCGTATTATAGTAATTACATTTCAGTTCATTGAGGTCATATTTATAATAAATATGTTCTTATCTGTAGGAGAATTCAAAGTACATTACTCAGCAGGTGGAATCAATGAGCAGAAGAATAGGAAATCTGTGGTCCAGTTTGGTGTACGCGTGATTGGAGATTTCAGATTATGAAGAGCGATATCTATGGACACCATGTAAACTATATTAGATGATCAGATTCTGCCTGGCTCCTTCCCGCCATGATACTTACCAAGCTGGACAAAAGAGATGATATTCCCCATGGTCCCTTTGTCTCTTCAGTTGGCGTAATCCAACAAAACACCACAAAGAAAATAAACATCCACTGAAAATGCATCTTGTTCCTGGTGCTCTAAATCTGCAAATAAAAGGAGCAAAGTTCAGTCCTGGGCTTATTGCACCTGTCAGTCTAATCTATGAGATCTAGAGTATATTGAATTTGTGGAGAGGTTGAATACGCTGGAATTGGGGAGGAAGAGTTGCCATTTTTCTCTATGCAATTCCGGATCTCTAACTTGCTGACTGCTTGTGACCTCGGCTCTTTCTGCTGAGTTTGCCTCTAACATTATCTCCTGGTTTTGACCCTATTGTGAATTCGAATGCAATATCTCTTCCTCTCTGACATGACTTTCTTGTTTTTACTCAGTCTGACTTCTCTTCCCCCTCTAGAATAGGTCCCATACATTTATCCAGGTTAGGTACCATCACCCAGTTGGGTGCCGCCATTGTCTAAGCAGGTAGGAACAGGTGGAGTTTAAGGCTGCACTGTTCCCTACTGTTTATATCAGTTTATATATGTGCATTTGATTCATTTGTATACACATATATGTACTTACTTGTACTAATATCTGTAAGTATGTGACAGTATTTTTCTATTTTTTATGTATGTGCCTGTGCAGTGCTCATAGGTGTGTGTTTTGTCACTGTAGAAGAGAACAACTCTATAAAAGCATTGCTAGGTGTCCCCAAGATTTTGTGTTACTCTCCTGATGGCCACCAGATACTACCACAATTGAAAATCCTACAATCCATATCCATATTATAATATGAGGAGGAAAAATAAAGTCAATAAGACAATCGATAAGTCATCTACCCAACAACCGAAACCTACAACACTACAAAGTGACCACTGGGACATATGGCAGTAGGTGTATACCTATGACCAGGCATGGGATCCAGCCACTTCTCTCCGGTTCTGCCGAACCGTTTGTTAAAATTACAGCAGGTTCGCAGGACCGGTGAGAAGCAGGAATCCCGACCCGGTTCTGACCTGCAGCATAACATAAATCAGTTTCAAAACCCGGCACCAGCAGCCGGTCTCCCGCATGCAGCAACGCGCGCCCTGCGCAGGGCGGAAAGATGAATGACCTTTTTCTTTTCTTTTTTTCTTTTAAAATCACTTACTACTGCCGCAGCGCCGCCGCCGCCCGCCCCCAGCCTGCGTGTGCCAGCCTCTCCGAGTCATGGCAACACGGTCACATGGCTCAGGCCGCGGGGGCGTGACTGTTGAGTGACTGTTGGGGGGAGAAATGTGACAACATGGATGGGGCCGGGGGGTGGGGTGGAGAAATGTGACAATATGGATCATGGAGGGGGCCAGGGGGGTAGAAATGTGACAACATGGATGGAGGGGGCCAGGAGGGGAGAAATGTGACAACATGGATGGAGGGGGCCAGGAGGGGAGAAATGTGACAACATGGATGGGGGGGAGAAATGTGACAACATGGATGGGGGGAAGAAATGTGACAACATGGATGGGGGGGAGAAATGTGACATCAACATGGATGGAGGGGGCCAGGGGGGAAGAAATGTGACAACATGGATGGGGGGGGAGAAATGTGACAACATGGATGGGGGGGAGAAATGTGACATCAACATGGATGGAGGGGGCCAGGGGGGAAGAAATGTGACAACATGGATAGGGCCGGGGGGGTGAAGAAATGTGACAATATGGATCATGGAGGGGGCCAGGGGGGTAGAAATGTGACCACATGGATGAAGGGGGCCAGGAGGGGAGATATGTGACAACATGGATGGGGGGGAGAAATGTGACAACATGGATGGGGGGGAGAAATATGACATCAACATGGATGGAGGGGGCCAGGGGGGAATAAATGTGACAACATGGATGGGGCCGGGGGGGGGTGAAGAAATGTGACAATATGGATCATGGAGGGGGCCAGGGGGGAATAAATGTGACAACATGGATGGGGCCGGGGGGGGGTGAAGAAATGTGACAATATGGATCATGGAGGGGGCCAGGGGGGTAGAAATGTGACAACATGGATGGAGGGGGCCAGGAGGGGAGATATGTGACAACATGGATGGGGGGGAGAAATGTGACAACATGGATGGGGGGGAGAAATGTGACAACATGGATGGGGGGAGAAATGTGACAACATCAACATGGATGGAGGGGGCCGGGGGGGGGGGGGGGAGAAATGTGACAACATGGATGGGGGGAGAAATGTGACAATATGGATGGAGGGGGGGAAATGTGAGGGCTGATGTGACACAGGTGATTTGACAGGGAGGGGTGAGAAATGTGACATTGAGGGGGTGAAATGTGACATGGGGGGCTGATGGCTGACATGGGGGGCTGATGGCTGACATGGGGGCTGATCTGAGGCATTGGGGGTCTGATCTGAGGTCTGATTAATATTGGGGGTCTGATTGCTGGTCTGACCTGAGGTGCAATGGAAAATATTTTTTTCTTATTGTTCTCCTCTAAAACCTAGGTGCGTCTTATAGGGGCGAAAAATACGGTCCTCAAACCAGCGATTGTCTGAGGCAGAACGAAGATACCAGGACCACACAGAGGAGAAGCCAGCTGCTGCAGACGGGACCAGAGCCAGGTGAGCTGCGAGGGGGGGCGCCAAAATGTATATGGTGTATTTATGTGTGTTGCATATATATGGTGTATGTATATGTGAACATGTGTCGTGACGCTGCGTGTCCGCCGCTGAGTAGGGAACCTGTTGTTAAAAATTTGAATCCCACCCCTGCCTATGACAGTCCGCGGGGTCTCAGTCCTCCAGGACTGGTATATAACTTATTAGTAGAAAATTCCGACACCAAACATGGTAGTGCTGTAGATAATCTCCTATAAACTAATAGCAGAGAACTGTATATACAACCGCTATGGGGAGTCCGTCCCCCGACAGCTCATTACACAACGGCTGAGTTTTGATTTCACAGAAATCTGGATGAGGCGATGGAAAAAGTTCATGGTTGCAATGTGTATTCATTTTAATCCTGTGTATAACCCTTGACTGTGCCCTGAAGATATCCGATGCAGCCTCATTATTAAAGGGGTATTCTGACAACAGGCATAGGATATGCCCCAAACACCTGAATGTCGGAGCTCTGGGACCGCTCCTATTGGGAAAACAGGGATCCTGTTACCCCCATTGTTGATCGGGTGGCTACAATGTGAGATCAAAGCAGCGTAGAGCGGACTGCGCATCTGAAGATTGCTCCATTGAAGTCTATGGGAACTAAAGGAGCAGCCAAGTGTCCTATCTAGACAAATAAAAGATCATCGAGGGAAGTGTGACTTGCGGCCGACTTCAGACGTGGCTTTGATCTGCGGTTTTGTCAGCATAACTGTAAAGACGGCTCCAAGTGTTTGCACTGCTGACAAGAGCTAATGCCTCTTACTGGCATTACTGGCATCACCAGGCAGAACTTCTGGTTTGGCCTGAATGAGGACCTCACTGGTCCAGAATGTCTTGGGGGGGGGGGGGGGGGGGGGGGGGGGTCATATATATTAACATTCCATGTAAGTGCAGACAATGTCAGATTTCCAGATAAGAAGTGAAAGCCCAGACTCTCCTTAACCCTTTAGGGACAAGGACTGAATTTTTTGTTTTTCCTTCCCCCACCTTCCAAGA
Organism: Bufo bufo; assembly: GCF_905171765.1. NCBI lineage: Eukaryota > Metazoa > Chordata > Amphibia > Anura > Bufonidae > Bufo > Bufo bufo. Next base: position 59,969,571 of record NC_053392.1, read on the forward strand.
GCCATCAATTATTTATATATTTTTCATTACTGTTCCCATTGCCTGGTACAGTCTCAATCCCTATGGAGCAGTAAGCACGCCGCGGTGTGCCGCCAGATGGTGCCGTTACAGAAATATATACTTCGAGGGGTGATGTTTCTAGAGGAGTGTTCATACAGCGCCTTATACCTGCAATATTCCAGAGCATGATACCTGTGTTTTGGTTAATAAAATGAAGAACCCCACCTCTCACAATACCCTATGTCCATAGACAGGGATGTAGCTGTAGGGGGCACAGGCAGCAGTCACAATGGGCCCTTGTGAGCAAATCTGGGCATTTCGACCAAAAATGAACCAAACAGTCTTGACTGGAAATCTCCTACTGTTTTGTGTATACAGCATCCGTGCAGACCAAAGGGTCTCCGTTTCCGTAGACTACAAGATCTATTGTAGTCTGTAACCATGGAGACACATAGCTTGGCATAGGAGTTGTATACTCAAAACAGTAGGAGATGCTTGAAGGGAATCTGTCGCAATAAAACCAGACGCGGATCTGTCAGCTGTTGGTCCCGCCTCAATACTGGCCCGCAATGTGGAGAAATCAGCTTTTTAATAATATGACAATTTAGCCCCTTGGTGCAACAAGGGCAGTGCCGTTGCACCCAAAGGCTCTTCTCATTTTCTTCCAAACCCTGAAGTCTCCATGACTGGAGATCACTAAGCAGATGGAAAAAAAACAAAGGTGGCCATCCCCTTTAAATGCTTGGACAATGCAGGTAAGGGAGCGTGGCTCCATGCTGCCATGCGTCACACTCCACATCCATCAGCCTTAGGCCTCATGCACATGACCATTTTTGTGGTCCACACCCGAGCCGCATTTTTTGCGGCTCTGGTGCGGACCCATTCACTTCAATCCGTTCCGTAGCCCAGCAAAAAAAATATAGCATGTCTACAATGGGCCGCCCGTTCGGTTCTGCAAATTGCGGAAGGCACACGGGCGGCTTCAGTTTTTTGCGGATCCGTGGTTTGCATGTCGTGTGCATGAGGCCTTACCCAAGATTTGTTTCATTTTTGGCACAACATTTCTCAAGGAAACATGCTGATATATTCTCAGGAAAAATTGCCAGCAGATCATTCACTACAAGCAAGCATCACCCAGACCTTCCGGGCACAGGTATAGTGAAATATGGTGCTGACATATACTGTTGTGTTCTGCTGTCATCCAGTGACATTGACCTACGGCATTCTGCCGACCATGTGGTCTCCCCAATATCGACCCATATTTACAATACAGTAAGGTCATGGTGACCCTTGTCTCATATTGCCCCCTCTGCTAGGTCTGTAGCAGTAAGGGCCTCCCATTGTCTTAAAGGACCGGGTCCCACCACTAGGACCTGCACTTATATTGGAAACGGAGTGGGCCAAAGCTATAGATGGAGGACTCCGGTCCGGCCACCAGTAAGCGCTCTCCCCATAGAAGTGAATGGGAGTGCACTGCGCATGACCGTTCACCGCTCTCATTCACTTCTATGGACCCGAGCCAGCGCTCGGTTATTTTCAGCGGCCCCATAGAAAATGAATTGAGGGCGGCTGCGCATGCGCAGTGCACCCACCACCTCTCCTTGCAGAGATCCAGGTGTCTTGCAGGCAAGGCTCCCTGGGATACATATGCAAGGTCTCCTCTAGAAGGAAGAGCACTGCCTCTTTAGTACCAGCTACACTGTAAGGCTACTTTCACACTGCCGTTTCAGGGTCCGCCTGTGAGATCCGTTTCAGGGCTCTCACAAGCGGCCCCAAACGGATCAGTTTAGCCCCAATGCATTCTGAATGGATGCGGATCCATTCAGAATGCATCAGTTTGGCTCCGTTCCGCCTCCATTCCGCTCTGGAGGCTGCTTGCAGCGTTTTAGTGTCCGCCTGGCGGTGCGGAGCCGAACAGATCTGTCCTGACTTACAATGTAAGTCAAAGGGGATGGATCCGTTTGACGTTGACACAATATTGGTGCAATTGTAAACGGATCCGTCCCCCATTGACTTTCAATGTAAAGTCAGGAGTCCCTATTAATATACCATCGGATCGGAGTTTTCTCCAATCCGATGGTATATTTTAACTTGAAGCGTCCCCATCACCATGGGAACGCCTCTATGTTAGAATATACCATCGGATTTGAGTTCGATTGTGAAAACTCAGATCCAACAGTATATTCTAACACAGAGGCGTTCCCATAGTGATGGGGACGCTTCAAGTTAGAATATACTAAGAACTGTGTACATAACTGCCCCCTGCTGCCTGGCAGCACCCGATCTCTTACAGGGGGCTGTGATCCGCACAATTAACCCCTCAGGTGCCGCACTGGCCACCAATGCCAGATCTGAAAAAGCTGTTATGCAGACGGATCCGCACTGAACGGATACCATCGTTTGCATTTATAGGTGCGGATCCGTCTGTGCAGATACCAGACGGATCCGCACCTAACGCAGGTGTGAAAGTAGCCTAAGTCAATGTTCTCCAACCAGCTGTTCCAAAAAGACATTCCCCCATCATGCCCTGACAGCCTGATCTTTTCAGAGCATGATGGGAGTTGTAGCTTTGCAACAGCTGCAGAGCCACAGGTTGGAGATCACTACTGTAAAGGTGCATTAGATGCTACAAGGAGCAGTCGGTTGTCAGGAAGGAAGCAGGCAGATAATCAGTAACAAGGGTTCGCTGGAATGTTTGTTCCTGATCATTGGCCCGTGTAAATCCAGCGGAAGTCAATGTCCAACCCATTAAAGAGCCTTGAAACTTGACTGATATCGGCCAAACCAGAGAACCCCATGGTTTTACACTACATTAAATGCCGTGACTAATCAAAGGCAGCATGAGGCTGAAAAATGAGAAAAACCTGATTTAAAAGAGCAGCAAATTCTGTAAAACATCTCCATATTAAGCTTTAGTTCTGCTTAAGACACTTTAGAAGGTTTACTAGCAGTCCTATGCAAAAGCCACAGATAACACTTTAGGATATCGTCGTGAGATGTCATTCATTCTGTGGAATAACAGGTGTGAATTTTGTCCCTTATTTAAAGGGAACCTGTCATCAACTTTATGCTGCCCATACTAACGGCAGCATAAAGAAGGGACAGGTGAGTTGATTTCAGCAGTCGGTCATTTATAAGTTAAAAGTAAGTGGTTGCCGAGAACCAATATCATAATCATTGCAGACTGGGCCTGGAAAAGAGTCCGGCCACCTGAGAAGAGTCCTGGTTATCCATGAATTCCTGCTCTCCCGCCCACCTGCTGATGACTGACAGTCTTCTACCTAGTTTTCTCCCTTTCTCTCTAGGAGAGAACTGCCAATCATCAGCAGATGGGCGAGGAGAGCAGGAGATTAGGAATAACCAGGACTCTTCTCAGGTAGATTTGACTCTTTTCAAGGCCTGGGCTGCAATGATTATGATGCTGGTTCTCGGCAACCACTTACATTTAGCTCATGAGTGACACACCGCTGACATCAGCATTTCTGTCACTAATGTATGCTGCCCTCAGTGAGATCAACAGAAAGTTGATGACAGATTCCCTTTAAGGAATGTTGCACATGTTGGTTATACTGCATTCTCTTCTGAAATACTAGGGAAAATAGGTTGTCCCAGACATTGTTCTGATGAAGAACATACTTTTAGCTGCTCAGCTACAGTACATGCTTTGAAGTGGCAACCAAAACCTGAAAGAAGCGGAAGAAAGCAAGAAACTACTGCTCGAATGGATCGAAGAATAGCCAAAATGGCGAAGGCTCAGCCAATGATCACCTCCAGAAAGAAGAAAGAAGATCAGAAGATACCAGTGAGTACTGTTACAGTCAGAAGACAATGAAGTGAAGCCAAGTTACCGGCAAGAACTCCCCGCAAAATCTTATGGTTGAAATAAAAGACATGTCCGGATAGATTCAAATTTGCGAAGGAACACATGGACTGGCTAAAAGAGAAATGGAGCAACATTTTGTGGACTCATGAAAGCACAATTGTTCTTTTTGGGTCTAGAGGCCGCAGATTGTATGTCAGATGACCTCCAATCAGTCAATTTAATCCAAAACACTGTGAAGAAAGTAAAGCATGGTGGTGCAAAAATCCTGATATGGGGGTGTCTCATAACATGATGTTGGACCTATTTATTGCATGCGAGAGATCATGGATCAGTGTGAATATATCAAAATACTTGAGGAGATCATGATGCCCTTGGCCGAATGAGAAATGTCCTTGAAATAAGGGTTGTTGCGGGTATCGAAATTTCGATACCCAATCGATACTTTTGTCCCGGTATCGATACGATACCGAGATTTCCATTTTTTTGATACTGGCCTGCGCTTCTGTGCAGTCTAGTATCTCTGAACATGAGCGCGCTGCTGTCAGTGCGCTCATGTTCTCTCAGCAGAACAGGGGAGAAGGAAGCAGTCTCTCCCTCCCCCCTGTGCTGCTGCTCCCGCTGCCACCAATGGGGAGAGAGGGGCGGAGGAGGGGAGGGCGCACTGCGCCACTAATGATAGTACTGTCCAATCGCAGCGCAGGGAGAAGGAACGCCCACTAGAGAAGCTGCTGTCTCCTCCCCATTGCTCCGATAGTAGTTATTAGCATATGGAGCAGGACTACAGGAGACGGTAATGGGGCACAGGCGCACAGCGGGCGAACGGAGCGGCTCCCAGGAATAATAGTAAGTGCTGGGACGTCCCTGGGCTCCGCTCTGTGTAGCCTGCTGCTTAAACAAAGTCCGAACCCATATAAGGTCGTCTTTAACTTTTAATACAGGAGGCAGGTGCCGGCAGCAGAATTGCATAGCGATAACTGAGACCTAACTGAGCGTAACGGAGCCGAAAGAGCCCATAGACTATAATGGGATCCGTTCCGTGTCCGCTCAGAGCCTCAGAACATGATTTTTTAGCGGAGACGAAAGTCCTGGTCTCCGCTCAAAAACCATGTTCTGAGCGGACACCGAACAGACCCCATTATAGTCTATGGGGTCTTTAGGCTCCGTTACGCTCAGTTAGGTCTCAGTTATCTGCAGAATCCGTCCTTTCCGTTCTCCTGCTCCTCAACGGAGCCGGAGAACGGAAAGGAGAAACGGTGATGTGAAGGAGGCCTAAATCACAGTGCAAGTTAACCCTTCAAACTGCGAATGGAGTCGATGGCTTAGTGTAGTAGTAATAGGGGCAAATGTACCCTTGCTCCAGGGCACTACACAATTATTATTTTTTTACCGCCTAATATTCCCTTTTCTTCGGTAATCGATTAACACAAACTGGAGAAATGTTGATTTTTTGGGGGGCTTTTTTAAACTCGCCACTATTTTTTTGAACACCCTCGTATGTGTATAGAAATGTAAGTTTGCTATTTGGCCTTACGCTGCAATCCTGATGCAGAAAGCAACAGTTAGATCACACAATAAGCTCTACTACATCTAAATACATTTGAATAGTTGCCTTGACGACCCTGTGTTACAAAAACACTACATGTAGCTGAAACCTTATACAGAAACATGATTTGTGAATGGATCGCCCCGGGAGTCCGCGCTCTTAAAACCGTGAAACCAAGATGTTTTCATTGTTTATTGGAACAAAAAGCTGCAGTACACAAAAAAACGACCCAAAATCACACATACAGAAGATCTCCGAGCGAGCGTCAGGAAATACATGGAGCCTGAGGCCGTGGGTCTGGCCCTGACCCAAGGCTGAAATGGAGCCGGGTGTTCTCACTTGTCCCCTCTAATCCCTGACATCAAACAGTAAATATTCCTCCCTATATCACTTTCCATATATATAGTAACAATATAAGGATCCAGCCAAACAGGGAACAAAACAACTGCAACTTTATAACATACTGTGTGCTTTAGGTCCTCACCATTTCAGTATATATGCTTGCTGTAAGTGAATGGGAACATACTTGTTGTGGACTGAAAACCTGCACAGTCTAGACAACCATCTGTGGGTCATATTATACATCACGGCACAAATCTCTCCTTATGGCTGACCTTAGGGATGAGCAACCCGCACGTTCAACCAGGGCACCTCGGCCGCTGTTGTAAGGTTATGGATATTATTTGAGAAGTGCATGGTGGTATTTAGAGATGAGCAAATTTCATATTTTGAAATTCGTTCACGCTTCGTTTGGTGGTAAAAGCAGAATTGCTTAACGGAAACGGGACGGGTCCGTTATGCAGGCCATAGACTTCTATTATGATGGAATGAATAACGGAATGCCTCTAAAGGCATTCCGTCATAGAATTGCGTTATAGTCCGGAATCCATAACGCAATTCTGCTTTTACCACCAAACGAAGCGTAAACGGATTTCATAACAGGGCACAGATAGTACTACCTTCCCAGTCTCTCCCTGTATACCATGTGGGCACAGATAGTACTGCCTTCCCAGTCTCTCCCTGTATACCATGTGGGCACAGATAGTACTGCCTTCCCAGTCTCTCCCTGTATACCATGTGGGCACAGATAGTACTGCCTTCCCAGTCTCTCCCTGTATACCATGTGGGCACAGATAGTACTACCTTCCCAGTCTCTCCCTGTATACCATGTGGGCACAGATAGTACTACCTTCCCAGTCTCTCCCTTTATACCATGTGGGCACAGATAGTACTACCTTCCCAGTCTCTCCCTTTATACCATGTGGGAACAGTCAGTACTGCCTTCTCAGTCTCTCCCTTTATACCATGTGGGCACAGATAGTACTACCTTCCCAGTCTCTCCCTGTATACCATGTGGGCACAGATAGTACTGCCTTCCCAGTCTCTCCCTGTATACCATGTGGGCACAGATAGTACTGCCTTCTTAGTCTCTCCCTTTATACCATGTGGGCACAGATAGTACTGCCTTCTTAGTCTCTCCCTTTATACCATGTGGGCACAGATAGTACTACCTTCCCAGTCTCTCCCTGTATACCATGTGGGAACAGATAGTACTGCCTTCTCAGTCTCTCCCTTTATACCATGTTGGCACAGATAGTACTGCCTTCTTAGTCTCTCCCTGTATACCATGTGGGCACAGATAGTACTGCCTTCTTAGTCTCTCCCTGTATACCATGTGGGCACAGATAGTACTGCCTTCGCAGTCTCTCCCTTTATACCATGTGGGCACAGATAGTACTACCTTCCCAGTCTCTCCCTTTATACCATGTGGGCACAGATAGTACTGCCTCCCCGTTCTCTCCCTGTAAAAAAAAAAAAACATAAACACAGACATTACTATGTTCTTCTCTGACTGTAAATCCTTTACACTCAGCCAGATCTGCCTACTTGTGTCTTAATGCATAGGTGTGAATAGAACTCTAGAGTCAATCTTTCTTAACCCTCTAATGCCCAGTGCCGTACATTCACTTTAAATCCATAACATTACGTGGGGAAACTAAAGACTCATTCAGTAAATTTGAATTCTTAATTTTAATAAAACAGATTTCTTACTCCATTCACTTGAATGGGTCCGCAAATCCAGAGATGCGGAATGGAACCTTACGGAAGCACTACGGAGCGCTTCCGTGGGGTTTCGCCCCGTACTTCCGTTCCGCAAAAAGGTAGAACATGCCCTATCTTTTTGCGGAACAGGGCGGATTGCAGACCCATTAAAAGTGAATGGGTCCGCGATCCGCTGCGGCTGCCCCACGGTTGGCGTTCGTGCATTGCGGCCCGCAGCACGGCCACGGGGCGCACACGTTCGTGTCCAAGAGGCCTAAAACAAATGAACTAGACAGAGCAAATGTTTTGTCGGATTGCCAGTAAATTTTATCTAAAAAAAAAAAACATCAAGCAGCCTCCAAAGAGTTAAATAGTAATTTGCTACATCTGTAGATTTTAACTGCACTGGACTTCAGTACGTCATTCGCCGCAACACATCCTGAAATCGCAACCTGTTATCATCAGTGATGAGTGCCAGGGGCAATATTTGAATTTGCGATATTTCGCGAATATTTTGGCGAATATTTGTCATATAATCACGATTTCGTGATCGGCAGTCATTATTTTCTTGATTGCCAAAAATCAGCCATCGGAAAATTTGCGATAAAAATTCGCTATACGAAAACTCGCAATCAACACTACTCCTGAAGTCAAAGATATCGCAGCCTTCTCATTGGCCCACAAGCAAGAAGCAGTGACGGATCGTGGGTACTGATGAAAAAAAAATCTAGAATATTCGTGATTACGAAGAAATAGCACTATAGTCTAGATATTCGCAAATTCTCAAAGTGCCGATATTCGCGATAAAAATTTGCGATTAGAATATTTGCGATCAACACTAGTTATCATTATAATGGAGTACGCACAATGACATGACCAATTAATAACATGGGTATAGCAGAGCTGAGTATGTAATTTGTAAAAATACACGTCTTGTCTATTGCACTATTTTATCTTGGTAAGTTATCACAGTGCCCATACAATGCTGTCTGAAAAACTTCAATGACCAATCCAGCACTGCTACATCTATATGAATATAGCAGAGCTGACCATGTTAATTGCCACATAGTGAAATCGGACATGTTGTCAGTGGAATTATTTTAATTTATCAAGGAGTACAGACAATGTGGTCTCAAATGTTTCAATGACTAATCCAGCTCTGCTACACACAAACATCTATCTATCGTAGAGTTGACCTTGTCATTTTTGCTACAACACATCATGAAATCAGACCTATTATCGATGCCATTGTGTCAGTGTCCAAATTTATATGGACCTAACTGTATGTGAATGTATAGATATGACTATGTCATGAGCCGCAACACAACATGAAATCACACGTTTTAACTCATGGCAGGCAATCAGCCCCAAAAATGTGAACGATCGATCCAGCTCTGCTACATCTATTGTCATTTCCCACAACACATCCCCAAATCACATGCGTTTTCAATGCCATTGCTTTAACCTATCACCGCGGCATACAGACAATGAATCTCAAAACTTCAATGATCTATCCGGCTCTGCTACATCTAAATGAATTATAGCAGAGATGACCTTGTCATCTGCCACATCATGACATCATTGCACATGAGATCTATGGAATTTTTTTTTAAATGTAGGCGATTCTTCACATGTACCAGTTATAGCGGATCAGTTTTGGTTGTGCCGGAGGCAAACAGCAGGTAGATAAGAAGTGCATGCGGTGCACCCGGCATAACCGCTGCGCTCCATAGAAATCAATGGGTCGTGGCTCAGGACCAGTGTTTGAGCCGGACAGGAAAATGCTGCAGTCCACGTATTGCTATCTGGCGTATTGAGGGTATGTTCAGACAGAGTTTTTTGGATCCGCAATTGAATGGAGCTAAACCGCGAGCAGATGCCCGCTGCAGCTTTCGAAAACTGGCCTCCCATTGAAAACAAGGTCTGTTTTTGGCTGCGCTGAAACCACCTAACTATTGTTTTCAATTGGAGGTCATGCGGCCAGTTTTCAAGACCGCGTTAAGAAAGCGCCATTCAAAATGAAAACCCACAGCAAGGAAACCAAGATTTAGATATATGTGCAGCACAGATGTAGGAGAGCTGAGTTTGTCATTGCAACAGGCATGAGTAATGTTTCATATGACAACACTTTACATAGGGCTGAAAGTAAAGTTTCCTCAGGACTGAAATTAATTCATCACAACACACAAACTCAGGTGACAACATATCCAGCACTGCTACATTCCTACACAGTGTACAGCGGTCGTACTTACCTCCGATGATGGTTAGATGATGGGTTTTGCTGGTCCTCGCCGCAGTGTCTCTGGAGGAAGGCGCATGTTTCTAGTAATAATCCATAAGGAGTCTGGAGAAAATCCTGAGAGGTGCAGAGTCCCCGCGCAGCGAGGTGTGTGTGTGAACAGGGCACCTAGCGGCCTCACCGCAGGTATCACTGCCAGGACTTCCTCATGACGAGCGCAGACTAGGAAGGACTCGACAGGGTTCTCCTTCTTAAGGTGGAAGAACTCGTTCTCATGGCCTTTACATTCCTTACAAACAAACAAAGTGAAGGAGGCAGAGGTCACCTGGACATTCAGGTCTGACCGGAGGAGGGGGCGAATATGTCCCTGTCACCAAACCATCACCTGGACAAGCGAAGCCAGCAAGACTGGAGAATCCATCTCATATCTATTATCTATCTATCTATCTATCTATCTATCTATCTATCTATTATCTATCTATCTATCTATCTATCTATCTATCTAATATCTATCTAATATCTATCTATTATCTATTATCTATTATCTATCTATCTATCTATCTATCTATCTATCTATCTATCTATTATCTATCTATCTATCTCATATCTATCTATCTATTATCTTCTATCTATCTATCTATCTATCTCATATCTATCTATCTATCTATTATCTATCTATCTATCTATCTATCTATCTATTATCTATCTATTATCTATCTATCTATCTATCTATTATCTATCAATCTATTATATATCTCATATCTATCTATTATCTATCTATCTATTATCTATCTATCTATCTATCTATCTATCTATCTATCTATCTATCTATTATCTATCTATCTATCTATCATCTATCTATCTATTATCTATCTATCTATCTATCATCTATCTATCTATTATCTATCTATCTACACTGCTCAAAAAAATAAAGGGAACACTTAAACAACACAATGTAACTCGAAGTCAATCACACTTCTGTGAAATCAAACTGTCCACTTAGGAAGCAACACTGAGTGACAATCAATTTCACATGCTGTTGTGCAAATGGGATAGACAACAGGTGGAAATTATAGGCAATTAGCAAGACACCCCCAATAAAGGAGTGGTTCTGCAGGTGGGGACCACAGACCACTTCTCAGTTCCTATGCTTCCTGGCTGATGTTTTGGTCACTTTTGAATGCTGGCGGTGCTTTCACTCTAGTGGTAGCATGAGACGGAGTCTACAACCCACACAAGTGGCTCAGGTAGTGCAGCTTATCCAGGATGGCACATCAATGCGAGCTGTGGCAAGAAGGTTTGCTGTGTCTGTCAGCGTAGTGTCCAGAGCATGGAGGCGCTACCAGGAGACAGGCCAGTACATCAGGAGACGTGGAGGAGGCCGTAGGAGGGCAACAACCCAGCAGCAGGACCGCTACCTCCGCCTTTGTGCAAGGAGGAACAGGAGGAGCACTGCCAGAGCCCTGCAAAATGACCTCCAGCAGGCCACAAATGTGCATGTGTCTGCTCAAACAGTCAGAAACAGACTCCATGAGGGTGATATGAGGGCCCGACGTCCACAGGTGGGGGTTGTGCTTACAGCCCAACACCGTGCAGGACGTTTGGCATTTACCAGAGAACACCAAGATTGGCAAATTCGCCACTGACGCCCTGTGCTCTTCACAGATGAAAGCAGGTTCACACTGAGCACATGTGACAGACGTGACAGAGTCTGGAGACGCCGTGGAGAATGTTCTGCTGCCTGCAGCATCCTCCAGCATGACCGGTTTGGCATTGGGTCAGTAATGGTGTGGGGTGGCATTTCTTTGGAGGGCCGCACAGCCCTCCATGTGCTCGCCAGAGGTAGCCTGACTGCCATTAGGTACCGAGATGAGATCCTCAGACCCCTTGTGAGACCATATGCTGGTGCGGTTGGCCCTGGGTTCCTCCTATTGCAAGACAATGCTAGACCTCATGTGGCTGGAGTGTGTCAGCAGTTCCTGCAAGACGAAGGCATTGATGCTATGGACTGGCCCGCCCGTTCCCCAGGCCTGAATCCAATTGAGCACATCTGGGACATCATGTCTCGCTCTATCCACCAACGTCACGTTGCACCACAGACCGTCCAGGAGTTGGCAGATGCTTTAGTCCAGGTCTGGGAGGAGAACCCTCAGGAGACCGTCCGCCACCTCATCAGGAGCATGCACAGGCGTTGTAGGGAGGTCATACAGGAACGTGGAGGCCACACACACTACTGAGCCTCATTTTGACTTGTTTTAAGGACATTACATCAAAGTTGGATCAGCCTGTAGTGTGTTTTTCCACTTTAATTTTGAGTGTGACTCCAAATCCAGACCTCCATGGGTTAAATTTGATTTCCATTTTTTTATTTTTGTGTGATTTTGTTGTCAGCACATTCAACTATGTAAAGAACAAAGTATTTCAGAAGAATATTTAATTAACTCAGATCTAGGATGTGTTATTTTTGTGTTCCCTTTATTTTTTTGAGCAGTGTATTATCTATCTATCTATCTATCTATCTATCTATCTATCTATCCATTATCTATCTATCTATAGAAGAAGAAAGGCAGCTCTCCAGATTAGTGAAGAAAAGTGGACGCTTTATTCACCCATCTAGCAGCCACGTTTCAGCCTCTCATTGGAGCCTTTGTCCGGCTGAATAACATGTGCACAGTGCAGACATAAATAGTGCAGACAATTTCATAATCACAGATCAATGATTAAACAATAAAGGTCAAGTGCGTCAAGAATATCACAATATTAAAAGTACAATTCATCTGTCATCATGATTATATCCAAATTGATTGTGGACATCGTCATATAAAGTGCATAACGTGATCCGTACAGTGGAAATATCGATAAACATACATGATTGCCAATCGACGTATAAAGTGTACACAGTGCATAACAATCACAAGTTGATTAAAACCTTAAAAAACTTTGGATGGGTCACATTGAGTCATGGAGACATAGTGGAGTCTGCTGGCGTCCGGAAGGGCGGTCTGCGCATGCGCCGCTCCATGTGCTCTCGCGAGACACGTAGTGATAGAGGAGAATATGGGAACCACAATAAAGATGGCCGCTATCTATCTTTCTAGCAGGGCGCATGCTCATGCCCATACAGGCCGGCAAGTTCCCTATACTAGTTCCCTATACTAGCAGATAAAAGCTGATGACAGATGAATTGTACTTTTGATATTGTGATATTCTTCTATACGTACTTGGGACCTTGGTCACAGCCCCTATAAGGACTTGCACCCGCGTTTAATGTGTGCTGCTTTTTTTCTTTTCTTCTCTACATATCGGACCCTAAAAAGCTGAGCACCTGAAACATGGATCAGAACACCGGACGTGTTTTCCTACACATTGGAAGACGAGGAGAGAATACTGCGTAACTCGGTGAGAGATGGGACTTTTTTTTCTACCTTTTCTGCCACTGATATAAGAGGAAATTTGAAAATGAATCAAGACGTTTAATCAGTCTGGAATTGCATCTTGCTACCCTGAGCGAATACCATCTGGCACACAGGATACCAAGAGGGATACGCTCTCACCTCAGACCGGACCTATTCGTGAATAATGCGGAATTTTGTCCCAGATTTGTTCAAATCTCAAACAAATATGCGTTCGACATTATTCTGTTGAACGTCGAGTTTCTACAGAAAGAAAAAGCATCAGTACAAATGAATCTAGATGACATAACAGAGAAGTAAAAAAATGTGTTACCTACTGAGGACTTTGAAGTCCAATTGCATGTCTCATTTAGACAAATTTAGAGGCGATCTACAGAGCAAGAAACGGCGTAAATGGATGCGAGACATGGATGACTACTCTACAGGCTACGTGTACAACTGGCAAGGGGATCAGAGGAGAAATCGGAAGACAGGTGGAGAGAAATATGGATCTACCTCTCCATCCACTCCAAAGAAGTCACAGGGTCATCTGACCAGAGATAACGCTACAGGGCCCAAGATGGACTCTAACCCCACCACTTCATCTACACCTTTTTTAGGGGGAGACCCCGCAATGGCAGGACACGCCGAGGGGGCAAGCGACAACACAAACAGAGGAAAAGGGAAAAATATGCAGCCCCCCAGCGGGGCAGGACTTTGAGACGCAAGATATAGTGGTAAATACATCTTCTGTTGATCTTAATGCCGCACAGTTATCTACATTGAACAAAGGTCTGTCCTATTGTCCCGTGAGCACAACTAAGTGGTTTGATCTAGAAATGGATCTCCAGAGGTTTTTACGTGCAATCAAATTGAAAGTGTGGTTCGCGGACCAAAGGGACCGACCGCCATCTGAGGTCACACATACCAGTGAGTTGAATTTGAAAAGCATGGGTTTATTTGTAAAGAGGGAGTTTTCTCCAGCAATTAATCATCCTGCCATTGAAGCTTTTGGTATCGCAGTCAAACGCGGCATCGAGAGACTCAAACAGGAATCTTCTCAGCAACCACTTAAGTTCGCTAATATGACTGCAGCAGAGATGGCGGCACTTAGAGATCTGGCTTCGGACCGCAACCTCACCATCAAGTCTGCTGACAAAGGTGGTGGGGATGTGGTCATGGACACCAGATCCTACGTGGCCGAAATCAGGCTGCAGCTTGCAGATACTAATGTATATGAAAGGATTTACAATGACCCCAAGTTTGTGTTACTCAGAGAGCTGAAAGAGCTATTGATTGGAGCTAAAGACAAGGGCATTATCGATGACAAGATTTTTACCTTTTTATATTGAGATAAACCGGTTAAACCTATATTGTACACCTTACCAAAGATTCACAAGTCACTGACCTCCCCTCCAGGGCGCCCAATTGTCTCAGGTAGAGACTCATTGTTTTGTAAAGCGTCTATCTTTTTAGATAAAATTTTGCGTCCATTTGCTATGTCAGCTAGATCCTATATTAGAGACACCAATGATTTTTTAACTAAGATTGACAATTTATGTATTCCTAGAGGGTCGTTGTTGGCTTCCTTCGATGTGGTAAGCTTATACACTTCCATAGAACATGAATTGGGAATACGGGTTATCCAAGAAATTCTACAGAAGACACATTATAGTACTGACTGTCAACAATTTTTGATTGCTTTGTTGAGGTTTATCCTCACTCGCAATTATTTTCTGTTTCAAGATGATTTCTTTTTGCAATTGCGGGGGGACCGCGATGGGGTCCAATGTGGCGCCGACCTATGCAAATCTTTAAATGACACATCTTGAGGAGTCTGTTGTCTATGTGAGCCACCACTTCAGCCATGTGCTGGGGTGGTGGCAGTACATCGACGACATTTTCCTGATTTGGGTCGGCGCCACAGAGGACCTCATTGCTTTTCACCGTTTTTTGAATACCATTGACCCCAGTGTCAAATTTACTTTGAAGCATTCTGAGGGAACCATACAGTTTTTGGACACTCAGGTCAGCATTTGCAATGATAGGCTAGTCACCGATTTGTATGTGAAACCCACAGACAGAAACACTTTATTACGCTTCGAGAGTCACCACCCTAGACCCATGATCAGGTCACTTCTATTTAGCCAATTGCTCAGAGTCAAGGAAATTGTGCAAGATCCCACTTCAGTAGACATTAGGCTGCAAGAAATGGGGTCCAAATTCCGGACACGTGGATACCCAAAAAAACTGATCCAAGAACATCTAGGCAGAATTAAGCCCTTCACCAAAGAGGCCATTAGGGAGGGATTAGGTGATACCACACGCTCTAGGGCCCGTATTCCCTTTGTGTCAGAGTTTAGCACCAATAGTGATAACATTTCAGCTATTTTAAAAAAGCACTGGAAAATACTGACAAGTAATTTTGAGAATGTTGAAGAATTTAAATCTTTGCCTTTATGTTCATACCGGAGAAGTCGAAATCTGGGTGACAGACTGGTCAAGTCTGACATAGGCTCATCTAGGGAAACCTGCGAGACATACTTTGGATCCACCCGCAAGGGGTGTTTCCCATGTTATAATTGTGTAAATTGTAACCTGATGTTACGGGGCGATTCATTCGTTCACCCGGTTTCTGGTCAAATGATTAAAATCAAACAATATCTAACATGCGACTCGTCCCATGTTATTTATTTGTTGATTTGCCCTTGACATCTCCTATACATAGGTGAAACCACTTGGGACTTAAAAACCCGACTCAACCAACACAGGTATTCCATTAGGAAACAAGAAATGGATCTTCCCGTATCAAAACATTTCACTGAGGCTAAACACTCTGAAAGGGATTTACGGTTTAGAATTTTGGAACAGATACCTCTTCTGAGACGAGGTGGTGACAGGACCAAATTATTAAAAAGAAGAGAACTTTTTTGTATTTATACTTTAGGGACTCTGAAGCCCCAGGGTCCAAATGTAGAATTCAGGGTCATTTAGTCACCAGTTATGTATGTGCTCTTCACTTGTATCCTTTGTAGGGAAAACAACATGTGCTATATGTCTAACTGTGTTCCCCTTTTTTTTGTAGGACAACAATTTTGACTCTATTGTCAGGAATGGTCACGTTTGGCGAGGACTGGAGGAATTATGCAGGCGATCCATTAATATATGCTATAAAATAATTAATTTTGGTTGGGATACCACTTTATGGGAATTCATGAACAGTGACAATCCCTGTCTGTGACTCGATGCCTCTCTAGCCCCCAATGGGACTTGAGTGACACTGACTCCTGACGGGTTGGTTTGTCCATTAGTTATACACTATATTATATCATGTAATGCTCCGATGCAGTCTATCCGTGACTCCCCCCGCTCAGGGAGGTAATCGGGATTACATCACTGTGACACCCTGATGCCCATCCCCAGCGCGGTGGGATTTTGACATGGAGCGGATGTGCTGACAGGTCTGGACAGTGAGGTGTATACGGTCTGATACTCCGTGATGCCCCCCTGACACAGACATTCCGGTACGGAGACTGGTGGTTACCCGCCGATCCACCGTTTGCGGATCAGCTTTCATCTGCTGAAAACTGCGGAGCCTGTATGGGCATGAGCATGCGCCCTGCTAGAAAGTTAGATAGCGGCCATCTTTATTGTGGTTCCCATATTCTCCTCTATCACTACGTGTCTTGCGAGAGCACATGGAGCGGCGCATGCGCAGACCGCCCTTCCGGACGCCAGCAGACTCCACTATGTCTCCATGACTCAACGTGACAAATCCAAAGTTTTTTAAGGTTTTAATCAACTTGTGATTGTTATGCACTGTGTACACATTATACGCTGATTGGCAATCATGTATGTTTATCGATATTTCCACTGTACGGATCACGTTATGCACTTTATATGACGATGTCCACAATCAATTTAGATATAATCATGATGACAGATGAATTGTACTTTTAATATTGTGATATTCTTGCACTTTATTGTTTAATCATTGATCTGTGATTATGAAATTGTCTGCACTATTTATGTCTGCACTGTGCACATGTTATTCAGCTGGACAAAGGCTCCAATGAGAGACTGAAACGTGGCTGCTGGATGGGGGAATAAAGCGTCCACTCTTCTTCACTAATCTGGAGAGCTGCCTTTCTTCTTCTATGCGTACTTGGGACCTTGGTCACAGGCCCTATAAGGACTTGGACCCGCGTTTAATGTGTGCTGCTTTTTTTCTTTTCTTTTCTTATCTATCTATCTATCTATCTATCTATCTATCTATCTATCTATCTATCTATCTATCATCTATTATATAACATAACATACAAAAGAAAAAATTCCACGGCACATCCCAGGCGTATATCAAATAATTTGGGCACCGCAGCAGGAAATGAGCCTCATCCTCCACGGCCTCCTGGTCGCACTGCTGGCACAGTCTGCTCTCCCAGGGCATGTACCTCTGTCGGTGACGCCCGGATTCGATGAGCAGGCTGTGGGCGCTCAGTCTGTACCGGCTCAGGATCTGTTGGTCTCTTGGATTAGGGAGTTTCTCCAGATATGGGGCCAGTTTGTACTCCCTCTGCAGGCTCTAGTATACTGTCAGCTTCTGGGATGTTCTTATGTCGTTCCTCCAGACGCTAATATACTCCTCTTTGCTCTTGTGTATCGTCCTCTGGATTTCCCCCTTTGTCAGGCTATATTGGTTGGTGGCTTGGGCAGGCAGGGTTTGGGTGACTTGTTGCAGGGTGCTTTGTTTTTCTGGGGCTTCTTGGTGTAGCAAGGCTTTGTGATGGTAAGAGCTGGGACTGCTGCTATGAAGATGAGTGCTGAATGATAGCGCCCTCTTCTGGACAGCAAAGTAGAGTGGGAATCTCTCTATCTATCTCATATCTATCTATCTATCTATCTCATATCTATCTATCTATCTATCTATCTATCTATCTCTCTCATATCTCTCTATCTGTCTATCTATCTATTTATCTATCTATCTCTCTCTCTCATATCTATCTATCTATCTATTTATCTATCTATCTATCTATCTATCTATCTATCTATCTATCTATCTATCTATTATCTATCTATCTATCTATCTATCTATCTCATATCTCTCTATCTGTCTATCTCTCTCATATCTATCTATCTATCTACCTATCTATCTATCTATCTATCTATCTATCTATCTATCTATCTATCTATCTATCGTATCTAATCCATCCATCTGTCTAGCTGTCTACTTAAGTATAGATAATACAGCTTCGGATATGCATTATGTCTATGTTAGGCCTCAAGAAAAAAGGGGGTCAGTCAGCACATCCCAATGTGCAGGTGCGCGCCGCCATGGCTAGAAACATGAAAAAAAAAAAACACAATGCAGCAGCACTCTGCAAACACATATAAAGTACAATAATACTATAGTAATAGAAAATATTCTGGTGCTAATTCTACGCTTATTTTGTAAATTTGAGATTCTTGGCAAATACATTTTGTACAAAATTATTTCGGGCCCGTCTGCTACACGTCAAGGTGATCTCTATAAGACGGGAACCTAACACTAAATACTACCTGTTATGTGCCATAACGGCCACCATAAAATTCACGGACTGCAGGCTCCACATGCATGCTGGGTCCACTCTGCTTTTTATTATTTTTTTGTGCCATAACGGCCCCCATTAAATCCAGGGAATGCAGTTGCCAACATGCATGCTGAGCTCACTCCATACATCTCCTGGTGCCAGACGGCTTCCAATGAATGCAGGGAGAGCAGACTACAGCTGGATTTAATGGAGGCCATCAGGAATGGGAGGACTGGTTTAACGACCTGTCTAAGTAGATAAAATCACTGTATTAATATGTCATAGAAATCAGGAAATACTTTACGGCGACATTTAAAGGATAAAGGCCAATTGCTCTGCAGAAGACCAGCACAATGTCAGGTTATAATTCGCTCATACCTTTCCGTCAGTCACTCGTAATCACTGACTGATCGTCCCTCTGCGTGAGCCGAGCCCTGAACGGGTGCCCATCGGTAGTATAATCAGTCGATTTACACTTGTTTACAGGACCTTCCCACCAGCTGAAAACCGAAAGGGGTAGCGCGATCGTTAGAACGTGAGCATATGAACACTCATTCAGTCTATCATCTGCTTGTGTAAAAGGGCCTTAAAGGTGTTGTGCTGTGACCCAGTGGATTACTGCTAAGAGCTAATGCATTGTGTTATTCCTTGTATGTGCAGTACCCCAGAACTGGGGTATCTGCAACTGTGTTATGTATTGTTAACGCAATGTTTTATGTTCTGCCATGCATCCCAGAGTATGAGATAAGGTTGGCAATGGTTGGCAGGAACAGAGCTAACCACACAGTGCCTCTTCTCTTGGTAGGAATGGGGTGGTCCTACTTTCTGGGGTTCGTGTCCAGACAGAGGGGAGATGAGGCACATGCAGAGCTCCTACTCCATGGAGGCCGTAATGAGTTCTCCTCAGACCTTCACTCCAGGAAGAGTGAAGGTCAGAGGAAAACCAGAGCTTTATGGACCCTGCTGCAGATGAGGGACTACAGCTCAGACATCCATAGGCCTCTTCCAGGCCAGTCAAACACCAAGCCTGTATTCCACTGTGCACACCTATATGCAAAAGTGCATGCAAGTGCTATTTAATTGCCACCTAGCCATCCACCACATGTCATCTCTTGGTGACTGCATGTTGTACCTACTACGTCTGGATGTGCTATAAGTTATATTTTGTACTAGGTAAGGAAAGACTTATACTTTTACTTGGGGCCTGAATCTTCAAATCACCTTTCCACTGCACTGATCCCCAGAAAGTAACGGTCTTAGGTAGTACACCGTGACACATCTCATCAGGGCCACTACCACTTCCATCTACTGCACCTACTTCATATTGGCTCACTACATATGTGGTCTTAAGAGCTACAATTAGGTCCATAAATATTGGGACATCGACACAATTCTAACATTTTTGGCTCTATACACCACCACAATGGATTTGAAATGAAACGAACAAGATGTGCTTTAACTGCAGACTGTCAGCTTTAATATTTACATCCAAATCAGGGGAACGGTGCAGGAATTACAACAGTTTGCATATGTGCCTCCCACTTGCTAAGGGACCAAAAGTAATGGGACAATTGGTTTCTCAGCTGTTCCATGGCCAGGTGTGTGTTATTCCCTCATTATTCTAATTACAATGAACAGATAAAAGGTCCAGAGTTCATTTCAAGTGTGCTATTTGCATTTGGAATCTGTTTCTGTCAACTCTCAAGATGAGATCCAAAGAACTGTCATCATCAGTGAAGCAAGCCATCATTAGGCTGAAAAAAAAAACAAACCCATCAGAGAGATAGCAAAAACATTAGGCGTGGCCAAAACAACTGTTTGGAACATTCTTAAAAAGAAGGAACGCACCGGTGAGCTCAGCAACACCAAAAGACCCAGAAGACCACGGAAAACAACTGTGGTGGATGACCGAAGAATTCTTTCCCTGGTGAAGAAAACACCCTCCACAACAGTTGGCCAGATCAAGAACACTCTCCAGGAGGTAGGTGTATGTGTGACATAGTCAACAATCAAGAGAAGACTTCACCAGAGTGACTACAGAGGGTTCACCACAAGATTTAAACCATTGGTGAGCCTCAAAAACAGGAAGGCCAGATTAGAGTTTGCCAAACGACATCTAAAAAAGCCTTCACAGTTCTGGAACAACATCCTATGGACAGATGAGACCAAGATCAACTTGTACCGGAGTGATGGGAAGAGAAGAGTATGGAGAAGGAAAGGAACTGCTCATGATCCTAAGCATACTACCTCATCAGTGAAGCATGGTGGTGGTAGTGTCATGGCGTGGGCATGTATGGCTACCAATGGAACTGGTTCTCTTGTATTTATTGATGATGTGACTGCTGACAAAAGCAGCAGGATGAATTCTGAAGTGTTTCGGGCAATATTATCTGCTCATATTCAGCCAAATGCTTCAGAACTCATTGGACGGCGCTTCACAGTGCAGATGGACAATGACCCAAAGCATTCTGCAAAAGCAACCAGAGTTTTTTAAGGGAAAGAAGCGGAATGTTATGCAATGGCCAAGTCAATCACCGGACCTGAATCCGATTGAGCATGCATTTCACTTGCTGAAGACAAAACTGAAGAGAAAATGCGCCAAGAACAAGCAGGATCTGAAGACAGTTGCAGTAGAGACCTGGCAGAGCATCACCAGGGATGAAACCCAGCGTCTGGTGATGTCTATGCGTTCCAGACTTCAGGCTATAATTGACTGCAAAGGATTTGCAACCAAGTATTAAAAAGTGAAAGTTTGATTTATGATTATTATTCTGTCCCATTACATTTGGTCCCTTAACAAGTGGGAGGCACATATGCAAACTGTTGTAATTCCTGCACCGTTCACCTGATTTGGATGTAAATACCCTCAAATTAAAGCTGACAGTCTGCAGGTAAAGCACATCTTGTTCGTTTCATTTCAAATCTATTGTGGTGGTGTATAGAGCCCAAAATGTTAGAATTGTGTTGATGTCCCAATATTTATGGATCTGACTGTATATAGGTAGCACAGCTTAGTTATTGTGCCCTACTCAGTGGAAGGGAAGGTTGGATCTTCCCCCTTTGAGGAAGAAGCTAGTGTAGTCTAAATTGCATTATACAGGGAGTCTGGCCTGAGCAGCTGAGGGATGAAGAGATGCATGGGCTTGTGCAGTGTAAGGCCTGCTCCAAAGGTTCTCCATTCTTGTATGCTCAGGACAAGTACCAAACTCCTGAGAGGATTAACCCTGAGAGAAAGCAGGAAGGATATCCATAGATTGTCTCGGATCACGATGGGACTGTGTGTATTTGCAAAGATAAAGCTTGTTTATGGCTTTGGACTTTACTTCTTGTGGGAAGGGGGAGGGGGTATGTGCTGAGAGCACCCTTCACACTATATAATGGATTGACTGTTCATTTAAAGCTCTGCACCCTGCTGTGGGATCTCCAGTACTAATTGTGAGAGTTTTGCATGTATGTGGACAATTTGGGAAGATTGTAAACCGTAAAATGTTGAGAGAGACATTCAGGGACTACTACTACCATCATTGCTGGCTATACATAGCTATTAGGAGAAGCAAAGTCTGTGAAATACCTCAGAATTGTGTCTGATCTTTGCTTGTTCTGCATCACCCATCATCCGGTCCTGGTTATTGACTCCACCATCCAACCCCTGGCCTCTGATTCTACCCTCCTGCCTTGCACCTTGCCAAACATGAACCATCAAGGGCACCCCACCTAACAACAGGCAGGAGCCCCCAAAGAGTCCAGGGAGTGCACCGAGGAAAGAAAGGGTGCCCCTTTATCACTGAATGCCTCAGGCTGCCACTGTGAAATGTGAGTTCTTCTACCACCATCAAATCCACTATCACTCCTCCCATCCTCTCCTCCAGGTCACTTTGTTGTTTTTTTTTAAATACCACCCCCAACCAGTCGGACCTGTGACAAGAAACATACTGTTCCTCCCCACTCGATTCCAGCTCCCCAGCTGTCTGCACTGCCCATCTGGTCCCCATCTTTCAAGTTCCGCACAGGCGGGGTCATGTGTCCTGCTGCAGCCAATGACTAGCCTCAGCCAGGAAGTGCAGTGCAGAATTCAGAACCAAGTGGCAGGGAGCAGGTAAGTATGATTATCTTCACAGGTCCTGCTGGCTGGGGGTAAGATTTAAAAAAAATCCCAGAAACCCCTTTAAGATATGCCAGCTCTCTCTGAAAAATCTATTGTACTCTACCTTGTAAATAGCGCTCATAACGTCATCAACTACCTCCATGACTATTGCAACAAAACCCTGCAAATTGCCATCCCATTACCTAAAGGTGATGCTCTTCAACCCGGATGATCTTTCAATCCAACACCAATACTTTCTGCTCTGTGCCACCCATTGCACAGGTGGCCTATTTCATCCAGAGCTGTTCTCCTTATTAAAGGGGTTTCCAA
The DNA here is from genome assembly GCF_905171765.1 of Bufo bufo. Classification (NCBI taxonomy): domain Eukaryota; kingdom Metazoa; phylum Chordata; class Amphibia; order Anura; family Bufonidae; genus Bufo; species Bufo bufo. Next base: position 59,992,592 of record NC_053392.1, read on the forward strand.
ACTTTTCTGAAAGTCTTGAAGCCTTCTGAGCGGTGGATGGTTTCTCCAATACTTACCCCTCTGTCGTGCCGTCGATTCTGCTGCACCTATTGGGCTAGATGTAGTCTCCTCAGCTCAGGTCCTGATTGGATGTGGTCCTGGGTCTTCCTGTTCAGCTGCATTTACAGTATACAGCTGGACAGAAGGTCTCAGGTACCTTGTACCTTCCTGCAGCTTTTTGCCTATCTTTGACCATCTCCCCACGTTAGCCTGCTGTTCTCATGGTGACCTACTAGAGGAACATTTTCCCAATGCTTATCTACGGTTTGCATGCTCATTTTGGGGATTTCTCTTGTGCTGCACTTGTACTCTAGAATGCCTTACCTTGGTCAGTCAGGTTAATATCGAAACGCCTCTTCAAATGCACCCTAAACGTATCTTGATATCCATGTACCTGTATTTTAGTTCTGAGAGCACTAATTGTTTATCCACCTACCTCACTTCTATTCCACAGTCCTCTTTTAATAGTTGGGACCACCATGTAGCACTGTTCTTTGGGCACCTACCTCTCCTCTATTCCACAGTCCTCTTTTAATAGTTGGGACCACCATGTAGCACTGTTCTTTGGGCACCTACCTTTCTCCTATTCCACACTCCCCTTCTATTAATTGGGAGCACTATATAGCACTGTTCTTTGGGCACCTACCTCTCCTCTATTCCACATCCCTCTTTTATTAGTTGGGAGCACTATGTAGCACTGTTCTTTGAGCACCTCTCTTATTCCACAGTACCCTTTTATTAGTTGGGAGCACTATATAGCACTGTTCTTTGGGCACCTACCTCTCTTATTCCACAGTACCCTTTTATTAGTTGGGAGCACTATATAGCACTGTTCTTTGGGCACCTACCTCTCTTATTCCACAGTACCCTTTTATTAGTTGGGAGCACTATATACCACTGTTCTTTGAGCACCTACCTCTCTTATTCCACAGTACCCTTTTATTAGTTGGGAGCACTATATACCACTGTTCTTTGAGCACCTACCTCTCTTATTCCACAGTACCCTTTTATTAGTTGGGAGCACTATATACCACTGTTCTTTGAGAACCTACATCTCTTATTCCACAGTACCCTTTTATTAGTTGAGGGCACAATATAGTGCTGCTCTTTGGGCACCTACCTCTCCTCTATTCCACATCCCTCTTTTATTAGTTAGGAGCACTATATAGCACTGTTCTTTGAGCACCTACCTCTCTTATTCCACAGTACCCTTTTATTAGCTGGGAGCACTATATAGCACTGTTCTTTGAGCACCTACCTCTCTTATTCCACTTCCCACTTTTATTACTTTGGAGCACTACATAGCACTGTTTTCTTGGCACCTACCTCTCCTATTCCACACTCCCCTTTTATTAGTTGGGAGCACTGTTCTTTGAGCACCTACCTCTTCTATTCCACATCCCTCTTTTATTAGTTGGGACCACCATGTAGCACTGTTCTTTGGGCACCTACCTCTCTCCTATTCCACACTCCCCTTTTATTAGTTGGGAGCACTATATAGCACTGTTCTTTGAGCACCTACCTCTCTTATTTCACAGTACCCTTTTATTAGTTGAGGGCACTATATAGCACTGCTCTTTGGGCACTCACCTCTCTTCTATTCCACATCCCACTTTTATTACTTTGGAGCACTACATAGCACTGTTTTCTTGGCACCTAACTCTCCTATTCCACATCCCTCTTTTATTACTTCGGAGCACTATATAGCACTGCTCTTTGGGCACTCACCTCTCTTCTATTCCACACTCCCCTTTTATTAGTTGGGAACACTATGTAGCACCGTTCTTTGGCCACTGTACGGTATTCATAATTTCCATTTCTCCCACCTTTTCCTGCACCACAGAAAACTGTATGAGTTGCCTGCTAGCCCTGACGTAAGTCTGGTCTACTGGTCTAGCAGGTTAGGGACCCCTGGTCTATACCAACCACATAAGATCACTGTAGCATGCACCTGACCTAAAAAGAACAGGAAGAGTTGTCATGAGAACTTCACAGCACAGCAACCTAATGACTCAGTTTGACACAGAAGAATGTTTTTCTTCACATTTCTGACGTATATTAGAGTCTTCTTCTGTGTCATCTTTAACTCCACCCAGAAACTAAAAACTTGTAGCTGATTGCAAATATCCTCACTTCTTTCTTGATGCACCAGTAGAGGTGGAGGAAGCTGAGGTATTAGGAGCTGTTTGACGGGGTCATTGCACTGTGACTGTCCGTAACTTGAGATGGTCAGTGTCCATGGTGGGATATGGTCCTGATAACCTGCAATTCACAGTCATACTGATATAACAATAGGCTTTGTGTCCAGCACCATTGTGATGTCCCACCCGACAATAGCTGAAGTCTCGTACTTCTTCTTACAGGCAGTAAATATGAAAAGGTATCCCACAGGGGAACACATTGTTTCCTGAAACCGGCTGTTCTTGGAAACAAGAACTAAATTCTGGGAAGTCCTCAAATCCAGGAGATACAGAAGCACAAAGGAACACATTACGTAATGCTGGTGACAACCGATTATAACATAGGTGACTGATCAGCTGACCTTAAAGTGTACTGAAACGGTCAAAGTAAATTTATTTAAACCTATTCTAAATGTGCAGCACATTATTTTTGCAATGTACTTTTATTTTCATTTCATTTTCATATTTATTCATTTTCATTGTGAAATAGACACCTAAAGTTCAGATGCCTATCGCGCTTTGCAGTCTGTACATCCATATACTGCTGTACTGGAGCAGGGATTCACCTTGGGCGGCACTGAGCGCTGTACAGGCCGGAGCATCTCTGCTTCCCTCCTAAAGTCTGACATAAAAGTGATATGTCAGGCTTTAGCAGAGCAGGGACAGGTAGGAGGGGCAATGTGCACAACGCTTCTCCTGCCTGTGCCCGCTCTGCTATAGGCTGACATAGCCCATCCATGCCAGGCTTTAGGAGAGCAGGCAGGAGCAGCGATGTTTCAGGCAGTATAGTGCACAGTGTGGCCCCAGAGGAATATGTATACCCATACACAGCGGTGTACAGAATGGGAGTATGGATTCTAAAGCACAATTGGCAACTGAACTTCAAGCGCCTATTTCACTAGAAAAATGTAAAATAAAAATAATGCTGTAGTATAGTAGTTATATTCTTGCACATAGGAGCAGTATTATAGTAGTTATATTCTTGTACATAGGAGGCAGCATTATAGTAGTTATATTCTTGTACATAGGAGCAGTATTATAGTAGTTATATTCTTGTACACAGGAGGCAGTATTATAGTAGTTATATTCTTGTACATAGGAGCAGTATTATAGTAGTTATATTCTTGTACATAGGAGCAGTATTATAGTAGTTATATTCTTGTACATAGGAGGCAGTATTATAGTAGTTATATTCTTGTATATAGGAGCAGTATTATAGTAGTTATATTCTTGTACATAGAAGGCAGTATTATAGTAGTTATATTCTTGTACATAGGAGGCAGTATTATAGTAGTTATACTCTTGTACATAGGAGGCATTATTATAGTAGTTATATTCTTGTACATAGGAGCAGTATTATAGTAGTTATATTCTTGTACATAGGAGGCAGTATTATAGTAGTTATATTCTTGTACATAGGAGCAGTATTATAGTAGTTATATTCCTGTACATAGGAGGCAGTATTATAGTAGTTATATTCTTGTACATAGGAGGCAGTATTATAGTAGTTATATTCTTGTACATAGGAGCAGTATTATAGTAGTTATATTCCTGTACATAGGAGCAGTATTATAGTAGTTATATTCTTGTACATAGGAGCAGTATTATAGTAGTTATATTCCTGTACATAGGAGGCAGTATTATAGTAGTTATATTCTTGTACATAGGAGGCAGTATTATAGTAGTTATATTCTTGTACATAGGAGGCAGTATTATAGTAGTTATATTCTTGTACATAGGAGGCAGTATTATAGTAGTTATATTCTTGTACATAGGAGCAGTATTATAGTAGTTATATTCTTGTACGTAGGAGCAGTATTATAGTAGTTATATTCTTGTACATAGGAGCAGTATTATAGCAGTTATATTCTTGTACATAGGAGGCAGTATTATAGTAGTTATATTCTTGTACATAGAAGGCAGTATTATAGCAGTTATATTCTTGTACATAGGAGCAGTATTATAGTAGTTATATTCTTGTATATAGGAGCAGTATTATAGTAGTTATATTCTTGTACATAGAAGGCAGTATTATAGTAGTTATATTCTTGTACATAGGAGGCAGTATTATAGTAGTTATACTCTTGTACATAGGAGGCATTATTATAGTAGTTATATTCTTGTACATAGGAGCAGTATTATAGTAGTTATATTCTTGTACATAGGAGGCAGTATTATAGTAGTTATATTCTTGTACATAGGAGCAGTATTATAGTAGTTATATTCCTGTACATAGGAGGCAGTATTATAGTAGTTATATTCTTGTACATAGGAGGCAGTATTATAGTAGTTATATTCTTGTACATAGGAGCAGTATTATAGTAGTTATATTCCTGTACATAGGAGCAGTATTATAGTAGTTATATTCTTGTACATAGGAGCAGTATTATAGTAGTTATATTCCTGTACATAGGAGGCAGTATTATAGTAGTTATATTCTTGTACATAGGAGGCAGTATTATAGTAGTTATATTCTTGTACATAGGAGGCAGTATTATAGTAGTTATATTCTTGTACATAGGAGGCAGTATTATAGTAGTTATATTCTTGTACATAGGAGCAGTATTATAGTAGTTATATTCTTGTACGTAGGAGCAGTATTATAGTAGTTATATTCTTGTACATAGGAGCAGTATTATAGCAGTTATATTCTTGTACATAGGAGGCAGTATTATAGTAGTTATATTCTTGTACATAGAAGGCAGTATTATAGCAGTTATATTCTTGTACATAGGAGCAGTATTATAGTAGTTATATTCTTGTACATAGGAGCAGTATTATAGTAGTTATATTCTTGTACATAGGAGCAGTATTATAGCAGTTATATTCTTGTACATAGGAGGCAGTATTATAGTAGTTATATTCTTGTACATAGAAGGCAGTATTATAGCAGTTATATTCTTGTACATAGGAGCAGTATTATAGTAGTTATATTCTTGTACATAGGAGCAGTATTATAGTAGTTTTATATTGTACGTAAGAGCAGTATTATAGTAGTTATATTCTTGTACATAGGAGCAGTATTATAGTAGTTATATTCTTGTACATAGGAGGCAGTATTATAGTAGTTATATTCTTGTACATAGGAGCAGTATTATAGTAGTTATATTCCTGTACATAGGAGGCAGTATTATAGTAGTTATATTCTTGTACATAGGAGGCAGTATTATAGTAGTTATATTCTTGTACATAGGAGGCAGTATTATAGTAGTTATATTCTTGTACATAGGAGGCAGTATTATAGTAGTTATATTCTTGTACATAGGAGCAGTATTATAGTAGTTATATTCTTGTACGTAGGAGCAGTATTATAGTAGTTATATTCTTGTACATAGGAGCAGTATTATAGCAGTTATATTCTTGTACATAGGAGGCAGTATTATAGTAGTTATATTCTTGTACATAGAAGGCAGTATTATAGCAGTTATATTCTTGTACATAGGAGCAGTATTATAGTAGTTATATTCTTGTACATAGGAGCAGTATTATAGTAGTTTTATATTGTACGTAAGAGCAGTATTATAGTAGTTATATTCTTGTACATAGGAGCAGTATTATAGTAGTTATATTCCTGTACATAGGAGGCAGTATTATAGTAGTTATATTCTTGTACTTAGGAGGCAGTATTATAGTAGTTATATTCTTGTACATAGGAGCAGTATTATAGTAGTTATATTCTTGTACATAGGACCAGTATTATAGTAGTCATATTCTTGTACATAGGAGGCAGTATTATAGTAGTTATATTCTTGTACATCGGAGGCAGTATTATAGTAGGTATATTCTTGTACATAGGAGCAGTATTATAGTAGTTATATTCTTGTACATAGGAGGCAGTATTATAGTAGTTATATTCTTGTACATAGGACCAGTATTATAGTAGTTATATTCTTGTACATAGGAGGCAGTATTATAGTAGTTATATTCTTGTACATCGGAGGCAGTATTATAGTAGGTATATTCTTGTATAGAGATGGCCCGAACTATCCGACGGCGAACAGTTCCCGGCGAACATAGCTTGTTCGCGTTCGCCTCTGCCGGGCGAACACATGCGATGTTCGGTCCGCCCCCTATACATCATCATTGAGCAAACTTTGACCCTGTACCTCACAGTCAGCAGACACATTCCAGCCAATCAGCAGCATACCCTCCCTCCCAGACCCTCCCACCTCCTGCACAGCATCCATTTTAGATTCATTCTGAAGCTGCAGTCTTAGTGAGAGGAGGGAGACTGTAACTGCTGCTGATTTAATTGGGAAATCGATAGCTAGGCTAGTGAATTCAGTGTCCACTCCAGTCCTGAAAGACTCATCTGATCTCTGCTGTAAGGACAGCGTCCTGACAGCACCCCAAAAAGCCCTTTTTAGGGCTGCAACATTAGTCTGCTTTTTTTTTTTCCTTTATATACATATTGCAGTTGCCTGGCCTGCCAGTGTGTGAGGAGCTGCAGGCCCACAGACTGTAGTGTGCCCACTGCCAGTGCTCACCCCTGTCATTCCGTGTGGCACAGGACTTTGCTTAAAAAAAGGCACTTAATTTTTACACTTTAATCTAAGGTTAGTTGCCTGCCAGTGTGTGTCAGGCTGACTTCCACTGACTGTAGTGTGCCCACTGCCAGTGCCCACCACTCATACCGGCTGGCACAGGACTTTGCATAAAAAAGGCATTTAATTTTTACACTTTAGTGTAATTTCAGCTGCTTGCCTGCTGCTAGTGTGTGTCAGGCCGACTTCAACTGACTGTAGTGTGCCCACTGCCAGTGCCCACCCCTGTCATCCCGTGTGGCACAGGACTTTGCTTAAAAAAAAGGCACTTCATTTTTACACTTTAATCTAAGGTTAGTTGCCTGCCAGTGTGTGTCAGGCCGACTTCAACTGACTGTAGTGTGCCCACTGCCAGTGCCCACCCCTGTCATACCGAGTGGCACAGGACTTTGCTTAAAAAATAGGCACTTAATTTTTACACTTTAATCTAAGGTTAGTTGCCTGCCAGTGTGTGTCAGGCTGACTTCCACTGACTGTAGTGTGCCCACTGCCAGTGCCCACCCCTGTCATACCGAGTGGCACAGGACTTTGCTTAAAAAATAGGCACTTAATTTTTACACTTTAATCTAAGGTTAGTTGCCTGCCAGTGTGTGTCAGGCTGACTTCCACTGACTGTAGTGTGCCCACTGCCAGTGCCCACCACTCATACCGGCTGGCACAGGACTTTGCATAAAAAAGGCATTTAATTTTTACACTTTAGTGTAATTTCAGCTGCTTGCCTGCTGCTAGTGTGTGTCAGGCCGACTTCAACTGACTGTAGTGTGCCCACTGCCAGTGCCAACCACTGATACCGGGTGGCACAGTAGCTTGCCGATAAATAAGGCATTTAATTTTTAGACAGTAGTCTAAATTCAGTTGCTTGCCTGCTGCCAGTGTGTGTCAGGCCCGCTTCCACTGACTGTAGTGTGCCCACTGCCAGTGCCAACCACTGATACCGGGTGGCACAGTAGCTTGCCGATAAATAAGGCATTTAATTTTTAGACAGTAGTCTAAATTCAGTTGCTTGCCTGCTGCCAGTCAGTGTGTCAGGCCCTCTTCCACTGACTGTAGTGTGCCCACTGCCAGTGCCAACCACTCATACCGGGTGGCACAGTAGCTTGCCGATAAATAAGGCATTTAATTTTTACACTTTAGTGTAATTTCAGTTGCTTGCCTGCTGCCAGTGTGTGTCAGGCCCGCTTCTACTGACTGTAGTGTGCCCACTGCCAGTGCCAACCACTCATACCGGGTGGCACAGTAGCTTGCCGATAAATAAGGCATTTAATTTTTACACTTTAGTGTAATTTCAGTTGCTTGCCTGCTGCCAGTGTGTGTCAGGCCCGCTTCTACTGACTGTAGTGTGCCCACTGCCAGTGCCAACCACTGATACCATCTCCCCGTTCGAAAAATCTATTCAATAAATGGCACCCAGATTGGGGACGTTAGAGGGATTAAACTGATGAGAATAGTACTACAGAAAATACCACTCATATCGGGTGTGACAGTAAATTGCACGGCGCAGACGCAGTCACCGTGGATAAAAACAAAGGGGAGGGAGCCAGCGTTTTTTTAACCATCTCCCCGTTCGAAAAATCAATTCAATTGACCTTTCGGGGACCCTTGGTGTTGTACGTGGCTGGGTGGAGGAAGAAACCTTCAATGACATCACCGGGACGTGGCTAGCTTGGTATCCAACCTTGTGCAAATGGGGAGTTTGCGGTTGTGCAAATGAACTGTTTGCGGTGCATTAAAAGGGGAGTTTGGTCTGTCAATGTCTGTGATGCGGGCGTAACCCTTACACTACCTGATCGATACAACATCATACCTGATCGTATACACACACTGGATGTTTTAAAGCACGTTATTCCAAACAATTTAGGAATGTTAGTTGATTTATGCCCTTTATGGATTAAAACCCGACTCTGCGTCCACTACGTAATTTTCCATGGGAGTTTTGCCATAGATCCCCCTCCGGCATGCCACAGTCCAGGTGTTAGACCCCTTGAAACAACTTTCTCATCACTATTGTGGCCAGAAAGAGTCCCTGTGGGTTTTAAAATTCGCCTGTCTATTGAAGTCTATGGCGGTTCGCCCGGTTCGCCAGTTCGCGAACATTTGCGGAAGTTCGTGTTCGCTGTTCGCGAACTGAAAATTTTATGTTCGCGACATCACTATTCTTGTACATAGGAGCAGTATTATAGTAGTTATTTTCTTGTACATACAAGTAGGAGGCAGTATTATAGTAGGTATATTCTTGTACATAGGAGCAGTATTATAGTAGTTATTTTCTTGTACATACAAGTAGGAGGCAGTATTATAGTAGTTATATTGGTGTTCTTAATAAACACAAAGCCATAATACAGTCCCATGGGATCAGTTACTGTAGCTTACTGCTGATGAATACTGTTCCACCTTTATACAGGAAAACAAACATATTATTATATGATCTGCAGATACCCAGCTTGTTGATAGTCTACCGGCCATTAACAATATATTTTGTTGATACTTAAGGTAAATGAAAAATAATAAAAAATGTAAAAAAATATATACATAAATAATTCTACATATGGTATTTCCCTATAGCCAATCTTCATGCAAGGTGAAGCTTCATTTTATTGTGTACGTCCTGAAACCTCAGGTCCTGGCTGCACTGCTCGAATATGTTGAGCTGGAAAGAATGAATTTTTTATGTATGATAATAAGTATAATCTTAATCACACAAGGAGATGACTCAGTAAAGAAAAGTTGAACCACAGAGAGTTATCTGTCTGCTTTGGATGATATTACTTTGAGTAGATTATTAATTTAGGGGATTAAGGATTCCGCTTATGTCAGTGTCTCGCATTAGGTCTCCCGAGTTTTTGTTTAAGTGGGAGAGGGAGTCGATTGACTACTCTCTCTGTTTGATGACTCTGCTCCTAGAAGAGGAGAAGAGAGTCTTTGAAAAGAACACTACCATCCTTCGGGAACAAATTGAGACGGGTCAGAAATTTTCTAGTAACCTAGACTTTCTAGGAAAGAATCAATATTGCAACAAACCATTGAAAGATTTATAGCCCAACTAAAGGAGAGGAAACATTTCCAATATGTGAGGGATACCTCTGACTTTGGAGAGGGGCGGATCTTTGACTATAATACCGAAACCGAATAAAGTGCTGGAACTTGAAACTGAACCATTCTCATCTGAAGGAGAGACTGACACAGAATCCACTGGTCACACTACTGCTCACCCCTCGGTGCCCTTTCTAGGCCTGAAGTCTATAGGCCTGAAGTCTATAAGGCAGTAGAGCGACCGCACTGTGACCTCCTGCGTCGGATCTCGCGAAATGACACGATGACAGGGCGCGGGAAGGCACAGTGAGGCGTTCGTGACCGCCTGCGCCGGGACGCCACAAGCTGTGATGGAGAGAGATAAGTATTAATTTTAATTTAATAAATTTTTTATGTACCCTACCCTAATTGCAGAAGCACTAGGGGCACTATGGGGGTGGGGGAGGAGCAGAAAGAAGAAGACCACTGACTGGACATCATAGTAATAAGAGTGGAGAGGCGGCCATTACATTAATAATAAAGAGGGGGCCATTATATTAATAATAAAGAGGGGGCCAATACATCATTAGTAATATAATGTCTCCCTCTTTATTAGTAATATAATGGCCCCCTCTTTATTATTAATATAATGGCCCCCTCTTTGTTAATATAATGGCCCCTTCTTTGTTAATATAATGGCCCCCTCTTTGTTATTAAAGAGGGGCCATCACATTAATAATACAGAGGGGGCCATTATAATATACAGGGGGAATAATATTATACTCTAGAACAGTATTGGGGGGCAGCAGGATGAGTTGTTGAGACACCAGGAAGGAGAGGATGAGAGTAAAGTGAGGAACCTAAATTTTTTTCTGTGAAACTCTGCAGAGACGAAAAGCGGCTGAAAGAAGGTGTCATGGCGGTCTTATCTCTGGATGAAGACGCTGAGGAAAGTCTACATCCCAGGAGACGTCACTGGATGTAACAGGTATGGGGCGGTATTCTACTGTAATAATAATGTCCATCCACATATCTGTTTCACAATAGGGTTGGGGGAGGAGATTGAGAATTTGGCCCACCCTGCCGCATCCGGGCCCCAGACTACAGGTCACACTGTGCATGTTCTGAATTCTGGGGCTCACACCTATCTACTACATTATCTGTACTCAGAGAGTTATCACTGTGTTATCTGTGGTGTTACATAGGACTGCAAGTGATATCTATTACATTATCTGTACACGGAGAGTTATCACTGTTAATGCTAGCGATCTACAACAGTATCTATTAAAAGGGGCGTGCCCAGGGTAGGGGGGGGGGGCACAATTTTTGGCTTGCCCCAGGTGCTGGCAACCCACGCTGCGCCACTGCATCGATCTTAGATTGAAGGGAACAGTACAATACTCTCAAAGGGTCTGCAATCTAGACTTATCAGTAAAATGGAAATTTAATTTTTGTGACCTCCACATCCAAAAATGACATGTTTCTAAGGCTTTCCTAAAATTCACAAAGGCCTAGAGCCATTTAAGGGGAGACCCATAGTCTCAGGCGCTGATAGTCTGACACATCCGATCAGTACTTATGTGGATCAGATTTTGAGGCCTTTTGTCACTTCGCTTCCATCCTACGTTCAGGACTCCATGGTAGTTATCAAAAGGGTAGACGGCCTTCAGGTTGAAATGGATGTCCGATTGGCCAGTTTGGATGTGGAGGCCTTATACAACTCAATTACACATAAAAAAGGATGTGCACTGGTGTCCTCCTTTTTACAACAAAGGGCCCCATAATGAATTGGTGTTACAACTGATGAAGTTTATTTTAGAACATAACAATTTCATGCTCAATAAAAAAAATCTACCACCAAGTAAAGGGAGTGGCGATGGGGAGCCCTTGTGCCCCCACATACACAAACCTTTACTTGGGGGGTTGGGAGTGTAATGAGGTGTTTGGAGACAACATGATTGAATTTGCGTCATCAGTTGTGCTTTGGTTGAGGTACATCGATGATGTACTGATCCTGTGGAGAGGGGACAAGAATAGTTTTGATTCATTCGTCAGGCACCTCAACACTAATGACTATAAAGTTTTTGGACCTTACAATCTATAAAGATCCGAAAGGCGTTATTGGCACCCAGCTTTTTCGCAAAAAGACAGCGACTAACAGCCTGCTCGAATGGCAGAGTTGTCACCCAGTGGCTCTCAAGCGGGGTATTCCAAAAGGCCACTATTTGCACCCTCGTCGTAATTGTACCAACATACAGTATTTCTGTTTGGCTGCCACAGATGTTAGGCAGCGTTTTTTACGCAGTGGATACCCTACCACAGTGCTCAATCGGGCATATCAGCACGCCTTGGCATGTGATAGGGAATCCCCTTTGACTCCCAGTGCTAGGCCATCAGAACCGGATCAGATTCGGATCACTGGAGAATTTGATGAGGCCCAAGTTCATGTTAGGGAGATTTTATCCCGTTATTGGGGAATTTTACAAGCTGATCCTCATATTGGGCATATTGGGCATCTGGTGGGGAACACTCCGGCGATCACCTATCGGCGAGGAAGGAATATAAAAGATTGTTTGGTCCATAGTTTTCATGAACCCATTTCTCACACTCCTGATTGGATAACCAGCTCGATGCGTGGTACATATCGATGTAGTGGTTGCATTGCATGTGGAGATATAAAAAAAGGTAGCACCTTTCAAAGTACATGTACTGGTCTTACGTATGACATCGGGACATTTATCAGTTGTAGAACCACAGGTTTGGTGTAGTTGGTCACCTGTAGCTGTGGAGTCCAATATGTGGGAAAGACTCTGAGAGAGTTTAGGAGAAGAATTGGGGAGCACCTCAATGATGCCAGAATGGTTGAACACCATAATGGGGACCCAGGTGCAATTATGTTCCAGGGCATTGAGGTTGTTGGACCATCCCCTAGAGGAGGTGACTTTGATTGAAGTCTTCTTAAAAAGGAAGCGCAATGGATTTTTCGTTCGAAAACTACACGTCCCAATGGCCTTAATGAGCACATATCCTTTGCTGGTTTTCTATGACTCAGGTTGGTGCTGTTATGTACCTAAGAATATGTTGATATCCTATATATAGCAAGGGGGCCCTTTACGTTTCTTTACATAATCATTTCCCTATAGTCATGGGCTATGGATTATTATAGTAGAACACTCTACAGGTATACTTCTTTAACCTTGCATAAATCTATGCCCATGGACCATATGATTTACAATAGAAGTATGGGACCTAGTCAACAATGGCTGTGACAGCAAAGCTTGTTTTATACACATTGGATAATTGTGCAATTATATATCATGTATGCCATTTAATTCTCTTTGTTTTATACATTCCAATGAAGTGCTACTCCTATTAATACTTCTCTGATTCATTCTCCGCATGTCAATATCATTCTGCAATCTGGTTCTCACTGTTCCTCCTTTTAATGGTGTTGGTTTTCTGAGGTGATTATTACAATATTCGCCTCTTTGATCCCTCGTTTTGTTGGGGGAATTGTCCCCCTTGAGGTCCCCCACTTACTGTGCCAGCATTCGTGAATCATAGAAGCACTGTGGATCTCTCCATCTCGCTCCGATCATTTATCTAAGCAGGCCTTCTGTGAGCCCTTTAGATCAGGCATGTTGCAGAACTACAGCTCCCATCATTCCCGGACAGCCTACAGCTATCAACCTACAGAAGGGCACGGTGGGAGTTGTAGTTTTACAACAGCTGGAGGGCCGCAGGTTGAGCATCCCTGCTTTAGATTATTAACTTTACTAAATCATTCAATATCAGGGAACGAGGCTATTATCCCTTGCCATATCCTAAAAGTCCTCATACGTGTTTGAGCTACAGCAACATCCAGCAGCCTGCTATGAACTGTGAAACAGAGAAGCTGCAGAAGTCTTAAGAAATAAAAACCCAATAGAAAATGTTTCTTAGTTGTGCAAATACCACAGTGGTTACTGAAGGGCAAATAACACTGGGTGGCCATATTGTGATCCCTGGTTTGGATATTGGGGAGGATAAAGGTTAAATTACAATACAGTCAGTAGCTTATCATTATTAAAGGGGTTATCCAAGGTCTATAATGCCCCCTCCCCCCATATGCCCGGGCACCTCATATAGGTTATACTTACCACGCTCCCCAGCTCCTGCATCTCCCTATTGCGCAGACAGCGTCGGGGCGCATTTGGTGTGTCAGCCAATAGCAGGCCGCGAGGGGTACCCGCCGCCCTAGCGTAGCGGGTGACGCTAGGGAGGCTTGTTCCTGTCGCAGCCCGCTATTGGCTGCTCCCCCCCCCCCCCCCCCAGGACACCAGATGTTTTTATCTGCGCGACAGGGAGATACAGGAGCGGCCGTGGCAGCATCAGTAGCATCGCGGGTGCCGGGGAGTGAGGTAAGTACAACCTTCGTGAGGGGGGGCGGGGGGCATTATAGACCTTGGATAACCCCTTTAATAATGATAGGCTACTGAATGTATCGTAATTTAACCTTCATCCTCCCCAATATCCAAACCAGGGATCACAATATGGCCATCCAGTATTAAAAATATTCTACATTTTTCAAACCAGCACCTGGATCTGAATACCTTTGGAATTAAAAGGTTAGTACAGTTACTAACTTATTCAATAAAATTTTTTATGTATAGCGCCACATGCTTTTTATTTTCCTTATTTCTCTGTCCAGATTAGTAACATGCATATGTGGTCGCACATGCTCACTTCCATCCTTCAACTGCCGCCAGCTGTAACTACTGTGAGAAGCTGTGAAAGTTGCAGGGAGAGAGCTGCAGCAGAAAGGACACAACCCCTGAGCTGTGATAGGGAGAGAACTGCAGTAGAAAGGACACATCCCCTAAGCTTTAAAATGGAGAGACCTGCAACAGAAAAGACATCCCCTGAGCTGTGATAGAGAGCTGTAGCATAAAGTACATATCCCCTGAGCTTTCATAGGAAGACAGTTGCAGCAGAAATGACACACTGCCTGAGAAAGGTCATGCCCCGGAGAAAGGACACACCCCTGAGCTGGCAGCTTAAAGGGGTTATCCGGGTTCAGACATACCCAGAATTTCACCCAGGCAGCCCCCCCTGACTTGAGCATCGGAGCAGTTTGCACAGGGCAAGGGCTCTTTTATTTACTATAACACACTGCCGAGCGGAGGCCCAGCAGTGTGTTCGTTGACGTCACTGGCTCTGATGGGCGGGCTTTAGTGCTGCCCTAGCCGTTTAACAGGCTAGGGTAGCGCTAAAGCCCGCCCATCAGTTCCGGTGACGTCACCGGTCTCACTGCTGGGAGGAAGCCTCCGCCTGGCAGCTCGAAGGAGAGCCCAGTTCATCACCATAACTCCAGAAAATGCATTTTCCCTGCGTGATTCAGCGCAGGCAAAGACAGCATCAGAGCATAAACTGCTCCGATTCTCTTGTCAGGGGGGCTGCCGGGGTAGAATTCCTTTAAAGAGAATCTAGCAATGAATGGGAAGATCTCTGGATCCATGTGAGGCACAGGGCTGGTTCTAGCTTTGTTAGAAAGAGATTATCATGTACTGTGTGATTTTGATTTTTAACTTTAAAGGGGTTTTCTGAGACTATTTTAAGGGATTCTGTCAGCTAGTTTGAACCTATAGAGCTGAGGACATGCGCTGCTAGATCGCCACTAGCACGTGTAGCTGGCCAGCTAAGACCTGTCCTAGGTTGCTAGTATAGCTTATATGTGTAAACAGCTAATCCTGCTAATAACCTTAATACAGTTCCTATGTTTATATGTGTTAAAGGCAAAAGCAGAGTTATTAACTGTGACATCATGTTTTGGATGTCATATAACTGTTATATATTTTGTGTTCACAGAAGCAGAAAAAGATAATATGCCTTTAAGATTCATTTTGTAATGAAAGGTAAGCTCAGTGACACAGCAGAAACAACAGAAAGTATAGTGTTAATCTATTGTTGCTGGGCAGAAGTCTAGACCAATCACAGCCAGCTTCTCACACAACAAGAGTTTTCACCAATCACAGCCAGCCCTACACAGCTCTTGCTGCTAGGATCATTATTCACCAGAGACAGGAGCCGAAGAGACATTCACTCCACTGAGAGCTGAGTTTTATGGGAACAAGAGGCCAAAATAGTTCACTGAGGAAGGGGTTCTTTCACCCCGAAACGCGTATGGTAAATGACAGTGAGGGACGACTAAGAAGGAAAACATCTATAACTGCATATCCCGATTTGGACACTAAAGAAATTTGAAAACCCTGCCTGGAATTGCAAATCACCTGACTGCCCAGCAAACCACGTGGGACGCTACAACAGGTCCTGGCAGGTCAAAGCGGTAAAACCGCTACAACAAATACCCAGGAGCGTGGGGAACTCTATGTATGGACTCGATCCACAGGTCCTTGCAGCTCACAATAGAGCACTGCACTGAAAAATCCTGGTGTACAAGCGGACCGATCATAGGAGTGGTAAAGTACCCTGCATATAGTATAAATCTGACTGCTATATAAATTGTGGATTTATCAATGGCTTTTCCATCTACTGTGTGACGTACAGCTACTATACAATCTGCGGATCTATTACTGCATTTGTCTTTGGACTACAATTTGCTATACAATCTGCGGATTTATTATTGAATTTGTCTTTGGACTATATTTTTTTGGGGACATCTGACAACAGCCACGGCCGAATAGCCCCTTTTAGAGACTCAGTGCTATCGAATTTTAGCTATTTTATGGAAGTTTTACACATGTGTTATTTTTAATGTGTATTGATTTTTAATGTGTATTGATTTATGCAACATGTTGTTAATATTTGAGTGTGATATATAAAAAATTTCTGATTCAATCCAACTTGTCTATGTTGTTGCTTGATATTGAGTGACGCCCAACTCAATCCAATTTCTTTCACCTTATCAGCAATAGGGAGTGCTGTGGGGCAGTGCACCTTTTCCACTAGTGGAACATTGAGTGAGCCACCATTTTCTGGTATAAGAGGCCAAAATAGTTCCACCAATTGCAACCATACAAATTGCAAACTACAAATTGCAAGCATACAATTACAAGCATTCAGATTCCATATTGCAATCCAAATTGCATACAACCATACCAGATCATACTCAACCAATCTGCAAATAGTCACTGTTAACTGCATACTGCAAGTAGAACTAATAGTTAGACCTCAGATATACCTCTCAGAGAGATCATAAAGTGCTTAAATAACTTACAGTGAGAGTACAGATACTCAAGAGAGAAATATATCCACCATTTATGTTGAATGACAAGATTGAACAGTTGAACCACCATCTTATGCATACCGCCATTTTGTGATATCTTTTCAACACATGTTATGTACCGACCCCAAAGATGCTGGAAAATTTGGAGCAAGAAGCAGCACTGAAAGGAAAAAAGTTCACCAGAATGTATGATAAATGGAAATTATACATTAAAGACATTCGTAAAAAGCTAAAGCAAGAAAGTATAAAAGGGAACTTGAGTGATATGGTAGAGATGGTAGAAGAATCTAAATCAGAGCTTATGGCAGCATATGTCAACCTGCGG
This sequence comes from Bufo bufo, assembly GCF_905171765.1. Classification (NCBI taxonomy): domain Eukaryota; kingdom Metazoa; phylum Chordata; class Amphibia; order Anura; family Bufonidae; genus Bufo; species Bufo bufo. The sequence continues at coordinate 60,009,914 of NC_053392.1, forward strand.
TCATTTACAACACCTTCCCAGGATATTGTAAGGAACATGGACACATGTACTGCGGTCACTAAAGATTTGGTAAAGCTCATGAGAGAACTATCATATGCAGAAAACTATGATGAAGTTAAAGCAAGAAGTAGAATGAATGAGCTTTTTTATGAGAGACTATGCTAGGTCCTTAGGTGGTACCACAATCTCAAGTGTGACTTCCTTCGCTAGAAGAAGTGCCACCCATATATCAGAGTCCTCAAATACTTCAGCCAAAAGAAAGGAATTAGCTGAACAACTTGCTCTCAAGAGAGCAGAAATTGAAATGGAAGCTGCCATCGAGGCGCAGCGTCAACTGATGGCTGAAAAGGAAGCTGAAAAGAATGCACAACGCCATCAGATGGAAGCTGAAATCGAGGCACAGCACCAACATATAAAAGTCTTATAAGGCAGAAAGAAGTTAAGATCATAGAAGCCAGACTCAGAGTACATGAAGAGGATATGAATCAGAGTAGTCATAGGTTAAAATCTGTACTAAGCGAAGAAACAGACTCCAGCATGTATGCTCAGGAGAATGGAAGAAAATCTCCAGCATGTAGTAGGGAAGAAATAAGTTATTATCCTTCCATCCCTGCTCATAAAAACAAAGAGAAGCCTATTCCAGTGTTAGGAAAAAGATGTGTGACTTTACCCTCTATCTTTACTGGAAAAAATGAAGAAAAGGACTCACCTAATTCAGAAGTAAGTGAGAAAATAGAACCGGATGATTCTATTCCTAGATGCCATGGCAATGCTCAGGAGAGTGTTACAAACATTGTCCCAGCAAGACCACAGAGAACAGTCCTAGCTAGACTTCCCATTCCGGAACCCACTGTATTATTAGGAGATGTACTGAAGTTCAAAAAGTGGAAGGCAAGTTTTGAAATGACCATTGAGCATCATTGCTTCAGTCCAGTTGATAAGTTATTTTACCTTCAGAGATATGTTAGTGGAGAAGCCAAGGAAGTTCTTGAAGGTAACTTCTAAAGAAAAGATGAAGAAGCCTACAAACAAGCTTGGGAAAAATTGAATGCAAGATATGGTCATCATTTCTTAGTGCAAAGAGCCTTTAGAGAGAAACTGAATAACTGGCCTAAAATAGGTCCTAAAGAACACTTCAGACTCCAAAAGTATGGTGACTTCCTTCAAGCATGCAGCAATGCCATCCCACATGTTCAAGGACTGGAAGTACTGAACGACTATCTAGAAAACCACAGGATGCCAACTAAGCTACCTGAAGAAGTGGCTTCTAGATGGAATCACTATGTGACTAAACAGTTAGATCTAGGTAAGAACTTCCCAAGTTTTAAAAAGTTCACTGAGTTCGTCAATAAGGAAGCACTGATAGCATGTAATCCAGTAACATCATCTTATGTCTTAAAATCCTTAGAAGAAAGGCCTGCAAGAGAGATAAGACGTGCAAGAGCAACTAGCTTTGCAACCAACACAGCAGCTAAAGGTCCAGATACCTACGAAAGCAAGTTCAAAGTCACTACTGGGATCAGTAGAGAGACAGAACCAACAAATCTTCAGACTACCTTCAAGTGTATGTTCTGTGGAGAGAACCACTCCATACATAAGTGCCAACAATTGAAGGCGAAGTCCCCAGAAGAAAATAAAAAATTTGCGCTGGATAACGAACTGGATGCCTAAGAAAAGGCCATGTTACTAAGGAGTGTAAGAAAAAGGCCACATGCAGCGTTTGCAATGGACACCATACTACACCACTACATGAAGAACTTTCAAAGAAATATAAATCCTCAATACCTAAAGATACTAAGGAAGGAAAGAAAGTATCGGTATTCTCTTGCAGAGTGAGGGAAGGAGAAATCAATGGCATATCAATGGTTGTACCAATTTGCATTTCAAATCGTAAAAGGAGGAACAAGAAGGTATACGCCTATACGCTACTGGATGCCTAGAGTGACGTCACCTTCATTGATCAAGAAATCTGCAAGAAATTACAAGTGGCTACAGAACCAGTGAAGCTCAAACTCACCACAATGACGGGGAGAGACACATTAGTGAACAGTCAAAGGGTCAAAGGACTGAGTTACAGGACTTCATTCAAACTGCACATTAGATCTACCTCTAGCTTATAAAAAAAGACGATATACCTCTAGATTGAGAGCGCATACCTACCTATGAAACAGCGAATGAATGGAAGCACTTATCTGTCATATCTCATGAAATGTCCCCGCTGAAGGAGTTTAGTGTTGGATTGTTGATAGGTTACGATTGTCCCGAAGCCTTGGTACCACGAAAGGTAATCACAGGAGGAAAGGGTGAACCCTACGCTGTTCAAACTGATCTAGGATGGGGTTTTGTTGGAGGAAAACAGCAGATTGCAAACTCAAGACAGGTGACAGGATTGTGTCATCGAATATCTGTCCAAGAGTTACCAACTGTAAGTCCAGCGAAAGTAATCAAGATCTTCGAATCCGACTTTGCAGACATAAGTTCTAAAGAAAAGAATGTATCTCAAGAAGGCAAAGTTCGTACACACTCTAGAAGAAAGTATTTAGCAGAATCAACAAGGTCATCTTAAAATGCCCTTACCTTTTAGAGAACGACCTCTTCTGCCAAATAACAGAAATCTTGCCCTAGCAAGATTGAAATGTTTGAAGAAAAAGATAGGAAGAGATCCCAAATTCAAGCAGGATTATTTGAAATTCATGGAAGGCATCCTCGAAGAAGGACATGCAGAGAAAGTTAATAACAAACCTAAAGAAGGAGAAGTGTGGTACATCCCACATCAAGGTGTTTACCACTCAAAGAAACCAGATAAGATTAGAGTAGTATTTGATTGCTCAGCAAAGTATAATGGTGTTGCATTGAATGATCATCTACTAAAATGACCAGATCTTACAAACATTCTGCCTGGAGTATTCTGTAGATTCAGAAAGTATTCTGTAGCGGTCATGTGTGATGTTGAAAAGATGTTCCACCAGTTTCATGTGAAAAATAAAGATAAAGGCTTCCTGAGGTTTCTATGGTGGGAGGATGGAGATATAGATACAGAGCTAGCAGAATACAGAATGAAGGTACACTTGTTTGGAGCAGCATCATCTCCAGGATGCGGCAATTATGGTATGAAGTACCTAGCTAATCAGAATGAAAAGGATTGCCCATCAGCAGCAAATTTTCTGAAGAAAAACTTTTATGTAGATGATGGTCTCATAAGTCTAGAGTCTACATCTGCAATCAAACTAGTGAAAGAAAGCCAAGAGGTATTCGCAAGAAGAAACCTGCGCCTTCACAAATTCATCTCAAACAACAGAGAGGTACTGGAATCCATCAGTGACTCTGAACGTGCAGCAATAATGAAGAATGTAGATCTCAATTATAATCATCTTTCAGTTCAGATCGTACTTGGATTGGGATGGAATGTAGAGAACGACAAGTTCTTCTTTGAAGTATCTATTGAAGAGAAAGTTGCAACTAGACAAATCATTCTTTCCGCAGTAGCTTCTATATTTGATCCATTGGGATTCTTGGCCCCAGTAATCCTCAGAGCAAAAGAAATACTGCAAGAATTATGCAGACATAAGTTGGGATGGGATGAGCCCATACCTGGAAATTTGAGGCCAAGGTGGGAGAGTTGGATAAGAGACTTGCAAAACTTGAGAGAAGTTCGAATACCCAGATGTTTTGTACCTCATGATTTCAGAATGTACAAGAAAATAGAACTTCATCACTTTTCAGATGCCAGTAGTTATGGTTATGGTCAGTGCTCCTACATCAGAGTAATAGGAGAAGAAAAGATACACTGTTCCCTGGTTATGGGGAAGGCCAGAGTTGCACCTACCAGTATTCAGACAATACCAAGACCTGAACTGACAGCAGCCGTAGTTTCAGCATCAGTAAGCAAGTTTCTGAGAGAAGAATTGGAATTGAAAATAGATGAAGAATATTTTTGGACAGACTCACAAATTGTCCTAGGATACATAAACAACGAAGCTCGAAGATTACATATCTTTGTCGCAAACAGAGTTGAGAAAATTCGGGAAATAACAAATCCGGAACATTGACATCACATTGACACAAAGCATAACCCATCAGATCATGCTTCAAGAGGCCTGAATGTAACAGAATTGAAAAATTCAAACTGGTTCTCCGGTCCAGAGTTCCTTTGGGAAAAGGAAATCACGCCCAGTAAAGGTTACACAGAGTTGTCTATGGGTGATCCAGAGGTAAAAGTTATACTAACAGTGAGCACTGCTGCCAAGTGTCAAGATTACATACTTGAAAGACTAGCCAGATGTTTAAAATGGAATACAGTCATAAACGTAGTAGCTCAAATTCAACATTTGGCAAAGGGAATCAGAAAGAAGGAATCATTGAATGTAGAAGAAAGACTGAAAGCTTAAGAAACAGTCATAAGACTCATTCAGAGATTCTACAGTGAAGAGTTGAAGAGACTTAGTCAAAAATCTAAAAGGCTTCCAAACAACCACCTATTGTACAAGCCTAATCTAGTTCTGCAGGATAGTATACTGAAGGTGGGAGGGAGACTGGAAAATGCATCGTTACCTAGCAGAGTGAAGCATCCAGCAATTCTAACCAAAAACTCAACCTTCACAAGATGGATTATTGATCACTACCACAACATATCCTTGCATCAAGGAAGAAGCTTTACCCAAAGCTGTTTGAGAGAAGGTGGTTACTGGATTGTGAAAGGAAGCAAAGTTATAGCAAAGTATATAAGTAAATGTGCAGTCTGCAGAAAGGCACGTAGACCTACAGAAGAACAAAGAATAGGAGATTTACCGGCAGATCGTGTAAACCCATCAACACTATTTCTTTATAGCGGAATGGATTGTTTTGGCCCATTCATCACCAAACAGAACCGCAAGGAGTACAAAAGATATGGACTAATATTTACATGTCTGAGTTCGAGAGCAATTCATCTGGAAATGTTAGAAGAACATTTCAACGACTTGAAATGTTTCATAGCCATTAGAGGTACTGTCAGACAGCTTAGATCTAAACAAGGATCTAATTTTGTCGGAGCAAAGAATGAATTGAAGAAAGCTCTAAAAGAGATTGATAAAGAAAAAGTATTTGTTAGAGAAACAGTGTGATTTTCACATGAATGCTTCACATGCAAGCCATACAGGAGGAGTTTGGGAAAGACAAATCACAACTGTGAGAAATGTGTTAAATTCAGTCTTGAAAAGGAACGCCGGAAGAATAGATAATGCTTCACTTAGGACCCTATTCTATGAAGTAATGTCTATTGTTAACAGTCGTCCACTTACAGTTGATAACATCAACGATCCAACAAGTTTGAACCCTTTAACTCCCAACCATCTACTTCAGCTTAAGTCGGATTACATACAGCCACCGCCTGGCAAGTTCACCAAAGAGGATTTATATGCCAGAAGGAGATGGCGAAGAGTTCAATATCTATCAGAACAGTTTTTGGAATAGATGGAGGAAAGAGTACTTAGCCAATCTTACGCTAAGAAGTAAATGGCAAAAACCCAGAAGAAATGTCCAAGTTGGTGACATACAGTAGTGTTAGTGAAAGAAGAAGATTTACCTAGAAGTCTATGGGAATTGGCCAAAGTTCTAGAAGTTCAAAAGGATGAAGACAAACTAGTAAGAAGAGTGTTGTTACAAATAGGAGACTCAAAACTTGACAAAAAAGGAAAACGTCTCACTACTCCACTCAAGTTGGAACGTCCTATACAGAAGTTAGTTGTTCTACTTGAGAGTGATAAAAGAAACTTGGAAGTTGAGAACCTGATGGAAAATTCCTCAAATTCATGTTCAAGTCCTACCACTAAGAACATAGAATTATAGGTAATTTTGGTGGGAGTGTAGTTGGCCAGCTAAGACCTGTCCTAGGTTGCTAGTATAACTTATATGTGTATACTGCTAAACCTGTTAATAACCTTAATACAGTTCCTATGTTTATGTGTTAAAGACAAAAGCAGAGTTATTAACTGTGACATCATGTTTTGGATGTCATATAACTGTTATATATTTTGTGTTCACAGAAGCAGAAAAAGATAATATGCCTTTAAGATTCATTTTGTAATGAAAGGTAAGCTCAGTGACACAGCAGAAACAACAGAAAGTATAGTGTTAATCTGTTGTTGCTGGGAGGAAGTCTAGACCAATCACAGCCAGCTTCTCACACAGCAAGAGTTTTCACCAATCACAGCCAGCCTCACATACAGTCTGTCTGGGAATTTCCCCAGCTCCTGCTGCTAGAATCATTATTCACCAGAGACAGGAACCGAAGAGACATTCACTCCACTGAGAGCTGAGTTTTATGGTAACAAGAGGCCAAAATAGGTTCACCAATTGCAAACATACAAATTGCAAGCATATAATTGCAAACATTCAGATTCCATATTGTAATCCAAATTGCATACAACCATACCAGATCATATTCAACCAATCTGCAAATAATCACTGCTAACTGCATACTGCAAGTAGAACTATTAGTTAGACCTCATATATACCTCTCAGAGAGATCATAAAGTGAGAGTAAAGATATTCAAGAGAGAAATATATCCTCCATTTATATTGAATGACAAGATTGAACAGTTGAACCACCATCTTAATCATACCGCCATTTTGTGATATATTTTCAACACGTGCTATGTACATGGACTATCTGCTGTGGAGGCGGCAGTGTTATATGAAGAAAATTGGAAGTTAATAAAGGAAGGTATTTCAAGCATTTGGTGTGCTCTTTAAACCTACTGTTTCCATAGAACGGCGCTGGAGGAAGTACAGAGTAATAGACAGTATGGTTAGACTAAAAGTCAGAGATACCAAAATTCTTCAAATGCTACAGCACAAAAGGCAGTTCATAGTACTGCGCCTGCCACAGCATGTCCACAATATACATTTCCCATAGCTCTCAGTGCTTTTATTCAGTCAAAAAACTATGTTATATATATGCAACTGAGGCTAGTAAGGAGCCCAGGGGACTGTTACCAATGCGTCAGGAGCCCAGCCACGCCCACTGTTAAGGAGCCCAGCACCGCCCCCATCCTCCGAATGTCCTACTTGCTCCCCTGATGTCACATAGTTGAAGCGCCGTGATCTCGCGCATACCAGCTAGCGCATGCGCAGCTCGTTCCCTGAGGCTGATGCCAGCACAGGGAAGGAACATTATGCCGACACTGCGCATGCGTTAGCTTGCGCATCGCGAGATTATGGCACTCTAGCTTTGTAATGTCAGGGAGCAAGGAGGAGATTCGGAGGATGCGGGGCGGTGCTGGGCTCCTTCACAGTGGGCGTGGCTTGGTTTTTGTCACAATAAAAGCACAGAGAGCTACGGGGAATGGATATTGTGGATGTGCTAGCGGCGATCTAGCAGCCCATGTGCTCAGCTCTATACCCAAAATCGAGGTGACAGGTTCCCTTTAAGTAAATGTTCAACTGTTTCCACTGCAACCTACTCCTCATCCTTTCTAATACCCTCAACATTTGCACCTTACAGTGCTGGCGTCACGAACACCAGGGACCCTGCCACCAAGGCACTCCAAAGCATCTACACCATCAAGGGCACCTCAACCACCATCTGGCTGGTGTTCCCTGCAATAGAGAGTGCCCCGGAGGATTTAGTAATGTCTTCCCCATCGCTGCACGCCGGCCCAGGGAGGCTCTGCTAACCGTGAGTAGATGAACTACTACCCCCATCGGCCCACCGCAACCCCTCATGTGTTGCCCTGCGGTCGCTGTGTAGTGCTGTGAATGTGTGGCGCTAAAAATGCCGATTGGCAGAGGTGCGGCGTGTCAGACCTCCACCGATTGACCAAGGATAAGCCATCAATATTAAAATCTTGGACATTCCCTTTTAGATTGTCATCTTCTAGAAGAAGTTGCCCAGATGCTCTCTTCGGGTGTGCGTCATTTCCCACGGTGTTGGGACACAGAACAGTCCACTCCCCAGACTACTATCCAAATCCACCTGACCCTTGTTTTTTTCTCCGTAGACTTTTAATTCTTTTATCTCTACAACATTAATCTCCACGTTGCGCGCTTTGGTATAAAACAAGATAAAAAATTCTCTTCTGCCGGGGAGAGGTGGAGGATGAAACACGGGTCAGATGAAGAAAAACATTAAACTTCGAAATTAAGATAGTGAAATGTGACTAATTGCTATAAAATCAGGTGCTGGCACAGAAAACGGCCCCAGACCTCGTCCTAACTGGTGCCAGTGCAATAACTCAGCGCATGTAATGTATCCCAGCGCCAAAGATTAAAAACTACAAAGTAAACTCACGTTGTCGACGTCTTAGTGATATGGACCTATGTGTTCACCACTGTGCACCACTGTGGACCTCTTACACATGAAGCATATTTGGCCTTGCTGTGTATGTTTGCCTTTAGACATTTTTTTTTTTACCAAGGGGATGCAAGATTCTTTATTTTTTTTATTTTTTTTATTTTTTTTTACATAGCTCAATTTTTGGAATACCCCCTTCCTAGACATAATCCCAAATCCCCTCTCTAGGCATAATTTTAAAGGGGTTGTTCACTTAAAGGGCATCTGTCATCTCCGTAATAAACTGTTTGCCTAGACACATAGCTGTGATTCACCTGATTAAAACTCTGTTTTAGTTTTGTTGATCCAAGGCCCCATTCCCATGTTATGAAACTTTTTCTAAATATGCAAATTAGTTATTTGGTGCAATGAGGGTGTCACCTTTGCTATTGTTGCACCTAAACTCCACTGCTTTCTATGGTCAGCCCCTCCCTGACTGCTTTGATTGACAGGGCCAGGCAGTGGTAAAGCAGTGGGGAAGGGGGGGGCTGGCCACAGAAAGGAGTGGAGCTTGCGTGCAACAAGAGCAACGGTGACACCCTCATTGCACCAAAGGCCTAATTTGCAAATTAAGAAAAAGTATCATAACTTGGGAACGGAGCCTCGGATCAGCAAAATTAAAATGGCATATTAATCAGGTGAACCACAGCTATGTGCCTTTGAAAACTGTTTGATGGGGAGGTCGATGGTGACAGATTCCACTCCGATTCCAATGCTTTCTTAGTCCTCCACCAGTCTCTTTATTTCACATGGATAGGGAAGTTCATCATGGAAAACATCTTCAGTGTGGGAGCTGCCACAATGATTAGCTAATCCATGTGGATATAGCTGTCTTACTGCGGTAAATGATCCTTCAGTCATGTACAACTGCATGGCAACCATTCAGATGAATGGCATTTTCATGGAATACCAGTGTAGCCCTCCTTACCTTCCCTCTTGCATGGACATGTCTTGATATGTGTGTCATGAGATGACCAGCTTTGGAAAACAACATGCATTCCGGATATTGTGTCACAAGATGTCTATTCTATATATGTCTAAGTGTGGCCACCCTGTGGTTGTGTTCTGTATTGCAGCCTGTGAGGGTTTGGCCGGGGATGTACATACAGCTCACAGGATTCCAAAGCAAAACCTTGCATGCCCCATCTCCAGTGAAAATCCTTATCACCGAGCTCCTACTAGTGTTGTCTGCATGAATTTGGTGGATTTATGTTAGGAACCCCCAGGACTAATAGCAGTTGTGTGGTCTGCCGCCATGGTACGCACGCCACTGGGTTTTGCTACCATGTCATGATATTGGAGGCTTTAACAAAAATACAGCTAAGATAAGAGATGGACCCATCTGTAGACATACTGCCTACATTTGGCAGGGTGAGAGCCGCTGCTTTCTACATAGCTGTAAATCATATAGAAGGACGCCAAGCAGGGTCCTGGCTTATCTATTGCCTAACAACGCACAGGGAAACATCTGAAATTATTTGGCGATGATGATAAGGTTGTTTGCTGCTGTTTTTCCCAAGGGGAAATGGTAACGTCCCGGAATGATGGCATCAGTCCAGTTCCACATTATTACTGGTGGCAAGGTCTTTTTCCTATGGGGAAACCCTGATGTTGAAGACATGGTAATCCTGAAATTTGGATCCTTAGACTACCTGATCAAAATGCTCCGATTCCTCCATCCTAAAGATCTCTGCAGACAAGTGCTTATTGCATAAAACTGTACAGTGGTGCTTGAAAATGTAAGAAACCAGAATTGTCTATATTTCTTCATTAATTTGACCTAAAAATACATCAGATGTTCACACAAGTCCTAAATGTAGATAAAGATAACCAAATCAACAACAAATGAGTCGAAAAGTTTGGTCATTTATTTATTGGGGAAATTGATCCAACATCACATGTCTGAGGGTGGCAAAAGTATGTAACCCTTCAGGATTAGCAGATGATTTGAAGGTGAAATTAGAGTCAATGGGATGACAATCAGGTGTGGGTTGGTGACCTGTTTTATCTAAAGAGGATCTGTCACCACAAAATGCAGTGCAATTTGCAGGCAGCATGTTCTAGAGCAGGAGGAGCTGAGCAGACTGATATAGAGTTTGGTGGACAAAGATTTAGTAATACACGGTGGCTCAGTGGCTAGCACAGTTGCCTTGGGGTCCTGGGTTTGAATCCGACCAAAGACAACATCTGCATGGAGTTTGTATGTTCTCCCCCTGTTTGTGTGGGTTTCCTCCGGGTACTCCAGTTTCCTCCCACACTCCAAAGACATAGTAATAGGGAAGTTAGATTGTGAGCCCCAACTGGGAACATCTTGATTCTAATGTCTGTAAAGCTCTGCGGAGTATAGTAGTAGTGATGGACGAACATCGGCCAGGACGGTTCGCAATCAAATGTTCGCGAATCGTGCGTTCGCAGCGGGCCCCATTGACTTTAATGGCAGAAGAACCTAAAAACCTTCAGGTCATATTTGCAGCCACCAAATACTTACTAGAAGTGCACAAATAGTCCAACAACATGGACAGTGACATACCAGAGGGGGATCATTGGCAAAAATTCCCACAAAAAATCTGTATTTTAATCAGGGGCCATTTTTATGCATCTTAAAGGGAAACTCTTAAAAATGTGCCCTGCTGGAGCCTAGATAAATTTTATTTTAGGCCACGAGAGTACAGGCCCCAAAAATTAGGCATTCACCTGACAGAAAAGAACAAGTAATTATGTGGCTGGAGGTACATTAGGCGGTCACTGGATAAAAATTTTACTGTAGGCCAGTACAGGCCCCAAAAATTCGTCATTCACCTGACAGAAAAGAACTTGTGATTATGTGGCTGGAGGTACATTAGGCGGTCACTGGAATTTTTTTTTATTGTAGGCCAGTACAGGCTCCAAAAATTAGGCATTCACCTGACAGAAATAAACTTGTGATTATGTGGCTGGAGGTACAGTAGGCGGTCACTGGATAAAAATTTTACTGTAGGCCACTGGAGTAGAGGCCCCAAAAATTAGGCATTCACCTGACAGAAAAGGCCTTTTATGCCGCTGTATATACATAAGACAAGGACCATTCTTTGTTCTGGCTTGTGGCGGATATGTGTTGGCTGGCATGGGGAAATTCAATTACACGTGGTCGTCACAGGTGTTGAATTCCTCAGAGATCCATACCTCATTAATTTTTAGAAATGTGAGGTAGTCCACACTGTCATGAGCTAGGCAACTGCACTTATCAGTCACGATCCCCCCTGCTGCGCTGAACGTCTTTTCGGACAGGACATGGCAAATTGTGCCAGCTCTGGCCACAGGTAAGCCTGCGCACCCAGTAGTCCAGGGGTTCCTCGCTTCTCAGAGCTTCTACATCGGCCGTTAACCCGATGTAGTCGGACACCTGTCGGTCTAGGCGTTTCCTGAGGCTGGATCCGGAGGGCGGCTGTCGATGGGTTGGCTGCAAGAATGATCTCATATCCAAAGTGACCAACACATCTTCAAACCACCCTCTTCTTGCAGGCGCGGTAGGATTGGTACCCGCACCTGTTTCGCTTTGGGTGGAAACCCGCTGAACGTGGCCATATAGCTTTGGGTTGCCCTTCTGGGAGAAATATTTCCTTCCGGGGACCTTCCAATGCGGTGTGGCAATGGCCACAAATCTTCTAAAGGCCTCCGAGTCCACCAGTTTATATGGCAGTAGTTGGCGGGCTAGCAGTTCCAACAAGTCAGCTGTCAGCCGTTGGGCAAGAGGGTTATCAGGCATCATCAACTTTTTACGCTCGAACATTTGGGCCACAGAAGCCTGCCTTCTGCCAGATGAACGCGTTGACGGCATGGGGGAAGGTGGAGTAGAGGACAAATAGGGGGAGAGAGGAGAAGGAGAAGAGGCAGGACGTGGAGCACTCGTCCCTAGGTGAGTGTTGGGCTTACCGTGACTTATGCGTTGACAGCACAGGCTGCAGATGGCAACACTATTGTCAGCAGCTGACATGTTAAAAAAAAGGCCACTCTGCGGAACCATGTGCCGGCGTCCTGGGAGCACCAGATGAGACCGTGCATGGTGGATGGCTCGCTCCAGATACATTTTCAGTCTGCTTTTTGCCTCCTGTGCCCTGCAAGCTCTGCATGCTTCTCCTCCCTCTCTGCTGCTCCGTCTTTCCCTCAGAACTCCCCTCCTCTTTCTCTCTTGTGGGCACCCACGTGACGTCCATCAACACGTCATCATCGTCACCTTCACCACCACTGACATTTGAGATCTTGGAGTAGGCAGCAACAGCGGGGACCTCCCACCTTGGTCTGATCTGGGTACGGTCAGACCGCTGGGTGGCGGCCGTTGCTACCTCCTCTTCCTCATCCGATGTTAAGAATGGCTGCGGTAAGGTCTGGGAATGGATGGGAAAATAATTCCTCTGGCTCGAAAGGCTATGGTGGTGGTGGTGTCTTTGGGGGTGCACACAGCAGAGAGTGAGGAGGGTGCAGATACAGAGGATGAGGAGGGTGCAGAAGCGGAAGGCTGAATAAGCCACTCAACCAACTCTGGTGCGTCTTTTGAAGTAATCGCACGCGCCTTCTCCAACTTCCCACTTAGGCTCTGGCCTGGTGCACCTGCCCGTCCCCTATCACCCCTGCTAAACGGCCTGCCTCTTCCTATGCCTGTCATTTTTAAAATGACCCTGTGCCTAAGTCCCTAGAGAAGAGCAGTATTTGTGGAAGCAGGTATATCGCAGGCCTCAATCAATATTTGGTGGAAACAGGTATATCGAACCCCTTAATCTGTATTTTGTGGAAACAGGTATATCGCATGCCTCATTCAATATTTGTTGGAAACAGGTATATCGAACCCCTTAGTCAGTATTTTGTGGAAGCAGGTATATCGCAGGCCTCAATCAGTATTTGGTGGAAGCAGGTATATCAAACCCCTTAATCAATATTTTGTGGAAGCAGATATATCAAACCCATTAGTCAATATTTTGTAGAAGCAGATATATCGCAGGCCTCAATCAATATTCGGTGGAAACAGGTATATCGAACCCTTTAATCAATATTTTGTGGAAGCAGGTATAGCAAACCCATTAGTCAGTATTTTGTGGAAGCAGGTATATCGCAGCCCTCAATCAGTATTTTGTGGAAGCAGGTATATCAAACCCCTTGATCAGTATTTTGTGGAAGCAGGTATATCGCAGGCCTCAATCAATATTTGGTGGAAACAGGTATATCGAACCCCTTAATCAGTATTTTGTGGAAGCAGGTATATCGCAGGCCTCAATCAATATTTGGTGGAAACAGGTATATCGAACCCCTTAAACAGTATTTTGTGGAAGCAGGTATATCGCAGCCCTCAATCAATATTTGGTGGAAACAGGTATATCAAACCTCTTAATCAGTATTTTATGGAAGCAGGTATATCACAGGCCTCAATCAATTTTTGGTGGAAACAGGTATATCGAACCCCTTAATCAGTATTTTGTGGATGCAGGTATATCACACCCCTGAATTAGTTTTTTTGCCACAACAGTTATATCACACCACCCTGTTTATTTAGGGCAACAGGTATATCGCAGCCGTCAAAAGTATTTGGTGGAAGCAGGTATATCACACCCCTCATTCAGTTTTTTTGGGGGCAACAGGTATATCACGCCCATTGCAAATAGTTGTTCCAATAGCGCTTGTCCCTCTATATAGCTGAGGTATCGCAGCAGAACCGCACACAATTGCTGCACAATACAAATGCACTATAATATACTTTCTATGTTAGAAAGTATATTATAAGTATATCACACCCCTCAGTATATCACAACTATCGATAGCACACCTATACCTGTCACTTAGACCATGTTTAGATTTCCAGGAATTGAATCTCATTAAGGTCCATGATCCGTATCCCCTTCCTTTGATTTCTGATCTATTTGATCAAATTGTCGGAGCCAAGGTGTTCTCTCAATTGGATTTAAGAGGAGTTTATAATCTGATCAGAATTAAGGAAGGAGATGAGTGGAAAACGGCCTTCAATACACCCGAAGGTCATTTCGAGAATCTTGTCATGCCCTTTGGTTTAACTAATGCGCCAGCGGTCTTTCAGCGATTTGTCAATGATATTTTCCATCATTTAGTGGGAAGGTTCATTGTCATTTACCTTGATGATATACTAATTTACTCCCATCAGGATCACGTGAGACAGGTGTTTTCGATCCTTCGGGAGAATAAATTGTATGCAAAATCGGAAAAATGTGTATTTGCTGTCCCGGAGCTACCGTTTTCAGGATACCTGCTTTCTGACTCTGGTTTTCGTATGGACCCCGAAAAGGTCCGGGCGGTACTGGAATGGGACCGGCCTGAGAATCAGAAAGCTCAAATACACGTATAGTTCGGTTTCGTATAGCTCGGTTTTTGGGTTTTACCAATTACTACAGAAAATTAATCTTGAATTATTCCACCATTGTAAAACCTTTGACAGATATGACTAAAAAAGGCGCTGACTTTTCTGTCTGGTCGGATGAGGCATTACAGGCCTTTTCTGCTATTAAGAAATGTTTTGCGTCTGCTCCCTTTCTGATGCAACCTGATTTGTCTCAACCGTTCATCATGGAGGTTGATGCATCAGAAGTGGGGGTTGGAGCAGTTCTGTTGCAGGGTCCATCCCATAGCAAATTGCGTCCGTGTGCTTTTTTCTCCAAGAAACTCTCGGCTGCTGAAAGAAATTATGATGTAGGAGATAGAGAGTTGCTGGCCATTAAATTGGCCTTTGATGAATGGCGTCATTGGGGACTACTCATCCTATTACGGTATATACTGACCACAAGAATTTGGCTTACCTGCAGTCTGATAAGCGCCTGAATCCTAGACAGGCTAGATGGTCACAGTTTTTTACTAGGTTCAATTTTGTGGTCACCTTTCGCCCTGGGGTTAAAAACGTCAAGGCAGATGCATTGTCACGTAGTTTTCCTGGGGGTAGTGATTCGGAGGATCCCGCTCCGATTTTGGCTGATGGGGTGGTGGTTTCCGCTCTGTACCCCGAGTTAGAGATGGAGGTGTTGGGGGCCTAGGAGGAGGCTCCTGATTCTTGTCCTCCAGACAAGTTGTTTGTTCCTGCTGAACTGCGATACAAGGTGTTCAAGGAACATCATGATACGGTCCTTGCGGGACATCCTGGAAGCAAATCCACCATAGATCTTATTTCCCGGAGATTCTGGTGGCCAGGATTGCGCAAGGGTGTGGAGGGTTATGTGACAGCTTGTGAGACCTGTGCACGCACGAAGGTGACTCACACTCGGCCTCCAGGATCCCTTTTTCCTTTATCCATCCCGTCTCGTCCTTGGACGCATTTGTCCATGGACTTTATTACCGATTTACCGAGTTCCTCTGGGAAAACTGGGATTTTGGTGGTAGTGGACCGCTTCAGTAAGATGGCCCACTTTGTACCGTTACCTAGCTTGCCCAATGCCAAAACTCTTGCTCAGGTTTTTATCGATAACATCGTGAAACTACATGGCATTCCCTCTGATGTGGTATCTGATAGGGAAACGCAATTTGTTTCCAGGTTTTGGAGGGCGTTCTGCTCTCGTCTGGGAATTCAACTGTCTTTTTCTCCGGCTTTTCATCCCCAGTCGAATGGTCAGACAGAGCGCACTAACCAAAACCTGGAGACCTATTTGAGGTGTTTCGTTGCCGAGAACCAGGGTGACTGGTCCTCGTTCTTGTCTCTAGCCGAATTTGTCTTGAATAACCATAGACAGGAGTCCACTGATAAGTCGTCATTTTTTGGCGCATATGGCTTTCACCCACAGTTTGGTACTTTTTCTGGGACTCGATCTTCTGGGATGCCAGAAGAGGAGAGATTCTCTTCCGCCTTGTCATCTATCTGGCGGAAGATCCAAGTTAATTTGGAAAAGATTTGTGAAAGATATAAACGGATGGCTGACAGGAGACGTATGACTGGTCCGGACCTGTGTGTGGGTGATTCGGTGTGGTTGTCCACTAAAAACATTAAGCTGAAGGTACCATCTTGGAAATTGGGTCCAAGATTTATTGGCCCTTACAAAATCTCTGTGATTGTCAACCTGGTGGCGTTTCGTCTGGATCTTCCGCAGACCTGGAAGATCAATAATGTGTTTCACAGGTCTTTATTAAAGAAATCTGTAGAACCTGTGAAACCATCTCCATTGCCACCTCCCCCGGTCCTGGTGGATGGCAATTTGGAGTTTGAGATCTCTAAGATTCTCGACTCACGTGTTCTCCGGGGTTCCCTCCAGAACCTGGTGCACTGGAAGGGATACGGTCCTGAGGAAAGAACATGGGTTCTGGCTACTGATGTCAGTGCTACCCACCTGGTGAGGGCCTTTCACAGGGCACACCCGGATAAAGTTGGTCCGGGGTGTCCGGAGGTCACCCGTAGAAGGGGGGGTACTGTCACGCCTTGCCCTGTGAATGTGCGGAGGTCTGTCAGACTGGCTGCACATGTCTGACTTCTCTGTTTTGATTTGGGTTTGAGCTGGATCCTCCTTCCCTCAGGTGTACTGGATTTCATTGTTAGTGAGGCTATTTATCCCTCCTTCCCCCAGTGGCCTGTGCGGGTTATAGTTCTTTCCTGGGAGCTCTTGATATGTGGTGGATTGTCTGCTCAAGATAAGTCCTCTCCGTTATTTCCCTTTGTGTGTTTTATCTAGGCATCTAGGGAGACGCTTGCTTCCTCCTGGTTTGAAGAAGCAGGTTGCCTCTTCCCTTTTCTCTGCTGCTTAGGGTTTGCCCAGGGTGTTTAGGTTTAGGCACGAGGGCATGTGAATATCCACCATAAGGGTATGCACATAGGCACAGCAGTCTAGGGAAAGCTTTTAGGGATCGCTAGGAGGTGACCCTTTTCTCCCTAGCTTTTGGGCTTAGTCGTTTGTTCTGTTTGTTTTCCTGTGTTTGGTTATTTCCCCGCTTACCTACCTATCGTGACAATACCAGTCCTTTAAAGGACTTTTGTGGCCCTATTAGCTAGCGTTTGGTGTCCCTAACAGCCTGTACCTGTTCCACAAAACAACCTCTCCCTACACTGGCAAAAGACTGAATGTAAAATGGCGGCCAGATCGGGTTCTGTTATAGGGTGGGGGTGTGTCCATGTGCTGAAACGTCTCAATTGGATGGCCTGTCCAACCTGATGGATGTGTCATGGGTCAAAGTTCGGCGCAATGCAAAAGAATATGGCGCCGGTGGACATATGTTCGCATGTTCGGTGACGTGCAAATTTGCCATGAAACAACCGCCGGGCGAACGGCAAGGCCATCTCTATATAGTAGTGCCTAAAATAAAATGCAGTGTCAAACTGAGGTTCCTCGGGTCCGTCCAGAAGAAATTGTTATCGGGGCCCAACCCCTATATCATCAATAATTTCTAATAGGTTTTGATTCAAAGAAACAGACTGCAATGATATTGGCAAGGGATTGACTCCAAAGGCAGCTCTGGTATCGGAGCCTGGGCCAACTGTAGAATCCTCTCGTACTCTGGTGGGCCAGTCCGACACTGGTAAAATATGTAATTTATATATTTATAACTTTGCATTTTCTAACTATACGTGTAATTGTCATTAAAAAATTTTGTAATGTGTGGAGGCAGCGATAACGATTGCCTGGCAGCGATCTCTACATTGTCGGCGGTGAGCACTGTATGCCTAGAGCTATGTAACCAGCTGACGGGAGATGAATGAGAGTGGACAGTCACCGCTTGCTATTGAGAAGGCAGGGAGAAGCTGTTCTACACCATATGAGGACAGTTATAGTATACAGTATATATAATATATAACTGTCTGTGGTTAGCACTGGTGTTTTGCAGCGCTGGGGTCCTAGGTTCAAATCTGACCAAGGACAACATCTGCACAGAGTTTGTATGTTCTCCCCATGTTTCTGTGGGTTTCCTCTGGGTACTCTGGTTTTCTCCCATACTCCAAAGACATACTTATATATATAATCCTATATAGGATAGGAGAGAGCTAGTGAGGGCAGCAGCAGTCAGCCTGGAGTGCATCTCCCCAGTTTAGTCTGTCCATGCTGCTAGTCTAGGCAGGGCATTTCTGAGATATTTTCCAATGCAGCTGAGTTTTGAGAACTGTGTCCTCACCTCTCTGGTCATCTTTCCTCTTAGGCCTTGAGCAGCCTATCACAATTAATAACCTAACATGCAACCATCCAGAAAAAGGATCCTAGCATCACTGCCATTCCTCCCAGCAATTGGCCGAGGTCACGGCTGTTGTACCCCCATAGGCTGGACATTGGTGGACTTTACTGGTGATATGCTACTAATGTCAATCCAGTGACAATCCCTCTAATCAATCCTCTAGCAATGTGAACTCAGTGACCCAGATTTACTAATCTTATAGATGGTGTAAGTTAAGACCGGCCATCTAGACCTGTATCGGATTTATGAAAGGGGCTCAGGCTGGATGATAAATGTGTTTCATAGTGTGATAGATACTTTAGTCCAACTCAATTTCAACTATTGGTTGGCTTAGTTGGAGACAGAATTATGGTGCACTTTTGGCACAAAGAAACTGCCCCTTTCCCACGAAGTCCCTCTTGTTTCGAGCAAACAAAAAAAAAATTGTAGAAGAAACATAATTTGTGCAAAGTTGCGCCACTTTTTAGACAGATTTTAGGCTCAGATACATTAGTAAATCTGGGACATTTTGTCTCCTCTTACAGTGTCATCCACGTTACAATCTGCATGTTATAAATGTTATCAGGTCTGTATTATTGGCATTAATACAGATGTAGCAGAGCTGAGTTTAAGCCATTGCACCACAATTTTACAATGTGTTATCTGTAGATTTCCATAGCATTGCAGCAGAAAAGAAATGCCAGGTTCCTGGGCCTAATTGCATGATCTGTAATAGGGCCCCCACCTACCATGTGCCATTTATAGTACTGGTGGATTGTCATAGTGTAGAAGGACCTGGACATGTATGTGACTGCTACTTCTGCACCTCCTATAGCTATAACCTTGGACTTTATCGGTTAATTATCACAGTGTACAAAGATACAGGCGAGCAACAACATGACCACTGCTATATCTGTACATTTGCCCCCACACTCCTTAGAAAGCCATCTGATATGCTGCTTCCACATAGATGCCTATTGAATCTTCTGAATAGCACTACATAACCAATTTGCCAATTCCAATACGATTTTAGAGCAGCGCCTCATGCTAGTACAGCAGCCTATGAGGAGTCAGAGAAGAGGATGGGAGTGGTAGTAGCTCTGGCTGTTACAGTCAATCACAGTGGCTTTCCTCTCACCGTTGCTCCCTACGGCCAGTGAAGTGTAACGAGGGAGCACGCTTTCTTACTCGGGGCACACGCTGGTTCTGGGGCTCCTGCCTGATGGTAGCTGGGGTGTACATGATGTTAGTTGCTTGTATGGGTGAAAGGCAGGGAGTGTAGAGGGTAATGACCGGCGTGGGGTGCAGGAATCAGAAAACCAGGCCAGATGTAACAGAGCAAATGTCTCTTTTACTTAAGTGCAAAATGAGATTTGTTGTACTGTACATCCAACAATGAAGCACAGTTCTGTCTGTACAGAATGCAAATCCTTTCCCCAGATAGCGAGGTATGGAGGCTGCCAAAGCTGAGACTTATGGCACTCCTTGTTCACTATCTTGGAGAAGTCTGTCTCACTCGAATCTCTGGCTGCTAACTGTAATCTGGCAATTATGGCTGTAGTGTCCACTGCGGTATATAGGGAAGGCATGTCTGGCCAGGATGTGTTCAAATATAAAGGGTGTCTTAACAGTGTCCTTCACTGCAGCAATGTCTGAATGGCTGTAGTAGCAAGTTATCTTGCTGACTCCTATGCTTGGCCATTCTCTCTCCTTCTGTTGATCTTGCAGAGACTGGTGAATCTTTGTAGTATGAGGCTGAGGAATGAGTCAAAGTACAAGCTCTTGCTTCCTCTGCAAACTCTATACTGACTTAAAGGGGTTTTCGGGGTTCAGAGCTGAAGCCGGGCATACCTCCATTTTCACCCAGGCAGCCCCCCTGACTTGAGCATCAGAGCAGTTCAAGGCAAAGGCATTTTTTGGAGATCTGGTGATGTACTGGGCTCTCCATAGGGCTGCCAGGAAGCCTGGTGACGTCACCGGCACTGATGGGCGGGCTTTAGCGATGCCCTAGACAGTAAAACGGCTACGGCAGCGCTAAAGCAGGCCCATCACAGCTGGTGACGTTACCGAACACACTGCCGGGCGGAAGCTTCCGCCTGGCAGTGTGTGATTGTAAACAAAAG
This sequence comes from Bufo bufo, assembly GCF_905171765.1. Taxonomy (NCBI): domain Eukaryota; kingdom Metazoa; phylum Chordata; class Amphibia; order Anura; family Bufonidae; genus Bufo; species Bufo bufo. The sequence goes on from NC_053392.1 coordinate 60,030,461, forward strand.
AGCCCTTGCCCTGCGCGATCTAGCGCAGGACAAGGCAGAGCATCGGAGCATGAACTGCTCCGATGCTGAAGTCAGGCGGGCTGCCGGGGTGAAATTATTGGTATGTCCGGGTTCAGCTCTGAACCCGGACAACCCCTTTAAAGTTAGGGGTGGGGCCAGCCCACACCTATCCTCGTAAAGATGGTTAAATCTGGTCATGCCAACCATACCTTGCATAGCATTTAATAACAAACCTTTTGTAGATACCCCCTGCTCTGGAGTACTGCACTAGCAATAGAAAAACGTGGAAAAAAAAAACAGATGCATCCGAGCATGTCATTGTTTTTTTTACCTGATTTTCAATGGAAGACACATAAAACAACAATAGACAAGATTAACCCACAAACTTGAGATATGTAGAACGAATCCTGACCAGCTGCAAATCAAGATGTAATCTGCAGTTCAAGGAAGTTCACAGAAATCATAACTTGGAACTATTTTACATACACCTGCTCCACACTCACAAGCTATGGTAGCACAACAACATGCATGTCCTGAAAGTCTGGGACACCTTCTTCTGTCAGTGCGTGCTGGAAGTTGTAGTTATGCAACAGCTGGACAACCACAGAATGGAGATCACTAATCTGGGCAGGAGTACAAGTAGTACTAGACATGATGCACTAAGAAATCCATATCATACCAGGAGACACCATAAAGTCATAGGTTTCTATAAGTTCCATGGAGAGTGCTTCCAATTCAGAATGGTCACATCCCCCTCTCGTATGGGTGGAATGGTTCTCCTCCATAAGAAACACAATATTAGGAAGGAAAGGGTAGGGGTTCAAAGAGATTCTCCAGCTTTGTAAATTTGAGGCACATAATATTTTTGATCAGTGGGGCCAAGACTCTCCACACTCTGACAATCTGGTATTTTGAAGGGGCCATACTATTGAATGGGAGAAGTCTACAATATGAAACGTATGGCTTTCTGAGTACCAACCAGCCTGCAAGTCAATGTAAACATCAAAGAGGCTGCAGGGCTCATGCAAGAGGTGGGGGTTATAAGAGTCGATCCCCATCAATCCAATATTGGTGGTCTATCCTATACCTCTCTCTCTCTTTTTGTGGTTCCGTTTTGTACCATACTTCCCAACTTCTGAAGGTTGGCATCCAGGAGAAAGGAAGCTGCAGTGCCTAGAGGGCAGCGTAACATATTTTTTTTCCATTGCCAAGCTTTTTTTTCTGCCTCCGTTTTAGGTTGACTTTGCCCTCTTTTGGGTGCCAGGGTGTCATCTAATGATCCAAATGCTGCATACAGTTATAGTACGAGGAGGGCAGATTTCCAGGAGAAAAGAGCACATCATGTTGTGTCCTGGAGCTTTGCCAAATCCTCCAGCAGTCAAGAGCTCTCTCCTTGTTTTGAAAGCCTCCAGGACGTTCTGGAAGAGTTGGCAAGTATAGCTGACACAGATTTTTGCACTTTTATCTATTTAATCTGTTCTCTGAACAGTAATCTATATATCAGGTACAGTATGTTTATAAGGCAGGACAGGCCCAGGGCATACTGACAGAAACCAGAAATCAGGTGATACTTCCGTGATTCTTCCTCTATCAACTCTTTGACATGGGTCACGCATGGATAGGTTTTGACCCTGCAGAATCGTATTACTGTAAATAAATACAAGTGAGCACCTGACCATAGGTTCTGCAAAAATTCAGCCTCAGGTTCCTGTGTGCAAACTGGAGACTTTTCACATTGCATCGGATGAAAACAAAATCATCAGCCAAGGTCTCCAAGAGCTGCTCTCGGGGACTGAAATGGTTCACAAACCTGAATAGCCCACCCTGATCCATTCACTCTCTCCTACTAGTATCAGTAATGGACTATATGTAACCTTATATAATGGCAGCCATGGTGTACCGATAATACCAACTAGGGTCCCATATCTTACTAGCAACATTGCCGACATAAAACCATGCCATACCCTCCATATAAGGTCTCTATAATAGCAGTTATACTACATTTGCAGTAAATGTCAAATAACACAAGCATAGGGGGTCATTTATTCAGACCAGCGTTTTAGACAGTGGATCCGCTGACGTTATGGAGAGGTGTCGGAAGTGGATCCGCTGACGTTATGGAGAGGCGCCGGTCTCTACATAACTTCGGCGCATCACCGCCGGTCTAAATCTACACCAGCATAATTGCATGTGTTCCTGAACTATTTCTTCTTGGATTGATGGAGGAAGATCTCTGGGACCATTATATGGCTACTCTTCTTTGGGAAATGGCACGCAAATGTATTGCTCTGCGGTGGTACAGTCCGAATGTGCAATAGAGCTGGATTGGGGTATGCACTCTGACGCCAATAATATGCAATGGATAGGTCAGGTGTAGGTGAAGTTTATAGTTTTGTTCGTGATGCCAATTGCAGCGTGTGCAGGGTACTAACACAGGGCCCTTTAAGGTGTTGTAACTCACGTATCAGGTTAGGAATGCCAGAGTGGTGTAATGTCTCTGTGTGGTAATGGCAATAGTGTCAACGGTGTCTCCAACCTGGGTACGGCTGGACTCCTGGATCCTGGCTCACTTGCAATAAAATAAGTGTTGTGCTAGTAGGAGTAATTAAGGGATTTGCAGCAGTAATTGAGATCCAGACCTTGGGTAAAGTTCAAACTTGTCTTTACTGGTAGTAGTTTTCATCCAAGCAAGGTACAGCAATAGTCTTTGGTCCCAGCAGGTATTGGCAATGTGTGTCAGGAAATTATCTTCTGCTCTATCATGTGCCTGGAGCTTTTGCAGGAAAAGGACGTCTGCTTAGTAGCTCTGTAATGTGGCAGGAATATATCTTCTGCGCTTACTATCTTCTGCTGTCTTGGGGACTGACTAGCTGAGGAGGAATATGGCTTCTACTGGGGTCTCTGGACGGTACTCACAGCTATTGTCTCAGGGTATAGTTCTTCCTGGAACTGGAGTGGTCTGCTTGCTTTCTTCCAGCTGAGGCTGCAAGGCTCAGGCTGGGGATGATGATCAATTGTCTCAGCCGAGACAAGATACTGGCTTTGGATCCCTATTTCTGGGAGCTCCTACACGCACAGTTGCTGGCACACTAACTTTAACTTTCTTCTCTCCCCATGAGGCAGGATATGGGCGCAGCCCATTTCTGCTCACAGAAGGGGGGCTGAACTGGAATGTACTATTCCAGTTCAGAAACACTAAACTGGATAAGTCCGTGCTGAACACATTGCTGCCACCTGCTGGTGAACATGGAAATTACGGCAATATATATGTAACAAGGATTTGAATGCACATTTGTGAGGATATTATATAAAATTACATTAGATGGCAAGGTAAATACACTTAACAGGTTGTAGCGGGGTAAAAGAGTTTCGTAACACAACTCTGGGGTGTTACAAATGTGCCAACCTAAAGGGTGCATTCACACGACCATAAATGCTTTGCGGTCCACAAATTGCAGATCCGCAAAACACAGGTAACGGCCGTGTGCAGACAAGAATAGGACATGCTCCATATTTTTTTCGGGGCCGCGGAACGGAACAACAGATGTGGACAGCACATTGAAATGAATGGGTCGGCACCCGTACCGCCAAATTGCCGAACAGATGCGGATCCATTTATATGGTCGTGTGAATATAGCCTAAGTATGTGGAAAACACAGATAAATAACATCTAATCTTATGTGCAGGGCCGGCGTTAAGGGGGGTGGGGCAAACAGGGCAATTGCCCAGGGCCCCCATCCCTAAATGGGGCCTCCTGCTGAGCTGCCCAGACAGAAGTGGAAGAGAGCTGGTGGCCGCACCTGAGAAGAGCACAGACAGCACAGCAAGGAGCGCTGGTCCCTGGTCTCCCGCCCACTGTAGCCCAGGGTCCTTATGCTGAAGTCAGGAGCTGGGTGCTACATCCATAGCTCCGGCTCCACAGCCGTCAGGCAGACCTTGGCCCCGCCCCCTTCCTCTCTCTCACTGGAGGCCCTGCACTGTAAAGGTAATGGCCTCCTCTGCTCCTGTGGTTTACTGGTGATTTCAGAATGTCACCCTCTAATGACCTGACATATGTGCTGCCGGCCCCTCTCTACTCTCTGTGCTGCAATAAATGACAAGGGCTGATGTGCCCTGATAGGTACAGGAGGGGAGGCAGCCTGCAAAGAATATACAGGACCCCCCCCCCCCCCCCCGGTATAAATCTGGCTATTGCACACAAATCGGCCGTTCCGTGCATTGGGGACCGCAATTTGCTGTCCCCAATGTACGGGCACCATCCATGCAATTGCCGCAGATGGAAACAGACCTATTCAACTTGAAAGGGTCCGTGATCCATCCGCACCGCTGAGGAACGGAGAGAAACCCCACGGCAGCGCTCCATAGTTCTTCCATGTGGTTCCGTGCCTCCGTTCCGCACCGCACCTTCTGGATTGCTGACCCATTCAAGTGAATAGGTCCACATGATATGGTGAGCACTAGTGTTGATCGAGCATGCTCGGCACATGGCGGTATTCGGCCGAATATCGCATATGTTCGAGCGCAATGCTCGAGTCTCTTCCCCGCACGTTTGTTGGCTGCTATGAAGCCAATAAACATGCAGGTAAGTACTGCCCTTCACTGTAATGCCGTAGCCATGTTGGTTACTGGCATTACAGTGACTGGCTGGCCGGAACGCGTCTTCGGGTGCTATATAGCACCCGATGACATGTGTTCGGCTCAGTGTTAGTCAGGGAGAGCTGTGCTGAAAAAAGGAAAAATAGTGTAGGGAGTGAAATTTTCTTTTTTCAGTTGAAAAACTTGTCAGAGACCCAAAAGTCCTTTTAAGGACTACTGTTGTATGTGACAGCAGCAATATATATTTTTAGCGCAACCTGCGCTAAATTGCTAAAACTTTACAGACCCAAAAGTCCATTTAAGGACTATTGTGTGTGGCAGCAATACCGTGTTTCCCCGAAAATAAGACACTGTCTTATATTTATTTTTCTTCAAAAAACACACTATGGCTTATTTTCAGGGAATGTCTTATGGCTTAGTTATCAGGGATCCAGTGAGAACTGGGTCCAATCTGCACACTGATGCTGATGCTAAGGAGACTTTTACTTTCACTTTCTACCTTATCTTGCTGTGCACAGAACGACTGGCACCTGACAGGGGGAGCCATCCGTGTTGATGGGGCTGCCCGCAACTCTCCCGTCACCTACAGATGTGGGGCAGATGAAACAGCACCTACAGCAGCTGTCACAATGGGGTACAGTAGATGAGACAGCACCTACAGCGGCTGTCACAATGGGGTACAGTAGATGAGACAGCACTTACAGCGGCTGTCACAATGGGGTACAGTAGATGAGACAGCACTTACAGCGGCTGTCACAATGGGGTACAGTAGATGAGACAGCACTTACAGCGGCTGTCACAATGGGGTACAGTAGATGAGACAGCACCTACAGCGGCTGTCACAAAGTGGCAGATGAGAAGGGCTGCCCGCGTCCTCTTTACCGCTCTTCGTGGGTACATAGCCACGCCCATCACTATGGCTTATTTTCGGGGTATGTCTTATATTGAGCATATAAGCCGCAACCCTGCTACGGCTTATTTTATGGGTATGTCTTATTTTCGGTGAAACACGGTATCTATTTTTTGTGCATCCTGCGCTAAATAGTGTGCAATAGTTTGGCCGCTGCAGACAGCGACATTATCTGCGCTACATCTCCTGTGTAACGTGTGCGCATCCCACATACCTTTGACATTCCCTGTAATTTTATATTAGCCGCTGCTGACATCAGCGACATTATTTGCGTTATTTCTCCTGTGTAACGTGTGTGCATCCCAAAAATATCTGTGACATCCAGTGTACTTTTTCCATAGACGGTGTCAGCTTCGGACAGTGACATTAGCTGTGCTACATCTCCTGTGTAACGTGTGCACATCCCAAAAATATCAGTGACATCCAGTGTACTTTTTCTGTAGACGGTGTCTGCTGCGGAAAGTGACATTACCTGGGGTACATCTCCTGTGTAACATTTCCACATCCAAAATACCTGTGACATTCCATGTCATTTTTTTATTAGCCGCTGCTGACATCAGCGACATTATCTGCGGGATATCTTCTGTGTGACGTTTCCACATCCCAAATACCTTTTTATTTTTTTGCGCATACACTTACAAATCCCACAATACTGTACGTGTTACATAGTTTCACGCATATATAACATTTAATATGAAGACGGTGAGCAGTAAGGGACAGAGAAGTGGCCGTGCTGCTGATGGTGCACGTAGAGGCCGTGGCTCTGGGCGCGTTGAAACTGTGCCTGCTGCCAGAGCACAAGAAAAACAATTATCCACAATACCTAGCTTGATGTCCCAATTTGCAGGGTGACGCAGGACAACGCTTTCAAAGTCAGGACAGTGGAAGCAGGTGGTCGGTTGGATTGCATCAGATAATGCTTCCAGTCGGTTAAGCACCACCCTGTCTTCCACCAAGTCCAGTCTCAGTAGCCAAGAGTCTGGTCAACACAATCCTCACCCTGATCCTCCTTCCTCCCACCATGGAGAGTCTTGGCAAACAAGTGAACCCACACTCAGATACTCCGAGGAGCTCTTTTCAGCGCCATTCCTTCATTTGGGCCTCTCGACAAGCCCTCTTGAAGAGGGACATGAGATCTTGTGCCCTGATTCCCAAACTCTTAAGCATCCACAGTCACAAGAAGTTGATGGTGGGGAACGGCAATTAGTGTTTCAAGAGGTGGATGATGATGATGAGACACAGTTGCCAATAAGTCAACAGCAATTAGTGTCTCAAGAGGTTGATGATGAGGATGAGACACAGTTGTCAATAACTAAGGTTGTTGTTAGGTCAACAAGTCAGGAGGATGAGCAGAGTGAGGAAGTGGAAGAGGAGGTACAGTCACTGACCCAACCTGGGAAGGTGGCAAACCAAGCGAGGACAGCAGTACAGAGGGGGTCCGCAGCACCGCAACAGACTGGAAGAGGCAGTGGGATGGCAAAAGGGAGAAGGTGGGCCACACCAAAAAGGCCCGCAACTGTTCCCGGGAGCACACCCTTGCAGAAATCTCCCTTGCCAAGGGGTAGGTGTTCTGCAGTCTGGAGATTTTTTGAGGAAAGTGCAGACGACAAAAGAATTGTAATTTACAACCTGTGCCATACAAAAATTAGCATGGGCGTGAACACTAGCAACCTCACCACCACCACCATGATCCGCCACATGGCATCAAAGCACCGTAATAGGTGGGCCAAACACCTGGGTCCACAATTTGTGTCTGCGGGTCACACCACTGCCTCCTCTTCCCCTGTGTTACATGCTGGCCAATCCCCTGTCGAAGGCGCAGGCATCCACATCCACTTCCATGTCCCAGCGAAGTGTACAAATGTCCTTACCCCAGGCATTTAAACGCAAGCGCAAATACCCAGCCACCGACGCACAGGCCATAGCACTAAAAGGGCACCTTTCCAAATTACTGGCCCTGGAAATGTTGCCATTTAGGCTTGTGGACACTGAGGCCTGATGTTTGCGGCCGTCCCTTGTTACGCAGTCCCCAGCCACCACTATTTTTCACGTTGTGCCGTCCCCACCTTACACCAGCATGTGCTCTGTAACATCGCCCCTGCCTTGACCAACGCAGTTACTGGGAAGGTCCACTTAACCACTGACACATGGACAAGTGCTTTCGGCCAGGGAAGCTACATTTCCCTGGCGGCACAATGGGTGAACGGGGTGGAGGCTGGGAGCGAGTCGTACCCTGGGATGGCACAGGTGCTACCAACTCTGAGGATTGTGGGCTCTAATTCCATCAGGGTTTCCGCCACCACGTACGTTAGTGGCTTCAACCCCCACTTCTCCTCCTCCACCTCCTCCTCCACTTCCACCTCAGATTTATCCTCTTTCAGCACCAGTCAGCCGTCAGTCGGTAGCTGGAAGCAGTGTAGCACTGCAGTGGGGAAGCGGCAACAGACCATGATTAAGCTGATCTGCTTAGGTGGCAAACAGCACACCACCGCAGAGCTGTGGCAGGGGATAAGAGACCAGACTGAGCTGTGGCTCTCGCCACTGAACTTAGAACCAGGCATGGTTGTGTCTGATAATGGCCATAACTTGGTGGCGGCTTTGGAGCTTGTCAAGCTCACACACATACCATCCCTAGCCCACGTCTTCAACATAGTGGTTCAGCGGTTTCTCAAAACCTACCCCAATTTGCCTGAGCTACTGGTGAAGGTCTGCAGCGTGTGTGCCCATTTCCGCAAATCATCGACAGCTTCCGCCGGTCTGGCAACGCTGCAGCAGCGATTACAATTGTCAGCTCACCGACTGTTGTGCGATGTGAGCACGCGCTGGAACTCCACGTTCCACATGTTGGCCAGGCTTTGTGAGCGGCAGAGTGCAGTAGTGGAATACCAGCTGCAACATGGTTGTCGCCTTTCCAGTCAGCTTCCGCTCTTCAAAAGTGAGGAGTGGGCATGGATGTCTGACCTCTGTGAAGTTTTAAGAAACTTTGAGGAATCAACACAAATGGTTAGCGGCGATAACGCAATTATCAGCGTCACCATCCCACTTCTGTGTCTACTCAAACGCTCGCTGCTCACAATTAAGGCGGACGCTTTGCATGTGGAAGAGGTGGAAATGGGGGAAGACGTTAAACAGGGTGATAGCCAGACCACCCTCAGTTCATCTTCTCAGCGCAAATTGGATGATGATGATGAGGAGGAGGAGCTGGAGACGGTTGCCTCCGCTACAGAGGGTAGTACCCATGGAAGTTCAATTCCATCTGTTTAGCGTGATGGGCAGAAGAGGAGGAAAAGGAAGAGGAGATTGAGAGTCATCCTCCTGATGACGACATAGAAGTCTTGCCTGTTGGGACTCTGGCACACATGGCTGACTTTATGTTAGGCTGCCTTTCCCGTGACCCACGCGTTATACGCATTTTGGACAACACCGATTACTGGTTGTTCACCCTTCTCGACCCCCGCTACAAAGAGAACTTCTCATCTCTCATTTCTGTGGTGGAGAGGATGAGCAAAATGGTGCAATACCAGAAGGTCCTTGTGGAAAAATTGCTACAAAAATTTCCAGCTAACAACGCTGGCGGCAGAGTACGTAGTTCCTTGGGCAACGAGGAGGGGAAGGGAGGGGAACACACAGCAGATCCAACAGAGGCAGGGCAACACTCTCCAAGGCCTGGGACAGTTTCATGACACCTGCCAGCACCCTCACCCTGATGCGCTGCCTAGTGTCACAAGGAGGGAAACATTTTGGAAGATGGTGTAGAAGTACGTAGCAGACCGAGTCAGCATCCTCAATGATCCCTCTGTGCCTTACAACTATTGGGTGTCCAAGCTGGACACGTGGCACGAACTGGCGCTCTACACCTTGGAGGTGTTGGCCTGCCCTGCCGCCAGCGTTTTGTCAGAGCGGATATTTAGTGCTGCTGTACTAATAAAAGAGTTAAAAAATATATAACTACAAGAATATACAGTCAGGTCCATAAATATTGGGACATCGACACAATTCTAACATTTTTGGCTCTATACACCACCACAATGGATTTGAAATTAAACAAACAAGATGTGCTTTAACTGCAGACTGTCAGCTTTAATTTGAGGGTATTTACATCCAAATCAGGTGAACGGTGTAGGAATTACAACAGTTTGCATATGTGCCTCCCACTTGTTAAGGGACCAAAAGTAATGGGACAATTGGTTTCTCAGCTGTTCCATGGCCAGGTGTGTGTTATTCCCTCATTATCCCAATTACAATGAGCAGATAAAAGGTCCAGAGTTCATTTCAAGTGTGCTATTTGCATTTGGAATCTTTTGCTGTCAACTCTCAAGATGAGATCCAAAGAGCTGTCACTATCAGTGAAGCAAGCCATCATTAGGCTGAAAAAACAAAACAAACCCATCAGAGAGATAGCAAAAACATTAGGTGTGGCCAAAACAACTGTTTGGAACATTTTTAAAAAGAAGAAACGCACCGATGAGCTCAGCAACACCAAAAGAGCCTGAAGACCACAGAAGAAAACTGTGGTAGATAACCGAATAATTCTTTCCCTTGTGAAGAAAACACCCTTCACAAAAGTTGGCCAGATCAAGAACACTCTCCAGGAGGTAGGTGTATGTGTGTCAAAGTCAACAATCAAGAGAAGACTTCACCAGAGTCAATACAGAGGGTTCACCACAAGATGTAAACCATTGGTGAGCCTCAAAAACAGGAGGCCAGATTAGAGTTTGCCAAACGACATCTAAAAAAGCCTTCACAGTTCTGGAACAACATCCTATGGACAGATGAGACCAAGATCAACTTGTACCAGAGTGATGGGAAGAGAAGAGTATGGAGAAGGAAAGGAACTGCTCATGATCCTAATCATACCACCTCATCAGTGAAGCATGGTGGCGGTAGTGTCATGGCGGTGGCATGTATGGCTGCCAATGGAACTGGTTCTCTTGTATTTATTGATGATGTGACTGCTGACAAAAGCAGCAGGATGAATTCTGAAGTGTTTCGGGCAATATTATCTGCTCATATTCAGCCATATGCTTCTGAACTCATTGGACGGCGCTTCACAGTGCAGATGGACAATGACCCAAAGCATACCGCAAAAGCAACCAAAGAGTTTTTTTTAAGGGAAAGAAGTGGAATGTTATGCAATGGCCAAGTCAATCACCTGACCTGAATCTGATTGATCATGCATTTCACTTGCTAAAGACAAAACTGAAGGGAAAATGCCCCAAGAACAAGCAGGAACTGAAGACAGTTGCAGTAGAGGCCTGGCAGAGCATCACAAGGGATGAAACACAGCATCTGGTGATGTCTATGCATTCCAGACTTCAGGCTGTAATTGACTGCAAAGGATTTGCAACCAAGTATCAAAAAGTGAAAGTTTGATTTATGATTATTATTTTGTCCCATTACTTTTGGTCCCTTAACAAGTGGGAGGCACATATGCAAACTGATGTAATTCTTACACCGTTCACCTGATTTGGATGTAAATACCGTCAAATTAAAGCTGACAGTCTGCAGTTAAAGCACATCTTGTTCATTTCATTTCAAATCCATTGTGGTGGTGTGTAGAGCCAAAAATGTTAGAATTGTGTTGATGTCCCAATATTTATGGACCTGACTGTATCTACTATAATACTACCTTCTATGTATGATAATATAACTACTATAATACTGCCTCCTATGTACAAGAATATAACTACTATAATACTGCTCCTATGTACAAGGAATATAACTACTATAATACTGCTCCTATATTCAAAAATATAACTACTATAATACTGCTCCTATGTACAAGGAATATAACTACAATAATACTGCTTCTGTTTACTGGAATATAACTACTATAATACTGCTCCTATGTACAAGAATATAACTACTATAATACTGCTCCTATATACAAGGGATATAACTACTATAATACTGCTCCTATATACAAGGAATATAACTACTATAATTCTGCTCCTATATACAAGGAATATAACTACTATAATACTGCCTCCTATGTGCAAGAATATAACTGCTATAATACAGCCTCCTATGTGCAAGAATATAACTGCTATAATACTGCTTTCAATGTACAAGAATATAACTACTATAAAACTTCCTCCTATGTACAAGAATATAACTACTATAATACTGCCTCCTATGTACAAGAATATAACTACTATAATACTGCTCCTATGTAAAAGAATATAACTACTATAATACTGCTCCTATGTACAAGAATATAACTACTATAATACTGCCTCCTATGTACAAGAATATAACTACTATAATACTGCTCCTATGTACAAGAATATAACTACTATAATACTGCTCCTATGTACAAGAATATAACTACTATAATACTGTTCCTATGTACAAGAATATAACTACTATAATACTGCTCCTATGTACAGGAATATAACTACTATAATACTGCTCCTATGTACAAGAATATAACTACTATAATACTGCTCCTATGTATAGGAATATAACTACTATAATACTGCTCCTATGTACAAAAATATAACTACTAAAATACTGTTCCTATGTACAAGAATATAACTACAATAATACTGCCTGCTATATACAAGAATATAACTACTATAATACTGCTCCTATGTACAAGAATATAACTATTATAATACTGCTCCTATGTACAAGGAATATAACTACTATAATACTGCTCCTATGTACAAGAATATAACTACTATAATACTGCTTCTGTGTACAGGAATATAACTACTATAATACTGCTCCTATGTATAAGAATATAACTCCTATAATACTGCTCCTATGTACAAGAATATGACTACTATAATACTGCTCCTATGTACAAGAATATAACCACTATAATACTGCTCCTATGTACAAGACTATAACTACTATAATACTGCTCCTATGTACAAGAATATAACTACTATAATACTGCTCCTATGTACAAGACTATAACTACTATAATACTGTTCCTATGTACAAGAATATAACCACTATAATACTGCCTCCTATGTACAAGACTATAACTACTATAATACTGCTCCTATGTACAAGAATATAACTACTATAATACTGTTCCTATGTACAAGAATATAACTACTATAATACTGCCTCCTATGTACAAGACTATAACTACTATAATACTGCTCCTATGTACAAGAATATAACTACTATAATACTGCCTCCTATGTACAAGACTATAACTACTATAATACTGCTCCTATGTACAAGAATATAACTACTATAATCCTGCCTCCTATGTACAAGAGTATAACTACTATAATCCTGCCTCCTATGTACAAGAATATAACTCCTATAATACTGCTTCTGTGTACAGGAATATAACTAATATAAAACTGCTCCTATGTACAAGACTATAACTACTATAATACTGCTCCTATGTACAAGAATATAACTACTATAATACTGTTCCTATGTACAAGAATATAACTACTATAATACTGCCTCCTATGTACAAGACTATAACTACTATAATACTGCTCCTATGTACAAGAATATAACTACTATAATACTGCCTCCTATGTACAAGACTATAACTACTATAATACTGCTCCTATGTACAAGAATATAACTACTATAATCCTGCCTCCTATGTACAAGAGTATAACTACTATATTACTGCCTCCTATGTACAAGAATATAACTACTATAATACTGCCTCCTATGTACAGGAATATAACTACTATGATACTGCTCCTATGTACAAGACTATAACTACTATAATTCTGCTCCTATGTACAAGAATATAACTACTATAATACTACCTCCTATATACAAGAATACAACTACTATAATACTGCTCCTATGTACAAGAATATAACTACTATAAAACTATTCCTATTTGTCAAACACTGGATTGAATGCCATAAATCAGTCAACCTCTTAAAGGAAGATGATCAAAAGTTCTGACCATTTTAAACTGTTCACACTGTAAGGTATGGGATGGGGAGAGCTTTTCTTATCAACAGTAAAATTTGGCAGACTAAAGCTTCATATTCTCACTATTCCTGATGAAAAGCTCCATAAAAGGTATGTTTGTTCTGCTCATCCCGCCCCCTACCTAAGGCTTTTAGCATTTTTGCATAGTCAAAGGTGCTGACAGATCCCCTGATCCACATTTTTACGACGGCTCGTCAGAAGAACAATGCAGCATGTGCTGCTATACCGAAGCTGAGTTTGTTACTAACAACAACAAAAAACGCTCTTTCAAGTTACCTAATAACACAATTAAAATGAAAAAAGTTGACAAAATGTGTATAAAAAAAACTAAAGACACATTTTTTGCACTGTGAAAAAATCTTGCACCATTGTAACTGTCACATGTGCTTTACATGGTAATCAGCAAAAAAAAAAAACAACAACAAAATAAACAAATAACTCAGAAAACAATGGAGGAGCTAATGTTTTTTTGCACCTCCCCTTCAGAAAAAATATAAAAATGAAAATACTACAAATTAAAACTGCAGCTACCCCCGAAAAACACTACATTGACAGAAAAAATAAAAAATAAAAAATTTGTTTTCTTCCAAACAAAAACGTTATTATTAGGGATGAGCAAATCGACTTCGGATGAAACATCCGAAGTTGATTCGCATAACACTTTGTTTCAATACTGTACGGAGCAAGCGTGCAGGAGACCACCTTTGAAGTCAGACCAGTGCGACCAGGTGGTCATTTGGATTGCAGCAGATAATGCTTACAGTTGGTTAAGCACCACCCTGTTTTCCACAAAGTCCAGTCTCAGTAGCTAAGAGTCTGGTCAACAGAATCCTCACCCTGATCCTCCTTCCTCCCACCATGGAGAGTCTTGGCAAACAAGTGATCCCACACTCGGATATTCTAAGGGGCTCTTTTCAATGCCATTCCTTGATTTGGGCCTCTCGCCAAGCCCGCTTGAAGAGTGACATGAGGAGATCGTGTGCACTGATTCCCAAACTCTTGAGCATCCACAGTCAAAAGAAGATGACGGTAGGGAACGGCAATTAGTGTTTCACAAGGTGGATGATGATGATGAGACACAGTTGCCAATAAGTCAACGGAAATTAGTGTCTCAAGAGGTTGATAATGAGGATGAGACACAGACACACCAAACAGGCCCACAACTGTTCCCGGGAGCACACCCTTGCGGCAATCTCCCTTGCCAAGGGGTAGGTGTTCCGCAGTCTGGCGATTTTTTGAGGAAAGTGCGGACGACAAAAGAATTGTAATTTACAACCTTTGCCATACAAAAATTAGCAGGGGCATGAACACTAGCAACCTCACCACCACCAGCATGATCCGCCACACGGCATCAAAGCACCGTAATAGGTTGGCCGGACGCCTGGGTCCACAATTTGTGTCTGCGGGTCACACCACTGCCTCCTCTTCCCCTGTGTTACGTGCTGGCCAATCCCCTGTCGAAGGCGCAGGCCCGGATGCCTCCCGCCTTGCACCTGGACCTTCGCAAGCACCATCAGCAACCACATCCACTTCCATGTCCCAGCGCAGTGTACAAATGTCCTTACCCCAGGCATTTGAACGCAAGTGCAAATACCCAGCCACCGACGCACAGGACATAGCACTAAATGCGCACCTTTCCAAATTACTGGCCCTGGAAATGCTGCCATTTAGGCTTGTGGACACTGAGCCTTTCCGCAGCCTGATGGTGGCGGCCGTCCCTCGCTATTCAGTCCCCAGCCGCCACTATTTTTCCCGGTGTGCCATCGCCGCCTTACACCAGCATGTGTCCCGTAACATCACCCATGCCCTGACCAACACAGTTTTTAGGAAGGTCCACTTAACAATTGACACATGGACAAGTGCTTTTGGCCAGGGACGCTACATTTCCCTGATGGCACACTGGGTGAATGTTGTGGAGGCCGGGAGCGAGTGATACCCTGGGATGGCACAGGTGCTACCGACGCCAAGGTTTGCGGGCCCTACTTCCATCAGGTTTTCAGCCACCACCTACGTTAGTGGCTGCAACCCCCCTTCTCCTCCTCCACCTTCTCCTCCACTTCCACCTCTGAATTCTCATCTTACAGCACCAGTCTGCCATCAGTCGGTAGCTGGAAGCAGTGCAGCACTGCAGTGGGGAAGCGGCAACAGGCCGTGATTAAGCTGATCTGCCTAGGTGACAAACAGCACACCGCCGCAGAGCTATGGCAGGGGATAAGAGACCAGACTGAGCTGTGGCTCTCGCCACTCAACCTAGAACCAGGCATGGTTGTGTCTGATAATGGCCGTAACTTGGTGGCAGCTTTGGAGCTCGGCAAGCTCACACACATACCATGCCTAGCCCACGTGTTCAGCTTAGTGGTTCAGCGGTTTCTCAAAACCTACCCCAATTTGCCTGAGCTACTGGTGAAGGTGCGCCGTGTGTGTGCCCATTTCCGAAAGTCATCTACAGCTGCCGCCGGTCTGGCAACCCTGCAGCAGCGCTTGCAATTGCCAGCTCACCAACTGTTGTGCGACATGAGCACGCGCTGGAACTCTACGTTCCACATGTTGGCCAGGCTTTGTGAGCAGCAGAGAGCAGTAGTGGAATACCAGCTGCAACATGGTCGTCACCTTTCCAGTCAGCTTCGGCTCTTCACAAGAGACGAATGGGCATGGATGTCTGACCTCTGTGAGGTTTTACGCAACTTTGAGGAATCAACACAGATGGTTATCGGTGATGCCGCTATTATCAGCGTAACCATCCTACTTCTGTGTCTACTGAAACTCTCGCTGCTCACAGTGAAAGCAGACGCTTTGCATGTGGAAGAGGTGGAAATGGGGGAAGACAGTACACAAGGTGATAGCCATACCACCCTCAGTTCGTCTTCTCAGTGCAAATTGGACGATGATGAGGAGGAGCAGGAGACGGTTGACTCCACTTCAGAGGGTAGTACGCATAGCAGGTTTAGCGTGGAGGGGTCGAAGAGGAGGAAGAGGATGAGGAGATTGAGAGTCATCCTCCTGATGAGGACAGCGAAGTCTTGTCTGTTGTGACTCTGGCACACATGGCTGACTTTATGTTATGCTGCCTTTCCCGTGACCCTCGCGTTATACGCATTTTGGCCAACACAGATTACTAGTTGTTCACCCTTCTCGACCCCCGCTACAAAGAGAACTTCGAATCTCTCATTCCTGTGGTGGAGAGGACTAGCAAAATTGGGCAATACCAGAAGGTCCTTGTGGAAAAATTGCTCCAAAAATTTCCAGCTGACTACGCTGGTGGCAGAGTACAGTACGTAGTTCCTTGGGCATCCAAGGAGGGGAGATGAGGGGAACACACAGCAGTTCCAACAGAGGCAGGGCAACACTCTCCAAAGCCTGGGACAGTTTCATGACACCCCGCCAGCACCCTCAGCCTAGTGTCAAAAGGGGGAAAAGTTTTGGAAGATGGTAAAGTAGTAGGTAGCAGACTGTGTAAGCGTCCTCAGTGATCCCTCAGTGCCTTAGGGTACTTTCACACTTGCGTTTTTCTTTTCCGGCACTGAGTTCCGTCAAAAGGGCTCAATGCCGGAAAAGAACTGATCAGTTTTATCCCCGTGCATTCTGAATAGAGAGCATTTCTTTCAGGATGCATCAGGATGTCTTCAGTTCAGTTTTTATGACTGATCAGGCAAAATATAAAACCGCAGTATGCTACAGTTTTATTTCCGGCCCAAAAAACTGAAGACTTGCCTGAATGCCCGATCCGGCATTTTTTTCCCCTAGGAATGCGCATACCAAAAAAAAAAATGCTGGATTTGTTTTGCCGGTTGACACCAGAAAGACGGATCCGGCATTTCAAAGATCACTCTGCCGCAAGTGTGAAAGTACCCTTACAACTATTGGGTGTCCAAGCTGGACACGTGGCATGAACTGCCGCTCTACGCCTTGGAGGTGCTGGCCTGCCCCGTCGCCAGCGTTTTGTCAGAGCGGGTATTTAGTGCTGCTGGGGGCATAATAACTGATAAGCGCATCCGCCTGTCAACTGAAAAATTATGACCGGTTGACTCTTATCAAAATGAACAAGGCCTGGATTGCCCCTGACTTCTCTACTCCACCAGAGGAAATCGGCTGAATATAAAGGCACTTTAAATGTGGCTTTTATGGTGTATTGAATAAAAAAAAAAGGGTATATGGTTCAATCTCCCTTTTCTCGTCCTCCTCCTCCATCATATCAACATGCTTATTAGGCTCCCCTCGCTCCTAATGTTTTAGAGGGTCAGCTCAGCAGCAGACCCTCACCCCTAATGTTTTAGATGGTCAGATCAGCAGGGGGCCCTCGCCCCTAATGTTTTAGATGGTCAGATCAGCAGCAGGCCCTTGCGTCTAATGTTTTTGAGGGTCACCAGCAGGCCATCAATCATAATTTTTCAAAGGTGTGTATGACGCCCTTCTTTATGTGTAATAAAGGGTGTATTGTAGTGCCGGTTCCTTGTAATTTTTGGCAGCCCTTTCACTTAGTACATAGGCTTTATGAGTGTAGGAGTCCTACTACCTGAACAATTGTATCACAATGTGAATGAGGCCCTCCTTTATGTGATATACAGGTTGTATCGGAGTGCCTCTTCCTTGTAATTTTTGGCAGCACTTTATATACAAGTAAATATACAGGAAAGAATGTTTCCTAACAATTTTTCCTCTAAAATCGATTTTATCTTCGGTTTTGTACGTATTATTGTCAGTCTGTAAAAGTGGCGTACTACTCGGACAACATTGTTCCCAGCAGCGACCTGGGAGTCCAAGATGCATCCAGACATCCTCCCCATGCTGTTCCCGAACTATTTCGGTGGTGTTTCCATCAATTTCTGACCTTTTCCTATGAAGCAGACCCCCTCCCCTCCTCAGAGCAGGGGGTGCCTGGTTTAATGCTCTTGTTCTCCCATTGACTTCCATTGTGCTCGGGTTCTCTGTAGATCACCAGAGCAGACCGAGGTGTTCGGCCCGAGCACCCGAGCACTTTGGTGCTCGATCAACACTAGTAATCAATAAATTATTTTGTACTAGTGAAAAATAAAACTTGTCCTGCATTAAAGCCCTCACACAGCGATATCAGTGCAAAAATGAAAACGTTATGGCTCTTAAACTGCAAAAAGAAAAAAATTGCTAGGTCACAAATACTGAAAAGGCGAGTGGTGTTAAGGGATTAATAGATCATTTTGGGTATATGATATTATCTGGTGTAAATATCTTGATGAAAGATTCAACAAGAGGATTTACGGACGCGTCACACATCACTCACTAAGATAAACCTTATAAACCGGAGTGCGTGATTTACCAGGGACAGCGCCTGATTTAGTCCCAGTAGGTGTGTAATGATGAAAGGAAGATAGATCCAAGGCTGACAGATATAATATCAAATACTGGAAGTTTATATGAGCTATAACATTCTGGAGGAGGGGGGGTGGTGGGTAGCGTGAGTCACCATTTTATTAAGGCACCAGTGTATGATCACACTTCTCAATCTAGACCGTAAATGGAAATCAAACTTTACAAACAATAACATCTTATTACATCATCAGGTGTAATCTGTTTCTTTTTATGCAAATTAGTTTTCAATTCCATGTAGATTTCATGATATATCTTCATAGCAGTCAGAGCACCCGTCACTAGGGGGAGCTGAGGAACTAACTGTATATTGTGGTACTGTCAATGCTAGGCTCCCTCTAGTGGTGGCAATGGACAGGCAGAATTTCAGCATTTTACTCTATAGAGGAGATTCATCAAGACTGGTATCCCTAACATCAGTCTCGATCTAGTTGGTGGTGGTAAGAGGTGCCCCAGAATTATAAAGTGGGTCACACCGCTCTATTGGTCGATGCACTAGAATGTGAAATCTACATCTACTTTCTGTAAGTAGTGTAGACACCATCTCATCCCACCCATGCCCTACTCACTATTCAGAACAAATGTGAGTGTGGTGGAAAAGGGCAATGTCCCGGTTTTGACCTTTTGGATCCTCAACTATGGTGCATGGGCCTTGATCAATGTCCCCTTACAATTTGGATTGGGTCACCAACCCCTATTATGATATATTATGGAATAAATAAGCACAGGATTTTGGACCTAATAAACATGATTATAAAAACTGAAAGTTAGCTTTAACCAAACCTAATCAGAAAGAGAAGACAATTACTTGTCACAGCATATTGTTTGCCAACCCCAGTCACCTTTGGGCTTCTCCCTCCTGATGCCATATTGGAAGTTCACCCTACGTCAACCTTCGTTATTAAACCCATTTATATACTCAAGTTTTAAAGATATCACCTTTAGGTGGCTGAGGTTCGGTCATTACTTGTTATAAAATGACCATGGGGGGTTCTTCTGCTTGGAATCCTCTTCTAAGAGGCATGTCCATACATTACATGAGCAGATATTCATCTTAAGTATTCATTTGATGCTGACTTCCCTTGTTCATATTATCAGATCAGGTGGGGTGAGGTTGGGGGAGGACAGATTAGCCAGACCCACAAAGATCATAGTTGCCAACAGTACTGAATTTACAGGAACTTTTCCTTAATTTTTAAAGACACTCCTAGAAAATTTGGACTGAGCTGTAAAGGGATGAGGCCTGTGAGATATGGCCATGAGTGGGTGGTCCTAGTTGGTTTTGGGGTGTGTCCATGGGCCGGTATACATGTCCCAAATTTACCAACTGCAGTGATGGTCACTATGCAAGATTGAGTGATTGCCATACGGTAGTCTGTGTAAGGATACTAGTGAATTGGCCCAAATAGTCATGTTAGTAGTTAACTCCTTTCCCAAACTAGACTACCAGGGTCACCAGTAACCATTTTACTATACTAGACAACCAGAGTGTATGTAATAACCATTTCACTGCATTAGACCACCAGGGGTATTACCATTAACCACTTCACTGCACTAGACCACCAGAAATGTTGCTATTAAAGGAGTTGTCTCCAGGCACTTCTTGAGCATCAAGCTGGAACCAGGAAATGGACCATTTAAGCATCAGAATAGCAGCATCGAGGAATCGGTGGGGTAATAAGTATTTTTTTTAACCAATTTTGTCTATGATATAAAAAGTGTATCCTCCTAGACGACCCCTTTTACACTAGACCACCAAGAATGTTACTGTTAAAGGGGTTACTGTTACTGTTACTGTTAAATGTCAGAGCTGAACCCGGACATACACTTATTTTCTCCCAGGCAGCCCCCCTGAGCCTAGCATCGGAGCATCTCATGCTCCGATGCGCTCCCTTGCCCTGCGCTAAATCGCGCCGGGCAAGGGCTCTTTTGTTTTCAATAACACACTGCCGGGCGGAAACTTCCGTCCGGCAGTCTGTTCGGTGACGTCACCGGCTCTGATAGGCGGACTTTAGCGCTTCCCTAGCCATTTTACTGGCTAGGGCAGCGCTAAATCCCGCCCATCAGTGCCGGTGACATCACCGGGCTTCCTTGCAGCCCCATGGAGAGCCCCAGTACATCACCGGATCTCCAAAAAATGCCTTTGCCCTGCGCGATTTAGCGCAGGGCAAAGGAGAGCATCGGAGCATAACTGCTCCGATGCTCAAGTCAGGGGGGCTGCCGGGGTGAAAATGGAAGTATGTCCGGGTTCAGCTCTGAACCCGGACAACCCCTTTAATGTTAATTCTGTATCACTTTATGGGCATGACCATTACTTGCTGTCCCCACTGGAGCTCACAGTCTAAGTTCCCTATCAGCATGTCTTTGGAGTATTCCCTTCATTACCCTTGAACACCAAGGATATTACTAATACTATTAATATTCACATTTTCACTATCCTTGACCACCCAGAATATGCACATTAAATATACATAATTCTTTTTTTCTTTTCAGCGTCTAATGTTCCTTTCTGGAGCATACATATTAAGTACACATTAGAGCAATTTATGACATGTTTATGAAATACATTACTAAAATTCTTCCCTATCTAACCTGTGATAACCCATAACTTTCTGTATACAGTGTGGACTCAATGAAACACTGCTACAGATGGTGACTCAGGTCATAAAAATATCTAAGAGAGGTAAGAGCTTCTTACCAATTCATACTGCAGCAGATGCTAGAAGGTTAGGAAACTTAAGTGGATATCAATTACATGGTAGTGGGCCATTCAGAAAACAGCTTTGCTTATAGGAATGTCATGGTATGGGACCATCGGTATCTGGTCCTTCTGCTGATCTTCAGTTTCTGTCTTCGTGGTTAATACACTGACTGGATGTCACTTCCAGTTCTGTATAAATAGTGGTCTCTGTTGCATGATAGAAGCACTGGTGACCACAGCTTTAGTGTCAATTTACATAGATAGTCTTTGTACTGATGGTGTCTCACACCACCGCAGGTGAAATGTGGTATTATGGTACTTGGTGTTTATTAAAATGAATGGGGGGCCGTATAACACTTGGCGGCAACAGGTTTGTCAGAGCAGGGGTCACTCTTGGAAGCAGCTCTGAAGTTGCTCGAAGAGGTTGGTCAAAAGAAGGGATCCCCCCTCTTTTGTTCATTTTCTTACCTGGTCAGTGTACTATCCCAATAAGGTGAAATAAGGAACCTATATTTATTTAGACCATGCATCTGGACACTCCCACAAAACCACCCATCGGCCCAGGCCTCTTATGCCTAAAGGGTGATCCAGCAATCACTGTAACAAGGATCTAAGGATCCTTCACGAATGAACTACTCTTGCATAGATTTCTAAAGATCTTCCTATTTATATATTGTCCTCAGAGGATGGCAGGATTGAACTGGTCCACCAGAGTACCAGAGGATCCTCCAGTGGGCCCAAGCTCTGACAATAATGGACCCCTAATAAAACAGGACCCTTAAGGTCCTATATACACAGAGGGTGGGCCCTCAGAATAATTTCCTCTGGTGGGCCCATGGAACTTGAGTCCGACGCTGGAGGATAGTATAATAGTAATTTGCTCTGCTTTGATAAAAACATTTAGAATGTGTCCAGCCGTTGACTCAATGACCGACTCCTAAAGAATGTGACCACTTTCTGAACCATTCATTTTCCGAGGGTAGCTTTGAGTTCCCTTCTACAGCATACAATGAATTAAAGAGATTATCTGGATTAGAAAACCAGCTTCCATACACCCTACTAGGGAATTCAAGGTTAATAGAGGGGGGTCCTCTGTTCAGAATCCTTATCTCCTGGCCAGAACTAAGAATTACAAAGGCTGCCTCTTTTTCTGGAGGACCTGTCCTGTCCTGCATCACTGATGTGAATAGGCACTGTGTAATGCTTCACATGGTGATGCTGCAGGGAAATTAAACATTTACTACCAGGTTTTTCAACTGCTGGGGGTCCCAGAAAAAGAGCACCATGTGAAGAGCTTATTGCCATGGTAGCCTTTTGAGAAGTAGGGATTTCGAAGAACTTCTATCTACAAGAGGTAAAAATAAGCACAGGAAAACTTTCTTTCCAGGATGAAGTGAATTTGAAATCTGTGATACTTCCTGAGGCATGATGGGATTGATACTTCTGTATATTTATCATTCATTTATAATGTTTTTGTACAAATATTTATTATATGTTTTTTTATAGAATGAGTAAAAAGAAGAGACGACCGGCACTCTTACAATGGGAGTAATGTGGGACAGCTATAAAATATGTTTAACACTATTTAATAACATTCATAGCACGTGATACAATAAAATTGTAATACATAGATACATGAGATGCTCTCAAAATAAAAGTAAAATAGTAAAATAGATTAAAATATAATATATTTAAATGAACTGGATGGGATTGTAGGTCCAAAGTGTTATCTATTGGTATCCTCCTGAGGTAGTTTTCGGTATATTGTAGCTTTTACTCAGTCTTAAAGTGATGAAAAAAGGAATGAAAAAGCGTATGGAATAAAACGCATAGATGGTAATAAAAGCGCATGAGATTGAAAAGCGCATATAGTGGTATTACAGCGCGTAAATAGTCTCTCTGTAGTATTCCGACATATGATGCCGTTTGTTAAATGTCTACTCACTGTTTCGAGCTGGCTCTTGTTACTGTGGCGTCCCACGTGTAAGTGCTCTTTGCTCTTGATGTGATTCAGATCGTTTGTCGGATACGATTTTTTTTTTCCATTTTATGAATTTTTGATAATTTATATTTCGCAATGGAGTTGAACCAGACGTTGTATCGGTCCACAGCTATCTTTTGCTGTATGCTCCAAGTGTCATGAAAATAATTTCTACAGAGGGCATTTAGGTGTAGAAGTCCTTGTTAGAATTTTCGTGTAGATCGCATGGCCATGCTCCAAGGACTTTTGCGAGTGACTATTTCTCAGCTTTTCCAGACGCGTTTCGAAGTAATCACTACTTCTTCCTCAGTGGGTTCACTCACAATGGTAGATCTCATGCTTTTATACCCCATGTCATCAGATAAAAATGTCAAATCGAAACTCAGGAGTGGATTTTTCGATCTTTCGATCGCGATTGCGTTTTTCATGCGATTAAATGTCTCTTCAAAGGAGGAATGCGATTTTTATGCGTTTTTTCGTCTGCAGTTTTCTCTTGTTGCATAATATATGTCTTATTACTTATTTTTGTAGTGGTAAATTCGGAACATGAAATATATCTAAAAACTCATAACATATAGAGTAAATAAAGTAAAAATCATTATTAAAATCGTAGAATATTATTATCTTCATAAATATCTTGATAGAGATACTTGCATATTAATGAAGATAATAATATTCTACGATTTTAATAATGATTTTTACTTCATTTATTCTATATGTTATGAGATCGAAAAATCCACTCCTGCGTTTCGATTTGACATTTTTATCTGATGACATGGGGTATAAAAGCATGAGATCTACCATTGTGAGTGAACCCACTGAGGAAGAAGTAGTGATTACTTCGAAACGCGTCTGGGAAAGCTGAGAAATATTCACTCGCAAAAGTCCTTGGAGCATGGCCATGCGATCTACACGAAAATTCTAACAAGGACTTCTACACCTAAATGCCCTCTGTAGAAATTATTTTCATGACACTTGGAGCATACAGCAAAAGATAGCTGTGGACCGATACAACGCCTGGTTCAACTCCATTGCGAAATATAAATTATCGAAAATTTGTAAAATCGAAAAAAAAATACGTATCCGACAAACGATCTGAATCACATCAAGAGCAAAGAGCACTTACACGTGGGACGCCACAGTAACAAGAGCCAGCTCGAAACAGTGAGTAGACATTTAACAAACGGCATCACATGTCGGAATACTACAGAGAGACTATTTACGCGCTGTAATACCACTATATGCGCTTTTCAATCTCATGCGCTTTTATTACCATCTATGCGTTTTATTCCATACGCTTTTTCATTCCTTTTTTCTTTACTTTAAGACTGAGTAAAAGCTACAATATACCGAAAACGACCTCAGGAGGATACCAATAGATAACACTTGGACCTACAATCCCATCCAGTTCATTTAAATATATTATATTTTAATCTATTTTACTATTTTACTTTTATTTTGAGAGCATCTCATGTATCTATGTATTACAATTTTATTGTATCACGTGCTATGAATGTTATTAAATAGTGTTAAACATATTTTATAGCTGTCCCACATTGCTCCCATTGTAAGAGTGCCGGTCGTCTCTTCTTTTTACTTATCTGCTTTTGAATAGGGTGATTCAAATCAGACCAGAGCACCTGACCCAGATTACAAGTAGTGAGCCGTCTGAACTTTTCTATATACGTTTTATAGGATGACTTTGTTGATATATAACAGGAGCACATTCCAGCATCAATGATGGTCATGTACTGGTATTACCAGTTGCATCTTCTTCCATCTATATCTATTAAGTGACAAGTTTAAGGTAAATTTCATGTAATCCAACTGAATCTAAAGGTGGATCTAGAAGGGGAGATTATTTGGCAGATTATCGGGAACGAACCTTCCTGCGAACGCTCATTCCCAGCAATCTGCCCGTCTAGGGCACCTGGTTGATCCTATTGTTCATACAGGCACTCACATTATCATTTCTGGCCAGCGGATCGTGCTGTCTAAACAGCGGTCTGCTACCCATAAACAATGCCGCTGTAGGAGGACGAGGGATGGCAATATAGCAACAAGACCGGCACTTCGCGGATTTCAATCAGGAATTCAATTTATTGGTCACATATTATTCCATAGTGACGCGTTTCAGCACCAATGTGCTTTCTTCAGACTACATACAAACATCTCACATGCAGACATTAAATAGGCAAATGAAATACAAAGGAACTGACATCATCAGCAGGGCTCCTCCCCTTCATTGACGATAATGACCATATAGTGAAAATTATATAATGGGATATAATCCAATATATTTGGTAATCAATCCCGCTAGAAAAAAAGAAAAATACATTTGTAAACTATATATAAGCACAAGACACATTGTATTCCCGATTGAGGCCCCTGGGTTCCATCGTTTGTAAACAATGGATCCAGTAGGCCTCTCTCTTTAATAACAATTTGTTTCTATCGCCCCCTCGACGGGGTAACAAAACTCCCTCAATAATTTGATACCGTAGCTGTGCAATGTTATGCTTTTTTTCATGAAAATGAAGGGGTATTGGGAATTGCCTTTTCTGATAGTAGATTTGTGTTTAGTCAGTCTGTCCTTCATTCTCATGGAGGTTTCCCCTACATATAATAATCCGCATGGACATTTAAGAATATAAATCACAAATCTACTATCCCATGTAAATGTGCCCCTTATCGAAATCCTTTCACCTGAATGTGGATGAGAAAAACATGGGCCCTTGATAACACTGGAGCAATTCACACAGTTGAGACAGGGAAATGTGCCTTGTCTGGGAGAAGACAAGGTACTTTGTCTTTTATCTATTCTATTACTTCCCACATCCGCCCGAACTATTTTATCTCTGATATTGTCGGCACGTTTATAACACATCATAGGTGGTCTCTGAAACTCACCTATCTGTAAGTAAGATTTAGATAAAATGTGCCAATGTTGAGTAACAATAGTCCTCAGGCGTTGGGACCATGGGTGATACTTAACCACTAAAGGGATCCTTGTCTCTTTCTTATTTTTAACCACTAGTGGTTAAAAATAAGAAAGAGATAATAAAAAATAAGAAAGAGACAAGGATCCCTTTAGTGGTTAAGTATCACCCATGGTCCCAACGCCTGAGGACTTGTGGGGATCTGTGGATGACACTTATGGGGGGATCTGTGGATGACACTTATGGGGGATCTGTGGATGACATAGTATGTAGCTGGAGGGGGAAAACATGGCCTTACCACAATGAAGGGTACAGTCTGTATAAATAGACAGTACCCTTTTTTCTAGCGGGATTGATTACCAAATATATTGGATTATATCCCATTATATAATTTTCACTATATGGTCATTATCGTCAATGAAGGGGAGGAGCCCTGCTGATGATGTCAGTTCCTTTGTATTTCATTTGCCTATTTAAAGTCTGCATGTGAGATGTTTTTTATGTAGTCTGAAGAAAGCACATTGGTGCTGAAACGCGTCACTATGGAATAATATGTGACCAATAAATTGAATTCCTGATTGAAATCCATGAAGTGCCGGTCTTCTTGCTATATTGTTTCAACGGACGCCAATCCATTGACACGTGCACCGCAACTTCAAAAAGGTAGTGCCGACCTGTTATTTATTGAAGAGGGATGGCAATGGCGATAACTCGTCCTTGTACTGTAGAGGTGATCGCTGCATGTAAATGCATCACTTCACCTCCACTGAGCGCGCAGCAAGCTGTCAGGAAGAACACTTCCTTCCCAACAATCTCCTGCTGTTTGGCGTGTGTAAATGCGCAATGGGTCTGCAAAACACAAATCTGCGAAAATCACTGATGACGTCCATGCAGGACTGGTGCAAGGATTTTTGCCACCCTAGGCAAAAGTTAATTTTGCCGCCCCCTTGACTCTGCCTATTGACCACGCCCCTTTTTTGTCGCCCACCTATTTATACAGACTGTACCCTTCATTGTGGTAAGGCCATGTTTTCTCCCTCTAGCTACATACTATGTCATCCACAGATCCCCCATAAGTGTCATCCACAGATCCCCCATAAGTGTCATCCACAGATCCCCACAAGTGTCATCCACAGATCCCCCATAATGTAATCCACAGATCCCCCATAAATGTCATCCATAGATCCCCCATAAGTGTCATCCACAGATCCCCACAAGTGTCATCCACAGATCCCCCATAAGTGTCATCCACAGATCCCCACAAGTGTCATCCACAGATCCCCCATAATGTAATCCACAGATCCCCATAAATGTAATCCACAGATCCCCCAAAGTGTCATCCACAGATCCCCCATAAATGTCATCCACAGATCTCCTCCCCGCCCAGTGCCGCCTCCTAGGTAATTTATTAACTTAACTTACCTCTGTGTAATCTTGCACAGGCGCACTGTCAGAGGCATCGTCGAACGAGGTGCACTGGAACACGGCGCATGCGCACTTCGCTCGACGGTGCCTTTGCCAGTCCGCCTGTGAGAGATTACACAGAGGTAAGTTAAGTGAATAAATTAGCTAGGAGGCGGCGCTGCGGGCCGGCGCCTCCAGCAAGAGTGCGCACTACGCGGTGGCCTACCTTGCTTATGGGTGGCGCCGGCCCTGCGTCCATGTGACATCCGTGTTGCATCCGTTCTTTTTTGTGGACCCATTGTAACAATGCCTGTTCTTGTCCACAAAACGGACAAGAATAACACATGTTCTAACTTTTTTGCAGGCCTGCAGAACTGACTTACGGATGCGGACAGCACATGGTGTGCTGTCTGTTTTTTGGGACCGAAGGTGGACCAAAAATACCCTAAGGGGTCATGCACACAAACGTATTCTTGGTCTGCCTCCGATCCGATGCAGACCCATTTACTTCAATGGGGCCGCAAAAGAGGCGGACAGCACTCCGCAAAATTATAAAACATGTCCTATTCTTGTCTGCATTATAGATAGGATAGGAATGTTCTATTAGGGGCTGGCCCTTCCGTTCCACAAAATGCGGAATGCATACGTTTGCACACAGCCATTGCCGTTTTTGTGGTCCAAAAATTGCGGATCCGCAAAACACAGATAGCGGCCCTGTGTGTGTTGCACATTTTGCGGAATAGAACGTCCTGCCCTCTATAGAACTGTCCTATCATAGTCCGTAAAACGGACAACAGATTTGTGGATCAGATGCGGACCAAAAATACAATGAGTTCCCCATAGATACCCCCACATAGGGGGGAAGTGTGTGGGATAGATATTCTGTAATCTAATGTTCTGGGCCACAATCTGCCTGGTCAAGCTATCCAAGAATACACATTTTTAGAAAAATAACTACAATGAAATAATAGATACATTGTCCTGTCCTGAAGCATCTCCATTAACTCCTGCACTCCCAAACCACCAGAAACATTAGATGTTAATAGTGTTCTCAATTATCCGAACCTTCCTGCTTTTATTGGGGAGCATTTTGTTGTGTCCACCATGGGAACACCCATTTAAAATGTGTGCATGTGTTCCTATTCCTTTGCGGAAATGGTAAGAATCATGGAAATTGAATGAATGGCTTCTTTTTTATTTATCCCCTCTATAAAAATTCCTTCCGCTGGACGACCCCTTTAAATCAATTATAACTAATAGAAGCTACTATCACTAACTAAACTGATTGGAGGGGGAGTATGCTGTAGGTCCTACTGAGGATTATAGATGGAAAGGTGGACCCTTTCCATCTATAGTGTGGTTATTTTTTGCTATATCCTACATCAGGGTCAAGCTTTCATCAAGTGCATTTAACCATCAGTAGTGTGGTTATTTTTTGGCCATATACTACATCAGGGGCAAGCTGAGCTTGTGTCACCCAAGTGCATTTAACCATCAATAGTGTGGTTATTTTTTGCTATATCCTACATCAGGGTCAAGCTTTCATCAAGTGCTTTTAACCATCAATAGTGTGGTTATTTTTTGGCCATATACTACATCAGGGGCAAGTTGAGCCTGTCACCCAGCGCCTAAAAAATAGGCCTCACATTTATATTCATCCAAATCTGTACTGTTTTAGCTGGTCAAGTAATTGTTTGTGACCGTCAAAGCACAGTTTTTGTTCTGGGTTGAAAAACAATTCCCAAATTTGCAATTCTCAAAATTAGTGGTTTCTGCTGTATCAGGCCTACTTTAAATCTATCCCTAAAAGGGTATATTAGATTCAAGGTGCTGATAGTGTCATTCTCAAAAACTTCACACACACGCTACAGTGCAGATCCAAGTCTAATTCTGTGATTAAACGTATACCTGTCACCCAGCGCCTAAAAAATAGGCCTCACATTTATATTCAACCAAATCTGTACTGTTTTAGCTGGTCAAGTTATTGTTTGTGACTGTCAAAGCACAGTTTTTGTTCTGGGTTGAAAAACAATTCCCAAATTTGCAATTCTCAAAATTTGTGGTTTCTCCTGTATCAGGACGTGGACATGGTCGTGGTGGTGTTAGTGGACCCTCTGGTGCTGGGAGAGGACGTGGCCGTTCTGCCACAGCCACACGTCCTAGTGTACCAACTACCTCAGGTCCCAGTAGCTGCCAGAATTTACAGGGATATTTGGTGGGGCCCAATGCCGTTCTAAGGATGGTAAGGCCTGAGCAGGTACAGGCATTAGTCAATTGGGTGGCCGACAGTGCATCCAGCACGTTCACATTATCTCCCACCCAGTCTTCTGCAGAAAGCGCACAGGTGGCGCATGAAAACCAAGCCCATCAGTCTGTCA
This sequence comes from Bufo bufo, assembly GCF_905171765.1. NCBI lineage: Eukaryota > Metazoa > Chordata > Amphibia > Anura > Bufonidae > Bufo > Bufo bufo. The sequence continues at coordinate 60,060,642 of NC_053392.1, forward strand.
CATCACCCCCATGCATATCAGGGAAACTGTCTGAGCCTCAAGTTATGCAGCAGTCTCTTATGCTGTTTGAAGACTCTGCTGCAGGGTTTCCCAAGGGCATCCACCTAGCCCTTCCCCAGGGGTGGAAGAGATAGAATGCACTAACGCACAACCACTTATGTTTCCTGATGATGAGGACATGGGAATACCACCTCAGCACGTCTCTGATGATGACGAAACACAGGTGCCAACTGCTGTGTCTTTCTGCAGTGTGCAGACTGAACAGGAGGTCAGGGATCAAGACTGGGTGGAAGACGATGCAGGGGACGATGAGGTCCTAGACCCCACATGGAATGAAGGTCGTGCCACTGACTTTCACAGTTCAGAGGAAGAGGCAGTGGTGAGACCGAGCCAACAGCGTAGCAAAAGAGGGAGCAGTGGGCAAAATCAGAACACCCGCCGCCAAGAGACTCCGCCTGCTACTGACCGCCGCCATCTGGGACTGAGCACCCCAAAGGCAGCTTCAAGGAGTTCCCTGGCATGGCACTTCTTTAAACAATGTGCTGACGACAAGACCCGAGTGGTTTGCACGCTGTGCCATCAGAGCCTGAAGCGAGGCATTAACGTTCTGAACCTTAGCACAACCTGCATGACCAGGCACCTGCATGCAAAGCATGAACTGCAGTGGAGTAAACACCTTAAAAACAAGGAAGTCACTCAGGCTCCCCCTGCTACCTCTTCTGCTGCTGCCGCCTCGGCCTCTTCTGCTGCTGCCGCCGCCTCGGCCTCTTCCTCCGCCTCTGAAGGGACGTTGGCACTTGCCGCCCAGCAAACATGGGATGTACCACCAACACCACCACCTGCGTCACCAAGCATCTCAACCATGTCACACGGCAGCGTTCAGCTCTCCATCTCACAAACATTTGCGAGAAAGCGTAAATTCCCACCTAGCCATCCTCGATCCCTGGCCCTGAATGCCAGCATTTCTAAACTACTGGCCTATGAAATGCTGTCATTTAGGCTGGTGGACACAGACAGCTTCAAACAGCTCATGTCGCTTGCTGTCCCACAGAATGTTGTTCCCAGCCGCCACTACTTCTCCAAGAGAGCCGTGCCTTCCCTGCACAACCAAGTATCCGATAAAATCAAGTGTGCACTGCGCAACGCCATCTGTGGCAAGGTCCACCTAACCACAGATACGTGGACCAGTAAGCACGGCCAGGGACGCTATATCTCCCTAACTGCACACTGGGTAAATGTAGTGGCGGCTGGGCCCCAGGCGGAGAGCTGTTTGGCGCACGTCCTTCCGCCGCCAAGGATCGCAGGGCAACATTCTTTGCCTCCTGTCTCCTCCTCCTCCTACTCAGCTTCCTCCTCCTCTTCTTCCACCCGCTCATCCAGTCAGCCACACACCTTCACCACCAACTTCAGCACAGCCCGGGGTAAACGTCAGCAGGCCGTTCTGAAACTCATATGTTTGGGGGACAGGCCCCACACCGCACAGGAGTTGTGGCGGGGTATAGAACAACAGACCGACGAGTGGTTGCTGCCGGTGAGCCTCAAGCCTGGCCTGGTGGTGTGCGATAATGGGCGAAATCTCGTTGCAGCTCTGGGACTAGCCGGTTTGACGCACATCCCTTGCCTGGCGCATGTGCTGAATTTGGTGGTGCAGAAGTTCATTCACAACTACCCCGACATGTCAGAGCTGCTGCATAAAGTGTGGGCCGTCTGTTCGCGCTTCCGGCGTTCACACCCTGCCGCTGCTCGCCTGTCTGCGCTACAGCGTAACTTCGGCCTTCCCGCTCACCGCCTCATATGCGACGTGCCCACCAGGTGGAACTCCACCTTGCACATGCTGGACAGACTGTGCGAGCAGCAGCAGGCCATAGTGGCGTTTCAGCTGCAGCACGCACGGGTCAGTCGCACTGCGGATCAGCCCCACTTCACCACCAATGACTGGGCCTCCATGCGAGACCTGTGTGCCCTGTTGCGCTGTTTCGAGTACTCCACCAACATGGCCAGTGGCGATGACGCCGTTATCAGCGTTACAATACCACTTCTATGTCTCCTTGAGAAAACACTTAGGGCGATGATGGAAGAGGAGGTGGCCCAGGAGGAAGAGGAGGAAGAGGGGTCATTTTTAGCACTTTCAGGCCAGTCTCTTCGAAGTGACTCAGAGGGAGGTTTTTTGCAACAGCAGAGGCCAGGTACAAATGTGGCCAGACAGGGCCCACTACTGGAGGACGAGGAGGACGAGGATGAGGAGGAGGTGGAGGTGGAGGAGGATGAGGATGAAGCAGGTTCACAGTGGGCTGGCACCCAAAGCAGCTCGGGCCCATCACTGGTGCGTGGCTGGGGGGAAACACAGGACGATGACGATACGCCTCCCACAGAGGACAGCTTGTCCTTACCTCTGGGCAGCCTGGCACACATGAGCGACTACATGCTGCAGTGCCTGCGCAACGACAGCAGAGTTGCCCACATTTTAACGTGTGCGGACTACTGGGTTGCCACCCTTCTGGATCCCCGGTACAAGGACAATGTGCCCACCTTACTTCCTACACTGGAGCGTGATAGGAAGATGCGCGAGTACAAGCGCACGTTGGTAGACGCGCTACTGAGAGCATTCCCAAATGTCACAGGGGAACCAGTGGAAGCCCAAGGCGAAGGCAGAGGAGGAGCAAGAGGTCGCCAACGCAGCTGTGTCACGGCCAGCTCCTCTGAGGGCAGGGTTAGCATGGCAGAGATGTGGAAAAGTTTTGTCACCACGCCACAGCTAACTGCACCACCACCTGATACGGAACGTGTTAGCAGGAGGCAACATTTCAATAACATGGTGGAACAGTACCTGTGCACACCCCTCCACGTACTGACTGATGGTTCAGCCCCATTCAACTTCTGGGTCTCCAAATTGTCCACATGGCCAGAGCTAGCCTTTTATGCCTTGGAGGTGCTGGCCTGCCCGGCGGCCAGCGTTTTGTCTGAACGTGTATTCAGCACGGCAGGGGGCGTCATTACAGACAAACGCAGCCGCCTGTCTACAGCCAATGTGGACAAGCTGACGTTCATAAAAATGAACCAGGCATGGATCCCACAGGACCTGTCCATCCCTTGTGCAGATTAGACATTAACTACCTCCCCTTAACAATATATTATTGTACTCCAGGGCACTTCCTCATTCAATCCTATTTTTATTTTCATTTTACCATTATATTGCGGGGCAACCCAAAGTTGAATGAACCTCTCCTCTGTCTGGGTGCCGGGGCCTAAATATGTGACAGTGGCCTGTTCCAGTGGTGGGTGACGTGAAGCCTGATTCTCTGCTATAACATGAAGACTGATTCTGTGCTGACATGAAGCCAGATTCTCTGTTACGGGACCTCTCTCCTCTGTCTGGGTGCCGGGGCCTAAATATGTGACAGTGGCCTGTTCCAGTGGTGGGTGACGTGAAGCCTGATTCTCTGCTATGACATGAAGACTGATTCTGTGCTGACATGAAGCCAGATTCTCTGTTACGGGACCTCTCTCCTCTGTCTGGGTGCCGGGGCCTAAATATGTGACAGTGGCCTGTTCCAGTGGTTTGTGACGTGAAGCCTGATTCTCTGCTATGACATGAAGACTGATTCTCTGCTGACATGAAGCCAGATTCTCTGTTACGGGACCTCTCTCCTCTGTCTGGGTGCCGGGGCCTAAATATGTGACAGTGGCCTATTCCAGTGGTGGGTGACGTGAAGCCTGATTCTCTGCTATGACATGAAGACTGATTCTCTGCTGACATGAAGCCAGATTCTCTGTTACGGGACCTCTCTCCTCTGCCTGGGTGCCTGGGCCTAAATATGTGACAGTGGCCTGTTCCAGTGGTGGGTGACGTGAAGCCTGATTCTCTGCTATGACATGAAGACTGATTCTCTGCTGACATGAAGCCAGATTCTCTGCTATGGCATAAAGAGACTGATTCTCTGCTGATGTGAAGCCAGATTCTCTGCTATGGGACCTCTGTCCAATTGATATTGGTTAATTTTTATTTATTTTATTTTTATTTTTATTCATTTCCCTATCCACATTTGTTTGCAGGGGATTTACCTACATGTTGCTGCCTTTTGCAGCCCTCTAGCTCTTTCCTGGGCTGTTTTACAGCCTTTTTAGTGCCGAAAAGTTCGGGTCCCCATTGACTTCAATGGGGTTCGGGTTCGGGACGAAGTTCGGGTCGGGTTCGGATCCCGAACCCGAACATTTCCGCGAAGTTCGGCCGATCTTCTCGAACCCGAACATCCAGGTGTTCGCTCAACTCTAATTGCCTACCACATCTATGCTTTTTGCTTAACTTTAATAATTACATTTATTTTCATTTTGAGGGATATCTTTTTCATTTACACGTCCGCAAAATGGGTCCGCATCCGTTCCGCAATTTTGCGGAACGGGTGCAGACCCATTCATTTTCAATAGGGCCGGAATGTGCTGTCCGCATCCGCATTTGCGGATCCGCACTTCCGTATCCGTGCGTCCGTTTCCGCAAAAAAATAGAACATGTCCTATTCTTGTCCGCAATTGCAGACAAGATTAGGCATTTTCTATTATAGTGCCGGCGATGTGCAGTCCGCAAATTGCGGAATGCACATTGCCGGTGTCCGTGTTTTGCGGACGTGTGAATGGACCCTCATAGTAACATTATTAAAGGTTACGTTTTATCTTCATGTATATTCTAATGGATTGCCTTCCTTGTACAATGTTATAATATACATTCTATGCTAGAAAGTATATTATAGTGCATTTGTATTGTGCGGCAGTTGTGTGCGGTTCTGCTGCGATACTGCAGGTATATAGCGGGACAAGCGTTATTGGAACAAATAAGTCGTCCCCCAAAAAACTGATAGAAGCGGGGTGTTATATACCAATATACTTTCTTTATAGTGCATTTGGGTACTGTATAGTGCATTTGCGCATGCGCGTACGCGAAAATTATATTGCCGATATTTCGCATTGAAAAAAAAAATTGATGGAGATCGCAAATTCGAATAATACATCTGGTATGTCACTGTCCATGTTGTGGGACTATTTGTGCACTTCTAGTAATTATTTATTGGCTGCAAATATGAGCTGAAGGTTTTTCAGGTTCGCCTGCCATTAAAATGAATGGGACTCGCCGCGAACTTGCGGTTCGAAAACATTTGATCGCGTTCGCGAACCGTCCCGGCAGATGTTCGTCCATCACTAGTCAGTAGCATGGAACATACAGTATATGCCGTTTTTTTAATGAAAAATTCGTTTTTTCCAATATTTTTAGGACTATTTCGAGCTCTGTTGTTCTTAGAAACCTATATATAGCAGAAGATTTACTCCACTGAGTGGGAATGATACAGACGTGACTCTATGCAAATTCTATTTCCATGCTACCAAAGTGTCATCAGTCTGATATCATAGAGACAGGGAGAAAACATTACTACATTAAAGAGACACTTCCATCAATAATTTTTTTATATTAATAACCTATATGCGACTATTCTATGTTATTTGTTTAGCAAATTTTTAATTTGCTGCTTTTATGTTTTCCTCCCCCCAGCCATAATTTTTTTTACTTTTCCATTACATAGCCATATAAGCCATAGGCTTGTTTTTTTTTTTCTGCAAGACAGGGCAAGTTGTATTTTTTTAATGGCGCCATATAAAATATTGTAAAATAGGAAACATTTTTTTGTGGGGAGAACTTAATAAAAAACAATGATTCGGCCATTTTGATTTTTTCTCCAATAAGGCGCTTACCGCACAGGATAAATACTTTGATAATTTAATTGTTTGAACATTATTTTCATCTTCTTATTTCTGTATGCAAAATTGGGAAAGAAGCTGATGGAGCGTTTGGTGCGGATCCGTCATGGATCTGCACAGACGGATCCGCACCGATAATACAACCGCATGCATCCGTTCAGAACGGATAAGTTTGTATTATCTTTTACATTGCCAAAACGGATCCGTCTTGAACATCATTGAAAGTCAATGGGGGCGGATCCGTTTGCATTGTGTCAATGAAAACGGATCCGTCCCCATTGACTTACATTGTGTGTCAGGATGGATCAGTTTGCCTCTGCATCGTCAGGCGGACACCAAAGCGCTGCAAGCGGCGTTTTGGTGTCCGTCTCCAGAGCAGAATGGAGGCGGAACGGAGGCAAACTGATGCCTTCTGAATGGATCCTTCTGAAACGGATCCGTTTTGGACCGCTTGTGAGAGCCCTGAAACGGATGTGTGTGAAAGTTGCCTAAATGTTTAATATTTTGGAGGGTACTTTAAGGTAAAACATTGAATGCAAGGGCATACATAAGATAAATGCAGTTTGTATGGGACCATTGGATAGAAGAAGTCCAGTCCTGGTTGCTCCCATCCCCTTTGATATTGAGTGGTGAGAACCTGTGCAAGACTCTCCAGAGGAACAGCACTGTTGGCAAAGGCAACAATTTGGACCAAAGGTTATGGAAACAGTATGTAGGGGGGGAAAAATCACCAGATCTAGGTGCCAAAATCAAGCACTATAAAGGGGTGGGCATTTTAATGTTTGCTGTGAGGCCCTCACTCTGTCATGTGTGCCACTCTGTTATCTTGCACCAATTGCTAGGATTTAGGGTGTCCCTTGGCTTTAAAGGGCTTGTCTCATCTCACTATTTCAATGGTGAGATGGGACTAATGGTGAGATGGGACTAAGTGCCCCAGGTGTCCGGTCCTACAGAAACAGCCGTCGAGGCTGGTGCTTCCATAATTCCCACTATAGTAATGAGAGCTACGCAAACAGCATAGCAGAACAAGCTACACTGCTTCCACAACTACCATCTCGCTATCCAACAATGGTAAGATGGAACAACCCTTTTATTCACATATACCTTGAGAACGGTTCATCATGCAAAATATAGCATGGTGGCTGATACCCCTCATGGTATTTGGAATTAAACTATCACATCACTTAGTTGGGTGCCGCAGCTCCATCAGCTTCACTTCAGCATTTCAACTAGTGAACCTGGTAATGTGTAGGAACTGCAGCACCATCTCATTCTCTTACATAAGGCTATGGTAGGGTCAGGAGCACACTGTGTCAAATACAAACTAACGGTTTACAATCCCATCTTTCCTGGTATAAATGGAGATTCCAGGTAGTGTTAGGGCTAGAGCTCCTTGGGCCCACCAGACATAGTGATGCACCAGTTGGACTGGAGCTCCTTGGGCCCACCAGATATAATGATGCACCATATTTCCCATAGGAATACGGGATTGCCTCCAAAGTCACCTCCAAATGGGGTTGTCTTCTGTTGGACCTTTGGGACCCATTATTGTTTCAGAGCCTGGGTCTGCAGGAGGATCATTTGGTACCCTGATAGGCCAGTTCAGAGGTTGAACCCCTGAATTAGACATCATCTTAGATTTTTTTTTAAATGTTGGATTCAGTATTTGGCATGTACGAATTTCTCCAGTGATGCCCTAAAGGGAATTAAAATTTCTTGCAGGCACCTTGAGTCAGAACAGATACCAATTAGAACTGCAAGTTGACCGATAATGGTGGAGCTTCCTTTACTAAGTTAGGCTACTTTCACACTAGCGTTCGGAGCGGATCCGTCTGATGTTTCATCAGACGGATCCGCTCCGATAATGCAGACGTTTGCATCCGTTCAGAACGGATCCGTCTGCATTATTACTTAGAAAATTTGAAAGTAGCCTGAGCGGATCCGTTCAGACTTTACATTGAAAGTCAATGGGGAACGGATCCGCTTGAAGATTGAGCCATATAGTGTCATCTTCAAGCGGATCCGTCCCCATTGACTTCCATTATAAGTCTGGACGGATCCGCTCGCCTCCGCACGGCCAGGCGGACACCCGAACGCTGCAAGCAGCGTTCAGGTGTCCGCTCACTGAGCGGAGCGGAGGCTGAGCGCTGGCAGGCGGATGCATTCTCAGTGGATCCGCCTCCACTGAGAATGCATTGGGGCCAGACGGATGCGTTCGGGGCCGCTCGTGAGCCCCTTCAAACGGTGCGCACGAGCGGACACCCGAACGCTAGTGTGAAAGTAGCCTTAACATGACTTAGATGTTAACCCCCCAGGACTCTACATTAAGATTAGGATTATTATATGATATTCAACTTCTCATATGGCTTGCACGATAATGCAGCTTCTCATCCCCTAATGATAAGACAATGAAAGTCACGTATCACAGCATCACAACTTCAAGTTCATGAAAAAAGCTGCACAAAACAAATAACTCAAGGTTGTAGTGATGCAACATAGCTGGGACTGTATGTTCCATGACTGCTGTCACCACACACTGTAGCTTGTCCTTGTCTAGTACGAAAGCTATAGACCTTCAAGGAATTGACCAATCATTACCGTACACTCCATTCTTCTCAAGTCAGAGAATGTAACCTTGCAGCACAATGGCTGCTTAATAGTCTGCTGGTTGAAAATAGGCCAAGATCAGGGAAGCTTTGCATTAGATACCTTGCAACCCATTGATGTGCAGCCAGGTCCTTCATAGAAATGCGCTGGAACAGGAACCTTTGTCAAGATGAATTTTATTCCTTACAATGACCGGAAATACTGGATTGTTTTAATAAAGAGGAAATTCCCAAGCAGCGGTTGTGTAGCATTCATGTTGCACACTGAGAGCTCTCTATGGAACCTTCTACTGGACTTGTATATTGTAAACGTGGTAAAGTGCAGACGTTAGAGAGTCTATGGCCGTGCAGTAGTAATGAGTCAGTATATAATGGACAATAAACCATAATTTGGGCAAGTTTACCAATTTAAGACCAATTTTCTTTCACAAGTGAACATGACCGAAGGAAAACCCCAAAGTAATGGAGAGTTGGCAGCAGAAACTGCACAAGTTATTGTCCATATGCAGTGGCCAGGTTTGTAGTTGTTTCCATGCTACGCTGGGTCTCTTGGACACCGTCGAGGTGTCGCTATGTGTTGCTGATTTCCAGAGGGGATCGTAAGGTGTGGTGCACCCCGGTGAAAAATAAGTCCAGAGAGTCAGGGTCTGCAGTAAACCAGTGTGCTACTTTTCTGGAGGAACTGAAGTGCAAAACAATACAGGAAAAGCTGGCTTCTCTAGTCTCTTCCCTGGCAGAAAAAGATTTCATGCTGAGGAAAGGCGTGAGCTAGCTGTGCCTCTCTCTGTCTTAGAAGGCTGGTACCCTGGCCAAAGAGCCAATGGCCCACGGTCTATGGCTCAGTCGTCCGGCTGGCGCTCTGGTGGTCAAATGGTTGGTGACCCATGGTCTGTGGCAGAGTAGCCTCGTCTCAACCTCTTCTTCTGGTCACTCATGCAGTCTGTCAGATTCTCTTCTGCTAAAAAAATGCAGACAACTAAGGCTCTGACTGCTTATATACAGTTTCTAGCTGAACTAGAGCCTTCTAGTAGGAGGGGTGGAGTGGAGATGCACAGCCTAAACATAAACAGTGGGACAACTTCAGTCCGTCATAGTCTTGTATAGAGTTTCAATACAAGTCTAAGGGAATGACTAAGCAGTTTTTCCAGACATAAACAAGTCTTCAGACATAAACAACAGAACTAAATCAGACAGTCAAAGGGTCAGTGTGCCGTTTTTTCCCCTCCAATACTTTGCATAGTAACTGTGGAAGATTTCTAACTTCCCAGTATTAGCTGGCTGTGTATTAACACATTCCACAGTGCAGTGCAGATGTAGTGCAATAACAGTACAAATAAACAGGTTATATTACAATAAATATATAAAATGCAGCTCAACAGTAGAAGTACACTCAACAGCATAAATGATAGGTGCAGGTTAACCCATTAAAGTGCACTAAAATAATGAGGTGATGGTTTTGCATAGTAGCAATAGGAGCAAATGTCCACAAACATCCATAGTCCAAAGTACACTTGCTCCAGGACACTACACATATAGTACGCATGCAATGACTGTAGGGAGGGTTTATACCCTTAAAAACCAAAGGTGCCTCCATGACCCACAGATTTCTAACACTCTGTCCAATATTTTCTAGCTAATTCCCTAGCAAAGACTATTTATATGAGTAATGTCGGGAAACTAAGGGTTCCGGATGGCTCTTTACTAGTCATATTCAGCTGAGAAGAAATGAAGAGATATGTGTGTTTCTCATATTTGAAGTCTAAGACAGCTGCTCACTTGATTGTCTCCGTACCTTCCATAAGACTCCAGTGAAGAAGGCCATTCATATCATGTCGGACCACCTCTCCTATATATTCCTGCTACAGGGAGTCAAGTAGGACATACTGTAGGTCCTGAAGGTGGGAAGTAGCATACATATCATAGCGGCAGACAAAACAGCTGCTATGGGACTATTCTTTTTAACCCAGACGAAAAAACAAGGAGCTTAAGAATTGGCCCAAAAGTCACGGAAAGGGTGTGGAAGAGGAAACAAACACTAAGAGTCAAAAGTTGACACTAATGGATGGGACAGCTTGGTTTTTACTATGGGGCTCTGTCTTTTCTATGTATGCCATTAGCTCCCATCCACCCTAATCCAGCCCTGTACATACAAATGGGGAGGGGGAAAGTAGCTTCTAGATTCCTTTAGCCATGGCTGATAATATCTTCAAAAGGATTGAGCAAGTTAAAGTTTAACTTCCCAGTCCCTATCTTCCTCGACATCTACTTCTGTGGGAGAGTCTGGGAGGCCCCTGTACACATTTGATTGTCATCCGCTCCTACCTAAGTCGTCGAGTTCAATCCACTTTTATTTAATATGTCTGGCCAGCTTGTATCTTAGTAGGAAGACCCAGAGAAGAGCATTTGATTGCAGCTAAGCAATGACTTTGCTATCAGTTCATGACCTGCTCTCAGCACAGAGTGTTCTAGGAAGACAACTTTATGGGTGTAAATATGACAGGAAATGAATTGCACCCACTTGGAAACTGTTATGTCTCAGCTTTTCACTAAACAAAACATGAGAAATTCCTAAAATACATGTTTTGATCAAGCGGGATGCTGTAGGACACCTGAACAGAGATATAACGATTCATATCCCATGTATTCTGCTACGTCCTGCAGGTCCTAGGTTGTATTACTGTATTCAGTGGCTTGTGATATATACAGTACATTACCCATTTCCTGGCAGACTATGGGGGTGCAGAGATAGCAATGGCACACTTTGCCTGGGCCCTCTTTCATATAATTGGCACCTGGTGGGTAGGTTGGTTACAGATTTTGCTTGGGGCCGTGGTGCTTCACCACCCAAATACAATGTAGAAAATTGCACTGGATTAGGAACCTTTTGCCCGGTAGTGTGCTTCGTCACTCGGGCATATAATTGCCCGAACCAGTGGCATACCTACCATGGTGGCAGACATTACGACTGACATGGGGCCCGAAGGGGGTGTCTGGCACCAAACTCTTTGTTCTGCTATCAGCATAATTCCAAGGCATGTGATATTTCTGTAGTTTCCACTAAGGCTACTTTCACACTTGCGGCAGAGTGATCCGGCAAGCAGTTCCGGCAAAACGTATACCAACTGATGGCATTTGTAAGACTGATCAGGATCCTGATCCGTCTTACAAATGCATTGAAATGCCGGATCCGTCTTTCCGGTGTCATCTGGAAAAACGGATCCGGCATTTATTTTTTTCACATTTTTTTCGGTCTGTGCATGCGCAGACTGGAAGGACGGATCCGGCATTCTGATATTTTGAATGCCGGATCAGGCACTAATACATTCCTATGGAAAAAAATTCAGGCAAGTGTTCCGTTTTTTGGGCCGGAGATAAAACCGTAGCATGCTGCTGTTTTATCTCTGTCATGATCAGTCAAAAGACTGAACTGAAGACATCCTGATGCATCCTGAACGGATTGCTCTCCATTCAGAATGCATGGGGATAAAACTGATCAGTAGTGTTGAGCGCGAATATTCGAATATCGAATTTTTTTCGCAAATATCGGCACTTCGCTAATTCGCGAATATTTCGAATATAGTGATATAAATTCGATATTTCGAATATTCGTTTTTTTTTTTTTTATTGTTATATTTTTTTCTTTCCCACTTCCCTAAAGTAGTTCTTACCTGTCCTTTGGATTCCTGGCTTCCTGGCTGCTCCAGTCGGTGCCCGTTGCCGCTTCTGCCGACTTCCGTGCTCATGGAGCGTCCCCATCACCATGGGAACGTCTCCATATACTAGAATGTACTGTCGGATTTGAGAATTACGTGAAAAATCGCAATTAGATTATTTCAAGTTATAATAATCGAATTTCGATTTTAACTTAGCACTGCTATATTTAATTCTAGCCTAATATGGAATATCGCAGTGCTAAGTTAAAATCGAAATTCGATTATTATAACTTGAATTAATCGAATTGCGATTTCAACTTGGACCTGGTTTACTATGGTTGGCTTGGTAGAATTAGCGAATATGACGAATGTATTCGTCATATTCCACAAAACGAATATAACGAATGTATTCGTCATATTCCACAAAACGAAGATAATGAAGTATTCTGCATCTTCGTTTTAGCTACCTATTCATCAACTTCGCTAATTCTAGCAATCATATAGGAAAGTTTACTATAGAGACAGCGAAGTTTAATTCGCTATGCGATTATATGACTACTTTTTAAAAAAAATTAAAATAGAATAATTATAATACCTGATAATTATTATAATTATTCTATTTATAAAAAAAAAGCAAAGTAATATAATCGCATAGCGAATTAAACTTAGCTGTCTCTATAGTAAACTTTCCTATATGATTGCTAGAATTAGCGAAGTTGATGAATAGGTAGCTAAAACGAAGATGCAGAATACTTCGTTATCTTCGTTTTGTGGAATATGACGAATACATTCGTCATATTCGCTAATTCTACCAAGCCAACCATAGTAAACCAGGTCCAAGTTGAAATCGCAATTCGATTAAGTCAAGTTATAATAATCGAATTTCGATTTTAACTTAGCACTGCTATATTCCATATTAGGCTAGAATTAAATATAGCAGTGCTAAGTTAAAATCGAAATTCGATTATTATAACTTGAAATAATCGAATTGCGATTTTTCACGTAATTCTCAAATCCGACAGTACATTCTAGTATATGGAGACGTTCCCATGGTGATGGGGACGCTCCATGAGCACGGAAGTCGGCAGAAGCGGCAACGGGCACTGACTGGAGCAGCCAGGAAGCCAGGAATCCTAAGGACAGGTAAGAACAACTTTAGGGAAGTGGGAAAGAAAAAAAAATAACAATAAAAAAAAAAAAAAAAAAAAAATAATTCAAGTTATAATAATCGAATTTCGATTTTAACTTAGCACTGCTATATTCCATATTAAGCTAGAATTAACGAATATGGAATATAGCAGTGCTAAGTTAAAATCAAAATTCGATTATTATAACTTGAATTAATCGCATTGCTATTTCAATAGGAGAGTAGCCTTTAAGTTAAAATCGCAATACGCGGATTATTTAAATCGCATATTAATCGCGATAACAAGAATAATGACGAATATTCGATTTCGACGAATATAAAACAAATATTCTATCGAATATTCGCGAATTTCGTCGAAATCGAATATGGCACCTGCCGCTCATCACTACTGATCAGTTCTTTTCTGGTATAGAGCCCCTAGGACAGAACTCTATGCCAGAAAAGAAAAACGCTAGTGTGAAAGTACCCTAAGTTGAGCTCAGTGCAAAGAACCTTATAGCTACCATTGATATCAATAGTAACTGTACAACTTTCATCACACTGAGCTCCCCCTAGTGGTGGCTGCAGACAGACTGTTTTACATAACTGTATATGAAGGAAATCAGAGGATTTATAGCTGTATGGAGGAGATTTATCAGTGTATGTCAGTTGTCTGATGTAAATACAATAAGAAATATGGTGTTTAGAATGAGCATCTGTAGCACTTTGACACAGAACTTGGGTAAAGTGGGTGAAGCTTCAGAGTGTTTGACGCACATGCATACTGGGAAACTGGTGGGGCATAGTTAGTTTTGCTTTTGGACACAATCTGATATTCATGATCTATTCTGAGGACAGGTCATCAATATTTTCAAGCCAGAATACCCCTTTAAGGGAGCATAATAAATTATTTTGCTTTGAGCTCCCCCTAGTGGTGAATAGAAACAACCAGAGTATCACTATTAAAGGTGCATTCCCATTAAAGTGTTTCCCCACTAGCCACTAGGGGTGTGACTGCCCAGTGATCATGAATACAGAGGTCCTGTTGTTCCCAATGAAAACAGAGTGGACGGGGCACATTTGTGGCCACTGCTCCATTTACTTTTATGGGACTGCGTCCCTTTGCAGCGAACTGAGCGGTGGTTACACATGCACTTTCACTCCATTCACACAGGAGAAATCGGAGTCCCTTGTTCTCGTGATCGGTGGAGTCCCTGCAGTCAGACTCTCAACAATCATGTTTGTCACCTATTCTGTGGATAGGTAATGAATGTTCTTAATGGGAAAACACCTGTAAACAGGGGTGCACCACCAATGAGGCCAGGTGAGGCGATCGCCTCAGGCAGCACCAGGTAGGGGCAAGAGGGGTTCAGCGGAAAGGCCATGGGCAATGAACGTTTTCATTGTTGCAAAGGGGTTAGGTAAAAAAAAATTGGCATTAGAGGGGGGGCGCCGTTTTAGTTTTCGCCTCAGGCAGCAGAAAGGCTAGGTGCACCCCTGCCTGTAAATGGGTGTTTTAAGATTTTACTGTTAATGATATCCTCAGTAGCTGACACATGGCACCCTGCTGATTCGCTCTTCTGCAGTAGCTCTGTCACCAGAACTCTGCACTGGAGCTACATAGCTTTGTCCACTGTCTGGTGGTTGTAGTTGGTTACTGCAAGGCTGCTCCCATTGAAGTGAAAACTGCAGTAAACCAGACTGGGGGAATTTGCAAATGTTTATTGTAAATAGTTATGTATTGTTTTTATCTATTTTACTATATTGAAGGTATGGTTGGAAGAAACAGAGTTAACCCCTCTTGGTAGGAGTGAACTGGTCCTACTTCCTGCCAGGAAGGTGATTTCAGTAGAGAGAGTGGATGGAGAGGAATCACATGTCAGAGCTCCTACTCCTCTGAACCAAATACAATTCTCCTGTAAGACCAACACTCCAGAGAGATCTTCAGAATTCAGAACACAGCTTCCAGAAAGCATCAGTGAGCAAAGACAGCAGAGTGATCAGCGAAATTACAGCTTGACAGATCCTGCTGCAGGTGAGGGACTACAGCTCAGACACGCATCACCCAAACCACCACTAGATCAGACTAACATCAAGCCAGTATCACACTATGGATCCTTAAATGGATCCTTAAAGTGCCATTAAGTAGCCATCCAACCAGCAACCATATCTTCTCATCTGAGGGCAGAATCTGCACTTTGTACTTATACTACTGAATGTACTGTAAATTATATTTTGCACTGAGTAAAAAGACAGTGTTATATTTTAACTTCTGGCCTGATTCTTTAAACTACATTTCCACTACATCGTTCCCCAGGGAGCAATGGTGTGAGGGAGTACATTTTGACACAATATCTCATCAGGGTCACTACCACTCCTATCCTCTGCTGTTACAGATGTTGTAGGGGAGAACACCAAAGGACAACAAGAAAGAAGGGAAAAGACACTAGGCCTCACCGCTAGGGAAGTAAAAGGGTCACCACCTATAAAACCCTGCTCCTGGCCCTAACTCCTATCCGTATGGGCACCTCTCGATGGTAGAGATGCCCATACACAGGAACCTAGAAAACCCTGGTGGCCCTCAGTTGCCCTAATAGTAATGACCGGGCAGAGACAACCCGCTCCTTCCCTGGTGAAGGAACCGATAAAGTAAACTCCAGCGAGATTTGCTTGGTTATTGTTGGTATTTTATTGTATTGCGGCAAATAACACTTTGTGTGACGTTTCGGCACAGATGCCTTTTTCAAACTGTGTAAGTACAGAAAATTTTAGATGATTACAATCAGTGATTACCAACAACAAGGCAAAAATTAACATGATTCTGGTGGTACATATAAATATATTAATGCATATAGATGCATGTACACATGATGAATATCAAAGGAGGAGAAAGGTCTCGGGATCTTGTCAAGAGGTCCGGATGTGGGCTGAAGAACAACACCTTGAGGAGCATAGTTCAGGAAAACAGTACGTAATATGTCACAGATATATAGTTTTAGATCATGTAAATAGACGGAATTGAGGAGCTGTAACAGAAGTCCACAGATATATATAGGGGGTAGATACATTGCAGTTAAATTCGTAGACGGTATACATAGGAACCCATGATACATAGGAAGTCCATGATATCTTTATTGAATGTATGACACAGTATACACTTATAGAGGTTAGATCTAACATATATAGCTTATTCCCATAGAGTTTTGGATATTATAGATGCACTGATCGTTCATTTTCCCTCCCCCATCCCCTCTGTTAACTCTACATACATTTCTCATCGTTCCTATCACCCATTTCCTGTGGGTGGAACGCATTTGGAACGCATTTCCTGTATGCGATTCAAACACGTCACGTCACTTCCTGTCTGTGGAACGCATGGTGGAACGCACCACTTCCGGTTTCGCGATACCGGGAGTGCGATTCGCGCCCATCTGGAGGATTTAAGCAGCGCATCAAACACACTATGGGTGCGCTCATACCAATTACATGCAGTTGCATGTCATACCCTCTTCTCAGCGCAGCATTACCTGGCTCCTTCCTCCTCAGCGGCGTGTGGTAAGTGACAGACCCCTGGCCTCACTGTGCTCACCTAATAGACTGATTATGCTGTTACCACCAGATGACTTCCTGCATTATTCATGTTATACCAATCTGATGCTCCCCCCTACTATCTATGGATCTTCTATATATACTCATAAGGACTACTTTGATTCCTGCATACAAGGACATATACCCTATACTTGTCCTTTAAACTTTGTCCTTTGAACTTAGTCCATGGATTTCTCTCTATGTATCATTCCTATGAATTGAATTTTTCTATGAATTATTTTGCTATAGTGGGTTCCTATGTATACCGTCTACGAATTTAACTGCAATGTATCTACCCCCTATATATATCTGTGGACTTCTGTTACAGCTCCTCAATTCCGTCTATATTACATGATCTAAAACTATATATCTGTGACATATTACGTACTGTTTTCCTGAACTATGCTCCTCAAGGTGTTGTTCTTCAGCCCACATCCGGACCTCTTGACAAGATCCCGAGACCTTTCTCCTCCTTTGATATTCATCATGTGTACATGCATCTATATGCATTAATATATTTATATGTACCACCAGAATCATGTTAATTTTTGCCTTGTTGTTGGTAATCACTGATTGTAATCATCTAAAATTTTCTGTACTTACACAGTTTGAAAAAGGCATCTGTGCCGAAACGTCACACAAAGTGTTATTTGCCGCAATACAATAAAATACCAACAATAACCAAGCAAATCTCGCTGGAGTTTACTTTATCGATTATACGGGGTGGGAACCCGACTCCATGCTCCATCACCAAGTGTGCCACACTGGTCTACTACCTGATTAATTTTCCCTAACCGGTTTGAGCACCTGGCACCACAACATGGCAAGCGGAACCTTTTCTTTTGCACAAGGTGAAATCACTTCCATGCTTTCTCAAGTCAACATCTCAGGAGAATTCCTGCAAACCTCTTCTTCAGAACTTAAGTCAAGAGATCTTGAAAGAGAGTCTAGAAGGCTGATGAATTATCAGCTACACTGTGTCACACTGGCCGAATATCTGAAGGTCGAACGGATTCCCCGCGGCCTCAGAATTCGCACCAGGCCAACGTTTTTTAAGGACGATCCAGAATTTTGCAAGAAATTCGAAATGATCCTGAACAAATGTTCATTTGACCTGATAGCATTGACACTGTCATATCTACAAGAAGCCATTACCAAAACCCAGACCGAAATAAAAACGATTGAAGAACAACTTACAGCCATCCTACCACCTGAGGAACTCTGCCAACTACAAGCAAAAATTGAATCCACACTTCAAAGCCACAGAAAAGAGATAGAGAACACAAAACGGAATAAATTCCTCCGTGACACCGAGGATTATAGAATGAATAGAGTGTACAAATGGCCTGACTACAACCGTCCATCCACCTACAGACCAAGATATCGATCACAATCAAGGGACTCATCCCACTCAAGTGCCAACAGCGACTCACACAACCAACCAGAAGCACAGATTCAACGCTCCCAAAGAGGACGACGAACGAATCGCACAGGACCAGCCACCGCAGCACGTGGATCCATCACTACAAGATCACAGGTATCGTCATTAGTGGTAAATATGTCATCATACACACTGGGACCAGCCGAGATGGCCCTTCTCGAAAAAGGCCTATCATACTGCCCGTCGGTTCAAGTGGACTCCTTCCAATTGGACCTAGACCTCTGCAGACTTTTTAGGAACATTCGCCTTAAGGCACATTTTGCTGAACAAGAATGTCCTACCCGGAGTACCTCCTGTTCTCCTAGCCCACAGGTTTCTATCAGCAGCCTGGGACTAAGGAACAAGAGCCATTACATGCCACCTAAGAATAAACCTGCTATAGAAACATTTATTTCACTTGTTAAAAAAGATGTCACCCAATTTAAGCAAGATCTTTCTAGAGGCAAATACAAATTTCAAAATAACTTAGAGGCAACACAACGACAGGCACTCACCTCCCTTCGCAAACAGAAAAACATTATAATTAAACCAGCAGATAAAGGGGGAGCAGTTGTCCTCCTTGATAAGACCGACTACAAGGCTGAAATTTATCGCCAATTACAAGATGACACAATATATAAAAAATTGAGCTCTGATCCCACACACACAATCAGAGAAAAAATCCAGAAAGTCGTCACTCACTACCATTCGTTGAACATTATTGACAATGCCACCCTCACCTTTCTCACTAATAACAATCCAGTCATACCGGTTCTTTACACATTACCCAAAATTCACAAAAACCTACACCGTCCTCCTGGCCGTCCCATTGTTGCATCAACCAGTTCACTTCTGTCTCCACTATCCATCCTCCTTGAAAAATCACTCACACCACTGATCAAAAAAACGAGATCATTCATTCTAGACACCTCCGAATTCCTGAACCTCATTCACAAACTCCCACCGTTACCACCCAACAGCATTTTAGTCACATGGGATGTGACTAGTCTCTACACCTCCATCAAACATCAAAAGGGTCTTCAGGCAGTTTCCAACTGCCTCCAAGCCAATGTCTATAATTCTGACACCATCTCCTTTTACATGGATATTTTGGAATTGGTTTTAACCAATAATTTCTTTCTTTTTGAAGATACATTTTATCTACAGTGCCAAGGGACCGCCATGGGGTCTAACGTGGCCCCCCCATATGCAAACTGTTACATGGCTGAATTCGAAGAGACACACATTTACCCTCATCCTCAATTTATTGACCATGCACGGATATGGAAACGCTACATTGACGACATCTTTTGCATATGGGTGGGCCCCGTCGAGTCCCTCAGCGATTTTCACAGTTTTTTGAACAGCATTTACCCAGAACTTCAATTCACAATCCACTCTGACACTTCTAGCATCAGTTTTCTGGACACTACAGTCATCATCACACCAACAGGTGCACTAAGTACCGACCTCTACAAAAAACCAACAGATCGCAACAACCTCCTACATTACACCAGTTTCCACTCCATGAATACAAAAAAATCTCTCCCCAATTCTCAATATTCCCGTGTTAAGAGAATTGTGTCCAATAGTTCACAATGCGAAATTCGACTAGGGGAAATGAGAGACCGATTCAGGGAACGTGGCTACCCTGAACATATTCTTGAAGACACAAGCCACCCAACTCCCAAACCCACCAAAACTACCGCTAAGACTACCCTAACCCGCATTCCATTTGTACACACATACCATCCCAGTATTAACAAAGTTCTGAACAGTATCCGTAACCATTGGCCCTTACTACAAAAAGCATTCCCCAAGATACAAGAGTTCACTAACCCCATTCTGGCGTGTAATCGTAGACCCAAAAATCTCAGAGACCACCTAGTAAAAGCAGATATTGGCCCACTACTCAATATTCCGAAACAAAGATTCCTAGGCACACCGAAATTCGGCACCTTCCCATGCCTCCACTGTTTCCAATGTTCAAACATCCTCAAAGGCTCACACTTTCACCATCCCCAATCCGGACACCAATTTTCTATCAAAGATTTCTTTACATGCGACTCCTCATTTGTCGTGTATCTGTTAAAATGTCCATGTGGCAAAATCTACATTGGAGAAACCACACAGAAAGTGAGAGACCGCATATGTCAGCACAAGTCATCTATCAGACGCCAGAACCTCCTACTCCCAGTTCCATTTCATTTTCACCAGGCAGGCCACAACATCTCACAACTCAGATTTCAAGTCATCGAACACATCCCCTCACATAGACGTGGATATGACCGCATCACACAACTAAAAAAACGAGAATCCTTCTGGATACATACACTGGATTGTCTAGAACCAAAAGGTCTAAACAGGGATTATGAAGTTCAGAGTTTCATGTAAATTGTATCCATATTCCTCTCTTCCGTACACATTGCACTCCTGTCATTCAGTAGACACATACATCCACATTATCCACATATCCATCAATACCAGATTCCACCAATACTGTTATGTCACCACATGTATATAGTTATATTTGTCTTTTCATCTAGTCTATTCCAACTCATAATATTCCAATTTACTTTATAGGTATCCTAACTACATCACCTATGGAGATCTGTATCCTTTTCCATCTCATCCTGGTAGTATGTATTTTTCTCATAGTATACCTTATATAGTCCATGATATCTTTATTGAATGTATGACACAGTATACACTTATAGAGGTTAGATCTAACATATATAGCTTATTCCCATAGAGTTTTGGATATTATAGATGCACTGATCGTTCATTTTCCCTCCCCCATCCCCTCTGTTAACTCTACATACATTTCTCATCGTTCCTATCACCCATTTCCTGTGGGTGGAACGCATTTGGAACGCATTTCCTGTATGCGATTCAAACACGTCACGTCACTTCCTGTCTGTGGAACGCATGGTGGAACGCACCACTTCCGGTTTCGCGATACCGGGAGTGCGATTCGCGCCCATCTGGAGGATTTAAGCAGCGCATCAAACACACTATGGGTGCGCTCATACCAATTACATGCAGTTGCATGTCATACCCTCTTCTCAGCGCAGCATTACCTGGCTCCTTCCTCCTCAGCGGCGTGTGGTAAGTGACAGACCCCTGGCCTCACTGTGCTCACCTAATAGACTGATTATGCTGTTACCACCAGATGACTTCCTGCATTATTCATGTTATACCAATCTGATGCTCCCCCCTACTATCTATGGATCTTCTATATATACTCATAAGGACTACTTTGATTCCTGCATACAAGGACATATACCCTATACTTGTCCTTTAAACTTTGTCCTTTGAACTTAGTCCATGGATTTCTCTCTATGTATCATTCCTATGAATTGAATTTTTCTATGAATTATTTTGCTATAGTGGGTTCCTATGTATACCGTCTACGAATTTAACTGCAATGTATCTACCCCCTATATATATCTGTGGACTTCTGTTACAGCTCCTCAATTCCGTCTATATTACATGATCTAAAACTATATATCTGTGACATATTACGTACTGTTTTCCTGAACTATGCTCCTCAAGGTGTTGTTCTTCAGCCCACATCCGGACCTCTTGACAAAATCCCGAGACCTTTCTCCTCCTTTGATATTCATCATGTGTACATGCATCTATATGCATTAATATATTTATATGTACCACCAGAATCATGTTAATTTTTGCCTTGTTGTTGGTAATCACTGATTGTAATCATCTAAAATTTTCTGTACTTACACAGTTTGAAAAAGGCATCTGTGCCGAAACGTCACACAAAGTGTTATTTGCCGCAATACAATAAAATACCAACAATAACCAAGCAAATCTCGCTGGAGTTTACTTTATCGATTATACGGGGTGGGAACCCGACTCCATGCTCCATCACCAAGTGTGCCACACTGGTCTACTACCTGGTGAAGGAACCAGCGTCAGATAACTAATGTGCAGATATTCTTTCAGACCTTCTCAAACCTGTCACCGGCGTGACAGTACCCCCCCCTTCTACGGGTGACCTCCGGCACCCAGGACTGACCTTATCAGGATGAGCTCTGTGGAATGCTCTCACCAGACGGCTAGCATTAACATCGGTCGCTGGAACCCACATCCTCTCCTCTGGTCCGTACTCGGGAGGGATCTCCGGAGAACTCGGGAGTCCACAATCCTGCTTATCTGAAATTCCAAATTGCCGTCCACCATGACAGGAGCGGGAGGCAAGGAGGAAAATTCAACAGGTTCAACACATTTCTTTAACAACGATTTATGAAATACGTTATGGATTTTCAATGCCTGAGGAAGTTCAAGAAGGAAGGCTACAGGGTTAACAATGGCAGTGATCTTATATGGACCAATAAATCTTGGTCCCAACTTCCAAGAAGGTACCTTAAGTTTAATGTTTCTTGTAGACAGCCACACAGAATCACCCACTCTCAGCTCGGAACCACTCATACGTCTCCTGTCAGCCGCACGCCTATACCTGTTGCCCATCTTTTCCAGGTTATTTTGGATTTTCCGCCAAATAGAAGACAAAGAAGAGGAAAATCGTTCCTCCTCAGGAATGCCGGAATTATGAGCACCAGAAAATGTACCAAACTGTGGATGGAACCCATATGCCCCAAAAAACGGCGACTTATCAGTGGATTCCTGTCTACGGTTATTTATAGCAAACTCAGCTAACAACAAAAATGAAGACCACTGTTCCTGATTCTCTGAAACAAAACATCTCAAGTAAGTCTCCAGATTCTTATTAGTGTGCTCCGTCTGTCCATTCGACTGAGGATGAAAAGCCGAAGAGAAGGACAATTGTACACCCAGACGAGTACAGAACGCTCTCCAGAATCTGGAAACAAACTGAGTTCCTCTATCGGACTCCACATCAGAGGGAATGCCCTGTAGTTTCACGATGTTGTCGACAAACACCTGCGCAAGAGTTTTAGCATTGGGTAGACTAGGTAATGCAATAAAGTGTGCCATTTTACTAAAACGATCGACAACCACCAGAATCACAGTCTTTCCCGAAGAATTCGGTAAATCCGTGATAAAATCCATGTACAAATGGGTCCATGGTCTGGACGGGATAAGCAATGGAAGCAGAGATCCGGAAGGACGAGTATGTGTCACCTTAGCACGTGCACAGGTACCACAGGCTGACACATAGTCCTCAATACACTTACGCAACCCCGGCCACCAGAATCTGCGAGAGATGAGATCGACAGTCGATCTGCTCCCAGGGTGCCCAGCAAGCACCGTACAGTGATGTTCCTCGAACACCTTGTGACGTAATTCGGAGGGAACAAACAATTTCCACTGAGGACAAGAGTCTGGAGCATCCTCCTGTGCCTCCAACACCCTGGCCTCGAGATCAGGGTAAATTCGCGGATATCACCACCAGTTCAGATAAAATGGGACTAGGGTCATTAGACTTACCCCCCCCAGGAAAGCTACGTGACAAAGCATCCGCCTTGACGTTCTTAACCCCAGGGCGATAAGTGACGATGAAGTTAAATCTGGTGAAAAACAATGACCATCTGGCCTGCCTTGGGTTCAGTCGCTTAGCCGACTCCAAGTAGGCCAGATTCTTGTGATCCGTAATTACCGTAATAGGATGAATTGCTTCTTCCAACCAATGCCGCCACTCCTCGAACGCCAACTTAATGGCCGCAATTCCCTATTCCCCACATCATAATTCCTTTCAGCAGTCGAGAGTTTTTTAGAAAAAAATGCACATGGATGCCATTTACTGGGTGAAGGACCCTGCGACAATATTGCTCCTACCCCAACCTCAGACGCGTCAACCTCAACAATAAATGGCTGAGACACGTCCGGTTGCACCAGAATAGGGGCCGAAGCAAAACATTCTTTCACAGCAGAAAAGGCCTGTAATGCTGCATCAGACCAGATAGAAATATCAGCACCCTTCCTAGTCATGTCTGTTAAAGGTTTAACCACCGATGAATAGTTCAAGATAAATTTACGGTAGTAGTTGGTAAACCCCAAAAACCGCATAAGCGCTTTCAGATTTTCGGGTCGATCCCAGTCCAACACGGCACGGACCTTCTCGGGATCCATACGAAAACCTAAGGATGAGAGCAGGTAACCCAGAAATTGCACTTCCTGTACAGCAAATACACACTTTTCCATCTTAGCATACAACTTATTCTCTCTTAGGATCTGTAACACCTGTCTCACATGATCCTGATGAGTCTCCATGTTAGGTGAATAAATTAGTATGTCATCAAGGTATACAACGACAAACCTCCCGACCAGATGATGAAAGATGTAATTGACAAAGTGTTGAAAAACCGCAGGAGCATTGGTTAACCCAAAGGGCATGACCAGGTTTTCAAAATGACCCTCAGGGGTATTAAATGCGGTCTTCCACTCATCCCTCCTTGATCCTTACCAGATTATATGCCCCCCTCAGATCCAATTTAGAGAACACCTTGGCACTGACAATCTGACTAAACAAATCCGGAATCAAAGGAAGGGGGTAAGGATCACGGACGGTAATACGATTGAGCTCACAGAAGTCCAGACATGGTCTCAGGGTACCATCCTTTTTCTTTACAAAGAAAAATCCAGCAGCCACTGGGGACTTGGATGGTCTAATATGTCCCTTTGACAAACTCTCAGTGATATATTCTCGCATAGCCTTTCTTTCGGGTTCCGAAAGATTATACAACCGAGATTTGGGCAATTTAGCTCCGGGAATAAGATTGACGGGACAGTCATACTCCTGGTGTGGAGGCAACTCCTGATTACCACTCTCAGAGAAAACATCAGAAAATTCTGAAATGAACGAGGGTACAATTTTAGTGGTAACCATAGAGAACGATGCATTAAGACAGTTGTCCATGCAAAAATCACTCCAATCGAGAATCTGTCTCGCTTGCCAATCGATGTTAGGGTTATGTTTGCTTAACCATGGTAAGCCCAACACCAACGGAGCAGGCAGACCCTCCAACACATAACAGGAGATAGATTCCTGATGAAAATCACCCACTCTTAAATGAATGTCATTCACTACCTGCGACAGGCATTTTTGGGCGAGAGGTGCTGAGTCAATTGCAAAGACAGAAATACTATTCTCTAATGCATTAGTAGTCAACCCGTGAATGCGTACAAATTGTCCATCAATCAAGTTAACTCCTGCCCCACTGTCGATAAATGCTTTGATTTCACAGTTTTGGACTCTAGTGCCACCTCGGCAGACAGGAGAAAATGGGTACTACCAGTAAAAGACAAAAGTAGGTTTTCTTGCTCCCCACCCATACTACCAATAGTAATTTGGGGATTAAACATTTTTTTTCTTTTTGTTTACACCTTGATGCTGCAAGTACGGACAAATATTCACAAAATGACCCTTCTTGCCACAACAAAAGCAGACTCCTTTCATATGACCGAAGCTTTTGCCAATAGTTCCAGGAGTAGCTCCTCCTAACTGCATAGGCTCATCACAAGGCACAACCACCCGTTTCTCTCCACCATAAGTGTCAAAGGAAGCAGTACCCTTATTGGACAGTACGTCCTGAAGGTGAGGACCCCTAGATCTCTCCCTCAGGCGTCTATCAAGACGTACAGCAAGAGACATAGCTGCTTCCAATGACTCAGGATTTTCATGAAAAGCCAATGCATCCTGCAGTCTCTCAGAGAGACCCTGGCAGAATTGGCTACGGAGAGCAGAATCGTTCCACTCTGTATCCGTAGCCCATCTCCTAAATTCTGAGCAATAGGTCTCCGCAGAACGTTCTCCCTGCCACAAACAACGTAACTTGGTCTCGGCCTGAGAGATCCGATCCGGGTCATCATAGATAAGACCCAAAGCTCTAAAGAATTC
This sequence comes from Bufo bufo, assembly GCF_905171765.1. Lineage (NCBI taxonomy): Eukaryota > Metazoa > Chordata > Amphibia > Anura > Bufonidae > Bufo > Bufo bufo. Next base: position 60,086,620 of record NC_053392.1, read on the forward strand.
ATCTACCGACCGGAGGGACGGTGATCCGGTCGGCAGAGAAAAAGCCCAAGATTGGGCGTCCTCTTTTAGCAATGAAATAATTATACCCACCTGTTGACACTCATCCCCAGAAGAGTATGGACGCAACCTAAAGTATAATTTACACGACTCCCTGAACCGGATGAAATTGTCACTACCCCCAGAAAACCTGTCCGGGAGAGCTACCTTCGGTTCAGGGCAGGCCTGGAACCCACCACCGGAACCAGCAGCCTGTGGACTCTGAATCTGCAAAACCATCGCACGGAGGTCTGCTACCTCCAAAGTCAAATTTTGCAGCTGTTTGACCAGTGCAGTCATAGCATCCATAGCTGCACAGATCAGAACAAAAAATGGCGGTATAGGCTCTGGATAATGTCACGGATGTTGTAGGGGAGAACACCAAAGGACAACAAGAAGGAAGGGAAAAGACACTAGGCCTCACCGCTAGGGAAGGAAAAGGGTCACCACCTATAAAACCCTGCTCCTGGCCCTAACTCCTATCCGTATGGGCACCTCTCGATGGTAGAGATGCCCATACACAGGAACCTAGAAAACCCTGGTGGCCCTCAGTTGCCCTAACAGTAATGACTGGGCAGAGACAACCCGCTCCTTCCCTGGTAAAGGAACCAGCGTCTCGCTGAGGCCTAGTAAACAACAAAGGTGGAGGGGAATACAAAACACAACAAGCGGAACACTTAACTTCTGAGGCTGATGGATGATGGACGAACAGGACTTCACCATGAACCACACTCCAGCTCTTCCAAAAACCAAATGAAGATATCCAGAGCAAGGAGTGATGGGTAAAGTCAGACTAAATAGGGGGAGGTGAAGGTCACATGATCCACACCTGAACAGGGGGTGTGGACATACCAGCAACACACAGACAAAGTGAAACCAAAAGAGGCTGTCAGATAACTAATGTGCAGATATTCTTTCAGACCTTCTCAAACCTGTCACCGGCGTGACATCTGCACTGTCACCTCAGGGACTCCCTGCATAACTAGTGTTGGGCGCGAATATTCAAATTGCGAATTTTAATCACAAATATCGCCACTTCGAGAATTTGCGAAGATTTAGAATATAGTGCTATATATTCGTATTCGCAAATATTCTAGATTTTTTTCATCTGAACCCATGATCCCTCACTGCTTTTTGCTTGTGGCCCAATGAGAAGGCTGCAATATCTTTGTATGAGCTTAGCAACATCCCTAGCAACCAATAGGAAAGTTGCCTACCACTTATGTAACACCCCAGAGTTGTGTTACGACACTCTTCTACCCCGCTACTATCTGTTAAGAGCCTTTACCTTGTCATCTGATATGATTTTACATTATGTCATTCACAAATGTGCATAAACCATGTGAAATGTCATGAGTTTCTCCATATGGCTGTTAACCAGGATCTATTATACCGGGTAGATAAAATATGTGGGATAATTGTTGTAATTTCCATGTTCACCAGCAGGTGGCAGCAGTGCGTTGGTAAGGAGTTAGCTACAGTTTAGTATTTCTAAGCTGGAATGGTTCATTCCAGCTTAGCTCCCCCTCTGTGGAGGTGTGGACTGTTCCCATATCCTGCACTTGGGTGGAGAAGGAAGTTAGAGAGGAGTGTAGCCCCCTAGAAAGGAGTGTAGCCCACACCAGGCCAGGGACCCAGGGTGTGTGTGTTATGAGCTCCCCAATATAGGGAAGAAAGCCAGGATATTGTCTCAGCTGAGACATTGATCAAATCCCCAGCCTGAGCCCTGCAGCCTCAGCTGGATGACAGAAACAGCAGACAACCTCCAGTTCCAGGAAGAAAGCTTTACCTGAGAATATAACTGTGAGTAAAGTCCAGAGACCCAGGAGAAGCCATATTCCTCCTCAGCTAGTCTGTCCTCATAAAGCAGAAGATATAAAGTGCAGAAGCCAAATTCCTGCCACAGTTTTAGAGCTACTAAGCAGACATTCTTTCCTGCAAGCTCCAGGTTTATAGAGCAGAAGATTCATTCCTGCCAACCATTGCCAAAGCCTGCTGGGACCTAAGACCAAAGCTGTACATTGCTTGGATGAGAGTTATCTTCAGTAAAGACGAGTTTGAACTTCATCTAAAGGTCTGGACATCAATTTCTGCTGCAAAATCCCTCTATTACTCCTACTATCACTATACTCAATTTATTGTAAGTGAGCCAGGAGTCCAGCCGTACCCAGGTAGGAGACACCGTTGACACCATTATCATCTCCATGCAGAGACATTATAAGCAATCACACCACTCTGGCATTCCTAACCTGGGGCGTGAGTGATAACATCTTGGGAGGGCCCTGTGATAGTACCCTGCGCACGTTGCAATTGGCGTCACGACAAATACAGAACATTAAACAACCGTTCCCGGCCACTGCACTTACTATATAAGAACCTCCCCAGCAGCCATTTTCTGCAGTTTTTTTCAGTTCTGAGAGAAAGAGAGAGCAGTGTCATTGCTGTGCTTTGTGCTTTGCTGTGTCATTACATTAGATACTGTAGTTAGTTAGCTCCTATATATAATACAGATAGTTAGTGGGAGATAGTCAGTGAAGGTTATATCCTGATATAGTATAGCTGATTTTGATTTGTGTTGTGTGGCTGGTAGTAGGCCGCCTGTATAGAAAGCTAGGCCACGTTCCGCTGGGACCTGGAGGTCCAGGCCAAGGACCCAAAATGGGGACCAGGCCGTGTACATTGCTGGCGGTGTGATGAATTTGGACATGTGGTTGCTAATTGCCCCCTCACAACTGAGCCAATGGAGTGCAATATGTCCAGACGTATTTCTCTGTTTGCACAACCCGTGTATTCTGCAGAAACTGTGTCTAAGTTAGAACCTCAAATGTGTACTGTGTCCATAGGAGGTTGTACAGCTGAGGCTCTGTTGGATTCTGGGAGCTTGGTGACCTTGGTACATGGCTCTCTGGTAAACCCTGGGACATACAGTGGACATACTGTTGGGGTACTATGCATACACAGAGAAACCAGAGCATACCCAACTGCTCAGGTCACAATGGAAACTCCATGTGGTGTATCATGTCATGAAGTGGGTGTGGTTAAATCACTAATGCAAAGTGTGATACTGGGAAGAGACTTTTCCCTATTCTGGGACTTATGGCAGAGCAGAAATGTAACCTGTGGAGAAAATCTGATTGATAATGTGTGTACTGAGGTTACTCCTGAACCATATGACCCAGATTCTGAGGTTCCCGCAGTAGGGGTGACCACTGACGAAGTGGATAATTTTTCTCTAGCCGTTCTAGCTGGTGATACTGAAGATGTGGGGGAGATTCCTGATATGCCTAATTTAGAGGTATCTCGTGACAATTTTGGGACTGCTCAGCTCAGAGACCCCACTTTGACACGATCAAGGGAAAATGTGAAGGTGTTAAATGGTGTACCACAGTATCCAGGGGCTGATCATGAGTTTCTCCATATGGCTGTTAACCAGGATCTATTATACCGGGTAGATAAAATATGTGGGATAATTGTTGAGCAACTGGTTGTGCCCCAACCGTATCGCAGACTGGTATTGTATCTGGCACACACGCATGTTCTGGGAGGCCACCTGGGGTGTGAAAAGACCAAAGAACATTTTAGAAGTCCTTTGGTACCCCTGCCCATTATTGAAGTACCATTTGAAAGGGTGGCCATGGATTTGGTAGGCCCTGTTGTAAAGTCTGCCGGGGACATCAACATATACTTGTGGTGTTAGATTACGCTACACGTTATCCTGAGGCAGTGCCTTTACGAAACACCTCTGCTAAGCTTATTGCCAAAGAGCTTTTTTACATGTTTCCTCGCACAGGGATACCATGCAGTACTTTTAGTCCGGCTGCCTCTCAGCGTGCGCTGCCGTACTGCCGCCGGAATTCCGCCCCCGCCCTATTATAGTCAATGGGGACAGAGCGGCAGTCCGGGGGCACACGTGAACTAGCAGCAGGACGGATCTGACAGGCTGTTCACCCGCCAGAACAGCCTGCCGGAGTCCCCTGCCGCTAGTGTGAAAGTAACCTAAGTGGCAAGGGCCTTATGAGGTAATAGAAAAAGTGGGAGAGGTAAATTATAAAGTTTACCAGTCTGGTAAAAGAAAGCCTGAACAGTTGTATCATATAAATTTGCTCAAACCTTGGAAGAACAGAGAGACTCTGTCAGCAGTGAGTTCCCCTGGCAATGTTGCCCCAGAGTTGTCGGCAAATAAGGTAAACAACCCTTATAATAAAACTGTAGGTGTGCATATTTCAGAGTCCTTCTCCAAGTTTCAAATGCAGGAGACACTGATGTGTTCACAGAGTTGCCTGGGGGCACTTCAGTTATCAAACATGACATCTGAAAAAGTAAAAAAGATGTTAGAACTTGGTGTGACTGAAGAGTCGCAAAGTGAGTGGTCCAATCCCATAGTCCTAATCCCAAAGCCAGATGGTACAGTGAGATTCTGTAATTATTTCTGAAAATTAAATGAAGTGTCAAAGTTTGACGCATACTCAATGCTGAGAGTGGATGAATTAATTGAGAGACTTGGCCATGCAGGGTATTTCTCAACTCTTGACCTAACCAAGGGGTATTGGCAAGTGCCCCTTACTGACAGTGCTAAAGAAAAAACGGCTTTTGTCGTTCCAGAAGGCCTTTTTTAGTATGTCACCATGCTCTTTGGGTTACATGGGGCTCCAGAAACCTTCCAAAGGTTAATCCTTAAACCCCATCGTAGATATGCTTCTGCTTATCTAGATGATATCATCATTTTTAGTGATGACTGGGAAAGTCATTTACCAAAAGTGTGGGCGGTGTTGGATTCCCTCCGGGAAGCCGAGTTTACAGCAAACCCTAAGAAGTGTGCTTTAGGTCTTGAGGAAGCACGTTATCTAGGGTATATAATTGGGAGAGGTGTAATAAAACCTCAGTTGAATAAGGTAGAAGCCATCCAAGATTGGCCCTGGCCCATAACCAAAAAACAAATGAGAGCCTTTTTGGGAATTGTGGGGTACTACCGTAGGTTTATCCCAAACTTTGCTAGTGTAGCAGTACCCTTGACAGACCTCACCAAGGGAAGTCGGCCATGGTAAAATGGAGCACAGGAGCTGAGAGTGCATTTCAGGAGTTAAAGTCTGCCCTTTGTAGACAACCAGTGTTGATGACTCCAGATTTCAAAAAGGTGTTTACTGTACAGGTTGATGCCTCTGATGTTGGTTTAGCGGCAGTCCTATCACAGGAGTTTGAGGGAGAAGAACACCCCGTTACATACCTGAGTAGAAAACTCAGGTATGTCTGGCAATTAGGCTACTTTCCCACTCGTGTTTTGTCTTTCCTTTTGTGAGATCCGTTCAGGCTCTCACAATCGGTCCAAAACTGATCAGTTTTGCCCTAATGCATTCTGAATGGAAAAGGATCCGCTCAGAATGCATCAGTTTGCCTCCGTTCAGTCACTATTCTGCTCTGGAGGCAGACACCAAAACACTGCCTGCAGTGTTTTGCTGTCCGCTTGACGAAACTGAGCCAAACAGCCAAACACAATGTAAGTCAATGGGGACGGATCCGTTTTCTCTGACACAATCTGGCACAATAGAAAACGGATCCCATTGACTTTCAATGGTGTTCATGACGGATCCGTCTTGGCTATGTTACAGATAATACAAACGGATCCGTTCATGACGGATGCATGCGGTTGTATTATTGAAACGGATCAGTTTTTGCAGATCCATGATCCGCCCAAAACGCGAGTGTGAAAGTAGCCTTAAATGGGCTCTAGAGACCCTAAGATATTACTTGTTGGGTCGACAGTTCAGGTTGGTGACAGATCACTCCCCCCTTACATGGATGAGTCAGGCCAGGGAGAGAAACGCGAGAGTCACAAGGTGGTTTCTGACTTCAAATTTTTGGTTGAGCACAGGTTAGGCAAATTGCAAGGGAATGCTGATGCCCTATCCAGAACACACTGTTTGGTGAGTAAAAGTGTTCGGCCCCACAGGTTCAAACAAAGGGGGAGGGATGTGAGACAGGGACTGGAAAAGTAGTAGAGACTCGTTATATTTCGCCTAGGTTTCTTTCATATACCGTGTACTAGGCTACAGGAGGTGGATATCTCAACTAGGAAATCTGTTTGCTGAGGACATAGTTTGCTGAGGACTTTGTTAAATGGTGTTGTCGGGCCTGGATTTTAATGGAATGAGGATGCAGGTTGGTAGTGGGGCTCCTCATTCCCTTCCTGTCCAGAACAGGTTTCTTATAGAGCTCTCAGCCAGGTGAAGGAGCTCAGCTCATTTCTGGGCTATAAGGCCTCTTTCACACGAGCGTGACAGATTGGCTCCGGATACGTTCAGGGAAACTCGCACCATTTTGCAAGCAAGTTCAGTCAGTTTTGTCTGCGATTGCGTTCAGTTGTTCAGTTTTTTCCGCGCAGGGTGCAATGCGTTTTGATGCGTTTTTCACGCACGTGATAAAAAACTGAAGGTTTACAAACAACATCTCTTAGCAACCATCAGTGAAAAACGCATTGCATCCGCACTTGCTTCCGGATACAATGCGTTTTTCAGTGAAGCCCCATTCACTTCTATGGGGCCAGGGCTGCGTGAAAAACACAGAATATAGAACATCCTGCATTTTTCACGCCACGCAGAACTGATGTGTGAAAAAAAAAAGAGCTGTCTTTGTTGCCCACGGCAACCAATCACAGCACAGTTTTCATTTTCCAGAGCAGTTTCTAAAATGAAAGCTGAGCTCTGATTGGTTGCTGTGGGCAACAAGGACAGTTTGTGCCTAGATTTATGTAATGACAGTTAAAAATTCGTAAAAAGGTAGATCCACAACTTTTTGAAGTCAGAAAACTGGCGTAAGGGGAATGATAAATCCTCCCCCTTTGTGTTTGACAGTTTTGATAAATGAAGCCTATGGAGAAGGCTTATGAAACTGACTAAAAGGAAACCAGTCTTTGTTGCCCATAGCAACCTATTACATCACAGCTTTTATTTCATATTCTGCTGTTGAAAAATGAAAGCCGGGCTGTAATTGGTTGCTATTGTAAACAGATGGCGAGCTAGGAAGGATTCAACTGATTTTTTCTCTGCACAGCAGGTAAAGGGGAGGTAATAGTAAACTGTAGTTTTGTCTGCTGTGTCAGAGAAAATTTCTGCTTGTTAAAAGAATATTTTTCGCTCTATTTGTGTAAGGATAAGATAAGATTTTTTTGTGGATCTGAGTTGATTGTACAGAGATTGTATGATGAGAAGTACAGGGTATTGTGTTTTTCTGTAACTTCTTAACTTTTATGTTACTGTGATTTTGTAAGAGGCAATTTTATAGATCTTTATAGAGGCAGCAATTGGTTTTAGTGTTTGCACATTAGAGACAGTATTTAGAGAGTATTTTTATATTGTTAACCTGTAAATCACCCACAGAGTGGAGGTTTTGCTCTGGTTTCAAGGGGTAGGGAACAGGAAATATAGAAACAGTTTTTATTGCTGGATATTGTAGACACTATCTTGATTACCTTTGTGTGATGACCATGTGCTTGTCGGCCATCTTTATGACCATGTGGTATGTCGGCCATCTTTAAGTTTGTCGGCCATCTTAGTCAGTTTACTATGGAAAGTGATCTGATTGTTTTTGCCTGAAATGTTAGTTTTGTCGAATAGTTATCTTGTCTTTTTGTAACCTTTCTATGTACAGTTTGATTTTGTTTTGATAAGTGTGCTGGATATCAGTGGAGTGTTCGGTTATGGTATAGCGCAGTGACCAGTCTGATACAGGAATCATTGTGTGAACATTAGTGGCAGTTTAGTGGTGAAATCGTTCTATAGTTGATGATTCTGCTTAATGTTTGTATATCTGTGGCTGTTACACTGAATTGTAGACTTGTTTGGCATAATTAATACGGGTACTACAGTGTAGAAAGGTTCTGTGCCAAAAGTATTGGGACAACTCCTAGAAATTGGTACTAGTGTTTTGTTTTTTGTAGCAACCATTGTGGTGTTTGTTTTTTGTGCAATGGAAAGTATTTTTAAAGAAGTAGCAAAGTTGAAGGACACGGCGGCCATTCTTCAGGCTATGCAGGGATCTACTGATCCATGGCTGCAGGCCCAGAATTGTGTAGCAAACCTGATCGGTACCAAAAAATGGCGCAAAAGGAAAGGCAAGTATGCTCTGATTTTTGCTGCTGGGTGGATAGCGGATAAATATCAAGAGTCTTGTAGGCTGAAGCTGAGTTTGGAAGGAGAAGGAAGGAAAGATTTAAAAGTGGAAATTGTTAAATTGAGAACTCTTGTCCAGCAGGCAGCTGAAGCTAGCGCTAATTATGAATGTACTGTGAGGTGTAATACTGAGCTGCGGAAGGAGAATGAATGTTTATCTGAAAGCCTGACGCATGCACAGGGTGCTGTAAGGGAATTGTCGGAGTCATTGAAACAACCGTTGGAGAGTAATGTGTCTGGGATTAGAGGCAATGTATGGGCTGTAAGCATGGAGAAGTCTGAGGATTGTGGTTCAGATAGTGGATCCGACTCAGGGATGGAGATGGACAATGTGTCTGACCCTGGAGTTGGGCGTATTAACACAAGGCCAGAACATTCCTCAGATGAGTCCGTGGTAAGTGGACTCAATACAGATTGTAGTGTGGGATCTAGTCATGCTAGGATGGTTAATGATGTGCGCCAAGTCAAATCGCCATGTGCCCAGACAAGGTATTATGCAGGGAGGCGAGCTATCCTTTGTTTTGCATGCAGGGAATACGGGCACATTGCACGATATTGTAACGTTGCTAATGGCAACAGACACAGGTATGTTAAGTACCCCAGAACCACACCTAGAAGTGAAGTGGTTTATTCAGCAAGGTGGGGTAATGGTCCCAGACATGCTTCTTTGCAAAGGCAGAGAACCCAGGGACAGCCAAGGTCTTTGAAAAACCGGTTTTGGGACATTGAAATGTTAAATCCTGCTTCTCTGGTATGAATCTGAAGCTGTTTGGGGCTGAGCAAATTAACATTTCAATGACTGGGTGGGTAGAAATTCTCCTGTACGGTTTCAGGGGAACCCCCAAGACATTGATTTGTTAATTCAGTCCTATACAATTGTACGTGTTCCTAAGGTTTTAGGTTTTATTGTTGTAATCAAGTTTTTTTCCTTTTTATTTTTCAGTTATTTTTTTCTATTTTCTTTTGGGTATTTCTTTGATTAATTTAAATTTTTCTTCTTTTACTAATCCATTTTTATTTTTTATTTTTTTCATATTTTGGCGCTTTTCTCTTTTTCTTTTTCTCTTTCTTTCCCTCTCTTTTCTCTGAAGATTTGGTTAGGAGTACTGGGGGTCTCATGATATTGTGTGGGAACTACTGTCTGAATTCAAGGGTTGCTGCTGAGCGAGAGGTTTTTGATCAGTCACTGCAAAAAGGGCTTCGTGTGCTGTTCAGCTTGACTATATAGAATCATATCGGCAAAGGAAAGTGAGTTGATGAGCATTTTTTTAAGGAGACAAGGTGATATATATCACCTGGGCATACCAATAGCTATGTGAGTAACCCCATTCCCCACAGGAGTACTGTGTGTTTGTTTCCTGTGCACCCCTCGTCCCCACAGAAGGTACTGTGTGTTCTCTGTGCACCCCTCGTCCCCACAGAAGATACTGTGTGTTCTCTGTGCACCCCTCGTCCCCACAGAAGGTACTGTGTGTTCTCTGTGCACCCCTTTTTCCACTCCAGGTCAATTGGAAGCCCTATCCTGTGGTCAGGTTATTATTCAGAGCCAAAACCGAGGCTGGTATATCTCATTAGGAGACTCAGAGGGCCGCCGTGTGTCGGCGAGAGCCCTTTTCCTCACACTGATTACTCCTTTTCCTGAGGTCTAACTAGGGTGAACGGAGTCCGTGTGTCGGTGCCAGAAACCCTAGGGCACCTCAGAGGCGAACGAAGGGGAGTAACAGCCGCCCAGCGTGTGTCGCAGGGCAGTCCTTGCGTAGGTCGCAGGACAATTGCTTGCGTATTGTTAATCCTGTATGGGTGTCCGGGCAGCTAGGCGACCCGTAGATGTGGGATCCTCAGTTGTGAGGAAGGTATACGGTTATGCCTGGCTAGCAGACACCATTGACAAGGGTCAGGCCCATACTGACAGGAGCAGGACAGAGGTGGAGCTATGACTAGTGAGGGTCAGAATCCTTTTTAAAGCTTTGGGAGGTCTTGGGGCTCACTGGTTTTCCATTGGATCCGGGCGAAAGGAAATAGGACATATACTTATGTTTTTTTGTTTCCATTCCTTCTATACGCCGGAGTGAGATGTTCCTGATGTCTAATTGACTGAGTTACCGAAGACCGAACAGACAAGACGCCCTGAAGACCAAACCATGGACCAGATGCAGAGGATCCCAAACCAGCCGGCGACCACGCGAAACGCCACCTCCTAAGTCACCTCCCGAAGAAAAGAAGACGTGTCAAGATTGACTTTCTGTTTTCCATCATCTGTTAAGTTTTACAAGACTGTTTTTTTCAAAGAAGAAGATCGAGATCCGTCAAGGGACATTGGGGAGCATATGACAAAGAGGAGGGACTGTTGTGGAAATTTTATTATGCGGACATTTTACTTTAGGATGTGGGTGTGTTTTTATAGATTGTCATCTGTCTCCCTGTGTCTGATTTAGCCAAAGAGCGCTCTAGCAGAGGGTACTTTGGCTGAATCGGGACCAGTGATAAAACCGTCAGTATGAAAACCTTCTCATGGGCTTGGAGACATATCTGCTTTTAAGACATGCATATCTGCCTTGTTGGTATACTAGTACCGTATACTGACAATAGCCGTAGCAATGTCTCGCAGATAATTTCAAGCCTATGGGAACCAGTAGAATGATCTTTATTAGATACTGATCACCTTTGAGCAGTATTGAATGAGGTCCATGCTGACAGTGATGTGGGGTGAGCGGCCACCTGGCTGATTAGACAATGGACATGACTCATCCTTCCTTATACAGGGATGGGGCGTGTGCATTGTCTGCCCGGCCACATTAATTGCCCTGCCCTGTCCTTTGACATCACTTCCTGCATGTTATCACTTCCTGTATCCTTGTCTTGGGCCAGCCCCTTTTAAATAAAGGTGAGCAGACTGAGGAGAGCGGGGGAGTTGCTCAGAATTTTCAATTAAGATGGTAACACGTGTGTCTATCTCTGACTGTGGCTGAGGGAAGGGGGACTCACCTTTTTCCTTACACAAACTTTGATGCGAGCTGATTACAACTATTAATATTTTCTACAACACTAAGGTCAACAAAAGCAGTTTTTCCTTTAGACAGTTTGGTAAATCTCAGAGTTAACCACTACTAGAGGGGGTCACAATGGAGGCCGACCATGCTGCTGCTATGAGACCTGGGGCGAGAGGGGGCTTGGCGCAAAACTCTTTCTCTTGCTTCCCAACATGGATCCTTGGCATTTTCCCATTGTCACCACTAGGGGGGATTTTACAGTTTCCTTTTTATTTCCATGGTAATTGTATAAATTCCGATGCACTTAGCTCCCTCTAGTGGTGGCTCCAGACAGACAGTTTTGTAATATAGTGTGCCAAGGGAAGCTGAGGATTTAAAGATGTATGGGGGAGATTTATGTCAGTTGGCTGGTGTGAATACATGGAGAAATGTGGTGTTGAGAAAGAGCTCCATATTTATAAACTACGATTTTACGATGCCAAGTCACAAGATGTCTATCCTATAGGTGTCTCTGTGTGGCCACCCAGTGGTTGTGATGTGCATTGCAGTCTGTCAAGGGTTTTGCTAGCATTTCACAATATTGTATTGAGTTGATTTTATGAAAAATTTGAGTTGTTAATTTTTTTTTTAGCTAACCTAAGGCTACTTGCACATGGTATGTCCATGATGGCACAATCCGTATTTAACACTGTCCATGATCCATCCATGTTAGATACTCGGTTCTGTGATTTTCAGTCCGTGTGTTTACCGTGTTTCTTGGACACTGCTATATAAAAATTAGCAACCATCCGTGAAAACCACAGACCCTAGCCTATAATGGGTATGCCGAATCGGTAATTTCAGACAAAATAGGGCATGGTCCCGTGGTGTGACCACGGTCCATGGAAAACCACTGTGTGTGAATACACACATTAAAGTCATTGGATAGGTGAACGGTCTGTGGAGAGCACTGCTAGCACATGTATGTGAATCACTGACCTGTGAAAGAGGCCTGACGGTGGACATATCTGTACAAAGCCACAAGCATCTGAAGCTTAACTGATATAAAGGATACCGTACTAAACAATACAGACAATATTCCTATTAAGTAATGTGAAGCCCAAACATAAAAAGTATAACCCATTATAAGATCTCTAGTAAACAATGCACAGATGCAAGTATACAAAGCATAAATACTGTGATAAAATAGTAGTGCAGGGCAGGGGCGTACACAAATCTCAAAGGCCCCATACCAAAATTTAGTATGGACACCCCTGCCTCACCCAGTTTCCTAGTACGTGTGAATCAAACACTTCCAGGCAACACAGAAGACACCAGATTTCTGATAAATTTACGTCATGTAATTATGAAATTTTAATTAAAAAATTGTAATAAAAAGAAGTCGTCCTTGGTCTCACACATTTTATCTGACTTCTATGTTATAAACAATGGAACTGGTGCTTCAAATATATGGCTCTCATCCTGAACAGCATATTTTTCAATGCATTTACACCAGACAACGGTCATAAATATATTAATGAATCTCCACCATACTGCCCTTAAAATAATATATCACAAAGCTGGTGGCTTGTAGCCACCACTAGGGGGAGCTCAGTGCATAGAAATGTATACAGTAACTGTAATAATCTCTGTGCACTGGCGGCTGCATGAAAGTGTAGTGCTTTCATGTCAGAAAGAGAGGAAGTTCAGCAACAGCCTTCCTCCCCATGGGCCCCGTAGCAGTCCCCCGGTCTGCTTGGATAGAAGGTATGCCACTGGTGCAGGTATAGAACAGGGCAATGGTATGAAAGATGGCCATTAAATAATGGAAATTATTACCCGTTATAAGAAGGCCAGTAAACAATGCGGATATAACCCAGAACAAGCTTAACATATAAGATGGTAAGTAAGCAATGGCCGGGTCTAAATTAACTGGGTCTGAACTCAATTAATGTTTTTAGAGCAGCTTTATTACTTACTATATTTACTTGTGTTTTTTTTCATAGGTTAGAGATTTAGGACGATGATATCTCAGTTTTATGACTTGTGTTTATTTAGCACAATAGAGGATTTCCGAGATTTTCCCTTTGAAATTTCTTATGTTTTTTAAGCCAAAGGTAACAACTTATTGTATGATTGTAGACCCACTGCTCATAACACTTGTGATTGTTCTCCACATAATAATGTTTATTTCAGTTCTGACAATAATGGATGGCTATGACAACAATGACACAATGAGCCCGGCACATTCCCTATACCCTCATAGAGGCTTCAGGAATGTAGACAATGCTAAAAGCATTCCCCATATCTATCCAAGTGGGGGTGCCAGACTCACAGGCTTTCTCTAGGAGTAGAAGAGGGAAGCAGGACTCACAGGCTTCTGTATGAATGTGGGGAAAAAACAGGACTCACAGGATTTCTATATGAGTGGTAGTGGGAAGCAGGACTCACATGCTTCTCTATGAATGTGAGGAAAAACCAGGACTCACAGGATTTCTATATGAGTGGTAGTGGGAAGCAGGACTCACATGCTTCTCTATGAATGGGAGGGAGAACCAGGACTCACAGGCTTTCTATATGAGTGGTAGTGGGAAGCAGGACTCACATGCTTCTCTATGAATGGGAGGGAGAACCAGGACTCACAGGCTTTCTATATGAGTGGTAGTGGGAAGCAGGACTCACATGCTTCTCTATGAATGTGAGGAAAAACCAGGACTCACAGGATTTCTATATGAGTGGTAGTGGGAAGCAGGACTCACATGCTTCTCTATGAATGGGAGGGAGAACCAGGACTCACAGGCTTTCTATATGAGTGGTAGTGGGAAGCAGGACTCACATGCTTCTCTATGAATGGGAGGGAGAACCAGGACTCACAGGCTTTCTATATGAGTGGTAGTGGGAAGCAGGACTCACAGGCTTCTGTATGAATGTGAGGAAAAAACAGGACTCACAGGATTTCTATATGAGTGGTAGTGGGAAGCAGGACTCACAGGCTTCTGTATGAATGTGAGGAAAAAACAGGACTCACAGGATTTCTATATGAGTGGTAGTGGGAAGCAGGACTCACATGCTTCTCTATGAATGGGAGGGAAAACCAGGACTCACAGGCTTTCTATATGAGTGGTAGTGGAAAGCAGGACTCACATGCTTCTCTATAAATGGGAGGGAAAACCAGGACTCACAGGCTTTCTATATGAGTAGGAGAGGGAAGCAGGACTCACAGGTAGGGATGAGCGAACACGTGGAAGTTCGGGTTCGCTGGGTTCGGCTGAACTTCAGGTCAAAGTTCGGGTTCCCCGAACCCGGACCCCATTAAAGTCAATAGGGACCTGAACTTCACTTTATTATTTTCCGTTATAACATGGTTATAATGGAAAATAATAGCATTCTTAAGACAGAATGCTAAATAAAATGGACATTGAGGGGTTAAAAATAATTTAAAAAAACTCACCTCATCCACTTGATCGCGCAGCCGGTTATCCTCTTCTATCTTCATTCAGCAGGACCTGCGATGACGTCACTGCGCTCACCACGTGGTGAGCGCAGTGACGTCATCTCAGGTCTTTTTGCAGGTCCTGCAGAAAGAAGAAAGAAGAGGATACCGGCTGCACGATCAAGTAGCTGAGGTGAGGTTTTTTAAAATTATTTTTAACCTCTCAATGGCCATTTTATTTAGCATTCTGTCTTAAGAATGCTTTTTTCCATTATAACCATGTTATAATGAAAAATAATAAAATCACCCGAACACCGAACCCGAACTTCAGTGAAAAAGTCCAGGTTCAGGTTCGGGTCCGGGTACCCAAACTTGCAAAGTTCAGTACAAACCTGAACTTTGCAGTTCGGATTCGCTCAACCCTACTCACAGGCATTCTTTATGAGTAGGAGTGGGAAGCAGGACTCACAGGCTTCTGTATGAATGTGAGGAAAAAACAGGACTCACAGGATTTCTATATGAGTGGTAGGGGGAAGCAGGACTCACAGGCTTTCTCTATGAGTGGGAGGGATGAAGGACACACAGGCTTTATCTATGAGTGGGAGGGAAAACCAGGACTCACAGGCTTTCTATATGAGTGGTAGGGGAAGCAGGACTCGCAGGCTTTCTCTATCTGTGAAATGGGGAAACAGGACTCACAGGCTTTCTCTGAGTGGGCAGGCTAAGCAGGGCTCACATGCTTTCTCAATGAGTTGGAGGGAGAACAAGAACTCACAGACTTTCTTTACAAGTGGGAGGGGGAAGCAGGACTCGCATGATTTCTTTACAAGTGGGCAAGCTAAGCAGGACTCATGCTTTTTCTACAAGTGGGCAGGCTAAGCAGGACTCACATGCTTTCTTTACAAGTGGGCAGGCTAAGCAGGACTCACATGCTTTTTCTACAAGTGGGCAGGCTAAGCAGGACTCACATGCTTTTTCTACAAGTGGGCAGGCTAAGCAGGACTCACATGCTTTTTCTACAAGTGGGCAGGCTAAGCAGGACTCACATGCTTTTTCTACAAGTGGGCAGGCTAAGCAGGACTCACATGATTTCTTTACAAGTGGGCAAGCTAAGCAGGACTCGCATGCTTTCTCTACGAGTGGGCAGGCTAAGCAGGACTCACATGCTTTTTCTACAAGTGGGCAGGCTAAGCAGGACTCACATGCTTTCTCTACGAGTGGGCAGGTTAAGCAGGACTCACATGCTTTCTCTATGAGTGGGACAGAGAAGCAGGACTCACAGGCTTTCTCTATGAGTAGGAGGAGGAAACAGGACTCAGTTTCTGCACAAGGCACTACTGCTATCTACATCTACATCATTCACAGGGAGAGACAAGAGGACAGTAGTATCTGTGCTTACATCATTTACATAGAGAGACAAGAAAGCAGTACTATTTTAACTTATTTACAAAGGTAGACAAGGACACTGGTAGTAATTTCTGTGTCTACATAATTTAAAGGGAAAGAAAGAGAAAGCATTATCTGTGCTATATCAATTACAGGGAGGCAGCACTATCTGTGTCTATATCATTTATAATGGTCCTTAAGCTGCAAAAGTAGAAAACTAACACTCAGAAGGCACACTTCTTCCAAGATACAATCACGTTTTTAAAACTATAGTAATAATACTATAATTATGCCCGTGATCAGAACATAGTCCTGCCACTTTACAAATCACTAATCAGTCCACACATGGAGTACTGTGTACAGTTCTGGGCTCCTGTGAACAAGGCAGACATAGCAGAGCTGGAGAGGGTTCAGAGGAGGGCAACTAAAGTAATAACTGGAATGGGGCAACTATAGTACCCTGAAAGATTATCAACATTAGGGTTATTCACTTTAGAAAAAGACGACTGAGGGGAGATCTAATTACTATGTATAAATATATCAGGGGTCAGTACAGAGATCTATCCCATCATCTATTTATCCCCAGGACTGTGACTGTGACGAGGGGACATCCTCTGCGTCTGGAGGAAAGAAGGTTTGTACACAAACATAGAAGAGGATTCTTTACGGTAAGAGCAGTGAGACTATGGGACTCTCTGCCTGAGGAGGTGGTGATGGTGAGTACAATAAAGGAATTCAAGAGGGGCCTGGAGGTATTTCTGGAGTGTAATAATATTACAGGCTATAGCTACTAGAGAGGGGTCGTTGATCCAGGGAGTTATTCTGATGCCTGATTGGAGTCGGGAAGGAATTTTTTATTCCCCTAAAGTGAGGAAAATTGGCTTCTACCTCACAGGTTTTTTTTTGCCTTCCTCTGGATCAACTTGCAGGATAACAGGCCGAACTGGATGGACAGATGTCTTTTTTTAGCCTTATAAACTATGTTACTATGTTACTAATTATCTTATTACAACCATTGCCTGGCACAAGCCAATTACATCATATCTGTTATTTATTCACTGTGATTAATAAACATGTAAATCCATATAAAAAGTCTGAAGGGTTCACAAACTTTCCAGCACCATTGTAGAGCTGACTCAATTTATTTATTACATTGTCTATTTTTACTTATTAAATATGTCAATGTCTATATGTCTATATCAGTGGTCCCCAACCAGGGGCTCAGAGCCACATGTGGCTTGCACCCCCTGCTGGATAGGTCCTGGAAAATCCCTTTAAACACAGTGATCGCCAGTCATTGGCTGAAGTGCTACATGTGACCATGCTCACGATCGGCCAGTGCGGGCACTGGAATTTGGAGGCAGCGTGGAGGACCAAAGTAGTATTGCACAGGTATATATGAATCTTCTATTTCAAGGGTCAGGCTGCAGACACTTGCTTAAAAATCAATATTACTGGAAAACTCTTTGAGTTGAATGTAGCTGAGCTGCAATACCATACACAAGCTGTGGACAGGTGTGGCACTGTTTCCGAAAAAGCAGCTATGGTTTACTAATCCTGTGCAAATGCTGCTAAATATTGCCTGTGGTCCGTTTCTGACCTCGTCGGGTCTCTTTCTGGCCGTTTCTTTATGAGAAAGTAACACTTAATCCGGACAATACAAGCAGCGGAGAATAGAGGAGAAAATGCGGGGTTAAAAATAGAGCATTCATCTAAAAACGGAAGTGTAGACAATAAGGGGTAGACGATCTTTACGTAACTAGCAATATCTCCCTGTGAAACCATTGACATTACAGAAGGCAGCAGCCGAGAATTGTGTCCCCATAACTGCACATACGAGATAAGGGCTGGTGACGCTCCCACACCAGCATGGCTTCAGATTTCATGCGAAATTCCCCACAGTCATTTGGAAAATGTCAGACAGACAAGACTTTGTTTTATGTAAACACAAATTACTGTATTATTCCTTAATTAATTTCTCTATCTGAAGAGGTTTACGTTTCTCTTAAAGAAAACATGGCAGCAGGATCAACCCCATTCAACAAGATTATACTATTGGATGGGGTTGGTCCTGCAGATTAAAATGATAGCTGTCTTGTGAAAATCGGTAGCACTGTTCTTGATAAAAAAACAAAAACAAAACGGGTATTCTTAAGATAACTGAGGACTTCAGTGCACCAAGGGATGCGGCCAGCACTGGAAACCTGAGGAGCTGAGGTGCACTGAGGAGTTGGCCATGTCCTTAAGTGCACCGAAGCCCTCATTTGCATAAAGAATAAAAGTCTTTTTTTTTCTTCTGGGGAACACCGCACCCAATTTTTACAAGACAACAATCATTTTGATCAGCAGAATCAACCCCACCAGACAGGACCACCACCAAATGTGGGATTTAAAAATGGCGCTTGCTTGTGAGTGTAGTGAGTGCCATAGCCACCGGGATTCTATGTTTTGCAATCAACAGGTCATAGCATCTGAGAGTGGAAAACCCAGGGGTGCTGCACACCTGGGAACGGCTCCTCCTAGTGGTGGACGGGTAAGTTGTTCATTCTCTTTGGCAGGCCCGGTCCCTCTGAAGGATCGGAGGGTGCCACAGCTATGTTCCTATGGGGACCCTGCCTGTGGCAGGGCTCCATAGGAACATAGCAAATTTCTCTCAATGCATTGGATGGTCACATGTGCCAGGGGAGCTTTTAAGTGCGAAAAGAAAAAAAGTTAAAAAAAAAAAAATTGATAAAAATTCAAATCATTCCCCATGATAAAAACAATAAAAATTCAAATTTTTTTTTTGTCGCTTCTCCTTTTCCCAGAAATTTTATAAAATGTCATACACACCCCAAAATGATCTTACTGAAAACTCCAGATCACCACTCAAAAAATGAGCCCTTACACAGCTCCATAGACGTAAATATAAAAAAGGTGATCAGAATATGGTGATGCAAAAAAATAAATAAAAAATTCCTAACTTTTTAATATTTTAAGTATTAAAACACAAGAAAAACTATACAAATGTGGTATCATTGTAATCGTACTGAGCTGGACAATATAGGGAACAGGTCAATTTTACCACATAGGGAACGCCGTAAAAACAAAACCCATAAAACGGTGGCGTATTTATGTTCATTTCCCAATTACGCCCCGTTTGGAAAAAAAAATCCAGATTCTCACTACATTGCATTTAACAGGAAACTAGCTGAAGGACCCGGCTTTGCACCGGTATATTTCATCTACAGTATTTCATTTAATGTTTGTGTTTGTCATTAAAAGATATCGACAGTATCCACTATAACAGTGACCTCTACAGCACCCCGCCCCTTAACACTGACCTCCGTAGCGGACTGTCCCCTTAACTGTGACCTCCACACAGTTCCCTGTCCCCTTAACAGTGACCTCCACAGCATCCCGCCCCCTTATCAGTGAACTCTACAGCAGCCCACCCCTTAACAGTGACCTAAACAGCAATCTGCCCCTTAACACTGACCTCCATAGCGGACCGTCCCCTTAACAGTGACCTCTACAGCAGCCCGCCCCTTAACAGTGGCCTAAACAGCAATCTGCCCCTTAACACTGACCTCCATAGCGGACCGTCCCCTTAACAGTGACCTCTACAGCAGCCCGCCCCTTAACAGTGGCCTAAACAGCAATCTGCCCCTTAACACTGACCTCCATAGCGGACCGTCCCCTTAACAGTGACCTCTACAGCAGCCCGCCCCTTAACAGTGGCCTAAACAGCAATCTGCCCCTTAACACTGACCTCCATAGCGGACCTCCTTCTTAACTGTGACCTCCACAGCAGCCTGCCCATAGGGTGGCCAGAGGTCAGGTTTTAGGCTGGACAGTGCGGCTTTCAGACTCCCTATCCTCCGTTCACTGTGCTGTCTGATCGTGAGCTGCAGGGAGAAAGTCACCCTCCCTCCCACCCCTGCAGCTGACAGAAGTTGATTTTTTACCTTCATTTTTTCAATCCCATCGGCTCAGGTGTGGGAGCGGCGTGGCCTAAGCAGATCAGGGGCGTTGGTTAGTGGGAGTTGGGGGGCGGGGTTTTATGTTCGTCTTTTGAGGGTGGACGTGTCTGGGCTCCTTCCTGCAAGAGTGACGGCCCTCTGGGCACCTTACTGGCTCATTTGCATACCAAATAAACTGGATTTTCAGAGGATAAAAACATCTATTGCTGGAACAAAGGCACATCTGGAAATAAGGTACTAAGTGCTATTAGGCCCTGGCTTTACTTCAATAGCAATTATCCTGGTGACAGATTTCCTTTAAAGCTCTCCTACAGCAGTGAAGAAAAATGGCTGGGTTGTTATAGAAACCTGGAGTAAAACTGTGTATGTGGAGACTGCAGGACCTGCGAGCTTCTATTGGCTGATAAGGGTCATGTGACCAAGCTTCTATTGGCTAATGCATTTTTTGAAAATATCTCAGGAACGGTACGTCCTAGAGAGCTGAGACCTGGTCTAAAACCTTCCTGGACACCTGATGTACCTGTGTGCCAAATTTTGTGATTGTACATGTGACGGTGCAGATTTCTAGCGGACATAAACACACACACACATACACTCAGCTTTATACATTAGATGGTGCCATTAGAAAGTACAACTTGTCCCGGAAAAAGCAAGCTCTTATACAGCTATGTGATTGGAAAAATAAAAAAGTTTTGAGAAATCTGGGAGTGAAAAATGAAAACGCAAAAACAGACAATGCATGAGTCCTGAAAGGGTTAATAAGATTGATCCTGCAGAGGATCGCAGTTCTCAAGCTGAGATCTCCTCTGGTTTCCAAAACTATAGAATGACCACTTAGAATTTCCCATCACGACACAACGCTTTAAATGGAACTTCAATTCACATGAATGGAGCTTTGTTCAAAATGTTGAACCATAATTTTCCAGAGACTGAGGTTCCTTGGACCACCTTTGTCTATACAGAAGATGTGCACGTCCACTTACTGTATAATTACATTGTGATCTTTGTCGTTATCATTGTACACACAGGTCAGATCATCAGTAAGATCTAATAGGTTATTTATGCCCATCCCATCAGAAAAAGACCCTAGAGGTAAGTGATTGGATCCAAAGTCTCTTCAAAATGGGACTGTCTTCTTCTGTATCTTTGAGGGCTTGTAACTGTGCCAGATATGAGCCTACCATAGAATCCTCTGGTACTCTAAAACACCAAGAGTAACTAAGACCCATGACCAGTACCCGTGTGTTTGGATGCTCTATACCAGTGATCTCCAACCTATGGTTGTCCATCTGTGAGAAACTACAACTCCCAATGGCTTCCTGTATATTCCAATATGGCATATAAAGGGTAACCATTAGTAGATGTGATGGCAACAAGCAAAGGAAGTGTAGACATTGTGGCCCCAAAAGACAACAGATAAATAAGAAACCTCAGGATCGGAAGGGACGTCTAAAGTAAGTGAGGCTGTTCATACTTCTGTTAAGTTTTTCTGTTGCATCATAGGAGCAGAAAATGTAATATAACTTATAATGGGGTCCATCAGGTTCCATCACAATGTCCTACATTTCCATGGAAAGAATAGCACTGTATGCTCTACTATTCCTCCCATCAAATATTTTGAAATCTTCAATGGCCAGAAGTATGTCCTAAACCTGAAGGTTTTCTAAATCAAGCGACTGGTTTGATAGGAAATTAATCAAGCCAATAATGCTTCTCATGACCACACAGCGCTGAGAGGCTTTTAGATAACAGTATATAAAATGGTTAAAAACGTGCATCCCCATCTCTCTCGAGCAACGTATCTTTTGTGTAAAACGCTGTCTCTCATGGTGTAAGATCAAGGAAGGAGAAGTTAGCTACTCCTTGACTGATGCCATCAATGAAATGCATTTCCCATCTTAATTAAATTAATAACATGGTTACAAGATTCTTGGGTGATGGGTGCGACCTTTTACAGTATTTCTCATGCTAGAGTCTCCTTATCAGTTGTGAGGGACCTTATGTGGTCTATAACATAGCATTTTATTAGAAAGAATCAACCATATTAGGTTTCTGGTCGCCAACAGGTTATTTGCCGCCTCCCTCCATTGAGTCTTCCTATCAATCACAGTCAGAAAATCCCTATCCCTGTGCCGAAACATGATTGAATCTATGGATGCATTGTGGAAAACTGTTAGAATCAATAGGAATTTTCCTACTGATTAGTCTTCTCCTGTCTACTAATTTTTGGGGCAGTCAGTATGCTAATCCATTAGTGTGGGTCAGGTGATCTCTCTGCTGCAGCCCAATAAGGATTCCTGATTGGTTAGCCTCTCTTTAAATGTTGTTGGCAAATAACCTGTTGGTTGACCAGAAACCTAATATGGTTGACTCTTTCTAATAAAATGCTATGTTATAGACCACATAAGGTCCCTCACAACTAATAAGGAGACTCTAGCATGAGAAATACTGTAAAAGGTCGTACCCATCACCCAAGAATCTTGTGACCATGCTAGACACATAGTGGTTGCAAATGTTTACATATTTGCTTTGGAATGTACAATGTCGCCGAGCAGTCATAAAGTATAAATCTCACATTTAACATCATGTCTGAGATTCCACAATAAGAAGAGAACAAAGGTCACAGTGGAGCAGCCCAGATACCAGACATACTAAACATATGATGTGAAATACAATGTATGAGAACAGGCAGAGAGCCGGAGACAGGGCAAGAGCAGAACATCAGGACCCTACATACCGCATATCTATCTAACTGATCTATCTCCTATCTGTTTATCTCATATCTATTTATCTATTACCCATCCATCTCATATCTATCTATTTATCTATTTGTCTATATTTTCTATTATCTATCTATCTATCTAATCGGTCTATCTATCGTATCTCTCTATCATCTATCTGTCTGTCTGTCTGTCTGTCTATCTAAAGAGAAAATCCGGCAGCACTACAAAAAGCGGGAAAAAAGGGGAAAAACGGGTGCAAGCCCAAAGGGACCAGACTATTGCCCAATGTACATAAACAGTACATAGGCAGCACTCAACTAATTCCACAGCGTACATAATTGTATAGCCACAGGCGTAATCGTGATCATAATTATACAGGTGAAATATTTGTAATGTCCCATTATTTCATATAGAAGTATAATTAGTCATCACATGAAATCAGCATAATCCATTGTGCACAGGTGCCGATTAAAAAGAAGTTATTAAAAGAAACGAACATGTAAACACTTAACCAGCGTGGATCCCCGTTCAACAGGGGATTCTAGCGCCATGCTCAGTAAACAGCGCATGCGCGGCATGTATTTCCACTTCCGTTCCTATCTTGGAACGCACACGTGACTTCTCAGGACCCGATCACATGATCGGCTAGTTCGTGACACGCATCCCAAGCCGCAAGCTGTACCGTAGTAACAGCATGTATAATTAAATAATATCATATTTGGCAAAGTCCGATTATTGTCATCATAGAAACTCAGAAATATAGAGATCATCAGGTTGTCGGGTAGCAAGACCTATTTGTAGAATATAGGTGAATTATGGAATCCTTAACACCCAGTCTCATCGTCCGATGCGGCCACGGAGTATCGGGGGCAGCACTAGTCATTCATTATCTGGAACCCAGACGTAGGAAGGTCCCTGTGCCAGCCACACTTCCGAATCACCCTTTTGAAAAAAGTATATACATTATAAGGGGAGGCACTGGAGTAATAACTGGAAAGAATCCAAGTTCAAAGGAGATGGAATCAATCCAAAAACCCAGTAACCCTAACAAATTGACATAGTGTGTCCGAGGGCCCACAACCATGTCACCTAGTCCCCAAATGTATTTCCATATATAGGCAAAAATGCCTATATAAACCATTCCTATCTGTAACGGACCTTGTCAAAAAAAGATAACCAGATCCATGCTGGTTTTATATTTTTTAGTGTTCACTTGTCATTTTCTTTCTGCAAGAGATCAAAAGAGAAAAAGTAAGATATGAAAAATACATAGAGCACCAAAATACATTTCCAAGATGATAACCCTCAAAGATGAATGCATAGCAAAGGAGCATAATCAAGTGCATATCCATGGCTTAAAATCCACATTTAATCCCCGTGGTCTAAGTGTATCGAGTTCCTTAATCCAGTCAATCTCCCGTTTTTTTCAAAGCAAAGATCCCAAAACATTTTGTGGATCTTGGACATAGTTAAAATGATATCAGATGTATGCTCACTGATCATATCCCTATCTCTCGCCGGGGTGGAAATAGGGCCCTAGCTTTGAAAAAAATGGGAGATTGAATGGATTAAGGAACTCGATACACTTAGACCACGGGGATTAAATGTGCATTTTAAGCCATGGATATGCACTTGCATTCATCTTTGAGGTTTATCATCTTGGAAATGTATTTTTTATATCTTACTTTTTCTCTTTTGATCTCTTGCAGAAAGAAAATGCGTGTGCGTTCCAAACATGCGTTCCACGATACACGAACATGCGCAGTTTACTGAGGATGACGCTAGAATCACCTGTTGAACGGGGATCCACGCTGGTTAAGTGTTTACATGTTCGTTTCTTTTAATAACTTGTTTTTAATCGGCACCTGTGCACAATGGATTATGCGGATTTCATGTGATGACTAATTATACTTCTATATGAAATAATGGGACATTACAAATACTTCACCTGTATAATTATGATCACGATTACGCCTGTGGCTATACAATTATGTATGCTGTGGAATTCGTTTTTTTCTTTTTAATAATCATGGTTATTTTAATATATTTACACAAAATTATGTTAAATAATGAATTATATTG
This sequence comes from Bufo bufo, assembly GCF_905171765.1. Classification (NCBI taxonomy): domain Eukaryota; kingdom Metazoa; phylum Chordata; class Amphibia; order Anura; family Bufonidae; genus Bufo; species Bufo bufo. Next base: position 60,111,376 of record NC_053392.1, read on the forward strand.
TTAACTCTATTTACATGCACTGAGCGCCTTTGTGATAGATCACTGCTTGAGAAAGGTCCCAGGAAGAGGACTGAAACGTTGCTGCTTGGTGAATAAACACACTTCTTTTTCTTACATTTGGAAGTGGCGTGGTAATTTTTGGTTTTGTATTTTGGGGATTGAATCGCTCTCATAACCGCTGGCACCCGCCCTCTACATTTTTTGCTGTGCTGCTCACAACTTTTGGACTTTAGGACTATCTATCTATCTACTGTATCTAACTCATATCTATTGATCTTTTTATCTTTATATGTTATGTACACCTATCTCTGCCTCAACATGCATTGGAAAAAGAAGATGGGTCCCACCTAAACTAAGCCCCCTCCTCCAGTAGTCCCATAACAGACGCATAGACCATCTCTATGGTATAGTTACTGATGTTCCATATAAGGAGAGCACCTCCCAAACTACAGCAAGCGCGGAATAGTGTAAATGACATCAAATCATTTGTACCTTCATACTATATATCTACTGATCGATAGAAATGGATAGATTATAGATAGATAAAAGAGAGATAGATAGATAGATAGATAGATAGATAGATATGAGAGATAGATAGATAGATAATAAAAAGATAACATATACAGTCAGGTCCATAAATATTGGGACATCGACACAATTCTAACATTTTTGGCTCTATACACCACCACAATGGATTTGAAATGAAAGGAACAAGATGTGCTTTACCTGCAGACTGTCAGCTTTAATTTGAGGGTATTTACATCCAAATCAGGTGAACGGTGTAGGAATTACAACAGTTTGCATATGTGCCTCCCACTTGTGAAGGGGCCAAAAGTAATGGGACAATTGGCTTCTCAGCTGTTCCATGGCCAGATGTGTGTTATTCCCTCATTATCCTAATTACAATGAGCAGATAAAAGGTCCAGAGTTCATTTCAAGTCTGTTATTTGCATTTGGAATCTGTTGCTATCAACTCTCAAGATGAGATCCAAAGAGCTGTCACCATTAATGAAGCAAGCCATCATTAGGCTGAAAAAAACACAACAAACCCATCAGAGAGATAGCAAAAACATTTGGTGTGGCCAAAACAACTGTTTGGAACATTCATAAAAAGAAAGAACGCACCTGTGAGCTCAGCAACACCAAAAGACCCGTAAGACCACGGAAAACAACTGTGGTGGATGACCGAAGAATTTTTTCCCCGGTGAAGAAAACACCCTTCACAACAGTTAGCCAGATCAAGAACACTCTCCAGGAGGTAGGTGTATGTGTGTCAAAGTCAACAATCAAGAGAAGACTTCACCAGAGTGAATACAGAGGGTTCACCACAAGATATAAACCATTGGTGAGCCTCAAAAACAAGAAGGCCAGATTAGAGTTTGCCAAACGACATCTAAAAAAGCCTTCACAGTTCTGGAACAATATCCTATGGACAGATGAGACCAAGATCAACTTGTACCAGAGTGATGGGAAGAGAAGAGTATGGAGAAGGAAAGGAACTGCTCATGATCCTAAGCATACCACCTCATCAGTGAAGCATGGTGGTGGTAGTGTCATGGCGTGGGCAGGATGAATTCTGAAGTGTTTCGGGCAATATTATCTGCTCATATTCAGCCAAATGCTTCAGAACTCATTGGACGTCGCTTCACAGTGCAGATGGACAATGACCCAAAGCATACTGCAAAAGCAACCAAAGAGTTTTTTAAGGGAAAGAAGTGGAATGTTATGCAATGGCCAAGTCAATCACCAGACCTGAATCCGATTGAGCATGCATTTCACTTGCTGAAGACAAAACTGAAGGGAAAATGCCCCAAGAACAAGCAGGAACTGAAGACAGTTGCAGTAGAGGCCTGGCAGAGCATCACCAGGGATGAAACCCAGCGTCTGGTGATGTCTATGCGTTCCAGACTTCAGGCTGTAATTGACTGCAAAGGATATGCAACCAAGTATTAAAAAGTGAAAGTTTGATTTATGATGATTATTCTGTCCCATTACTTTTGGTTCCTTAACAAGTGGGAGGCACATATGCAAACTGTTGTAATTCCTGCACCGTTCACCTGATTTGGATGTAAATACCCTCAAATTAAGGCTGACAGTCTGCAGGTAAAGCACATCTTGTTAGCTTCATTTCAAATCCATTGTGGTGGTGTATAGAGCCAAAAATGTTAGAACTGAGTCGATGTCCCAATATTTATGGACCTGACTGTAGATAGATAGATAGAAGATAGATAATAAATATAACAGATAGATATGAGATAGATAGATGAAGGAATAGATAGACAGTGTGGTCTTCTAGAGAGCTTTGTTCTCTGGATCGCTTTTCACCTGTCATAGCAAAACGACAATGTAATTTATCCAGATAGGAAATGGTGGATTTACAAGGTGTTTGGCCGAGCGCTGGGGTGTAAATCATCCAGAAGTGAGATTACGTAGAGACGCATTAGTGGAAGGACTGGGGATTAGAACATCCCAAAGGAATGTGCAGAGGCTACAGATAAAGAACTGCCACTTAGCAGCAGAATTATCAGTTTAATGTGAAGCTTTACTTTTAATAATCTTCTGACATATCATAGACAGCAGTGATGGGCCCCAGGCCAGTACAACGAAAATGTGGCCCTGGGAAAGTCGGCCCGACTAAGTGCAGTTATTAGTCAGATGCAGATTGTTACAAACATGTTTACAGCCAAAAACCTTCATTTGCTCAATCTATAGTGGTATTATTTGGGCACTATGTAAGGCATTATTTGGGTGCTGTCTGGCGGTATTATTAGGGCATTGTATGGCACTCAGGTTGTATTATATGGGCTGGTTGTATAGTGGTATTATTTGGGCACTGTGTAAGGTAATATTTGGGCACTACTGTATGTAAGGCATTATTTGGGTGCTGTCTGGCGGTATTATTAGGGTGTTGTATAGCACTCAGGTTGTATTATAAGGGCTAGTTGTATAGTGGTATTATTTGGGCACTATATAGGGCATTATTTGGGTACTGTTTGGCGGTATAATTATTATTATTTGGGCGCTGCACTAGGGTAATATTTATTCTTTGTATCTCACTATTATGATATTGTGTGAGCCCTGAGTGTCGGTATTATGTGAGCACTAAATGTTACTGTTAATTATATGCTGCATGCTGTTATGTGTGCACTGTAAAAGGGTATTATTTGGGCACTGTATGGCACTGTTACTTCTGTACTCTGTGGTGGTATTCTTTAGGCACTGTACAGCACAAGACACAGTATGGCGGTGATATTTATGCATTTTTAAATAGGAACAGAGGAAGCTTGATAGAAACATATTGGGCCCCCTGTGCATTGCCCAATAGTTTCTTTCTCCTTCTGATAGAACAGTAGAGCGGTATAATTTTCTGGTCACTTTTCTTCTGCATTTGCTGAGGTTTGAGCCGGTCCGTCTTTTCGCCCAGCTGCATGGGATGTCTCTATGATATGTACCGACTAGTTATGTTGTTGTCATATGATCACTGTATGACGCCGTTATTCGGTCCTGCATGGTTCTGCTATTTGTGCATGCTACGGTGCTATTTTGGCATCATATGGCACCATTATTAGAGCTAATTACTGATGAGCAACCTCTTAACCCACACAAGCATATTGGCACAGCAGTGTGTGAAATAATTCATCTTTGGATCTAGTCTATGTAGCGGGTGAAGGCTACACCGTAGCAGAGTCCACCATGATGATGGATATTGTCCTGCAGGATGATGAAACGGAGAGAACAGACACAACGAGCACAGGGGTCACAGAGGATTTCAGCACATAATATCCTGTCTTCCTGAACAGCAGGGTGTCCAGCTAGTCACTTCCATTTCCTGCACACATGGGAAGGCTTTCCAGCACGTTTCTAACATTAGATATCAAGACTGTTAACAGTGGGAGCCAAACCTGCGGAGTACGGGGTGCGGGATAATGTGGTGGCGGTACGGCCGGAGCCAAAAAATTCTGTATAAAATGTAAAATCCATTAGACATCACATATATATATTGTAATGTCCGAGATCACAATTAAAAATCATGAAAAATTGTAAAAAAAAAAGTTAAACTCTAAGCTGCCTATGGATATTACATTTTTGTCCGCTAATTTCAATGTGATTTCTATGGTCGGGGGCATGTCCAAAAGATGCCAAACAAAACCATATGGATCAGGGCAGTACAGCTTAAAGGGGTTGTCTCGTCATAGACAATGGGGGCATATCGCTAGGATATGCCCCCGTTGTCTTATAGACGTGGGTTCCCACCTATATTGGGAACGGAGCCCTGCAAAGTGGTGGCTGGAGGACTCCGGTCCGGCCACCACCAATCTCTCTCCCCACAGAAGTGAATGGGGGCCACTGCTCTCATTCACTTCTATGGGCCCGACGGAAATAGCCGAGACAGCGCTCACCTATTTTCAGCGGCCCCATAGAAAATGAACGGAGGGCGGCTGCCTCCACCACTTTCGGGGCTCCGTTCTCGATATAGGTGTGGGACCCTTTTTTTCCCAGCCCCCAAATATACTGTATACTACCCATCAAAGGATACAGTAAAGGGTTAGTATAGATTGAAAAAGCAAACAAAGCTAGAATCACATTGGTCCAGAGATCTCCACATTCACCGCTCCAATTGTTACTGCTAGATTCTCTTCAGCCTGGCAGCTCAGGGGATGTGTCCTTTCTGCTGCAGCTCTCTCCCTGTAACTGCCACAGCTTCTCACAGAACATATGTCTGGTGGCAGTTGAAGATTTAAACTGAACACATTCGACCAGCTCCGTGACGCGGACAAAAAAAAAATACGGAAACTAACAAACAGCAGGTGGCGCTATACAGATACATTTCATTGAATACATTTGGTTAAATTTTTAATGACATGCAATTATAAAAGTATTCAGATCCAGGGGCTGGTTTGAAAACTGTAGAATATGTTTCGTGACACAACCCCCTTTAAGATGACATTATGACCCGTCGATCCACCATAGGGGGCAGACATTGTAATATCTGTGCTTGAAGGAAGGATTCCTTGATGCACCGCAATCCTGTTTATCATGATATAGTGGCCCCAAATCGCTCTCTCCAAGGGGCCCACCAAAGTACCCTTTGAGATATAAGGTGAAGGATGTTAGACCTGGAAGAAGGAAAACCCATGGGACTGTAGGGGGTCCAGATATTTCAGATGGTGGTTCTGTTACCTTGTCCCATACTATTGGGTTTCCCGGGGCCAGACATGTCTTCCAATCACTCATCATTGAAATTTCAACCTCACTGTCCACTAATTTATATTCACAGGGTTCTGGAAAGCTAAGATCTAGGCTGCTGTATGCAGGCTGTTTGATCCAAGGACTGGTTCAGGTTTTCATCTGCCTGGAGGTCATACCTGGAGATAATCATGTAGTTGGTGGCAAGTGTCCCCTCCATGTCACAAGCTGACGGGGCAGCTACAGTAGCTTACAGTGTGATAACCCTGCAAACAGCTCCTCTTATCTCAGCTTCCTGGACTCCCTGCAAACAGCTCCTCATATCTCAGCTTCCTGGACTCTAGGAGGATAGGAGACATAGGAACACATAATCGTGCACTCCTGTCCTCAGGCATGCACCCTTTACACCCCCTACCCGGGAAGAGAAGTCTTGCTCTATAAAAGCAGTGCTTGTAGGGATCATTCACAGCAGCACAGAGGTTTCAGGAATGCCCTTGTCTTCTCTCTGTATATGTTATGTCCGCTGACGATCCTGGAGTGCTGAGTTGTCAGAAATAGCAGAAAAACATAAAGAACTGACAATCTGGTATCTCGGGGGAGGCTATCAGAATAAAAGTAGTCCTAATAATACTACATATTACAGATTACATATATTTAGTCCCTTAAAGGGGTTGTCCCACCAGTAATGTAAAAAATAAAAATCAGACATCATATCGTACTCTTTCCAGCCCTGTACCTCACACGGATCCAGAGATCTCCCCATTCATTGCTGCTATTGCTCTGCTAGTTCAGGGGGTGCGTCCTTTCTGCTGCAGCTGGTGGCAGTTGAAGGATGGAACTGAGCATGTATGTTAGCCTTCGTGAGTGGGACAGACAGTTTAGAAAAACACCAAACTGTAGGTGGCGCTATACAGATAGATTTCAGTGAATAACTCAGTGGCTATGCTAAATTTTTAGTATTCAGATCCAGGTGCTGGTTTCAAAATGGAGAATATTTTTCATGGGACAACCCCTTTAACTACTAGATGCCTCCTATAGCATACGGGGACATTGCATTGGGACATCGGTGCCGATGTAATTTTAGGAGTTCCCTAATATTGCAATGTGAAAACGGGACCCTGTGCTACTCAAACCAACCGAATCCTACGCATAAAACCAAATTCACCAAACCAGGACCCATACTAGCCATATTAAAGGGGTCAATATGCACCAACAATAATCGAGAGGCCTCAAGAAGGGTTGGCAACAAAAGACTCCTACTAGTAATGCCCGGGCCCCTCATATAGGTTATACTTTCCCTGTTTCCCGGCCCCGTATCGCTTCTGATGCCTGTATGGCCACCGCTGCACCTGCTCGTAGCTCGCGGGTGGAAGGGTTTGATTGGAGGGAGCCAGGCTCGACCCTGTCGCCGCCTGCTATTGGTTGACCCCACGCATCGCCGAATGTTTCGATCCGTGCGGGCATTAGAAGCGACGTGGGTACTGGGGAGTGGGTTAAGTATAACATATATGAGGGGCCCGGGCATTAGAGGGGTCATTATAGGGGTTGAACTATTCTAACCCATTGTAGTGCCAAGTGCTGGACCTGAGGGGGCGGAGCATGACACAGGGATTCAAAGTACAAAAAAAGGAGAATTTTTATGTTATGCTCCGACCCCTCCAGCCCTGCACTGGGCACGACAATCAGGTAGGATAGGTAATATGTTCTTTAGTGGTGTCCCTTGCGACCTCCATTGATTCCCGGGATGGCGTGAGTTTAGTTCCATTTCCCACGGATCAGGGCTGCCAGTGAAATGTTCAGGATGCACGGGTTTTCCTCCAAATTTGGGGAAAACGGACAGGCAGAAGACATTGATATGGTGGAGGGTAGTCAGCAGCCTTCTACTGCCCAGAACTGTAGAAGAACCTGGTGCTTTTTCTCCTTGAGGAGATGAGTCTTACAGGCAGTGCTCCATGGGAAAACATATGCAAATTAGCTGTTTTCCTATAGGTGGCGCTAGAGAGACGGTGTTTTCCTTCTGGAGGAGATCTAGTTTATTTAAAAGAATGGAAGCTATCCCTTCCCCTCATGAGAAACCGATCCATTCTGCTGAGTCTGTGTACCCTTTTAAAAAATATTATAAAGCACTGTGGAAAAATCCTTTAAGTGGGTTCATAAATTATATTGTGCAGCCAGAAAAACGAAGGAAATGTGCTGCAGAGCCAAGAAACCTGCGTCTTCTCAAAACCAGCAGCGCCAGCGAAACTTTCCATTGCCTGACCAGTAAGCTTGAAGCCTACTTGACCAGCTGTGCTGAGACTTGTAGTCCTTCGACCATAGACAATGGCAGAGCATCTTTTCTTTACGACAGGCATATACCACATCATGCACAAGACCACGTACACAATTCATTTTTTAAGCAGATTCCTCATAAAATGGGAGGTTGGTATGCTGAGACTTGTAGTTCCTCAGCAGCAGGTAACACGAGGCAACCAGATCTTAGGTTTCAGCACGAGTTTACAGAAAATTGTACAATATATCTCAAAGTAAGCAAAAAAAAAAACTAAAAAAACTCATTTTCGGAGATGACTAACTTTTTGCCGCTGGAAAGTTTATGCGCCATTTCTTTACAATTAGCGCTTGAGATGTTTTTAGCATTCACCCCGCAAACACATTGTAACGCAACGCTCCACATGCCCCTAGACTACAGGCTGGATATGAACTTCATAGACAAAAGCCAAAGCATAATAACAGGAAGATGAAACGCAGAAGAGTAAACTCCCCATTCTATAAGTTTTTTTTTTTGCGTAAATTTTAGCAGTTAGAAGCTCAAATCCTGCACCATGTCTGCAGCTTTAAATGCACTTTAACGCAATTCCTACCTTTTGTGTGTCTCCTCTCCTAATCCCGGCTCCACTTTTGCTGTGTGTCCTGATAATCTCTGGCAGATTTCTGCAGGGTCTGTTGTATCCTTAATATCCAGGAGAAGACCACACCTCCAGTGAGGGGGACGCTGATAAAGGCTCATAGACCAGCCGGCTCCCTGCACAGGTCCTACTGCACTTCCATACCACAGACTATATCCATGAAAACATACTTCCATAATGCTGACATTCCTTAAAGGGACAGAGATCTTTTTATAAACTCAATATTCTTTAAAACAAATGTTTTAAATTTTTTTGTCTGTTTTTATTTTCATTTTGGCAGTACTATACTATTAAAAATTTTTCACTTTATAAGATGCACCTGTTGATAAGACGCGCCCCAGGTTTTAAAGGAGGAAAATAAGAAACAAATATTTTTTTATCAGACCTGATATCAGATCCTCAGATCAGACCCCCATATCAGATACTCAGATCAGACCCCCATATCAGATACTCAGATCAGACCCCCATATCAGATCTTCAGATCAGACCCCCATATCAGATACTCAGATCAGACCCCCATATCAAGTCCTCAGATCTGACCCCCAAGACATTACATCAGAGCCCCATATCAGGACATTACATCAGACCCCCATATCAGGACATTACATTAGACCTTCATATCAGACCCTCATCAGACCTCAGATCAGACCTTAAAATAAAAACACTTCTCTTACCTCTCCTGCGTCGCGGTTCCGCTCTGGGTCCAGCGGTCTCTTTAAAAGTCGTGTTACCCTGTCTTCTCTGGCCGGCCCTGCACAGTCACCAGACTGCGTGCAGTATTGGGTCATAGTGCGCACACTACATCCTGACGCTGTACGTGGTCACGACAGAGCGCCCGCGGCCCCAGGAAGGAAGACCAGGGAGGGTGAGTACAGGAAGTGCTCGCAGCGCTTCACTACCCTTTCCCGGCACTTAATGCATACTAGTGAGTGCTTCCATAATTGAAGCGCTCACTAGTATTCGCTTTATAAGACGCACTGCCGTTTTCCCGCTGCTTCATATAAAGTGAAAAATACGGTAAAAACATAATATTATCCTCCTGTAGCAGACATCACAGAGAGGTAAAACTCCCATATAGATTGGTAATCTATTGTCAGTTTACAGCTGCTGTAAGGGGAAGATATTATCTGAAGTGTAATCCTCTTAAAGGGGTTATCCAAAGACTAATGTAAAAAATTACAAATCTCTAACAAAGCTAGAACCAGCCCTGTACCTCACTTGGATCCAGAGATCTCCCCATTCATTGCTCTGCTAGATTTATATCAAGCTGACAGCTCAAGAGGTGTGTCTTTTATGCTGCAGATAAGGGGGCGTGTCCATGTTCTCCCTATCACAGCTCAGGAGGCAGTTGAAGGATAAAACTGAGCATGTGCGGCCATCTCCGGGATTAGGACAAAGAAATAAGAAAAAGAACAAACAGCAGGTTGCACTATTCACATACATTTTATTGAATAACTAAAAGGCTATACAAAATTTATAATTACATGTAATTACAAAAGTACTCAGATCCAGATGATGGTTTGAAAACGGTAGAATATTTTTCATGGGACAAATCCCTTCAGTAATAATCAGTGTGGAGTTGGGATAAAAGTGTGACAACTCTATGGTTTTCTTGATGGGCCTGGATCAGGGGTGCACAACGATTTCTTGTTGAGGGCCACATTGTAAGATTGAACCAATACCAAGGGCCGAAAAAGGGTATTACTAATTGAAATATTGTATTTATGGCATATCGAACATACAGTATGTGCCATAAATGTCTGGTTACACTCCCAGGACTCCCATCTAATGTGAGAAAACATGAAAAATGCATGTGAGCAGCCACAAGACATAGATATTCATGTCTATAGCAGATGATTGGGGGCCGCACAGAATGGTATTGAGGGCCACATGTGGCCCCTGGGTCGCAGCTTGTGCACTCCTGGCCTAGATAATGATACCCACAGAAGAGGATTGAATTGATTAACGTGCATTGCTCTAAGTCACTACAAGGGAACTGTCTCTGGCCGCAGTGATGGTCTGACTGAGAGAGTTTAGCGAGACTGACTGTTGTGCTAAAAGTCTAAACAGAGAGGAAGTTAAAGAGCGAGGACAGAAAGGAGAATACATGGAGTGACTTCAAAAAATGATATCCAGAAAACCATCAATTATTTTTTTAAATAAAATAAAAACTTACATAGAATATTGACATATAGAGGGGCATTTATCAATGTCTTTACGCCACTATTGTGTCATTACGAAGTCGCAAATTATGGTACACTCCAAATTTCTGCCATATTTTGCAACATTTTTAGCTAGTCGACACTTTTCTAACAACTATTTAGTAGGAGGGACGGAGGCTATCAACTTGCACCAGAAAGTGGAGTAAGTCAAGCTCAGGTCTACACCAGCCCCTAGATGGCGTAGATTTGAGTTTATGGCGCACGGCAGCTCAAAGATGTGCCTAATTTATTAATAGGACAGCCAATAGCAGGCCGCGGGGGGAACGAGCCTCTCTAGCATCACACATGATGCTAGGAAGACTTGTCCCTGTCGCAGCCTGCTATTGGCTGCTCCCCCTGTCACCGGATGTTTTTATCCGCACGACTAGGAAATGCAGCAGCGGCCATGCGGGCATCAGGAGCGATCGCGGGTACCTAGGAGCGGAGTAAGTACAACTCCTGGGGAACACACACCACTCCCCTCCTCGATCATCTGTTTAGCCAAGGCCACTGACATCACATTCTCGGTCACATGATCTAGTGAATAGGGCTGAGTGTTAAAACCAAGCACAGCCACTATACAATGGGTGTCGCCACAGACTCTTCAAACAGTTGGTTTGCTGGGTGTCGGACACCCACCGATCAGATACTGGGGACCTATCCTGATTTAACAATGACTGTAAGTGGCAGTGCTTTAGAGTAAACCACAGCACACTAGGATTGTGAGACCTGTCCATGCAGCTGAAGATTAGGGCATCATGATCTTGTTGACAGGTTCTATTGATCCCTTAAGGACGCTACCTATTTTAGACTTCAAGGGGTTGGTTCTCTGGGGCCCACTGGACCCTAAAAGCCCACCTTACTTACACAAAACAGCCAAGCCTGTAGGAAAAAGTTGCAATATACTTACTTTTGTGAGGTTTTAGTGTTAAGCGTTTTCCAGCGAAATTTCGATTTGTCTCAAAGCCGAATTTCTTCGTGCTTCACGGTAACAAATCAATTTTCCCTGAAATGGGGGTTAAAAAAAATCATATTCACCTCATCCATTTGTGCACAAAGAGTCCGCCCTGGTCATCTTATTTGAAGATCCCACACCAAATCTCGTGTGTGGTGTTGTATGACGTCACCACGCCGGCTGGCACACCGCGCAAGATTTCACACTGGATCTTCAATCAAGATGGCCATGTCGGACTCTTCATAGGCAAATGGATAAGGTGAGTATTATTATTATTATTATTTTTATTTTTCTACAGATTAACCCCTGACAGCCCTCAATGGTCATCAGCTCTAGGAATACTATATTCTGACAGATGGCCTTTCTGTCCTTGGTTATGGTGGGCAGCTTGTAGCTTAGAATCTCTCCACCTAATGCAAAGGTGACTGGAGCCTGATAAACGACAATTACCTTCCTTTGCCAATATTCTCACTCCCTCTCTGAGTTGCCTGGTTCTTCTGTAATCTTTCCCTTCTATGGGTTGGTACATGGAACTAACTTTGGAGTTTTTGTAACTCTCCAAGATGGCTGCTGAGGTGTAGCTTTGTCCTCAGACATCACACACACACTGACCTCCTTCTCCTCCGTACTGTGTGTAGGGTGGAGTCAGCCCTGGGAGGCTTGTTAGAACCTCCCCCTCCCTATGCAACTTTATTGGAACTTATATACAAGTACAATTTACATGAAACATAATCAAAGTATTAGGCCTCATGCACACGACAGTGTTTTTTCACGGTCAGTGATTTGGCTTCAGTGGTCCGTGTCCGATTTTGCTTCAGTTGTTTCCTTGTGTCTTCCTTTTTTTTGTCTGACAGGGGGGAAAAAAGGAAGGTTAATGAAAAGTGTAATTTTATTGCACCAAGGTCTTGTAGAAAAAAACGGACTCGGACACGGATGACATACCGTCATACCGTGCATCCGTTTTTTTTGACTGACCCATTGACTTGAATGGGTCCGTCCTCCGTTTTCCACTGACAAGAATAGGACAGGTTATATTTTCTTGACGGACTGGAATCATGGATCATGGACTCGGAGAAAAAACTGAGGACTATCAGTTTTTTTTCACAGCTCCAGAGAAATTAATGGGACCTCCACTAAACTGTGAAAAATGACGGAACGGACGCGGATGCACACAACGGTCGTGTGCATGAGGCCTTAAGCAGTGTGTTTCAGGACACTGCACACTGAGCTGGCTTTCCCAATCTCCTCCCTAGCAACTTAAGGTTCTGTGTTTAGGAAAGGCCTGAGCTAGCTGCCTCTGGTACCCTGGCCTAAGGGCTGGTGGCCCAGGGTCTGTGGCTTAGTTGTCCTACTGGCCGTCTGGTCAAAGAGCTGCTGACACAGGGTCTGTGACAGAGTATTCTTGTCTCAGCATCTTCTTCTAGTCACTTGTTCAGTCTGATAGAGTCTCTTCTACTATAAATGATCCCTATCTGCAGACAACTGGGGGCTCTAACTGCTCTCCTGATACACAGTTTCAAACTGAACTAGAACCTTCTAATGGGAGGGGAGGAGTGAAGAAGCACAGCCTAAAGAGAAACATTGTTGCAATTTCAGTCTGTCATAGTTTTTCTATAGAGTTTCAATACAAGTCTATAGGAATAAGTAGGCAATTTTTCCAGACATAAACAAGTCTTCAGATGTAAACAACAGAGCTAACCCAGACAGTCAAAAGGTCAGTGTGTCTGTTTTTTCCCCTCCAAATTGATAGTAACTGTGGAAGATTTCTAACTTCTCAGTGCATTGATAGAAAGTCTTAAAGTCTCTTAGTATTAGCTGACTTTCCACAGTGCAGTATTAACACTTTCCACAGCGCAGTGCAGATATAGAGCAATAACATTGCAAATGAACAGGATTTGGGGTACTATCTCTCCTTGGGGAAAGAGCACCTTAATCAACATGAGGAGTCTCAATCAGCATCTGGTGGCATTAGAGGCAGATGCTGATTGAGGCATTTGCATCCATTTCTTCCTTAACCCCTTAAGGACCCTGCCATTTTTCTAATTAAGGACCAGGCCATTTTTAGTAAATCTGACATGTGTCACTTTATGTGGTAATAACTTTAAACACTTTTACTTATCCAGGCCATTCTGAGATTGTTTTCTCTTCACATATTGTACTTCATGACACTATTAAATTTGAGTCAAAATATTTCATTTTTATTTATAAAAAATACCAAATTTACCAAAAATTGGGAAAAATTTGCAATTTTCTAAATTTCTATTTCTCTGCTTTAAAACAGATAGTGATACCTCCTAAAACAGTTATCACTTTACATTTCCCATATGTCTACTTCATGTTTGGATCATTTAGTAAATTACATTTTCTTATTTTGGGAAGTTAGAAGCCTTAGAAGTTTAGAAGCAAATCTTGAAATTTTTCAGAAAATTTCCAAAACCCACTTTTTAAGGACCAGTTCAGGTCTGAAGTCACTTTGTGCGGCTTACTGTCATGACAGAGGATAGGGATAAGTGCAGCCCGGAACTCCACCCCACCTCTGTCCCTGCCTACTTGCACGGCCCGTCCTAACCGACGGCTTACAACTTGGCGGCAGTCCCTCGATTAGATATGTGCAGGGGCCTAAGAAGATAGCAGAAGTACCGTAACAGAGTCAGACAAATGCTGGTGAGGGTACCAAGACCATTCACAGGCAACCTGTGGCCAGCAGGCTGCCTGTTTAAATAGCAGAACAAGTGGGTCACATGACGTGGCCAGCGTCACGTGACCCAAGTCCAGCCCAAACCATCTGAGCGCCGATAAATTGCGATCGGCGACAGTGCCATCTTAAGAGCATTATAGGCCCCCGGGCAATACAGTGCACTGGGGCCCTGTCTACACAATCACGCACTAGAATAAAAATGCAAATTATCAATAAGGCGATATTTATTGGTACTTTCAACAAAATCAGTGTTTAATATAGGAATAATATATAGGGGGGGCACAAAGATACCACAGTCAAAAATGGGGGGGGCAAAAACAAAATAAGTATATATAAATAAGATTACAAAATATGAGAGAATTGCGGTATGCAGGGATACATTTATAATAAAACTATTTACTTACAAAAGAAGCTGTTCAATCGTCTGCTGTGCCGTCCTCTGCTTGCTTCCGCGGATTCTTTCCCCTTCTTTCTGTCTCTCGTCAGTGCGCAGGCGCACTGTTATGGTGGATCTGTGGAAGACACACTGTTATGGGGGCATCTGTGGATGACAGTGTTATTATGCCTCTCATTAGCCCCCATATGCTGCCTCTCATCATTAGCCCCCATATGCTGCCTCTCATCATTAGCCCCCATATGCTGCCTCTCATCATTAGCCCCCATATGCCTCTCCATTAGCCCCCATATGCCTCTCCATTAGCCCCCATATGCCTCTCCATTAGCCCCCATATGCCTCATTAGCCCCCATATGCCTCTCCATTAGCCCCCATATGCCTCATTAGCCCCCATATGCCTCTCCATTAGCCCCCATATGCCTCTCCATTAGCCCCCATATGCCTCTCCATTAGCCCCCATATGCCTTTATTAGCCCCCATATGCCTCTCCATTAGCCCCCATATGCCTCATTAGCCCCCATATGCCTCTCCATTAGCCCCCATATGCCTCTCCATTAGCCCCCATATGCCTCATTAGCCCCCATATGCCTCTCCATTAGCCCCCATATGCCTCTCCATTAGCCCCCATATGCCTCATTAGCCCCCATATGCCTCTCCATTAGCCCCCATATGCCTCTCCATTAGCCCCCATATGCCTCATTAGCCCCCATATGCCTCTCCATTAGCCCCCATATGCCTCTCCATTAGCCCCCATATGCCTCATTAGCCCCCATATGCCTCTCCATTAGCCCCCATATGCCTCTCCATTAGCCCCCCATATGCCTCTCTCCATTAGCCCCCCATATGCCTCTCTCCATCAGCCCCCCATATGCCTCTCCATTAGCCCCCCATATGCCTCTCCATTAGCCCCCATATGCCTCTCCATTAGCCCCCTTATGCCCCCAGCAGCCACATTTTCTTATAAAATAAAAAATCACTTACCTCTCCTGCTCCTGGACGCCGCCTGCCTCTCCTCAGTCGACTCTGTGCTCTGAACTGGCGCGCACAGCGTGAGGTCACAGAACGCCCTCACGCTGTGCGCAGCCCTGCACAGCCGACAGCCGAGGACCAGGAAGTGGTGAGTACAGAGCGTTCACCACTTCCTGGTCTCTCGGTTCTAATGAGCGCTTCCATAATGGAAGCGCTCATTAGTATTCAACTGGGGGAATCAGCGGGGGGGCAACCGGGGGGGCAAAGGACAACATAGGGGGGGCGATTGCCCCCCCTCGCCCGCTGCTAAATGACGGTTGGGAAGTTGGCTGGTGGGTTCACTGGGCAGGCGGGCCCCCAGGCAAGTGGGGCCCCCGGGCAACTGCCCAGCGTGCCCATTCGAAAAGACGGCCCTGATCGGCGATCAGTACCTCTTTCAGCTAGGAGGATGCTGGCCACGCTGAGGAGGCGTGCGCGGCTGGGTCCTCCCTGCCCCCTGGTCCCCATGGAGACGAGGACGCAGGCCGCGTCCTTGCTCCTGCACAGATGCAGGATGCCGGCGGCGCCGGAAGGAGGAAGCGCAACGCCGCCTCCCCGTTACAGTACCCCCCCTTCCACGAGGGGTCACCGGACCCATAATTACTGGAGCGGGTTTTTCCGGGTGAGTAAGATGGAACCTTCTCACCAGCCTCGCAGCATGCATCTTACTAGCCGGCACCCAAGACCTCTCCTCAGGACTAAAGCCCTTCCAATGGACCAAATATTGCAGAGAGTTCCGGACCTTTCTCGCATCAATAATCCTAGAGATCTCAAATTCTGGTTGACCGGCCACCTCCACTAGTGGTGGAGCTTCCTGTGAAGGGGATACATGCGAAACATACTTTTTAAGTAAAGACTTGCGAAAAGCATTTGGGATACGAAAGGAGTCGGGTAATCTTAACTTAAAAGATACAGGATTAATAATGCCCACAATCTCATAAGGCCCAATGAACCGTGGTGCAAACTTATTCGAAGGTACCTTCAAATACAAATTCTTGGTGGACAACCACACTTTATCACCCAACACAAAATCTACTCCTCGAGAGCGATTTTTATCTGCATTACTTTTCGGAATCTCCTGGGCTTTTCTCAGGTTTGACTGAACCTGGGCACAGTTCTCTAGCCATTACATCAGCCTCTGGAATTTGTGAAGAGGACGGCGAAAACGAACTTAATAGTGGATGAAAACCAAGACTACAGTTAAAAAGGAGACATACCAGTAGATGAATTCACCTGGTTGTTAATGGCGAATTCAGCCAAAGGCAGATGTTTCACCCACATAGCACCTTAAATACTGCTCTGGAGACTGGTTCAAACGTTCAGTTTGACCGTTGGTTTCCGGATGAAAGGCCGAAGAAAAATACAAAGAGATGTTACATTTACGACAAAAAGCCCTCCAAAACTTTGAAACAAATTGGACACCTCTATCCGAAACCACATTCTCTGGGATTCCGTGTAAACGTATGACATGATCAACAAACAGGGAAGCAAGAGTCTTGGCATTAGGCAATTTTGACAGAAGGATGAAGTGTACCATTTTACTAAATCTGTCCACCACCACCCACACAACTGACTTACCCTCAGAAACCGGTAAGTGGGTGATGAAATCCATAGAAATATGGGACCACCGTCTATTCAGGATGGGCAGCTGTCGTAACTCACCCACAGTACGGGACCTAAGAGTCTTGGACCTGGCACAAACCTCACATGCGGAAACATATGAGTGGACATCTCTAGACAAGGAAGGCCACCAATAAAACCTGGAAACAAGATCCTTGGTGGCATTAATAGCCGGATGTCCACTAAAAACGGAAACGTAAGTGACCAGGGACAAATAATTTATCACTAGGAGATTGTACCGGAGCCAAGTGTTGCTCCGCAGAAATTTTAGTCATCAAATCAGCGGAGACCGAAGCCACAATGACTCCTGCTGGCAATATAGGTTCAGGAGGAGTGTCAGGAGGTTGGAAAGCACAGACACCTCGGGACAGGGCATCAGCTTTAATATTTTTATTTCCTGGCCTGAAAGTAATACAGAAATTAAAACGTGTAAAGAACAATGCCCATCTAGCCTGCCTGGGATTTAAATGATGAGATTTTTATGGTCAGTAAGAACTGTAACACGATGTAGGACCCCCTCCAAAAAATGACGCCACTCCTTAAAGGCCCACTTAATAGCAAGCAATTCTTGGTTCCCAATATCATAATTTCTCTCGGTAGGAGAGAACTTATGAGAGAGTACCGCTCCTACCCCATCCTCGGAGGTGTCGACCTTGACCACAAAAGGCTTCTCTTGGTCAGGTTGGACCAAAATAGGATCGTTAACAAAACATCTCTTGAGTGTTTCAAAAGCCTTAGTGGCTTCAGGAGACCAATTCACTAAATTTGCTCCCTTTCTAGTTAGGTCAGTGAGAGGCCTAATGACAATCGAACATTATTTAAATAAATTTCCAGTAGTAATTGGAAAAACCAAAAAAAAACGTAACGCTTTTAGAGAGGAGGGCCTCATTCCAGAATCACCTGCACCTTCTCTGGATCCATCTTAAAGGATTGGGGAGTGACAACATACCCCAAAAACAAAATTTCCTGTACCCCAAATATACATTTTTTACCTTTAGCAAATAGTTGGTTTTCTCAAAGAACCTCTAGTACCTGTCTAGTGTGGCTAACATGAGAATCCCAATTGGGGGAAAAAAATCAAAATATCGTCTGAATAAACGATCAAGAATTTTCCAAAATTTGACTGAAAATATCATTGACAAAATTCTGGAAAATCGCTGGGGCATTGCTTAAACCAAATGGCATCACTAGATATTCATAATGCCCCTCAGGGGTATTAAAAGCAGTTTTCCACTCATCCCCCCTCTTTGATACGAATTATATTATATGCTCCCCTGAGGTCGAGTTTAGTGAACCATTGGGCTCCAAGGACCTGATTAAACAGGTCTGGAATCAACGGCAAAGGGTACAAAATTTTGTTTAACTTTCCATAATCAATACAAGGTCTTAATCCACCATCTTTTTTTTTTAACAAAGAAAAATCCTGCCCCCATAGGGGGAAACGAAGTCTAATATGACCTTTTTGTAAACTTTCCTTCAGATAGTCCCTCATAGACCTCAGTTCAGGGCCAGATATATTATAAATACAACCCTTAGGGTACTTGGATCCTGGAATAAGTTCGATAGCACAATCATACGGTCTATGAGGGGGAAGGAACTTGGCATAAGACTTGGAAAACACATCAACAAAGTCACTGATGTAAGGGGGCAAGTTATTCTATTCAGAAGCGATTCCAGCTTGAATAACCAGTAAGCAGCATGACTCACACTTTTGTCCCCATTTCTCTAATTCACCCGTGGACCAGTTGATAATTAGATTATGAATTTGAAGCCAGGGCATGCCCAAAACTACTTCCACGGGTAAATTTTTTAATATAAAATAGGAACAACTCTCCATATGACTAACCCCCACCGTCAAGGTTACCTCAGGCGTACAATATTCCACAGTACCGCCCACCAAAGGAGTGGAATCAATAGCTATAATGTGTATAGGCTTGGAAAGAGACAAAATAGGTAATCCCAATGACAAGGCAAAATTATAATCGATAAAATTAGAGGCGGACCCAGAATCAATGAACGCCTTCCCAGACCCTTTACACATGCCCAAAGAAATAATCACCGGTAACAATACTATTTTTATTTGACTTCTTCTGGGAGTACCTTATCCTTATGATCATCAGGCCTGGAGGATCTCTTGGAGGGAGGAATTTTGGGGCAAAGGCGTACCCAGTGATCAGATTCTCCGCAATAGAAACAGGCACCCTTTTGACATCTAAGATCCCTCCTGGTCATCCCAGGTTGCATGGGTTCTTCTGGGTTACTTTCCAACTTGACTCTCAAGGGTGACGAGTCCGGTTTGACCACCACCTGTGAAAAAGTCAGAAGTTTTCACCGTCTTTCCCTAATATGTCGATCTAGTCTGACAGCTAGGGTCATAGTCTGTTCTAAAGTGTCAGGGGTGGGATAACAGACCAACATGTCCTTCAGTTCATCGGAGAGTCCAATCCTGAATTCACACCTAAGTGCTGGGTCATTCCAGCCAGAGGAAACGCACCATCTCCGGAATTGGGTGCAGTACTCCTCAACAGGTCTGTCCCCCTGACTAAGCGACTTTAACTGGGACTCTGGCACCGTCGACCTAAGGCCCTAAAAAAATGCTTTAACAGTAGTTAGGCAGGGGGAGTTCACGGGAAGGGAGTAGGCCCATTCTTGCATATCTCCCTGCAGCAAAGAGATGATAATGCCTACCCTTTGCTGTTCGTAACCCAAAGAATGTGGACGTAAACGAAAATAAAGTTTGCAGCTTTCTTTAAATGTCAGGAAATACTTCTTATCCCCTGAAAAACGGTCAGGCAGTTTGACATGAGGTTCAAGATTTTGAGTGGAGGAGGCCACTACAGGTGGGGCCCGGTGCAATTCCTGCTACTGTAGCCTCTCCGCCAAATCCTGCACCATTTGGGCGAGACTATGTACCTGGTCTGTGAGGAGTCGCATAGGGTCCATGGTATAGGTAAGGTCTCTGAATCTGTCACGACAGAGGGTAGGGATAAGTGCAGCCCTAAACTCCACCCCACCTCTGTCACTGCCTACTTGCACAGCCTGTCCTAACCGACGGTGTACAACTTGGCGGCAGTCCCTCGCTTAGATATGTGCAGGGGCCTAATAAGATAAAAGAAGTAAAAGAGTCAGACAAACCAAAGTTAAAGCCAGGAGGTTAAGCAGGTACACAGGGAGCAATCCGGAGTCTGAAGACAAGAGGTCACGTCAATTCCAGGGAGGTCACAAGGTCGAGGTCAAAAACAGAGCCGAGGTCAAAAACACACAGAAAGCACAATACGAAAATACTGGTGAGGGTAGCAAGACCATTCACAGGCAACCTGTGGCCAGCAGACTGCCTGTTTAAATAGCAGAACAAGTGGGTCACATGATGTGGCCAGCGTCACATGACCCAAGTCCAGCCCAAACCACCTGAGCACCGATAAATTGCGATCAGTACCTCTTTCAGCTAGGAGGATGCCGGCCGCGCTGAGGAGGCATGCGCAGCTGGGTCCTCCCCGCCCCCTGGTCCCCATAGAGACGAGGATGCAGGCCGCGTCCTCGATCCTGCACAGATGCTGGATGCCGGCGCCACCACAAGGAGGAAGCGCGTCGCTGGCTCCCTGTTACACTTAGATAGTAGAAACCATCCATAAATGGCCCCATTTTAGAAACTACACCCCTCAAGGTATTTAAAACTAATTTTACAAACTTTCTTTCTTAAGACTTTAGGTGTTCCACAAGAATTAAAGGAAAAGGTAGATGAAATTTCAGAATTTCACTTTTTGGGCAGAATTTCCATTTTAATAGATTTTTTTCTGCTAACAAAGCAAGTGTTAACAGCCAAACAAAACTCAATATTTATTACCCTGATTCTGTAGTTTACAGAAACACCCCATATGTGGTCGTAACTGCTGTACAGGCACACAGCAGGGTGCAGAAGGAAAGGAACGCCATATGGTTTTTGGAAGGTAGATTTCACTGGGATAATTTTAAGTTGCCATGTGACATTTTAAGACCGCCTGATGCACCCCTAGTGTAGAAACTCCAAAAAAGTTACCCCATTTTGGAAAATACATCCCTCAAGGTATACAAAACTGATATTACAAACTTTGCTAACCCTTTAGGTGTTCCACAAGAATAAAAGGAAAATGTAGATGAAATTTCAGAATTTCACTTTTTTGGCAGATTTTCCATTTTAATCTATTTTGTTCCGCTAACAAAGCAAGGGTTAACAGCCAAACAAAACTCAATATTTATTGCCCTGATTCTGTTGTTTACAGAAACACCATATATGTGGTCGTAAACTGCTGTACGGGCAGACAGCAGGGCACAGAAGGAAAGGAAAGCCGTACGGTTTTTAGAGGGCAGATTTCACTGGGATAATTTTAAGTTGCCATGTCACATTTGAAGACCCCCTGATGCACCCCTAGAATAGAAACTCCCAAAAAATGACCCCATTTTGGAAACTACAGGATAAGGTGGCAGTTTTGTTGTTACTATTTTAGAGTACATATGATTTTTGGTTGCTCTATATTACACTTTATGTGACGCAAGGTAATAAATAGCTGTTTTGGCAGCGTTTTTATTTTTTGTTGTTTACAATGTTAATCTGACAGGCTAGATCATGTGGTATCGTTATAGAGCAGGTTGTTACGGATGCGACAATACCAAATATGACTATTTACATAATAAATCATTTTAGAAAAAAAAGATTTTTTTGTGTCTCCATAGTCTAAAAGCCATATTTTTTTTTTTTTGGGCGACTGTCTTATGTAGGGGCTTTTTTTTTCCGGTATGAGATGACGGTTTGATTGCTACTATTTTAGGGTGCATATGACTTTTTTATTGCTTGGTATTACACTTTTTGTGATGTAAGGTGACAAAAAATTGCTTTTTTTTACACACTTTTTTTTTTTACGGTGGTCATCTGAGGGGTTAGGTCATGTGATATTTTTATACAGCAGGTTCTTACGGACACGGCGATGCCTAATATGTATACTTTATTTATTTATTTAAGTTTTACACAATAACAGCATTTTTGAAACAAAAAAAAATAATGTTTTAGTGTCTCCATATTCTGAGAGCCATATATTTTTTATTTTTTGGGTGATTCTCCTAGGTGGGTCTCATTTTTTGTGGGATGAGGTGACGGTTTGATTGGTATGATTTTGGGGTGCATATGACTTTTTTATCGCTTGGTATTACACTTTTTGTGATGTAAGGTGACAAAAAATGGCTTTTTTGACAAAGTTTTTATTTTACTTTTTTTATAGTTTTCACCTGAGTGGTTAGGTCATGTAATATTTTTATAAAGCAGGTCCTTACGGATGTGGCAATACCTAATATGTATACTTTTTTTATTTATTTAGGTTTTACACAATAATATCACTTTTGAAACATGTTGCAGTGTAGTTGTGCCCTATCTGTCATCGTGTAGACCTAACTTTAAGAAGGAACGACTCACTCTGTGTTGCACCCAGCTTCCTGGGTGACAATGCTCTGGTCTCCTCAGAGAGGCAAGAATGGAGATCGTTGTACTTGCAGTTATCACCAACAGCACACCGTGTGGTCTGGCATGGTAGTACAATTTCCCATTCAAAGGAACACACTGTTAGTTCATGAAATTGTATTTGCTGCCGCTTACATATCATTTTTCAGGCACGTGCAGGAATCTATGTCAGTCAAATAGTTGTTACATTTTATAGATCTATTAAGGCAAGTTAATGGTTACCTGCTATAAGGACTTGTACCTTACTTAAATCAATAGTATCCTGTTTCCTAGTACTATCAGAGGTTTCCATTCTCTCCAGGACTCATTCATCATTATTTTAAAGGGCATGTCCAGGACTTGAAAAAGATAGCTGCTTTATTTTAAAAAATGCACAGCACCTGTCCACATGTTGTGTGCGGTATTGCAGCTCAGCCCCATTCACTTCAATGCAATACCATGCACAACTCATGGACAGAGAAAGGACTGTTTGTTTTTTGTTTTTTTAATCCTGTACATCCCCTTTAAATACAAGAACGGAAATTAAACTGAGCAATATTGATAACTTGGATTTGGAGCCATCATAGAAAAGAGAGGACTTAAAGGGGTTATATTGCATCGCGGGTGACTCTAGGGAGGCTCATCCCTGTCCCCGCCTGCCATTGGCTGCCCCCCCTGACACCGGATGTTTTCATCCATGCACAGGGAGAAGCAGCAGCGGCAGTGCGGGGACCAGGAGTGGCACGGGGAGCCAGCTAAGTAGATTCAGTGTGAGGGGCCCAGGCATATGGGGGGCATTTTATGGTCTCGGATAACCCCTTTAAGATTCTGAGTTTTTCTTGTAGAAAGGGATCATATAGGTACACAGTTGATATTGTGCCTGCGCGAGAAAAGAAATGGGGTAACAGTAAATATATTTGGGGTCATTTATTAGGACCAGCGTTTAAGACGACGGTCTTAAAGAGAATGTGTCATCAGAAAATCACCTAATGTTTAAATCACGTTTTTATGTTTAACATACTTTTAAAGAATTTTTGATTATGTTATTTATAATTTTCCATGTCAACATCTATATTTAAACGAAAACAATAAAAACCTGCAGTTTTCATACTGGCCAAATAATTGGCGCCACTTCTTGGGCTGTACAGATCACTTTACTGCAGTTATATATTATTCAAAACCTGCCTGTAATGATAAGGAGATAGTTATAGGATCCACCCTTCACAATTGGTGATTGTCAAAGCTTATCTTTTCTTTCCCTGTACAATGACCTCTGTACAGGTCACAGAATATGTGTAGTGTCCCACTAGGTAAATGTGGGCACTACACAAGGGTCAATTTGGACACGTTGTTCTCCACCTCCTGTGGAACATGGTTATTGTATTTTATATGTCATTTTAATGTATAATTGTCATTTATTTATGTTATCTCCTGAGTACCAGGCCTATTAAGGGTGTAGTTCCTCCCCCTAGACTGTAGAGGGAGCTAGGGAACCCCCTAGTATAAATAGCCAGGTCCAGACCAGGGAGAAGGAGTGAGAAGAGGAGTGGATCTTCAGAAGCCAAGTGTGGCACCCTAGCCAGAGGGTAGCTGGGATCCAGCCTCTGATATGCAGCTAGACAGCCCAGGCTCCTGAGAAACCCAGTTCCCACAAGAGTACAGAGCAGAGACATCATTCCAGCTAACAGAGAGCTGAAGGGCAGAAGGATATATTTGTGCAAAGCAAGGAGATATATACCTGAGGAAGTTTCCCTAACCAAGGATAATGCCAGCAATAGGGCATACGGGCCTTGGAGAAAGACAGACAGGATTCTGAGGAAAAGTGCAGCCTGATCTGTGAGTGTTTAACCCTCTGAGTATCTTGCAAGAATATTGTGCCTGCCAATTGATGTCAAGCCTGCATGTTACTGCCTCTTACTTGTGGAACTGAACAAAAGACTGTAAATAGTTAACTGTTCCAGTAAAACAAAAGTTTTGGTTCACTGCAACTTGTGTTCCTCCATTATTACTGCAACAAATCGGTGTGCCACTGTTACCAGCACTGGCGTCACAAGCTTTAAGGGATCTTGCCACAGGCACATTAAACCTACAACAACCTGGCCTGGTCCCTATATACAGAGAGTGCCCTAGAGGACTTCTGTGCCAGCCTCTCCATCACTGCTGTACGCCTGCCCAGGGTCTTCTATAAACTGTGAGTAACCAAGAGCAACCCTCGATTGCCTAGTAACCGTGACCTCACCATCGCAATACCCTGCAGGGCTGCGTACTGCATTTGCCTAGAAAAAAACTTTCCCATAGAATTTGGGTGTCTATGGACCATGTGGCTGCCGTAGAGGAATTCATTTAATGCTGTTTAAATGCTGTTAAGAACATCTGAGACAAGATAATCATGTTCAGGATAAAGAATAAATAAATCTGCAATCAGAAAATAAAAACTGATTTTAAAAAATGAGACATGTGTCACAGCCAGACAGCTGAGAAGCGCTCACAGGAGCTTCTCAGATCCTCCTCCTTGAATTTCTTTGTTTTGGTTTAGTTTCTCATCTCGTTAGTCTATCTCAGCTGTCATGCAGTTGGACTGATTGCTACCCTTTAAGTTCCTCCCCATAATGCAGTAGTGTGCGGCTGATACAACTTCCTGGAGTGTGTGTGCATGCTGTTCCCAGTTCCCAGTTCCCAGTTCCCGGTCCTCAGTCGTCAGTCGTCTGCAAGATAAGTGCTGTTTATGTATTTATGATTTTGTCTTTTCTGGATCCAGGTGACCCTGACTCCCTCCGTGTCAGTGTAGGGAGCCGGTGGTCGTGTCCCTTCACTATTGTAGGGTCTTCAGGTAATAGATAGCCGAGGAACGTGGATATGCGGCCATCCACCTTTGGGGTGTTCGCATAGGCTGAGCAGTGAGGGAGAGCGGCAGGTCTATTGCAGGGGTCTCCCTTTGTTCCTTAGTTGTGGATCCAGAGAGACATTGTTTATATGGTATTGTCTTGTTTCCTGTACACCATCCGTGACATTATCAGCCGCCAAAACCGTCTCAAGCATGGATCCGGTTTCACTTTTGGCTTTACGCTTTCAGGGTCTTTCTTTGGAGGTAGCTGATCTCCGTAAGACTTTTTCTCAGTTTCAAGTGACCGGTTCAGCTTGCGTTCATGGAGTTTGTGCTGAGCCTAAGATCTCGCTCCCGGATACGTTCTCTGGGGGTAGTGAGAATTTTGTGCGTTTTAGAGAGGCTTGCAAACTCCATTTTCGCCTTCTTCCCCATTCTTCTGGTGATGAAGAACGGAGGGTGGGGATCATTATATCGCTGCTCAGGGGTAACGCTCAGTCCTGGGCCTTTTCGCTGCCGGAGGGGGCACGGCCCCTTCGTTCAGTGGATGAATTCTTTTTAGCCCTGGGTCAGATATATGATGATCCGGATCGTATTGCTCTGGCTGAGTCTAGACTACGTCTGTTATGCCAGGGTAAACAATCTGCAGAGATATACTGTTCAGAATTTCGGAGATGGGCAGCAGATACGGGTTGGAATGATGCTGCACTCCGAAGTCAATTTTGCTATGGTCTTTCAGAGGGATTGAAAGATGCATTTGCCTTTCATGAGAGACCTACCTCCTTGGATTCTGCTATGTCTCAGGCCGTTCGTATTGACAGGCGTCTTAGAGAGAGAGGAGAGATCTCTCCTTCCTGTCATACTCAGTCCCGGGACAGTGCAGCGGTCTCATTCTGTGCACAGGGGTCTCAGTCGCTGTCAGCCCCTTCTGAGCAGGAGTCCATGCAGCTGGGGTTGATTGCCTCGGACAATAGAAGATTCAGCCCGCAGGGGAGGGTTTGTTTTTGTTGTGGAGGTATAAATCATCTGGCAAATGATTGTCCCTCTAGGAGATTCAGGCAGTTTTCTGGGAGTAATAAAGAGACAAAAAGGAAAAAATCTTTTAAAAATGTTCCGTCTGTTACTATTGGCAGGGTTGAGGCGGAAATTGAAGGTTTTCCGTTTGCTTGTAGTTCCCGTTTTGTCCTGCCTGCTAGGGTGGCGCTAGAGAGCAAGAGCATTTTTTGTGAGATTTTTGTGGATAGTGGAGCAGCTGTCAACCTCATTGATAATCAATTTGCAATAACTCATGGTTTCCAGGTATGCACTTTGGGAAAGGATATTCCTGTTTTTGCTATTGATTCAGCTCCACTTTCTCAGAAATCATTAAAGGGCATAGTTCACAAAATCCGTTTAATTGTGAGTGATGCTCATGTTGAGGATGTGTCATGTTTCGTCCTTAGCGGTTTGCCTACTCCTCTAGTGTTGGGACTACCCTGGCTCACTAAACATAACCCCACCATTGATTGGCAAGCGAGGCAAATAAATGGTTGGAGTAACTTTTGCAGAGAGAATTGCCTCATAACATCTGTTTCTGAGGTTTCTACTAAGACTGTACCACCTTTCCTCTCTGAATTTTTGGATGTCTTCTCTGAGAGTGGAGTTCAGGGTTTACCTCCGCACAGGGAGTATGATTGCCCTATTAATCTCATCCCAGGCGCCAAGCTGCCTAAATCTCGTTTATACAATCTCTCCCAACCTGAGAGGGTCGCTATGCGGGCTTATATCTCTGAGAGTCTGAGAAAAGGACACATACGACCCTCGAAGTCACCTGTTGCCGCTGGTTTTTTCTTTGTTAAGAAAAAAGATGGTTCTTTAAGACCTTGTCTGGATTTCAGGGAGCTGAACAGTATCACTATTCGTGATCCTTATCCGCTTCCTCTGATCCCGGACCTGTTTAACCAGGTTGTTGGGGCTAAAGTCTTTTCCAAATTAGACCTAAGAGGGGCATAGAACCTGGTTAGGGTCAGAGAAGGAGACGAATGGAAGACAGCTTTCAATACCCCTGAGGGCCATTTTGAGAATTTGGTTATGCCTTTTGGTTTGATGAATGCCCCAGCCGTTTTTCAGCATTTCGTCAACAGCATTTTTTATCATTTAATGGGAAAATTTGTATTAGTGTATTTGGATGACATATTGATTTTTTCTCCTGATTTCAAGACTCATAAGGAACACTTACGTCAGGTCTTGCTCATCCTGCGGGAGAATAAATTATACGCGAAACTGGAAAAATGTGTGTTTGCGGTTCCAGAAATCCAATTTCTAGGGTTTCTTGTCTCCGCTTCTGGTTTTCGCATGGACCCCGAGAAGGTCCGCGCTGTGCTTGAGTGGGAGCTTCCTGAGAATCAGAAGGCGCTGATGCGTTTTTTGGGCTTTGCCAATTATTACAGGAAATTTATTTTGAATTATTCCTCTGTTGTTAAACCACTCACTGATATGACCAGAAAGGGGGTAGATTTTTCTTCCTGGTCGGTAGAGGCGCGTAAGGCCTTTTCTAATATCAAGGAGAGTTTTGCTTCCGCTCCCATCCTATTACAACCTGATATTTCGTTACCCTTCATAGTTGAGGTTGATGCTTCTGAGGTAGGGGTGGGTGCGGTCTTGTCTCAGGGTTCCTCTCCTGCCAAATGGCAACCGTGTGCCTTTTTCTCAAAGAAACTCTCCTCCGCAGAGAGAAATTATGATGTGGGAGATAGGGAATTGTTGGCCATCAAGTTGGCTTTTGAGGAATGGCGCCATTGGCTAGAGGGAGCCAGACACCCTATTACCGTGTTTACTGACCATAAAAATCTGGCCTACTTGGAGTCAGCCAAGCGTCTGAACCCGAGACAGGCCAGATGGTCTTTGTTCTTTTTAAGGTTTAATTTTGTTGTTACGTTCCGCCCTGGGGTTAAGAATGTGAAGGCAGATGCCCTGTCACGTTGTTTTCCGGGATGTGGGAATTTTGAAGACCCGGGTCCCATTTTGGCTGAAGGTGTGGTGGTCTCTGCTCTTTTTCCTGAATTGGAGGCAGAGGTGCAGGCAGCCCAGTCAGAAGCTCCTGATCTTTGTCCTCCTGGGAGGTTGTTTGTGCCTCTCGCTTTGAGACACAAGATTTTTAAAGAACACCATGACACGGTCCTTGCTGGGCACCTGGGGGCAAGAGCCACACTGGATCTCATCGCTCGGAGATTCTGGTGGCCTGCGCTTCGTAAGTCGGTTGAGGGTTTTGTGGCAGCTTGCGAGACTTGCGCTAGTGCCAAGGTCCCTCATTCACGGCCATCAGGTCCTCTCCTTCCTTTACCCATTCCTTCCCGTCCTTGGACACATCTGTCCATGGACTTCATAACGGACTTGCCTCGTTCCTCGGGGAAGTCTGTGATTCTGGTAGTGGTGGACCGTTTTAGCAAAATGGTGCATTTTATCCCTTTTCCTGGTTTGCCCAATGCTAAGACGCTGGCGCAGGCGTTTATTGACCACATTGTCAAATTGCATGGGATTCCTTCAGACATAGTCTCTGATAGGGGCACGCAGTTTGTTTCCAGATTCTGGAAGGCTTTCTGTTCTCGCTTGGGGGTTCGGTTGTCATTCTCTTCTGCTTTCCATCCGCAGTCGAATGGCCAAACAGAGCGCGTCAATCAGAATCTGGAGACATATCTGCGCTGTTTTGTGGCGGAGAATCAGGAGGATTGGTGTTCTTTTTTGTCCCTTGCTGAGTTTGCTTTAAATAACCGTCGTCAGGAGTCCTCTGATAAGTCACCATTTTTTGGTGCATATGGGTTCCATCCGCAGTTTGGGACTTTCTCGGGAGAGGGCTCTTCTGGTTTGCCTGATGAGGACAGATTCTCCTCGTCTTTGTCATCTATTTGGCAAAAGATTCAGGATAATCTAAAGAGCATGAGTGAGAGATATAAGCGTGTGGCGGATAAGAGACGTGTGCCTGGTCCGGACCTGAATGTTGGTGATCTGGTGTGGTTGTCTACCAAGAATATCAAATTGAAGGTTCCCTCCTGGAAGTTGGGTCCTAGGTTTATTGGGCCTTACAAGATCCTGTCTGTCATCAATCCTGTTGCCTACCGTCTTGATCTTCCTCAGACTTGGAAGATCCATAATGTTTTTCATAAGTCCTTATTGAAACCTTATGTTCAACCTATTGTACCCTCGCCTTTGCCTCCTCCTACGATTATGGTTGATGGAAATCTTGAATTTCAGGTCTCTAGGATTGTGGATTCTCGTCTTGTCCGCGGTTCCCTCCAGTACCTCGTTCATTGGGAGGGTTATGGTCCTGAGGAGAGGATGTGGGTCCCAGTGACGGACATTAAGGCCTCTCGTCTCATCAGGGCTTTCCATAGGTCCCATCCTGAGAAGGTGGGCTCTGAGTGTCCGGAGTCCACTCCTAGAGGGAGGGGTACTGTCACAGCCAGACAGCTGAGAAGCGCTCACAGGAGCTTCTCAGATCCTCCTCCTTGAATTTCTTTGTTTTGGTTTAGTTTCTCATCTCGTTAGTCTATCTCAGCTGTCATGCAGTTGGACTGATTGCTACCCTTTAAGTTCCTCCCCATAATGCAGTAGTGTGCAGCTGATACAACTTCCAGGAGTGTGTGTGCATGCTGTTCCCAGTTCCCAGTTCCCAGTTCCCGGTCCTCAGTCGTCAGTCGTCTGCAAGATAAGTGCTGTTTATGTATTTATGATTTTGTCTTTTCTGGATCCAGGTGACCCTGACTCCCTCCGTGTCAGTGTAGGGAGCCGGTGGTCGTGTCCCTTCACTATTGTAGGGTCTTCAGGTAATAGATAGCCGAGGAACGTGGATATGCGGCCATCCACCTTTGGGGTGTTCGCATAGGCTGAGCAGTGAAGGAGAGCGGCAGGTCTATTGCAGGGGTCTCCCTTTGTTCCTTAGTTGTGGATCCAGAGAGACATTGTTTATATGGTATTGTCTTGTTTCCTGTACACCATCCGTGACAACATGTTACTATCTGGTTTTAACTTGCAGATAGCATTTTTGGTTACACATTTCCCTGCCCTGGTGCTTGATGAGCCTAAGTTAAGTAGGGATATATAATATTACCCCTTTACAAAGCATTGGTGCGGCCTCATCTGGAATATGCAGTTCAGTTCTGGGCACCAGTCCATAGAAAGGATGCTCTGGAGCTGGAGAGAGTACAGAGGAGAGCGACTAAACTGATAAGGGGCATGGAGGGTCTTAGTTATGAAGAAAGTTTAAAAGAATTTAATTTATTTAGTCTTGAGAAGAGACATCTAAGTGGGGACATGATTAACCTATACAAATATATAAATAGGCCATACAAAAAATACAGTGAAACATTTGGTCACCCAGGAGGGGGTAAAGCAAGATGGAGGCGTCCAGAAGTGAAAGCACTACGAGAGGTGCAAGCATTCGTGGGACTGGCCGGCTACTATAGGAGGTTTATACCCAAATTTGCTCATTTGGTGGGCTCGTTAAACGAGTTATCAAGGGGCACTGTGGGGGCCCAAAAAATCGTCCCATTGAGTGGGGTCCCCAGCAACAAGAGGCCTTTGAAGCAGTGAAGGAGGCGCTGATCAGTGCCCAGATTCTGGCTTATGCACGGCTCGGCACCCCATTCCTGCTGTACACTGATGGAAGTCTAAATGGTCTGGGGGCCGTTTTATCCCAAGTCCAGGATGGACGTGAGAGAGTCATTGCCTATGGGAGCCGGTCTCTGAGGGAGACAGAGCGCAACCCTGACAA
Source organism: Bufo bufo (assembly GCF_905171765.1). Taxonomy (NCBI): domain Eukaryota; kingdom Metazoa; phylum Chordata; class Amphibia; order Anura; family Bufonidae; genus Bufo; species Bufo bufo. The sequence continues at coordinate 60,142,386 of NC_053392.1, forward strand.
CTATAGCTCCTCATAGCTTGAGAAAGACCGCAACAAGCGGTTGAAACTTCGCTGCTATTTGGCACTGGGTGAATAAACCACGTTTATTTTCTGATCATATTGGAGTGCTGCAGGCTTTTTGAATTTTCTTCTTTAAATTGGAACTACTGGCACTGGTGTGGGCCATGGTGTGGGTATGGCTGCCTGGACCTGTGGAAAGTGAAAGAATGGGTCCGGACCAAGATCTGGCCTCTGACAGAAGAGCAGGCCCATCTGACTCCAAAGGGCCAAAAGTTGTTGAGGCAGTGGGATAAGCTGACTGTTACCCAGGCCTTCTGTGTCGGACCATATACTTACAGTCAGAGCTGCAGTACCGGCAGTAGATTGTCATCCCCATGTCATTGGGACCGGAGGCCGCCCGTTCAAGTGGCTGCAACGGCTGGTATTCTGTCCAGATCTGGCAGATATAGTGACCGAGGCATGTCTTAAGTGTCAACCCTGCGGGCTGAGTAAGAGTACTGAACACCGGGCTTCTGTCCAGGCCATCCAGACCTCAGTGCCCCTAGAGCTTCTTATGATCGATTATGTTCAGATTGGGTACTCTTCCTCGGGACACTCATACTGTCTATTCATAATAGATAATTTCACAAAGTATGTGGTGGCTGTACCCACCAGAGACCAGACGGAAGAGTCAGCCACTGAAGCGGTCTTTAAACACTTTATACAGGTGTTCGGGTGTCCACGGAGGATACATTCGGACTAGGGGGCGTGTTTTCAGGGTACTCTAATGAATGAGCTGTACCAACTGTATGGTATCGAATGTTCTCGCACCACCCCGGATCACGCCCAGGTAAACGGGGCGTGCAAGCGGTTCAACCGCACCTTGCTCCAGATGCTGCGGTCTCTGGAGGACAGCCAAAAGGCAAGTACCTACCTGAACTGATGTGGGCCTATAACAACAGGGTACACAGTACCACCGGATACTCCCCACATATGCTTATGTTTGGGAGAGCCAGACGGGAGATTGAGGACCTCCACATGCCTGATCCGATGGAGCCATCACCGAGAAGTACCACCGCATGGGTGCAAGAGTACTGCCGCTGGCTGAGAGCGATCCACAAGGTTGTGAGGGAGCGCCTGGGAAAAGTGGTACACCCTAACCCAAGATCAGTGCAGAGGGATAGGTATGCCCTGGGTGATCGAGTCATGGTCAAAGCCAAACAGCCGTCTGGGAAGTTGGATGGGTGGCGGTCCCATACACAGTGAAGAGAAGGGTAGACCATGCCATCCTGGTCAATGAGGTAGAGCCAATAGGGACTGGGGGCCCTCACGAAACTTGCACCGTAACATGTTGAGGCAGTTTAATTTTGCTGAGCCCGTGTGAGTGGAGGAGATGCCTCCTCCTGCTCAGAGTACAGAGGAAATCCCCTTAGAGGAGGAGGAGGAGGAATGGTGGGTTGTCCCTTGCCCGGTACCCACAAAGACTCCGGCCGTGGCAAGTTTGCCACCCAGGGAAAGTGTTGAGAAGGCTTGGACAGAAGCACTGGTGGAGGAAAGCTTAGGTATGACTTTGCTATGAGAAGATCAGACTAGCACTTTTCCTATGGACTGTACTAACTTATGTGAGATGGGGAAACAGATCTCCTTGTCTGAACACTGTTTGTGTAGAGTAAATTAAATGTTCTGGACTGACATTCTGCTGTTTGGCCACAAGATGCTGCTGTTTCCTAAACACAGCTACAGACTGCATATATGTCCATATTTATGAGAGGTGGGGTTACACAGAGCCTGGAGAGGAAGAGAAAGAGAGCAGCCATCTTAGAGGGAGCTGAGACTGAGTAACTGTGTCAGCAGAGGATCCGACGGCATCCCGGTGTGAGAGCCTACAGTACCTCAGTGACCAGAGCGGCAGCAAAGTGAAGATGATTGTGTCCAAGACCCTTATCCTGTCCAGAGGAACAAGGATTGCTTCCAGGAACGCTGATGAGAGATGAGGAACAAAGCTACATACACTGCAGCACCGCATGCTTGTTGGAGAGGCATTTGTTCAGTTCCGAGTCACCAGCGGAGGCAGAGCAGACCTGGGTCGGTAAGATCGTGCACGCACCTCATCACAGTGTTGGCACCTAGAGACTGAGACCAGGCCTATAATTAGTTAGTTAGGGTCTCTGTTTGTGTCAGGCCACAAGTGTTGCTATTGTTCATTGCAAGGATTCCATAACTTAAAGTGACATTTCACACTGAAGAGCTGATAAACTTTCCACAAACTGAAGCTTGCGTTTTGCTCAGAAGGAATACTCAGGCACGTGCTACAAGACCAGTTATGGGAGGGGGAATTCTGTAGAGCTTTGTAAGATTGTAAGCTGTTGTGCTGCACCGCAGGTTAGCTCGCACCACACAGCCATACAGTTGTTCTTGTTTTTTAGGGTAATAACAGCTAAGGTGTGGCGGTTTAGTTATGCCTGCCAGTAGGTATATTACCATGCTTTCCTCCTGCATCCATCGAAGGGCACCGTGCTGTGCAGCACAAGGGTCTCAGCCTTCAGGCTGGGTGTATGTAAATTTATTGTGTGTTCCCAGCATTTATGGTTGTGCTCATTACCACGTTTAAGTAAAATTCTGTTTTAGCAAAAGCTGGTGGTGGAGTTGTTTTCCTCATTCGTGACTTCGCTGTATTCTGGGCAGCCCATTCCGGTACACAGCTTACAGATATAATAATTTCTTGAGATGTAACTGTATATACTGTGTCTGCTACAACTGTTACCTCTCTAGGCCATGACATATTACCTCGCTTTATGCCAGGAGACCAGGAGACCTCCAGTCAGCAGGGAGAGCAAACTCAGAAATATACTGTAAATATCATACTAATTGTAGGAGGACGGGTCCGCCATGGGTTTGCCTGGAGTGTGCCTTTAAATTTTATGATCCTATAATAACAAATATGATAAGTGATTTTTTACTGTTCTTATATTATAAATATTCCCACGATGCTTTGCACCTGATCTTCTCAGCTATATTTTGACAAACTTGTTTGACTCTCAGGGGCTACATATAATCTGGAGCCATATGCTTTTCATAAAAGTGCCTTAAAACCCAAATCCATCTTTCCCACACATACATTTCCCGCCATGTCTCCCCCCTTCCCCTAACCTTCGCTGTGCTCCTCTGATGTTTGCTCCTTCAGATTGTTTTCCCATAGTGCGGGTGTATACGGGCGGGATGGGACAGCGAGGAATTGTTCCTGTAGGAAGCATAGGTCGCTGACATTAGGGAGTTCGAAGTGTCTTGTTCTTCTGCCTTCCTGGTGAATGCTGGTGACATTGGCTCGGGTACAGGACTATCTTCCTGTGCTCATATCCCATAGTTCCCAGTCCTCACTAATCCTGAATAAAACTTGATTAACCCTGCAAAAATATTCACATGCTTTTTTATCACTGATCATCTCTGCGTTCAGGAAAAATTGTAATATATTCAGTATTTTGCGTTTTTCACCCAGCCATGACTGTAGAAATGAATGGAACCTGCGTGAAAAATAGAGGGCATCCGGATGCAATACATTTTTCACTGTTAATTGCTAGGAGATGTTGAGCGCTATTCTTCAGTTTTTCTTTGTGCACATGAAAAACACCTCATAAACTGAAAAACAGTGCATTTGCAGGCAAAACTGATTAAAGAGGTATTCTGGTTGTTACAAGTTACAAACCTACTGCTGGGACCCCCACTGCTCACAAGAAAGGGAACCCGTACCCATTGCAGCCCCATGAAGCCTCCCTGAAAAGAACGGAGTGAGCGGTTGCACTCTATCTATGGAACCCCAATAGAAATTAATGGAGTGGCCGCACTCATGCAGCTGGCCGTCCCATTCTTTTCAGGGAGGCTCATGATCAGTGGAGGTCCCATCAGTGCAAAAGTTACATGCAAAACCATCAGTTTTACCCTGAACAGACCCTGACTCCTTCCATATCACTCGTGTGAAATAAGCCTTACTTTGTCTTTCTGTGTGGTCTACAGTATGGATTTGTTTCTTATTCAGGGCCAAATTATGGTTGGTGAAAGCCCCTAGGCAAAATTTTGGTGGAGGACAAGACCCTCTGTAGCAACCCCATATAGTAGAAGTAGTCGCACTTGAGTATGACCCTTTCCACTGAAGACAATGGGGGCTGTGAAGACTGCCAAGCCTGTGACTCATGTAGAACTCTCCTTAGACACCTCTTTTTCTCTTTTAGGTTGGATAGGATAACTAGACAGCCATTAGTGGACCAGAGTGTGGGTCTCATTTGTGATCAGTATACTACAAATAGGAATAATGACTAGAAGTTTCCAGGTGGCACAGATCAGAAGAATTGGTCTGAACAAGAAGACTAGGTGGTGAAGGTCTAGAGCACATGCTCCTTGTGCTCCATCTGTATAGTTCCATGTGGGTACACAGTATATAGCTATGGGTTGAAAAATTGTGGTTTCTTATTAACCTCTACTGGGCAGATTCCTGTTGGGTCAGTCTGTCAATGGGCCACCTGATAAGAATAAAGGGGTTATCCAGGATATTGATATTGGCCTACCCTCAGGATACTGTAGGTCATCGATATCAGATCAGTGTTGGTCCGAGTCCAAGTATCCCTGCCAATCAGCTGTAATCTACTCACAGCTTACCAAGCAGTGAGCCATACATTCTAGTGGCTGTGCTTAGTACCATAGCTCAGCCCCATTTACTTGACCGATGTACATGACATCACTCCACAGCCTCTTCGAACAGCTGATTGGCGTAAGGGCCAGAAATTGGACCCCACAGATATTAATAAGCTATCCTAAGGATAGACCATCAATATAAATTTTCCGAGATAACGCCTTTAAACAGTAACTGCACTGATGATGCAAGCTCTGTATCATCAGTCCAGTTCAGAGTCTTGGAAAGCTCAAGGACCTGTGGTGACATCATTCATCACAAGTCCTAAATCTTCTAACAGTAAAGAAATTGTACTGACAAAATTTTGATTCTGAGGTTAGGACGGTGAAAATCCTGTGATGACATCATCAAAGACCCTTCACCCCCTGATAGTATATAGCACTGGCTGTAGAAGAAGCTTTCTTCCACCAACTCCAGTCTTAATGCTTATGTCCTGCAAGTCCCCAAGACAGGCAAGACATTTAAATGGAGAATTCTACTGGCAGTGAGTGAGGGGTTGTCAGGGGACAATACTGCTGCCAGTGGGATATGGGTTGTCAGAGACCAATACTGCTGCCAGTGCAGAAGGGTTTGTCAGAGGACAATGCTGCTGTCAGTGGGGGATGGGTGGTCACGTGACAATATTACAGCAAGCGGCGGAGGGGTTGGTCTAGGGACAATACTATTGGCATTGGGGATGTGTGGTCAGGGGATAATACTGCGGCCAGTGTGGGAGGGGTTGTCAGGAGACAATAATGCTGGGTATTTTGTACTTCATGGGGGTATTTATTTGGCACCATGGGGGAGATATTTTGAGCTGCACTGTGATATTTGGTACTGCTGGGGTAGACTTTTGTGCTGCACTGTGGTATTTATTTGGCGCTGTTGGAGAGGTATTATCTGCTGCATGGTAATATCGGATGCTGCTGCTGAGGTCTTTTTTGCTGCAATGTTGTATTTATATTGCAAAGCTGGAGAGGTATTTTGGAATGCACACTGGTATAAAACTCTGCAGGGGAGGTATTTTGAGCTTCATTATGGGACTATTGGGGAGGGTAATTTATGTCCCTGATCATGTGATTAGGCATTTTTATGTTCTACTTTTATTTCTTTTTTGTACTGATGGTTTACATAGGGGAATAGACAAGTAAAGCAAAATTCACCATCGCATACACTGCACACCACTATTTTTGGGCTGGTGAGGTTTGTGTGGCAGGGCTCTTTTGTAATTCAAGTACTGTCCGGCAAATGCACTACCCCAGATCTGGGGATATTTGCAATGTCTTATAATATACTAACAAGTTATGTTATGTATTTTTTATGTTTCAACAAATTGGTTTGGAGAGCAATCAAATATCTGGCGTTGCAAGGAAACATATGATATATAGTTATGATCGAGCATGCTCGGCCAAACACCTGCTCGGCTCGAGCATCTCGATGCTGGGCACATGGCGGTACTCGGCTACACAGCCAATAAACATGCAGGTAAGTACTGCCCTTACTGTAATGCCAGTAGCCATGTTGGCTACTGGCATTACAGTGATTGGCTGGCCGAAACACGTCATCGGGTGCTGCATGTTCGGCTCATTCGTAGTCAGGGAGAGCTGAGCATAGTAAGGGACAGACAGTGTAGGGAGTGTAATTGAATATTTTATTTTGTACAAAAACGTTTCAGAGACCCAAAAGTCCTTTTAAGGACTATTGTGTGTGACAGCAGCAATATATATTTTTAGTGCATCCTGCCCTAAATACCGTGTAATGGGCCGCTGCGTACAGTTAAATTATTTGCCCCACATCTCCTGTGTAAAGTGTGCACATCTCTAAAATATCAGTGACATCCAGTGCACTTTTTCCGTAGACGGTGTCCACTGCGGACAGTTAAATTATCCGCGCCACATCTCCTGTTTAAAGTGTGTGCATCCCTAAAATATCAGTGACATCCAGTGTACCTTTTTCCGTAGACACTGCAAAAAGTGACATTACCTGTGGTACCTGTCCTGTATAACGTTTCCTAATAACAAATACCATTGTAAAAAAAATTGCGCATACACTTCCAAATCCTACGCTACTGTACGTGTGAGATACTTTCAAGCATATACAGTTGCAAGAAAAAGTATGTGAACCCTTTGTAATGATATGGATTTCTGCACAAATTGGTCATAAAATGTGATCTGATCTTCATCTAAGTCACAACAATAGACAATCGCAGTCTGCTTAAACTAATAACACACAAAGAATTAAATGTTACCATGTTTTTATTGAACACACCATGTAAACATTCACAGTGCAAGTGGAAAAAGTATGTGAACCCTTGGATTTAATAACTGGTTGAACCTCCTTTGGCAGCAATAACTTCAACCAAACATTTCCTGTAGTTGCAGATCAGACGTGCACAACGGTCAGGAGTAATTCTTGACCATTCCTCTTTACAGAACTGTTTCAGTTCAGCAATATTCTTGGGATGTCTGGTGTGAATCTCTTTCTTGAGGTCATGCCACAGCATCTCAATCGGGTTGAGGTCTGGACTCTGACTGGGCCACTCCAGAAGGCGTATTTTCTTCTGTTTAAGCCATTCTGTTGACTTACTTCTATGCTTTGGGTCGTTGTCCTGTTGCAACACCCATCTTCTGTTGAGCTTCAGCTGGTGGACAGATAGTCTTAAGTTCTCCTGTAAAATGTCTTGATAAACTTGGGAATTCATTTGTGCTTCGATGATAGCAATCCGTCCAGGCCCTGACGCAGCAAAGCATCCCCAAACCATGATGCCCCCACCACCATACTTCACAGTTGGGATGAGGTTTTGATGTTGGTGTGCTCTGCCTCATTTTCTCCACACATAGTGTTGTGTGTTTCTTCCAAACAACTCAACTTTGGTTTCATCTGTCCACAGAATATTTTGCCAGTACTGCTGTGGAACATCCAGGTGCTCTTGTGCAAACTGTAAGCGTGCAGCAATGTTTTTTTGGGACAGCAGTGGCTTCCTATGTGGTATCCTCCCATGAAATCCATTCTTGTTTAGTGTTTTACGTATCGTAGATTCGCTAACAGGGATGTTAGCATATGCCAGAGACTTTTGTAAGTCTTTAGCTGACTCTCTAGGATTCTTCTTTACCTCATTGAGCAGTCTGCGCTGTGCTCTTGCAGTCATCTTTACAGGACGGCCACTCCTAGGGAGAGTAGCAGCAGTGCTAAACTTTCTCCATTTATAGACAATTTGTCTTACCGTGGACTGATGAACAGCAAGGCTTTTGGAGATACTTTTATAACCCTTTCCAGTTTTATGCAAGTCAACAATTTTTAATCGTAGGTCTTTTGAGAGCTCTTTTGTGCGAGGCATCATTCACATCAGGCAATGCTTCTTGTGAAAAGAAAACCCAGAACTGGTGTGTGTTTTTAATAGGGCAGAGCAGCTGTAACCAACACCTCCAATCTCATCTCATTAATTGGACTCCAGTTGGCTGACACCTCACTCCAATTAGCTCTTGGAGATGTCATTAGTCTAGGGGTTCACGTACTTTTTCCACCTGCACTGGGAATATTTACATGGTGTGTTCAATAAAAACATGGTAACATTAGATTATTTGTGTGCTATTAGTTTAAGCAGACTGTGATTGTCTATTGTTGTGACTTAGATGAAGATCAGATCACATTTTATGACCAATTTGTGCAGAAATCCATTTAATTTCAAAGGGTTCACATACTTTTTCTTGCAACTGTATCACATTTAAAATGAAGAAGGCGAGCAGTAAGGGACAGGAAAGTGGCCGTAATGCTGATGGTGCACGCAGAGGCCGTGGCCCTGGGTGCGGAGAAACTGTGCCTGCTGTCAGAGCACAAGAAACACACTCATCCACGATACCTAGCTTCATGTCCCAGTTTGCAGGGTGGTGCAGGACACCACTCTTGAAGTCAGACCAGTGTGACCAGGTGGTACATCAGATAATGCTTCAAGTCGGTTAAGCACCACCCTGTCTTCCACCAAGTCCAGTCTCAGTAGCCAGGAGTCTGGTCAACAGTACACAATCCTCACCCTGATCCTCCTTCCTCCCACCATGTACAGTCTGGCCAAACAAGTAATCCCACACTCGGATATTCAGAGGACCTCTTTTCATTGCCATTACTTGATTTGGCCCCCTCGCCAAGCACGCTTGAAGAGGGACATAAGATCTTGTGCCCTGATTCCCAACCTCTTGAGCACCCACAGTCACAAGAACATGACAGTGGGGAATGGCAATTAGTGTTTAATGAGGTGGATGATGATGAGACACAGTTGCAATGCTGCTCAAGAGGTTGATGAAGAGGATGAGACACAGTTGTCAATCACTGAGGTTGTGGTTAGATGAACAAATCAGGAGGATGATCAGAGTGAGGAAGTGGAAGAGGAGGTGGTGGACAATGAGGTCACTGACCCAACATGGGAAGGTGGAAAGCAGAGCGAGGACAGCAGTACAGAGGGGGAGGGATCTGTAGCACCACAACAGGCTGGAAGAGGCAGTGGGATGGCAAAAGGGAGAAGGCGGGCCACACCAAACAGGCCCTCAACTGTTCCACGGAGGAGCCCCTTGCGGAAATACCCCTTGCCAAGGGGTAGATGTTCCGCAGTATGGCGCTTTTTTAAGGAAAGTGCGGACGACAAAAGAATAGTAGTTTGCAACCTATGCCATACGAAAATGAGCCAGGGTGTGAACACTAGCAACCTTACCACCACCAGCATGATCCGCCACATGGCATCCAAGCACCGTAATAAGTGGGACGAACGCCTGGGTCCACAATCTGTGTCTGCGGATCACACCACTGCCTCCTCTTTCCCTATGTTACGTGCTGGCCAATTGCATCATTTTCCTAACATATGACGTAAAGTCATGATTTTATTAAAGACACGGAGGCGAGTATTGCTTTCTCTTTCTTTACTGACCAACCAATAGCAGCAAAGAAAACAAAAACAAGTAACCATGGTAACAATACCCTCCCACATAAGACCTATATAATAGTCCTGCTTTGCATAGATTCCTCCTCTTTCTTTGGCAGTGACATTCCTCTGTAGACGCTGAAGGTCTATCCACTAAACTCCAACAAAGAACTGAACTCGAACAGCACAAGAACTCTCCAACTGAAGAACGGAAATGGAGAATAACCGAAAACGAGTGTAGGTGTCAGGCGTAGCTCGCTGGAAATATTCATCCTAAGGAAACACAAAAAAGAAGAAAAGACCGGTAATCGGAACTGCTCAGAACTATGGATCAAGCACCAAACCTGAAAAAATGCATACACAGGCATCCGTAATATGAATATACACAAATGAAGGCAACAATAGACCCCACACCAAACCTAGGGAGGGAAGAAAAAACGGGGAGGGGCAATACTCGCCTCCGTGTCTTTAATAAAATCATGACTTTACGTCATATGTTAGGAAAATCATGCAATTTTCTTACATGACACGGAGGCTCCTTTTGCGAGTTTAAAGCTGACTTACCACAGAGGAAAAAACACGAACAGGAGGACGAAAATAAAATTCACGAAACGTAGACACCGGAGACCAATCTGCTAGTTTCATAATGTCTTCTAATCTTGCTCCCGCGACTGCCATGGAGGTTGCAGTAGCACCTCTTGTAGAGTGTGCAGTAAAAACTGAAGTGTCCACCCCTGCCAAGGACATAAACCACTTAACCCATCGAGCCAGAGTGATGCTAGTAATAGGAAGAAAGGGACGTCGGTATGACAGAAAAAGCTGAGGGTGCGTTGTCTCGCGGTGCGAGGCAGTGCGTGACTCATACTCCCTCAGACAGGCAACTGGGCAGAGGGCTGGAGCATCCGGGAAGCTGGGATAGGACACGGATCTAATGTTGGTCTTGTTGCAACGTGTAATATTGAACACTACCCCGACCGGAGTGAAGGAACGAGCATCATGGTCCAAAGCTCGGACATCTGAGACTCTCTTACAAGAAATCAAACAGAATAAGGAGACCAACTTGGCCGAAAGTTGACGCAAAGAAAGTTCCGCGTTAGGAGGCCACGAAGAGAACAAGGATAATACAGAAGCCACATCCCACGTAACTGAGAAACGGGGTCTGGGAGGATGGGAAAGACGAGCGCCTTTAAGAAGGCGACACACCAAAGGATGCTGACCAGCAGGGCACCCATCGAATCCCGGATGAGAGGAAGAAATGGCTGAACGAAAAACATTGATGGTACGATATGCCTTACCATCCTCGAAAAGCGAAGTGAGAAATTGAAGGATCTCCGTCACAGGAGCTGAAACGGGATCCACATGCCTAGCCAGGCACCGATCAGCCCACGACTTCCAGGCTGCCCGATAAGCCCGTCTAGTACCGGGGGCCCATGCGCCCTCGAAGAGGCGTCTAGTAGATTCTGAAACTCCTGCGACGTTCCAGGGTTCCCTGAGATCCTGCAGGCTAGGAGTTGGAGGGTTTCTTCTAAGACGAGAGGATGTTGCAGACCTGACGGGTCTAACAAGAGATCTGGAAAAACTGGAAGAAGGAGAGGACACTGGATCAGACATTCCATCAGCTGAGGAAACCATGACTGGGAGGTCCAAAAAGGAACCACCAGGACTAGTTCGGCCTCCTGTTGGCGGACCTGGGCTAGCACTCGGTGAATCAGAGCAAATGGGGGGAAGGCATACATGAGGCTGTCGGACCAGTTCTGTAGAAAGGCGTTGGTGGCTTCCGCGTATGGATCCGGGCGCCAGCTGAAGAATCTGGGGAGTTGGGTGTTCAAGCGGGATGCAAACAGATCTATACAGCAGGGACCCCATCGGGAGGATATGGATGAGAAGACCGTCGTGTCCAATCGCTGGAGTCGGAGAGAAAACGAGAACTCCAGTTATTGTGAAGGCCGGGAATACTCCGCAACAATGGTGATCTCCCTGGACAGACAAAAAGTCCAGAAGTCTCGAGCCAGATGGGACAATGCGGTCCAGTGCGTGCCGCCCATGGCGTTGACATATCGTACTGCAGAAATGTTGTCCATCCATAATCTGATGCAGGTGCTGGTCAGTCCGTTCGCAAAACTGCGAATAGCGAAGAATCCTGCGAGCAGTTCCAAGGCGTTGATATGGAGTCTGGACTCTTCCTCCGACCAGTGTCCCCCGGTGTTCACTCCGTCGCAATAGGCGCCCCATCCCAGGAGGCTGGCGTCTGATTTTACTGTGAAATCCGGACGTGGGCTGAAAATAGCTTTGCCATTCCAAACTTCCAAGTTCCGGATCCACCATGTCAGCTCGTTCCTGGACTCCTCGTCTAACGTGATCAGATCTGTGTATGATGCGCCCGCGCGAAGGTGAGATATCTTGAGGAGTTGCATGGCCCGATAATGTAAGGGTGCTGGAAAAACTGCCTGGATAGAGGACGAAAGAAGGCCGATGATGCGGGCCAGGTGACGTAAGGATACTTGTGGAAGGGATAACGTCTGACGGAGTTCCTTGCGGATGGCCCGGACCTTGGATGACGGAAGGCTGAGGGTTTCCGTCGTTGAATTGATTGTGAAGCCTAAAAACTCCATGGATTAGGAAGGAGTAAGGCAGGATTTCTCCAGGTTGAGGAGAAACCCGAGGTGGGACAACAGGTCCATTGTCCAGGATAAATGTGTGAGTAGGGTAGGACGGTCCTGGGCCATGAGGAGGATATCGTCTAGGTACACAATTAGACGAACTCCGCGACTGCGGAGGCAGGATACGACAGGGCGCAGTAACTTGGTGAAGCACCAAGGAGCTGAGGAGAGCCCGAAAGGGAGGCAGGTAAAACCGCCACATCTTCATGTTCCATTGGAAACAAAGTAGGTTCCTGGACGTCTCGGAAACCGGTACTGTTAAATAGGCATCCTTTAGGTCTAGCTTGACCAACCAATCTCCGTGGAGGAGCATGTCTCTGAGGAGGTGGATGCCCTCCATCTTGAAGTGGCGATAACGGACAAATGCGTTCAGTGCCTGAAGGTTGATCACTGGACGCATCTGGCCTCCTTTTTTGGCCACCAGAAACATGTTGCTGATATGCAATCGGAGGGGTCTGGGGCCGGTTCTATCGCGCCCTTCAGAAAAAGTTGCTTCAACTCCCTGTGCAACAGAAGTTGTTTTTGGGCAGGGAGGGGAATGGGATGAGGCGGTGTAATGAAACTGGGAGGAACCACCAATTCTATGTGAAAACCCCGTACGGTAGTGAGTATCCATGGGTCGGCAGTAATGGCTGACCAAGCGTGGGAAAAGAGACGTAGTCTGCCCCCTACCCAAACAGTCGAAGAAGATAAAGGGTTTGGTAGACTTACCGAATGGGCGTCTGGACACCGAGAATCCTCTGGTACCGCGGGACCGCCAAGAAGCACCACGGGTGGGGAAGAAGGCGGGAGGCTGGCGGAATTCCTGGTTGGAGGATCTGAATGACACAGCGCCTCGACCCGAACCATGGGTCTGAAAAGATGACCGGCCGGACAGACAGCCCCTAGCACTGCCGGCCCTGGTAGAGACCCGTCCCTGAAAAACCCGGCTCATTGACGATTGGGCTTTATCCAGCTCCGTGAAGGCACCAACAAAACGGGACAAATCTTTAATAAAAGAGTCTCCAAAGAGGAGACCCTGGGCATCTTTGCCCGCCTCAGTCAAGGCCAGATTGGAAAGTTTTGGTTCTATCTTGAACAGAATGGCTTTCCTTCTCTCAATGGAGAGAGAGGTATTAGCGTTGCCAGTGAGACACAGAGCACGTTGTGTCCCTCCCCGGAGTTCCTCCGGATCTACTTGAGTGTTCTGGGATCTGGCGGATTCCGCCAACTCAAAGATCTTAGTAAGGGGGTCTAGGACATCCAGTAATTTATCCTGGCAAGCCTTTAGAGCTGACTCAAGACCCTTACGGGGGTTCCACCCAGACTTGGCCAAAAATTTGATCATTTTAGGATCCACAACAGGTGTGTCACAGACCTTGTTAGGGACAATGGGTCTAGGGCACTCAGCCCTCAATTTGTTCCTAGCCTCCTTGCTAAGGGGCTGGCGTACCCGTGACTCCAAATATTTGGCAATGTGGTCCGATGGGAGCCACTCCACGGCCCTCGGGTGATGAAGTGCATCCGGGTCGAATAGCGGCTCTCCAGAAGGGTCCATTAAAACATCTAGTGTATCAGAAAGGACCTTGGGGTGGGTAGAGAGGGGGGGTTAGGAACTGACGATGGCCCAGGAGGGTCCACCTCCAATAGTTCTAGGTCCTCCTGCTCTGAATCAATGTCAGGTTCTGACTGCGCCTCCTCTTCGGATCCGAGTTCAGACTCGGACTGTGTATCATATTGCGCTCTGGCGCATTTCCATGGCCTCGCCTTTTCTGCCTGGCGGGCATAGGCTCTTTTGCGCGAACACAGTGCGCTCTCTTGGGTGGCAAGCATCACACCAGTCTTAGTGGTTCTGGAGGCTGGAGGATCAGCGTTAACTGTCCGTGAGATCAAGGGTCTAGGGCGGCTACTGGGACCGGATGAAGATGAGTGTGCCATAAGGACCTCAGAGATAGACTGCGAAATAGCAGTGGACATGGAGCCCATGGCGGCATGGATAGCCACAGCCACAGAGCGTTGGATTGCCATAGCCTGTGTCTCATCAGAATTAAAACCTGCTACCTGGGCATGGGGGGTAATCTCCATGTCCTCAAGAGTGCGGTTACTGGGGAGGCCATCCTCTGACATGATATCTGTCAATGTAGGGGTAATCAGAAATACCTATGTCTACTATGCCTATTATCTACTGTGGTCACAGAAGGGGAGGGGGACCAGGCGGTAGAAAAATTTAGGATAAAGGGGTTAATACCAGACAAGTATCACACCAGGAGTCGAAAGGGCTGACATGCGCGACGCATGTCCGGCGTATACTGAGAGCACGCACAAAATCCCGCGAGATTTCGCGCCGCTCTGAACAGATAGACGGGACTCGGCAGGGAGCTGCAGAAGCTGAAGACGAAGCGGGAAGAAGGTCCCGCTTCAGGTGAGTGGAAAAAGAAATGGCGGCCGAAATCGCGCGAGATTTCGGCCGCCGCCGAGGACAGCAGGAGAACGATGGTGAGCGCGCAGGCACAAGAACCGGAGGCAGGAGAAAAACAATAGTAAGTAAAAATAAGGGATAAGAAGTGACAACAGAATCAGGAAGCGACTCCTGAAAGACAAGTGGGGACAAAGGTCAAAAACTGAGGGGAAACCAGAAAGGGATGGAATAAACCCTGAACTGAATATAAATAGATACTATATATAAGACATCTATATATACCAAAATCTGATAAAACAGTATAATACTTAAATTACTACTGAATAGGAAGACCACAGAGAGGACTTATCTGAGTGGTCAGCAGCAAAGAAAGAGGAGGAATCTATGCAAAGCAGGACTATTATATGGGTCTTATGTGGGAGGGTCTTGTTACCATGGTTACTTGTTTTTGTTTTCTTTGCTGCTATTGGTTGGTCAGTAAAGAAAGAGAAAGCAATAGGAGCCTCCGTGTCATGTAATAAAATCCCCTGTCGAAGGCGCAGGCCCAGAGGCTTCCTGCCCTGCACCTGGACCTTCACAAGCACCATCAGCGACCACATCCACTTCCGTGTCCCAGCGCAGCTTCCAAATGTCCTTACCCCAGGCCTTTGAACGCAAGCGCAAATACCCAGCCACCCACCCACAGGTCATAGCACTAAATGCACAGCTTTCCAAATTACTGGCCCTGGAAATGTTGCCATTTAGACTTGTGGATACTGAGGCCTTCCGCAGCCTGATGTCGGCGGCCGTCCCGCGTTACGCAGTCCCCAGTCGCCACTATTTTTCAAGGTGTGCCGTGCCCGTCTTACACCAACATGTGTTCTGTAACATCACACGTGCCCTGACCAACGCAGTTACTAGGAAGGTCCACTTAACCACGGACACATGGACAAGTGCATTCGGCCAGGGACGCTACATTTCCCTGATGGCACACTTGGGTGACTGTTGTGGAGGCCGGGAGCGAGTCGTACCCTGGGATGGCACAGGTGCTACCGACGGCAAGGATTGCGGGCCCTACGTCGATCAGGGTTTCCACCAGCACCTACTTTAGTGGCTCCAACCCCCACTTCTCCTCCTCCTCCGCCTCCTCCTCCACTTCCACCTCTGATTTATCCGCGTGCAGCACCAGTCAGTCATCAGTTGGTAGCTGGAAGCAGTATAGCACTGCAGTGGGGAAGCGGCAACAGGCCGTGCTGAAGCTGATATGCTTAGGGGACAAACAGCACACCACCGCAGAGCTGTGGCAGGGTATAAGAGACCAGATTAAGCTGTGGCTCTCGCCACTCAACCTAGAACCAGGCATGGTTGTGCCTGATAATGGCCGTAACTTGGTGGCGGCTTTGGAGCTCGGCAAGCTCAGACATATCCCATGCCTAGCCCATGCGTTTAACCTTGTGGTTCAGCGGTTTCTCTAAACCTACCCCAATTTTTCCTGAGCTACTGGTAAAGGTGCGCCGTGTGTGCCCATTTCCGCAAGTCATCAACAGCTTCAACCGGTCTGTCAACGCTACAGCAGCGCTTGAAAATTGCCAGCTCACTGGCTGTTGTACGACGTGAGCACGTGCTGGAACTCCACATTCCACATGTTGGCCAGGCTTTGTGAGCAGCAGAGGGCAGTAGTGGAATACCAGCTGCAACATGGTCTTGTGCCTTTCCAGTCAGCGTCCGATATTCACAAGCAAGGAGTGGGCATGGATGTCTGACCTCTGTAAAGTTTTAAGAAACTTTGAGGAATCAACACAGATGGTGAGCGTCGATAACAGTATTATCAGCGTAACCATCCCACTTCTGTGTCTACTCAAACGCTCGCTGCTCACAATTAAGGACAACGCTTTGCATGTGGAAGAGGTGGAAATAGGGGAAGACATTACACAGGGTGATAGCCAGACCACCTTCAGTTAGTCTTCTCAGCGCGAATTGGACGATGAAGAGGAGGAGGAGGAGGAGCAGGAGACGGTTGCCTCCGCTACAGAGGGTAGTACCCATGGAAGTTTAATTCCATCTGTTCTGCGTGGGTGGGCAAAAGAGGAGGAAGAGTATGAGGAGATTAAGAGTGAACCTCCTGCTGACGACAAGCTGGACACGTGGCACGAACTTGCTCTCTACGCCTTGAATGTGCTGGCCTGCCCTGCCCTGCCGCCAGCGTTTTGTCTGAGTGGGTATTTAGTACTGCTGGTGGCATTATAACAGATAAGCGTATCCGCCTGTCAACTGAAAATGCTGACAGGTTGACTCCTATGAAAATGAACAAGGCCTGGATTGACCATGACTTCTCGGCTCCACCAGAGAAAAGCTGATGAACATAAAGGCACTTTAAATGTGTTGTTTATAAAGTACTGAATACACTGTATTCCCATGCACCCCTTCCACCACAAAAAAGAGTATATGGTTGAATCTTCCTTTTCTCATCCTCCTTCTCCTCTTCCATCATACCAACACATGCTTATTCGTCGCATATAATGCCCTCGCATATATGCCCTTCGCATATAATGTTTTACAGGGTCAGCTCAGCTGCAGGCCCTCGCATATAATTTTTTTAAAGGGTCAGCTCACTAGCAGGCCCTCGCATATAATTTTTTAGAGGGTCAGCTCACCAGCAGACCCTCGCATAAAATGTTTTACAGGGTCAGCTCACCAGCAGGCTCCCACCTACAACCTTTTAGAGGGTCAGCTCACCAGCAGGCCCGCACCTAAAACATTTTACAGGGTCAGCTCACCAGCAGGCACGCACCTAAAATGTTTTACAGGGTCAGCTCACCAGCAGGCCGTCGCATATAATTTTTTAGAGGGTCAGCTCACCAGCAGGCCCTCGCATATAATGTTTTACAGGGTCAGCTCACCAACAGGCCCTAACATATAATTTTTTAGAGGGTCAGCTCACCAGCAGGCTCTCGCATATAATGTTCTACATATATAATGTTCTTATTTACCACTTTTTTATGTTTGGTTGTAACTATCAGTTAGGGATGTGGATGGCAATGGTTGGAAAATAACCGGGCTACCCACCCTGTTCCTCCCCTCTTGGTAGGAGGTGGCTCGTCCTATTTCCTGCCAGGAGGAGGAGTTCGAAAACAGCCTTAGAAAATAGTGGAGGCACACATCTGAGCTCCTGCTCCTAAGAAGGATTCTCTAGAAGGACCAACAGCTAAAATCTATCCTTAAGTAAATCCTTCAGAAGTCAAACAACAGAATAACCAGCTAACACTTGCATCAAAGAAACTGCTGTGAGGTGAGGGACTATGGCTGAGACACCCATCACCCAGAATAAACACTACACCAGTTAAAGCTAACTAACTGGATCTGACAGTTGACATCTACACTTACAAGTGTTAAATTGCAGCCATCCAACCTGCCTCCGTATTCCTTGCTGGTACCAGAAAATTGGACTTAGAATCAGCTGCTATTGAATGTACCTGAAGTTATAAGTTGTACTTAGTAAAAGAGACTGTTATATGTTTACTTCTTCCCTGCTTCTTCAAATGACCAGAAAGCAACGGCCTGAGGGAGTACACTGTGATACAACATATCCCGCTACCACTCCCATCCTCTGCACCGGCTCCTCAGGGTCTACAAATCTGCCGATAAGTATTAATTGAGGGATAAGATTTCTTATAAAGCAAAAAAAATTAGCATTTCATTTTCTCACCTTTTTAATATATCTCTGTTTGCTTCCAGGGAATAGAAACATACTGTACTTGTATACAGAGACTACATTCCTCTCCTGAAAAAGCTTGTTCCAGTGAATCAGTCTAAAGGCCCCTTTATAAGAGTAGATAATCGTTTAAAAAATCATAAAATTGAGCGAAAGCGATCAATTATCGAGTAGTGTAAAAGCACTGAACGATGGAGCAACAATCGATGATTGTTATGATCTGTCGTTCTAGTGATGTAGACACCAAAATCGTCATTCGCTGTCCAGAATTACGCAAGGCTTCATGCACACGACCTTGGGAATAGGACTTGTTGTATGTTTTTGCAGAGCTGGGGAACGGACATAGGAATACGGATATGTGATCTGCAAAAAGTGAAGATCTGATGCGGACAAAAATCTGGTCGTGTGCATAAGAACTCAAAAGATAGCACAGAACATTCCACAGAATGGGTGTTTGCCTGACAAACGATCTATTCCACGATCACACCCACAAATTTTTAAACAATACCCTCTGCATCTAAAGGGCCGGTTTAATGTTAACGACTCGAATATGAACTTGTTCTTCACTTGGTTTACTAAATTATCTACTCATGTAATGGGGCCTTTAGATAGTGGTGTCTAATCTGTGTCTCCTCAACCTACAACTCCCAGCATGTCCTAAGAGCTAAGAGTTGTAGTGTTTGCAGTACTTGGAGACACATAGGTTAAAGAGGAATGGTCTGGAGAAACTTGTAGGAGCTAAACAGAGTGCAGATCTCTTCTCTGATAGATTTATAGCTCTTATGTAAAGGGGGAATATTAATCACTAATATTTATGTAAATATCAATAATTAATATTCATAAATGGGAGGAGTCGTCTATGGATGACTCCGCCCATTTATACCTTTATATAACAATACAATATTTTCACTATACTTTACGCTAATCACTAAGCTAGCTGCATGCGCCTTACTAGACTAACTATCGCCAATAACTACACGGCACACAGATAGTTATAAACCAAACATAGTATTTATTAATACCAAACAATACACTATGCACGCAATGCACTAACAATACAGCACTAAATATACAGTACTAAACTACACTACACGATTCCGGATTCCACCCACAAACTAGCTATACCATACACACACAAATATTAACAGCCCACCCACCTGGTTCTATATACTATCCCTATGGGGTACGACGAGGGTTAACGGTGGTCTTACATGGGTGTAAGTAAACCACAAATACAAAGACGGTAATGGGGTAAGGTACCGTGAAAGGTGATTTCAATGGAAGGGTAATTGGGGCAAGGGTATATCAGGGGCACAGGATCAGGTACAAGGGTTAACCAGTGACACAGGATCAGGGGTACAAACAAGGCACAGTAATAGGGATACCAATAAGGCAAGGGTTTGGGGGACCAGGGTGCACACCAGGGACACAAACAAGGCAAGGGTTAATCAGGGCCCAGGGTGCACATCAGGGACACAAATGTAGGGGTTAAATCATGGGCAGGCAAGGGACCTGGGGTAATAGGGTTAACCAGGGGAGAGATATAGCAGTAGGGGATCAGGGGATATAGGGTTAATAAGGGGAGAAATCATTGGTGGGATAGCGATAGGGGGTCAGGGGATATATAAAGTGATACTTAGTTGCTCGTTCGTCCAGGGGTTGCTCGTTCGTCCAGGGGGTCGTCTCCTTAAGTGGGGGGCGGCACGGCTCTTCTCCCCAGTGCTGGGTCCGCCGGATATTTATATCCGGCGGCCTGCACTGCCGCACCGCCCACAGGGTGGTGCGCGCGCACCACCATTGGAGACACGTGGGCCGACGCAGGGAGATGATGAGTCTCCTGAACGAGCGCATCCGGGCCGCGCTACATGTCAACAGGCGGGAGAAGCCTTTGATCTCCCGCCTGTAGCACTCTGCATTCCGGCCAGCGAGATGTTAATTTCGCTGCCGGAATGCGCATAATAGAAGGAGGGGAGGCTTCTCCCCTACTTCTATCATGTATAATTATCTCCAGCGGCGCTGGGGACAATTATAACAAAGGGCTCAGATTCTGTGGAATCCGAGTCCTTTGTAGTTATCAGGATGACCGGACCTTAGTCCGGTCATTCTGATGCAATCAACCAGATTGCATCTGTGTGAATGCTTGGGGGACATTCACACCGATGCACCTGGTTTCAGGTGTAGGGAGGGGGGGAATATACTATCTATGAGGACACATATGAATATATATATATATATATATATATATATATATATATATAAAAATCATAGAAGGGGGCACAGATTATACATATTTATAAACACACCAAGGGGAGCAAGGGACCTATAAAGGAGGCACATATTTCCCACAGGGGTCACCATGAGCCCCTGTGGGCCACCATGGGCAGACGTGCGCAGATGTTGGGAACATCTGCGCACATCATCCCATGATACGGTGGTCATTGTATGCATATATACCATACACACATGCACTTGTCTGCATGCATGCATGGGCATATATGCATACGCCTCAACCCTTCCTCAACATCTTACATGGCAATATTCAGCGTAAGAGATCTTGATGATGGTGAGAAATTGAATCTCAAGAGTTGACGGTACCCTTAACAATCATGGATATAAATGTTTCTGGAGGTTGTTTGAGAGACATAAGAATTAATGATCATGGGGAAGACACTATCCCGGATTTCCTGACGGTCATCTCACTAGTCAGTATCTCTTAAGCCTAAAGTGGTTGATAACAGGGAACAGCATATTGTAGTCAACTCCGCAGGAAATGGAGATAAGACCTGCTCTTAGACTCATAGTGAAGACATAAGTAACAGAGCAGTAACCATTCATCTATTACTGGGGTTCACTGCTTCTTTTAAAGTCCATTGGCTTGATAAAAAGGGTGCATAGTTGCCAACAGTCCTGCATTTGCAGGGGCTGACCCTAATTTTCAGAGACAGTGCTAGAAAATTTGGGCTGTCCTATGCGAATATTGTCAGTGCTTATGTAACTCCCACCTATAATTGGGTGTCCCTGGGTTGGTTTGGGTGTTCCTGTGGGCAGGACTTAAATGGCCCAAAGTTACCAACTACAATGCTGGTGAGTAAGGGGGTACGCATACATTTTTTGGTCTTTTTGCAACATTGTCAAGACATCAAGCTACTGGATGGCAGGCTGAAGGGAGAGACTGGCCAAGTAGAAGAAGGCGCATGGAGTGTGGTCATGAGGGCCTTCTTGCTGGAACTGCCCATGCAGTCCCGCATCCACTAATAGAAGACCCCGACCACTGGTAACCAGAATGGCCTGCAGTTGAGGGGCAAAACGCAAGTGAATGTATGAATATGTCTCTTGTTAGAAGCAAAGGACTTGTTGGGAGAATGGTGGATGTGGCCAAGTGTAATGGAGTAGACCTATCCTTTCTAGTAGACAGAAGGGCCCAAGTCTGTCTTTGAAACCCATTTTCAATCCTTGCTATGTGAAGGAAGAACAACTAGGGTGTGCCTCAAGTCAGCTAACTGTATCCCGATACCCACTGTAGAAGTGATGGACATTTCTGTATAGGATCAAAAGTTGAGCGAGAAAGGATTAGTAGTGGTGGAAGGTGCAATGGATTTATGTTCCAGTGATTTGGACTGATGAATTTACTATGAGTTTGTAGTAGCATATCCTGAGCCTGAAACCCCCATAGGAAGCTTTGCTGAGAACCCTGTGCCAAATTCAGAGGGTGCTGCAGGACTTGCCTGGGGAAGTAGGCTGTGTGAGAGTGTCCCTTGCCAGACCACTAGAAGTTATGATGTGTCATGAATTCAGCTTAGCAAAGAAAAAGGATAGGTGTGGCCAGACTTCTGTGTACTGTCCAGGCTAGACATGTGCTACTGAAAATGGAGAACATTACCAAGCATGAAATTACATTTGCACCTCGAGAACTGATGGTAGAAATGTTCTCTGTAACAGAGTTTGCTCAATTATCTGTATCAAATATTGTACTTTTTCCAAAAATCTATCGATACCCTCCAAACCTTTCTTTATACAGCAATTCCATGATATGCAAAGGAAATTTTGATTCGCCAGGTGAACACGATGAACTTTTGGATGCTACTACTTTACTCTGTGCTAAAAAAGTTGATTCAGAGCATTTTTAAGAATGAGGTTCAGAGTTCTTTATGTCATATCTCTCAAGCAAGAAAGGCCACCACATAAACAACATAGCTTAAGAGCCCCGTTCAGCGATTTACCCCTTGGCTGAAGTCTAAGGCTACTTTCACACTTGCATTTTGTGCCATGACGGATCCGTTCAGATAATACAACCGTCTGCATCCGTTCAGAACGGATCTGTTTGTATTTTCTTTAACATAGCCAAGACGGATCCGTCTTGAACACCATTGAAAGTCAATGGAGGACGGATACGTTTTCTATTATGCCAGATTGTGTCAGTGAAAATGGATCGGTCCCCATTGACTTACATTGTGTGTCAAGACGGATCCGTTTGGCTCAGTTTTATCAGACGGACACCAAAACGCTGCAAGCAGCGTTTTGGTGTCCTCCTCCAAAGCGGAATGGAGACGGAACGGAGACAAACTGATGCATTGTGAGCGGATCCTTTTCCATTCAGAATGCATTAGGGCAAAACTGATCCGTTTTGGACCACTTGTGAGATCCCTGAATGGATCTCACAAACGGAAAGCCAAAACGCCAGTGTGAAAGTAGACTAAGGGCTCTTTCACACTTGCGTTCTTTTCTTCCGGCATAGAGTTCCGTCGTCGGGGCTCTATGCCGAAAGAATTCTGATCAGTTTTATCCTAATGCATTCTGAATGGAGAGAAATCCGTTCAGGATGCATCAGGATGTCTTCAGTTCCGGACCGGAACGTTTTTTGGCCGGAGAAAATACTGCAGCATGCTGCGCTTTTTGCTCCGGCCAAAAATCCTGAAGACTTGCCGCAAGGCCGGATCCGGAAATAATGCCCATTGAAAGGCATTAATCCCGATCCGGCCTTAAGCTAAACGTCGTTTCGGCGCATTGCCGGATCCAACGTTTAGATTTTTCTGAATGGTTACCATGGCTGCCAAGACGCTAAAGTCCTGGCAGCCATGGTAAAGTGTAGTGGGGAGCGGGGGAGCAGTATACTTACCGTCCGTGCGGCTCCCCGGGCGCTCCAGAGTGACGTCAGGGCGCCCCACGCGCATGGATGACGTGATCGCATGGACACGTCATACATGCGCATGGGGCGCTCTGACGTCATTCTGGAGCGCCCCGGGAGCCGCACGGACAGTAAGTATACTGCTCCCCCGCTCCCCACTACTACTATGGCAGCCAGGACTTTAATAGCGTCCTGGCTGCCATAGTAACACTGAATGCATTTTGAAGACGGATCCGTCTTCAAATGCTTTCAGTTCACTTGCGTTTTTCCGGATCCGGCGTGTAATTCCGGCAAATGGAGTACACGCCGGATCCGGACAACGCAAGTGTGAAAGAGGCCTAAGCCTGGTTTTCAACTTTATGACATGTGAAATGTCAAAAAGACATTAGGATTCTATACATAACCTACAGTTAGCAGCTATAATGTACCTTAAATTTTAAGATTTCAAACATCACAGTTATGCAAATGACTTTGGGTATTTTGGGTTATTATTAGATTTTTACATTGAGCCTCTTGCTGCTAGGGTTAGACAAGATCCCCAGATTGAAGGGTTTGGGATATTAGGAGTAGAAGGTCGTATTTCCTTATATGCCGATGATGTGTTATTCTATATACAACACACAAATATTACACTCCCAAAAATTATTCAAATCGTTAACTCTTTTGGTGAAGTTTCGGGTCTTGATATAAATCGGTCCAAAACCATTCTTATGCCCCTAGATAGATTTGAACTTCACAATGAAGAGTTTTCAAATATGTTGAAGACCTCGGATTCGTTTGAATATTTGGGCATGACAATATCTCCTAAGATTGGAGATTTTCTACAGCTTAACTTTATTCTTTTAATAAGTAAATTGAGGTAAAAAATAACAATATGGCTTAGACTTCCATTATCCAGAGCCGATAGAATATCCCTGGTGAAGATGGTGATTCTGCCCCAATTACTCTATATCCTTAGGAACTCCCCAGTATGGATCGAAGACAAGTTCTTCAAATTAATTGAGAGAATTATCCATGATTTACTTTGGGGAGAAAGCGGGTAAGGCTTAAACTGGAATATTTTTATAAACCGTTGCAACAGGGAGGGCTTAATCTTCCCTGTTTCAAGGGCTATTTTATAGCTACACATGTATGGTTATACTGTGAATGGGAGAAAAGCCTATTATGTAGAAACTGAGGTGAGGAGAGGTGAGGAGATCTCGATATGAATATAGAAACATAGAAACATAGAATGTGTCGGCAGATAAGAACCATTTGGCCCATCTAGTCTGCCCAATATACTGAATACTATGGATAGCCCCCGGCCCTATCTTATATGAAGGATGGCCTTATGCCTATCCCATGCATGCCTAAACTCCTTCACTGTATTTGCAGCTACCACTTCTGCAGGAAGGCTATTTCATGCATCCACTACTCTCTCAGTAAAGTAATACTTCCTGATATTACTTTTAAACCTTTGCCCCTCTAATTTAAAACTATGTCCTCTTGTAGCAATTTTTCTCTGTGCTAACATATATTTACCCTATTGGAATCTGGCCAATTAATGAATTCCCAACAGGACTATAAAGTTGCCGGGAAGCTATTTACTAAGTCCTGGAGTACTATTATAGATTGGTTGGGTATGAAGGGATCTCAAGGGGAGGGTGGTAGGGGGGCATTAGGTGGGTAAGGGTTAAAAGGGGAAAATAGAAATAATATTGTCGTTTTATTTTGTATGGTAAATTATTGTTCTGTTTCCTAATAAAAAAAAATGATGAGGTTCAGAGTTCTTTCTGTTATATTTCTCAAGCAAGAAAGGCCACCACATAAACAACATAGCTTAAGAGCCCCGTTCAGCGATTCTAAGCCTGTTTTTCAACTTTATTACATGTTAAATGTCAAAAATATTTGCAGAGACATTAGCATTATATACATAACCTACAGTTAGAAGCTATAATGTACCTTACATTTTAAGATTTCAAACATCACAGTTATGCAAATGACTTTAGGTATTTCCCATAAAAGGTCTAATACTGCCTCAAGCATGGTTTTGTTGTCTCAAAGAACAGGAAACATCCTTCACAATTTTTTGGGGTTCTGTTGTGCACCCAATAATAATTTTGCCCCTACTGTGCCCCCAGTAATGATAACGCGGCAATAGTTCCCAAAATATTAATAATGGCGCCTATAGCACCGCCAGCAATAATAATGCCTCATAGTGCCCCCAGTACTAATAATGCCCCCTGTTGTGCCCCAGTAATAATAATAATAAAGCCCCTATAGTTCCCCAGTAATAATAATGCCCTCATAGTGCTGCCAGTATAAATAATGCTTCCTATAGTGCCTCCAATAATAACCCAACCTATAGTGCTCCCAGTAATTATATTGCCCCCTATAGTGCCATTAATAATAATAATGCCTCTAAAGTTTCCCTAATATTAGTAATACCGTCAGCAGTGCCTGCAGCAATAATAATGCTCCCACAGTTGTCCCAGTATTAATAATGCCCCCTACAATGCCACCAACAATAATAAAGCTCACTATTGTGCCCCCAGAATAATGATCCCCCATGTGCCTTCAGTAATAATAATGGTCTATATTGTACCCCCAGTAATGTCCCCTAGTGCCCTCAGTTATGTCCCCACAGTGCCCCATAATGTCCCCTATGGTGACTCCAGTAAAGTCCCTATGGTGCCCTAGTAATATCTGCCCTCAAACTGCCCTAGTAACATCCTTTATAGTGCCCCCAGTAATGTTCCCCACAGTGCAGCCAGTAATGGTCTTATAGTGCCCCAATAATCTCCCCCACACTTACTGTCCCCAGTAATGTCCCCCACACTGACTGCCCCTAATCATGTCCCCCATACTGTCCTCACACTGTCCTCAGCAATGTTCCCCACACTGTCACAGTACAATTCCCTATGCTGCCTGCCCCCCAGTAATGTCCTCCGCGCTGACTGCCCCAGTAATATTCCCCACACTGACTGCCCTAATAATTTCCAACTCTGTCCTCACACTGGATTAGTCATCTGGCAGAGTTGAAGATAGATTGGAGGAGTGTGTGGAATGTGTGGTTCTGAGACATATTTGTGAGCAGGATTCAGCAGGAGATAGAAAGGGCTTGGATGAGCGGTTTGAAGGACATAGCAGTGTCACGGTCGAGAGTGGGGGAAACCCTCAACTGTGCGATGTTAAAGGATAATGGAAGCTGCTAGGCCAGGACCACAGGATCAGGGAGCAGGTCACCTCCTATTTTGTCCCTAATACTGACCCTGACTCCTATCCGTATGAGTCAACCCAGATGTAGGAGGGCTCATACGCCGGAACCTAGGGTCCCTACTAGCCCTGAGGAAATCCCTGGACTTAGGAGCAGGGTAAGACGACCTGTTCCTCCTAGACACGGACGAACAAGTGTCTAACTGGCCAAGCTGCAAGGAAGGGAGTACATATACAGCCTATGGATATGGCAAGTGAGTGAAACCACTTCCACACCTACCTGCCACAGACACACTGACTGGAACCCATGCTCAATAGCTGATGTCCACACCAAACATAAAAAGGACACAGCACACACACATAAACACACAGGTCCATAGCTGCAATGAGGATAGACACCACACAAACATAAACATAACATCACGACATGTCTTTTATGACCACAAGGGTGGCCCTCACTGGAAGATGGTATAAGGATACCAGGAGGATGACTCCAGCATAACATGCCTGGAGTACCCCTCAGCTACAGGCTTCCAGCAGAGGCTAAATAGCCCAAGTAGCCACACCCACACAGACACACACTGGGAAGGGAGTTAACCCTTCCAACACCAGACTAGGTAAGGTAACCACTTAAAGGGGAAGTGAACATACAACTAAATCCCGTGCACACCAAACAAACAAAGTGCACACATAAAACTACACATTGCCAGAGGCAAGCGCATGCATAGACAGCGAGCCGCCTAGCGACCAGCTTCGGCTTCTCCACTGCCAAGAACCTTATGTTGCCAGCGGCAACCACACGTGAGGCAACATACTAGCCGCCCTCACCCGGTTGAGAACAATACCAGACCGCGGGCAACTGCATGCATCACAAGGAGTCACGACCATGACCATGGTCGTGACAAGCAGATACAAAGGTTACCCAAAGGCAGCAGACTTGGTTGACTGGGAAGAGTGTGTAGCCATTGACAGTGATAGATAGGTTGGTTCGGGGAGGGGGCTGAATGAGATGGGGGAAAGATAATAAATTCTGTTTTATCCATGTGAAATTTTAGAAAACGAGAGGACAAGAAGATTGTTGTAGAATATAAGCATTGTAGGATTCTGGATAGTACGGAGGTGACATCTGGACCAGAGAGGTAAATTTGCGTGTCGTTAGCATAGAAGTGATACTGAAAGCCATGGCACTATGAGTTTTCCCAGGCCAAAGGTGTAGACTGAGAAGAACAGGGGTCCTAGGACAGAGCTTTGAGGGACAACAACACAGAAGGGAAGAGATAAGGAGGTGGTTTGCGAGTGGGAGACACTAAGGGGTTCATTTATTAAGCTCAGCATTTTAGACGCCAGTCTTAATAACCCTTATAGCTCGGCGACAGCCTCTACATAACTTTGGTGTATCCGCTGCTGGTCTAATGTAAGACAGCTTCCTGCTGGCTTAAATTTAGAGCATTTTCTACGCCTAAAACAGGGGAAAATGATAAATGAGATGGGCCCGCCAGCCTGTCTCCTTCCCCGCTGTCACGGTGGGGAGTGGGGGAAACACCCCACCGTATAATATAGAGGGATAAAGGGGAAGCATCTAGGTCAGGATGCCGGAATCAGGGAGCAGGTCATCTCCTATTGCATTCCTAATCCTCACCCTAACTCCTCACCGTATGAGTGGACCTGGATGGTAGGACGGCTCATACCAGGATACCTATGGCCCTGAGTCACCCTGGTAATCCCTCACATAGGAGCAGGGGAGAGACGACCTGTAAGAACAACAAGACTACTCACTTACCTGCTGAAGCCTCCACAACTGGAACCCATGCATAAGTACAGGAGCCCAAACACTTAGCAGGTCACAGTACAAACTACCACACAGGAATCCAGCATACCAACTCTGCCAGAGCCCCCCATGCTCACACAGTGCATGTCAGTCCCAAGCAGCGCTGCATACAGGCTTATGGTTCACCCCTCCGGGAAACCATCCCCCTCGCGGAGGTGACACACACAAAGGGAAACGTCTTGCACACATGCAGGGACAAACACCAACAACATCCCAGACATGCAACAACAAACAAGACGTACAGCAAACCTCCAACTCAAACCCACACCATAAACAACACACCAGGAGGGGATGGAAGACAAGGAGGAAACACACAGAAACTGGGAAGACCTTGATGACCAGAAGGGTGGCCCTCACTGGACAGATGGTAAAGCCAGGAGCAGTGAACCACCAGCACACACCAAGCCTGGAGGAATACTGAGCTACAGGCATCCAGCAGAAGCTAAATAGCCTAAAGCGACCACACCCAATCAGGGAGGTAACCCTTACAGCACCAGACAGGGGAAGGCTACAATTTAAAGGGGAAGTGCACACACAAGCCACCACGTTGCCACCGGCAACAGCATGCGTGGCAACCATGTCACAGCGCACACAGCCAAAGCCGAGACACTGCCACCACATGCCATAACAGCAACACGTTGCCACCGGGAACCGCAAGCATGGCAGAAGTGTCACGGCGCACTCAGTAAAGGCCGTGACACCCGCCCATGCCACCCCCCCCTTTTTTTAGACCTGGTGTGAGCGGGGAAAAGTCGCAGATAGGCGATTTTATTATAGAAAATGACCCCCTAAATTTCCAGTCTGTGAGGTATGAGGTGATCCAGGAGAGGGCCAGGTCTGTGAAGCCAAGAGAGTTTGTAACAGAAGGTCACCTGTGACAAAGGCAGAAAATAGGTCAAGAAGGAGGAGGATAGAGTAATTTGGCAGTTAGCAGGTCATTGCTGACTTTGGTAAGGGCAGTCTCAGTCAAGTGGTGGGGTCAGAGACCACATTGTCACCGGTGAAAGAGGGAGCAGGAAGAGAGGTGGGAGGATAGTTCAAGATGGACATGTTATTCAAGTAGCTTTGAAGCATACGGTAGTGATATGGCGGGATAGCTAGACAAAGAAGATAGGACAAGGGAAGGCTTTTTGAGGATGGGTGTGATGTTAGCATCTTTAAAATAGGAGGGAAAGACACCAGTGGTTAGTGATAGGTTGAAGAGATGGGTTAGGGTAGGGATAAACACTGTGGTGAGGTTGGGGACAAGGTGAGATGAAGAGCCAGAATGTGTTCTATAGCATCAGATTATCATGTCATTGTTTAGCTTGGTGTCTAGTGAGCATTTTACTCTTAACAATTGTTTTATTGACCACTTTGTACATTGTGTATATTGTAAGTCGCAACCAGGTTCCGGGATCGACCAAACCACTTGAGTCAGCCCCAACTTTCTCACAATGCTGAAGTAGAAAAAATAAAGATGATATGTGTAGTACCCCAGAGCTTTGAGATTCCAAACAGCGGTGTGAACTGTTACATCAGCATCTACCGACACTGCTTGCTGTAAGGTGATGGAGTACACTGTGACACAACACTTTATCAGGTCCACTACTACTCCTATCTTCTACACTGGCTCCTCAGAGAAAGGTACATATATATTGAGCAAATTATCCTTAGACGACTGTGGTTTATTATATGTGATCAGAGCATTCCATAATACCAAAATGATGGCCAATTATGGGACTGGGACATAAATTCAGCAATGCATTTGAAATTATACAGGTCCTCCCGAATATGAAGGCTTCATAGAAATGCATGTTGAGTTTAGCACCATCCCAGTATAAGATCTTATTGTGCATTTGTCAGATGGGGTAACAGCTCTCCTTGTCTGAACACTGTTTGTGTAGATTAAATTAAATTATCTAGACTGACATTCTGCTGTTTGGCCACAAGATGCCGCTGTTTTCTAAGCACAGCTACATACTGCATATATTTCCATATTCATGAGAGGTGGAGTTACACAGAGCCTGGAGAGGAAGAGAAAGGAAGCAGCCATTTTAGAGGGAGCTAAGACTGAGGAACTGTGTCAGCAGAGGATCCAATGGCATCCAGCTGTAAGAGCATCCCTCAGTGACCAGAGCTGCAGCTAAGTGAAGCTGATCGTGTCCAAGACCCTAATCCTAACCAGAGGAACGAGGATTGCTTCTAGGAACGCTGATGAGAGCTGAGGAGCAAAGCTACATACACT
The DNA here is from genome assembly GCF_905171765.1 of Bufo bufo. Taxonomy (NCBI): domain Eukaryota; kingdom Metazoa; phylum Chordata; class Amphibia; order Anura; family Bufonidae; genus Bufo; species Bufo bufo. The sequence continues at coordinate 60,173,061 of NC_053392.1, forward strand.
GCAGGACCGCATGCTTGTTGGAGAGGCATTTGTTCTGTTCAGAGTCACCAGTGGAGGCAAAGCAGACCCGGGTCGGAAAGATCGTGCACGCACCTCATTACAACGTTGGCGCCTAGAGACTGAGACCAGGCCTGTAGTAAGGGCTCTTTCACACTTGCGTTGTTTTGTTCCGGCATAGAGTTCCGTCGTCGGGGCTCTATGCCGGAAGAATCCTGATCAGTTTTATCCTAATGCATTCTGAATGGAGAGAAATCCGTTCAGGAAGCATCAGGATGTCTTCAGTTCCGGACCAGAACATTTTTTGGCCGGAGAAAATACTGCAGCATGCTGCGCTTTTTGCTCCGGCCAACACATGCCGCAAGGCCGGATCCGGAATTAATGCCCATTGAAAGGCATTAATCCGGATCCGGCCTTAAGCTAAACGTCGTTTCGGCGCATTACCGGATCCGACGTTTAGCTTTTTCTGAATGGTTACCATGGCTGCCAGGACGCTAAAGTCCTGTTTGCCATGGTAAAGTGTGGTGGGGAGCGGGGGAGCAGTATACTTACCGTCCCTGCGGCTCCCGGGGCGCTTCAGAGTGACGTCAGGGCGCCCCACGCGCATGGATGACGTGGTCGCATGGATCACGTCATCCATGCGCATGGGGCGCTTTGACGTCATTCTGGAGCGCCCCGGGAGCCGCACGGACTGTAAGTATACTGCTCCCCCGCTCCCCACTACTACTATGGCAACCAGGACTTTAATAGCGTCCTGGCTGCCATAGTAACACTGAACGCATTTTGAAGACGGATCCGTCTTCAAATGCTTTCAGTTTACTTGTGTTGTTACGGATCCGGCGGGCACCTCCGGCAAATGGAGTACATGACGGATCCGGACAACGCAAGTGTGAAAGAGGCCTTAGTTAGATAGGGTCTCTGTTTGTGTCAGGCCACAAGTGTTGCTATAGTTCATTGCAAGGACTCCATAATTTAACCACTTCGCATCCGGGCCATTTACCCCCTTCCTGACCAGGCCTAATTTTGCAAATCTGACATATGTCACTTTATGTGGTATTAACTTTAAAAACGCTTAGACTTATCCAAGCCATTCTGAGATTGTTTTCTTGTCACATATTGTACTTCATGACAGTGGTAAATTTGAGTCAAAATATTTTATTTTTATTTATAAATAAAATGCCAAATTTACCAAAAATTTTGAAAAATTCTTAATTTTCTAAATTTAAATTTCTCTGCTTTTAAAACAGATAGTGATTCCTCCTAAAATAGTTATTACTTTACATTTTCCAAATGTCTACTTCATGTTGTGTTGTTTTGTAAAAGACATTTTCTTTTTTGGGGACGTTAGAAGGCTTAGAAGTTTAGAAGCAAATCTTAAAATTTTTAAGAAAATTTCCAAAACCCACTTTTTAAGGACCAGTTCAGGTCTCTGCAACCCCAGGGCCTTAACATTGAATTCAATGTGAATAGTATAGACAGGTAAGATATTTCATGAATTATTGTCCTTTTCAGTATGTTGCTGTTTTTACATGTTTTTTATGGCAAATAATTATCTTTATTGTCATTCACTTCTCACATGGATTTTTTTATTGATTTTTTTATTGTGTGTATTTTGGTTTTCTGGAGTCCGGCGGTGGTGCTTTGCTCCTCATCGGTGTCCATTCAGATGGGTAACATACTATTCCCTTTCTTTATTATGGACTATGTTATGTGGATAAGCACTGTGGTGACGCAGGCACCTGGCCTTACAATGCAATACTATGTGTGAGACATTGTTTTGTCCCAATATTTGCATATACGGCTATTGGTGATTTCCACATACACAGTTCTATGCATGATTGAATTCACATGTTACTTACAGGATTCTGTTCGTCATGTGATGGTCATGTGATGTATGATCACGCTCTGTGGCGTGCATTGTGTGTAACTTCCACCAGCATGGGGGCGTACACATGTGGATCACGTGAGCAGGTAGGAGGCGGGTGACGTCGGATGGTGTGATGACACGTGGTGATGCTGCGGACGGACGCACTGCGACGGCAGCGTGATGACGTCATTGACATGCGCACTACACCTGGTCGGACGCCGATGGGGAACGCGGTCACACGCGGGATTGCCAGATGTTATTTACCATGTACAAGGTATGCATTTTGCACTAATTAGGCACTGACACTTTGATTCCCCCTTGGGCTACTTTTAATTATGCACATGTGTTTAGTAGGTAGGAGCTCGTAGGTGATTGGCTCCATCATGATGTGGGAGTGACCATATATGAGTATTTAAGGTCGCTATTTATATTGTATACATGCTTGATAAAGGCTACTGTGTAGCCGAAACGTCGTATTCTGCTTTGTACGCACTCAAGGCTTTTGATTAAACATACACCGGACATGCTGCTGTGATCCCCTTTTTTTCTCTACAGTTCAGGTCTGAAGTCACTTTGTGGGGTTTACATAATAGAAAACACCGGTAAATGGCCCTATTTTAGAAACTACACCCCTCCAGGTATTCAAAACTGGTTTCACAAACTTTGTTAACCCTTAGGTGTTCCACAAGAATGAAAGGAAAATGGACATTTCTAAACTTTTCCATTTTAATCCATTTTTTTATTTAACACATCAAGGGTTAACAGCCAAACAAAACTCAAAATGTATTACCCTGATTCTGCAGTTTACATAAACACCCCACATGTGGTCGTAAACTGATGTAAGGGCACACGGCAGGGCGCAGAAGAAAAGGCAGATTTTGCTGGATTTTTTGCTGGGGTTTTTAGATCCCATGTCCCATTTGAAGCCCCGCTGATGCACCCCTACAGTAGAAACTCCCAAAAAGCGACCCCATTTTGGAAACTAGGGGATAAGGTGCCAGTTTTATTAGTACTATTTTAGGATACATATGATTTTTAATTGCTCTATATTACGTTTTTTGTGAGGCAAGGTAACCAACAAATGGCTGTTTTGGCACTGTTTTTTATTTTTTACAACATTCATCTGACAGGGTAGATCATGTGCTACTTTTATAGAGCAGGTTGTTACGGACGCAATGTTATCAAATATGTCTCTTTTCTTTGTTTGTTTGTTTCAGTTTTACATAATAAAGCATTTATTTATATTTTTTTGTGTCTCCATTTTCTGACCGCCATATTTTTTTTACTTTTCTGCCGATCGTCTTGTGCAGGGGCTCGTTTTTGCAGGAAGAGTTGACGTTTTTATTGGTACCATTTTTGGTTGTTTTAGCACAGTTTTTATTTATTTATTTATTTATTTTTACAGTGCTCACCTGAGGGGTTAGGTCATGTGACATTTTTATAGAGCAGGTCGTTACGGACATGGAAATACCTAATATGTATACTTTTTCTTATTTATTAAAATTTTACACAATAATAGCATTTTTTAAATAAACTAAATTATGTTTTAGTGACTCCATAGTCAGAGAGCCATAGCTTTTTTAATTTTTGACCAATAGTCTTAATTAGGGTCTAATTTTTTTGCGGGATGAGGTGACGGTTTGATTGGTATTATTTTTGGAGGCATATGCCTTTTTCATTGCTTACACTTTATGTGATGTTATCTGATGGCTTTTTTGGCACTGTTTTTATTTTGATTTTTTTACGGTGTTCACCTGAGGGGTTAAGTCATGTGATATTTTTATAGAGCTGGATTTTAAGGATGCAGAAATACCTAATATGTATATAAATTTCTTTTATTTTTTTCACTTGAACACAATATTAGCAGTTCTGAAGCAAAAAAAAATATCATATTTTAGTGTCTCCATTGTCTGAGAGTCATAGTTTCTTTATTTTTTTCCCGATTGTCTTAGCTAGGGTCTAATTTTTTGCGGGATGAGGCGACGTTTTGAATAATACTATTTTAGAGCGCATACGACTTGATCGCTTGGTGTTGCAATTGTGATTGTAAGGTGACCAAAAATAGCTTTTTTTGGCCCTGTTTTTTTTTTTTTTTTACGGTGTTCATCTGAGGGGTTAGGTCATGTGATATTTTTATAGAGCGGGTTGTTACAGACGCGACAATACCTAATATGTATACTTTTTTTTATTTATTTCACTTTAAAACAATAATAGCATTTTTTAAACAAAAAATTATGTTTTAATGTCTCCATGTTCTGAGAGCTATTTTTTATTTATTTTTTTAAGAGATTTTCTTATGTAGTGGCTAAGTTTTTGTGGGATGAGGGGACGGTTTTATTTGTACCATTTTGTGGGACATACGCCTTTTTGATCACTTGGTGTTGACCTTTTTGTGATGTAAGGTGACAAAAATGTTTTTTTTTACACTGTTTTTATTTTATTTTTTTATTGTGTTTATCGGACAGGCAATACCAAATATGTCTATTTTATTTATTTTTAACATTTTTTAATTACTTAATTGGGGGGGGGGGAATAGAATGTTAAATCTTTTTTAAATTTTTTTTTTTATAAAACACTTTATGTCTCGGGGACATTTCACTTCACTTTCTTTTCCCACTATTGATTTCTCCTGTAACTGGGGCTGACATAGTAGCCCCAGTAACAGGGGAAATGCACCCCCCAGAGAGGCTGTACAGCAGAATACAGCGCTGTACAGCCTCAGTGCAGGGCTGATCGATGTTTGTGAAAGACCCGACAGCTCCTGCACTTCCCCGCCCCGGCGGTCACATGACCACCGGGCCGGGACAGAAAGCCCATAGCGCTTCCTGCTCTGTATACACAGTGCTAGGTGAGTGCTGTGTATACAGCGATCTAGAAGGCAGGGACACCTGGGAACTGTCCCTGCCTTTTCCTTGTGGTGCCCTGCTGTCACTGACAGAGGGCAACCCGCTCAGCAGCTGCACAATGTTTATATCCTATGGGCGGATGTGAAGTGGTTAAAGGGACATTTCACACTGGAGAGCTGATAAACTTCCCAGAAACTCAAGCCAGGCTGGCATTTTGCTCAGGAGGAATACTCAGGCACGTGCTACAAGACCAGTTATGGGAAGGGGAATACTGTAGAGCTTTGTAAGATTGTAAGCTGTTGTGCTGCACCGCAGGCTAGCCCCAACCGCACACCCATACAGTGGTTCTCTTTTTTAGGGTAATAACATGTAAGGTGTGGTAGTTTAGTTGTGCCCGCCAGTAGGTAAATTACTACGCTTTCCTCCTGCATCCATCGGAGGGCGCCGCGCTGTGCAGCACAAGGGTCTCAGCCGTCAGGCTGGATGTATGTAAATTTATTGTGTGTTCCCAGCATTTATGGTTGTGCTCATTACCATGTTTAAGTAAAATTCTGTTTTGGCAAAAGCTAGTGGTGGAGTTGTTTTCCTCGTTAGTGACTTCGCTGTATCCTGGGCAGCCCATTCCGGTACACGGCTTACATCTTTCTGGTTATCTTTTTAGCACATGCTGATTGCTAGTTATATTCACACACTAGTTATATTACATAAAATCTGTGACACCTTTACACAGGGGCGGATTAAGTGCATGATGGGCCCGGGGCTGTCTACCCAACTTTGGCCCCTCCCTCCATTTTAGTTTATTTATTTTTTTGTATGAAGAGGCTGCGGTGCTTCGTGAGCGCCACAGTCTCTTCCTAGGCCATATGACATCTTCAGACAAAAAAAAAATACCCCAAATTGGGTCCTAAACTGAAAAATTTGGTCGCCAAATTTAAAATACATATAATTATAATAAAAAAGACATGGAGGAGAATACAGCACCACATACCTCTTACATCCAGTGACATCTCCTGTCATGTAGACCTTCTCTTTCCTCTTCTCCTCCATTTGACCCAGACCACCATGGCAAATTCTTTCAGCCACATCTCGTCTCTACAGTTTGTAACACAGACACGTTCGATTTCTCAATTTTTCCATCAACCTCCTCATCCTGGTGTCCCCACAGTGTCATCCTGCTGCCACTCCCAATACTGTGCCTCCATTTTGCTCCCCAATGTCCAAGGTTCTATACTGCTGAAAAAATAGTGACCCTAATAGACATAATTAGAGTCATTTATCAAACTGGTGTAAAGTAGAACTGGATTTCCAAAAGAGTTGTCAAATATGAAAGGTGGAATCTGATTGGCTGCTATGGGCAACTAAGCCAGTTCTACTTTACACCAGTTTGATAAATTACCCCAAATGTTCCTATAGTGTCCTCAGCAGCTATAATGTCCTCTAGAGTGCCCCGAGTAATAATACCACCCTCTATTGTGCTCCAGGCAATAATCCCTGTATAGTGTCCCCAAAAATAATAGAATTGCCCCTACAGTGCCTCCCCAATAGCAACACCCCCATATAGTAATTTCCACCACACTGCTCCATATAGTAATCCCCCCATAGTAATTTGCCCCCACACAGTAATTTCCCCCAAACTGCCCCATATAGTAGTTTGCCCCCACACAGTAATTTCCCCTACATAGTAATTTGCCCCACACTGCCCCCACATAGTAATTTCCACCACACTGCCCCCACATAGTAATTTCCACCACACTGCCCCCACATAGTAATTTCCCCCACACTGCCCCCACATAGTAATTTGCCCCCACATAGCAATTTCCCCACACTGTCCCCACATAGAAATTACCCCACACATAGTAATTTCCACCACACTGCCCCCACATAGTAATTTCCACCACACTGCCCCCACATAGTAATTTGCCCCCACATAGCAATTTCCCCACACTGTCCCCACATAGCAATTACCCCACACTGTTCCCACATAGCAATTTCTTCACACTGTCCCCACATAGAAATTACCCCACACTGTACCCACATAGCAATTTCCCCACACTGTCCCCACATAGAAATTACCCCACACTGTCCCCACATAGCAATTTCCCCATACTGTCCCCACATAGCAATTACCCCACACTGTCCCCACATAGCAATTTCCCCACACTGTGCCCGCATAGCATTTACCCCACACTGTCCCCACATAGAAATTACCCCACACTGTCCCCACATAGCAATTACCCCACACTGTCCCCACATAGAAATTACCCCACACTGTCCCCACATAGCAATTACCCCACACTATCCCCACATAGAAACTACCCCACACTGTCCCCACATAGCAATTACCCAACACTGTCCCCACATAGCAATTTCCCCCACACTGTCCCCACACAATAGTTTCCCCCACACTGCCCCCACATAGTTATTTGCCCCCACACTGCCCCATATAGAAAAAAGAAAAAAAAAAGAAAAGCTAAATACTCACCTATGTCCAGGGCCAGGCGCTTGCTTGCAGAGGAAGGCGGGATGAGGCAGTGCTGCATCCCGACACAGGCGAGCGATGACGTCATCACGCACGCCTGCGCCGGGATTTCGCTACCGCATAGGCCTCAGGCCTACTAGGCCTGAAGCCTATGGTGGTGATCGACGACGGGACAGGGAGCTATGCGCTCCCATGCCCCGCCGCAGTATGTGGGTGTTTGGGTCGGCGTTGGGCCCCCAGCGGTGCTGGGCCCAGGGCTGCCGACCCAAACGTCCCTATTGTAATCCGCCACTGCCTTTACACAGTACAACAAGTATTTTTCATTCCCAATCAGATGAACAACCATAGGGGGTCCAAAGATTGTGGTTGCAGCCAGGCCCAGGAGCCTAATGTTGCCAATTAGTTCTCTCTTCACCATATGAGAAGATCAGCACTGTAAGTGAAGCATTATAGGTGGGTGTCTTGCTAATGAATTAAGGTTCCGAAGCAACAACTTGCGCTGATAGGTATGTAACACCCCAGAGTGGTGTTACCACTTCTGCACCTTGCTACTATCTTTTATGGCCTACCTCATGTCAACTTATGCATTTATTCCAGGTTCACCACACTGTGCATTCCTAATATTGTATGCAACTGTTTATTCAATGTAATGTGCCTGGTTCACCAGCAGGTGGCAGAAAACATAGCAAAGCTACAGTTAGGTAGAATGGAGCTCTGCATTCCATTCTAACCCCCTCTGTGGAGAAGTGGGCGAGTCCTACTTCCTGCAGGAAGGGTGGGTCCCAGTTTCTAGTCAGTTCTAGCTTACCCCCTGCTTGGGGAAGGTGTGCAGGGCATGTCTCTGCTGGACGTGCCCACGCCAGCCAGAGAACCCTAAGCTCTGCTGGCCATGGAGGCCACAGCTTAAAGCCCCATAGTTCCCTGGCATAACTTAAGTGTCAGACTACGGAGAGAAGAAGTGCAGCATACAAGAAGAAGCAAAGTCATACAGTCAGCCTGTCAGTACAGCAGACCAGAGAGAAACAGATGTAGCAGAGTCGAGTTTGCCTGCCAGTTTTAATGCTAAAGCGTCCTTCAATCACTGCGCCTGCGCCGAATACTAAACGGGACGGCGCAAGCGTGGGATTATGAGGACGATGCGGAAATGGTCCTTAAGGACCTATGGCGTACCGGTACATCATGTGCTGTTCTGATCGGAACCCGGTGCCTGCTGGACCCCACCTTGGCTAAATGCGCGGGGGGGGTCCCGTGAACAAAACCCAAAACCCCCCCCCCCCCCCCCGTGTCGGCGATCGCCAGAAACCGCAGGTCAATTCAGACCTGCGGTTTGCGGATTTACCTGCGGTTAGCGGCGGCATGTGGCAGTGCCATCGGGTCCCCACCCCATGCGGCTGTAGGGGGGACCCGATGGCATGGAAGGCAGCGCGATGCCTAAGGAAGGCAGCGCGATGCCTAAGGAAGGCCTCGCGCTGCCTTCCAGTGACGAGCCTGTGAGATCCAGCCCCCTGGATCTCACAGGCCGGAAGCTGTATGAGTAATACACACAGTATTACTCATACAGCCAATGCATTCCAATCGAAGGTATTGGAATGCATTGTAAAGGATTAGACCCCCAAAAGTTTAATTCCCAAAGTGGGACAAAAGTAAAAATAAACAAAAACTTCATTTTCCCCAAATAAAGTAAAAAAAAATTGGTAAAAAATAGGGGATACATATTAGGTATCATCGCGTCCGTATCGACCGTCTCTATAAAAATATCACATGACCTAACCCCTCAGATGAACACCGTAAAAAATTTAAAATAAAAATTGTGCTAAATAAACAATTTTTTGTCACCTTACATCACAAAAAGTGTAATAGTAAGCGATCAAAAAGTCACACGCACCCCAAAATAGTGCCAAAAAAACTGTAATCTCATCCTGCAAAAATCATACCCTACCCAAGGTAATCGCCCAAAAAATGATGGCTCTCAGACTATGGAAACACTAAAACATGATTTTTTTTTGCTTCAAAAAAGAAATCATTGTGTAAAACTTACATAAATAAAAAAAAAGTATACATATTAGGTATCGCCGCATCCGTGACAACCTGGTCTATAAAAATATCACATGATCTAACCTGTCAGATTAATGTTGTAAATAACAAAAAAATAAAAATGGTGCCAAAACAGCTATTTCTTGTTATCTTGCCTCACAAAAAGTGTAAAATAGAGCAACCAAAAATCATATGTACCCTAAACTAGTACCAACAATACTGCCACCCTATCCCGTAGATTCTAAAATGGGGCCACTTTTTTGGAGTTTCTACTCTAGGGAGGCATCAGGGGGGCTTCAAATGGGACATGGTGTCAAAAAAACCAGTCCAGCAAAATCAGCCTTCCAAAAACTGTATGGCATTCATTTCCTTCTGCGCCCTGCCGTGTGCCCGTACAGCGGTTTACGACCACATATGGGGTGTTTCTGTAAACTACAGAATCTGGGCCATAAATATTGAGTTTGGTTTGGCTGTTAACCCTTGCTTTGTAACTGGAAAAAAATTATTAAAATGGAAAATCTGCCAAAAAAGTGAAATTTTATTTTCCATTAATTCTTGTGGAACACCTAAAGGGTTCATTTTTGGGTGGTTTCTATTATGTAAGCCTCGCAAAGGGACTTCAGACCTGAACTGGTCCCTAAAAATTGGTTTTTTGAAAATTTCTGAAAAATTTCAAGATTTGCTTCTAAACTTCTAAGCCTTGTAACATCCCAAAAAAAAAATATATCATTCCCAAAATGATCCAAACATGAAGTAAACATATGGGAAATGTAAAGTAATAACTATTTTGGAGGTATTACTATGTATTATAGAAGTAGAGAAATTGAAACTTGGAAATTTGCAATTTTTTAAAATTTTTTGGTAAATTTGGTATTTTTTTATAAATAAAAATTATTATTTTTTACTTCATTTTACCAGTGTCATGAAGTGCGATATGTGACGAAAAAACAATCTCAGAATGGCCTGGATAAGTCAAAGCATTTTAAAGTTATCACCACTTAAAGTGACACTGGTCAGATTTGCAAAAAATGGCCGGGTCTTTAAGGTGAAATAGGGCTGAGTCCTTAAGGGGTTAAGTGGACGTGGACGTGTCAAAAGGCGAGTAGACCGAGTCTCTAGGTGCTGCAGCAACGCCCTCATAGCACCTAGAGGCTTCATTAGCATATTAGAAAAGTCTGTTTTTTAAGAGAACGGCGGCAGGCAGGGAGTTAACAATGATACAGGGGATGTGAGGGTACTTTGTCCATACCAACCAAGAAGATTGCTGCACTCTGTTGTAATGGGTAACTGTTCCATTTTTCTCTTTCTGTGTAGGCTGGGACCATCGATGGACTTTTTCTTGTATTCTTTACTATAAAGATCATTTGACATCCCTTACAATAATCTATATTTGTGCAATTGTCTTAGAGCCATTTACTTTCATCTCCACTCACATCGACATCTTCTCTATATACTTACATGACCAAAAGGACATGAGGACAGATAATACCACTTGTGAGTTTCTCATACATCTATTCTTACCATGTCCAAGCCGCAGCAATTGTTTTCCCAGAAGAATATATAATTAGTAGATTTCCTCGCTTAAATTAGCTATGCAAGAAAAATAAAGTCTTCAAGCTGTGGGGTCTGCTGTTCGCAGCCTGAAATAAATTCGACCGGATGTCCCTGATTTGTGGTCATTGTATTGGTAATTTGCCATCTCTGTGGGCTACTGTGTTGTCATTGTAACAAAATGATCTCTTTTTCGAAAAAAAAAAATCCATAAATTACAGGCATAGTGGGCTTTTTAAGTGCAGTTGGTTTGCATAGCAAAGAGCCTCTTAAAGGGAGTCTGTCACCACTACAGGGAGTGCAGAATTATTAGGCAAGTTGTATTTTTGAGGATTAATTTTATTATTGAACAACAACCATGTTCTCAATGAACCCAAAAAACTCATTAATATCAAAGCTGAATATTTTTGGAAGTAGTTTTTAGTTTGTTTTTAGTTTTAGCTATTTTAGGGGGATATCTGTGTGTGCAGGTGACTATTACTGTGCATAATTATTAGGCAACTTAACAAAAAACAAATATATACCCATTTCAATTATTTATTTTTACCAGTGAAACCAATATAACATCTCAACATTCACAAATATAAATTTCTGACATTCAAAAACAAAACAAAAACAAATCAGTGACCAATATAGCCACCTTTCTTTGCAAGGACACTCAAAAGCCTGCCATCCATGGATTCTGTCAGTGTTTTGATCTGTTCACCATCAACATTGCGTGCAGCAGCAACCACAGCCTCCCAGACACTGTTCAGAGAGGTGTACTGTTTTCCCTCCTTGTAAATCTCACATTTGATGATGGACCACAGGTTCTCAATGGGGTTCAGATCAGGTGAACAAGGAGGCCATGTCATTAGATTTTCTTCTTTTATACCCTTTCTTGCCAGCCACGCTGTGGAGTACTTGGACGCGTGTGATGGAGCATTGTCCTGCATGAAAATCATGTTTTTCTTGAAGGATGCAGACTTCTTCCTGTACCACTGCTTGAAGAAGGTGTCTTCCAGAAACTGGCAGTAGGACTGGAAGTTGAGCTTGACTCCATCCTCAACCCGAAAAGGCCCCACAAGCTCATCTTTGATGATACCAGCCCAAACCAGTACTCCACCTCCACCTTGCTGGCGTCTGAGTCGGACTGGAGCTCTCTGCCCTTTACCAATCCAGCCACGGGCCCATCCATCTGGCCCATCAAGACTCACTCTCATTTCATCAGTCCATAAAACCTTAGAAAAATCAGTCTTGAGATATTTCTTGGCCCAGTCTTGACGTTTCAGCTTGTGTGTCTTGTTCAGTGGTGGTCATCTTTCAGCCTTTCTTACCTTGGCCATGTCTCTGAGTATTGCACACCTTGTGCTTTTGGGCACTCCAGTGATGTTGCAGCTCTGAAATATGGCCAAACTGGTGGCAAGTGGCATCTTGGCAGCTGCACGCTTGACTTTTCTCAGTTCATGGGCAGTTATTTCGCGCCTTGGTTTTTCCACACGCTTCTTGCGACCCTGTTGACTATTTTGAATGAAACGCTTGATTGTTCGATGATCACGCTTCAGAAGCTTTGCAATTTTAAGAGTGCTGCATCCCTCTGCAAGATATCTCACTATTTTTGACTTTTCTGAGCCTGTCAAGTCCTTCTTTTGACCCATTTTGCCAAAGGAAAGGAAGTTGCCTAATAATTATGCACACCTGATATAGGGTGTTGATGTCATTAGACCACACCCCTTCTCATTACAGAGATGCACATCACCTAATATGCTTATTTGGTAGTAGGCTTTCGAGCCTATACAGCTTGGAGTAAGACAACATGCATAAAGAGGATGATGTGGTCAAAATACTCATTTGCCTAATAATTCTGCACGCAGTGTATATGACCATATACAGCACTTACATGGCGCTGTAGCACACCTATACATGATTCTAATGGTACCTTTGTTATTTTCTTTAGACGTCCAGAAGCAGGAAAAACGACGTTTATTTCATATGCAAATGAGCACTCGCAAGTGCCCAGGGGCGGGGTTCAGTGTGTACATGCCCAGGCTGCTCTGCCTTTTTAACCGTTACTCCTCCCCCAGCCTCTTCCTTTGCCCGCCCTCTTATTCCCTTGTATCATTGCTAGGTCCGGCCGAGATCCCGTGCCTGCGCACTGCTTCGCCGGCTGGCGCATGCGCACTAGTTGAATTGATGCCGTACCCAAAATGGGCATTGCAGTGTGCATGCCCTGGCCCGGCGAAGCAGTGCGCAGGCGCAGGATCTCGGCCAGACTAAGGCATGATACAAGGGAATAGGAGGGCGGGCAAAGGAAGAGGCTGGGGGAGGAGTAACGGTTAAAAAGGCAGAGCAGCCTGGGCATGTACACACTGAACCCCGCCCCTGGCCACTTGCGAGTGCTCATTTGCTTATGAAATAAACGTCGTTTTTCCTGCTTCTGGACGTCTAAAGAAAATAACAAAAGGTACCATTAGAATCATGTATAGGTGTGCTACAGGACAATGTAAGTGCTGTATATGGTCATATAGTGGTGACAGACGCCCTTTAAATGCGTCTTAGAAGTGGCTCATCTGGTGCTACCAATCAAGGACTAAGAAGTCCTTCACTTTCCTCTCCTCATGTAGCAGACTCCACCACAGCTTCTTTACCAATACTTTTTCTCCTGCACTGGTCACATGATGGTGACATCATCGCAGGTGCTTCTCAACCACTGCCTTTAGCACTGATCATATGATTGTGATGTCATCACAGGTCCTTCAGCTCTTCCCCTGCATTAGATTCAATTGTCTATGACAATTCTTGAGAAAACAGTTATGAGCGGCACTGCTGACCTTCCCCTCCTTTTTTTTCAACGCTGGAAAAACTTCGCTTTTTGCGCACTGGATGTGCTAATATGCTACCTGATGGTGCTCTGCCCACAACAGTATGATTTCAACAGATAATGAGAAGTAATATTCAGGCGGCACTCACCATTCGGTGCAACAAGCTTATTTAATCCTCCAGAATTAATCGCTTAGTACATCAAAAGCTGAATACATAGAAGTTGTTGCTGAATACATCAGTGGCTGAGTACATCAACAGCTGAATACATCAGAACGCTGGGTACATACAAAGCTGAGTACATTGATGGCTGGATTGAAAAGCTGAGTACAAATGTAGTGTACGGGGACTGTAATGCCCGTCACTACAAAAGGGTCACTTGGTGTGCGGTCGTCCCCCCCTTACTTATGGGGAAGTTGGTATATGTCATCCTTATAAAATGTAATTGAATGTAATGCTATGTATTTCCCTGTTACTGTGAAACTTGCATGTACAGGCCTGCTAAGGGTGTCATTCCAGCTTCTGGTCATTAGAGGGAGCTAGGGAGCCCTAGTTTATATAAGGCCCAGTCAGGGAAGGGAAAGTCAGTCCAGAGTGCAGTGCAGAAGCTTCTGGAGCCTGAGGAAGCTGAGAGGGACAGAGGCAAGCCAAGGAAAGCAAGAGGTACTTAAGACCACAGGGGAGGTACTTTATAAGGATAAAACCAAGGATATACGCCAGAGCAGGGCATTGGACCTTGGAGAAGAGTTTCTATGTTCCAGGATCAGTCAGGAATAGAGTGCAAGCTGCCTGTACTGCAAGTCCTGTGTTTAACCCTCTGAAGTCACCTTGCTATAACTGTATTGCCTGCATCAACCGTATTGAGAAATCGACTGTATGCAAAGGAACTGCGTTTCCGTTAATGTCCCTATATTCATGATAACTACTAAAGTTGGAGTTCTGCTTTAACCTCACGTGTTCCTCAGTTATTCCTGCTATCAGCAAACGGCGTGCCACCGTTTAATTGGCACTGGCGTCACGAACATTTCCTATCATCATCTACCCTTTCAGAGAGTCAGCGTCTCAGGTTAGTGTCCATTGCACTACAACACCCAGGAACATCTCCAAACACAACTTGAGTACGCTGCACCGCTCTCTTTTGGCGTCACGAACAGGATACGCACGCTTTATAGTGCAAGGAGCGTGAACTTTGTGCCTTATACCGTTGCCCTGTGACCAAAGTGACAATTTGCCTGTTTTATTGAAGTGGACTTTGTGGACTGAAAATCATCCCAAAAGAGTTCCTAAAACCTCCAAAAAGCGCTGTGCAGTGTTGCGCTATCAAGAGGAAGAAAATCGCCGCATTGGAGTGTGGTTTTATGGACTTTCTATCATCCTGCTTGCTGTCAGTGAATAGACAGCGTTTCTACCCAAAGATGGCCGCTGAGGCTACTGAAATAGCTCCTGCGTCATCTTCATCCCGAGAAGGCGGGAAAAATTGGCGCCTTTCTGAGGAAATAGCGGGAAGGAGTTCAAGGTCAGGCGCCACGGCTTATCTGGACATTTGCATGTCTGCCAGCATGGACCCCGCCTTCCATATACTGGAATACCTGGGGGGCGGCCTCCCAGTGCAATGGGAGGAGCTGGCTGATGTAATTGACGCGACCCTATCGCTCTCCAGAGAAGGATCGAGCATGTTGGAGAGTGAACAGAGCTTTGCTGCAACGTCCGCGCCTGAAATACCAGAGATGACGGACATTGGTGTAGAGCCAGAGGAGGCTCCACCGGCCTACTCTCCGGGACCGGAGAAACCCGCCTGCCCGCCACGGGAGAAAGAACCAGAGCCCTGCTATGGCTCTTGGAGAGACTTCTTTCAGCCCTCTTTCAAGTGGTCTTCATTAATGGCAGAGATCCGGGAGGCCGCTATAAAGCGGAATACAAAGACTAAAATCTATTATGAGGAATTGACCAAGACTATTCATGAACGACACACCAGCACCCAACCCCGCCTGGAAAGGAGAAAGGGGTTGGTGGTGTCCTTTGACAAAACCCGTGGCTACGGGTTCATACAAGACTATGTAACCGGCAGAGATCTATACGTCAACAGGATATCTGTCAAGCGAGACTACCTCCCTGCGCATCTACATAATCTCCGCGAGGGAGAGGAAGTGGAGTTCACCCCTGCCGAGAGCTTGAGAGGCCCTTATGCAACTGCCGTGACCCGTCCTAAGCGAGGACCTGAGGACTGGGAAGCAGAAGAAGACTACTCTGACTGCGAGCGGGAACCTGAACGCTCTCCAGAGCCGGCCCATCACGCCTTCCAGGAGCGGAGCTCCTTCATTGGGCCTAACGTCTTCTGGCAGCCAACCGTGTTGGAAAAATGGGTGAGCCCCTATCCTTCCCCCGAGCTGCCTCGCCGGGAGAAAACCATCCAGGATATGGAGAACTTAAGAAGACTTAGCGGTACCTTCGAGAATATCCGGAAGGGTAGGAGACCCGATGCGCCACCAGAACCTGCAGAGGCAGCGTCCGAGGTATCGTTGCCTGTACCTGCGCCGGCGGCGCCAGCAGATGACAGCGACTCCGACACAGAAAGCATCGGTGACCAGATTGTTCGACTGGAGGAAAAGTTGCGGGAGCTGCGCAAGATCGCGACCGCCAGGATCCAGACGCCGCCGAAGAAGGACGAGGTAAGGGTGCCTGTCACCACCCGTAACCCCCCGTCTGCTAATGTTGCTCCGTCAAGGCCCCAAGGAAGACCCGTTATTCCTGAGAGTGGCTGCACCGAGCCCACCGGACCGCTTGCGGCGGCGGTACCAACTGCCTTACATCCCACAATTATCATGCCGGGACCGGTACGGTCCACCCAAGGGTTTACCCCTAGGCCCATGGGGCCAATACCTATTAGGGGCCCCTTTACCTTGCAGCTGCCCCCTAACACCGTTAAGTGGGCCCATCCTCCTGTAGAGGACTACTACAGGCCGTATTTGCCAGCAGGGCCAAGCGATTATGACATGCCACTGTGAATCAGCCTGCTAGGCCTTTGATTTATTTCACCAAAGAATGATGTTATTAACCCTTCCAGGACAGGAGTCCTATGTTTCCCTGGTCCTTTGTTGCTGCTGCCAGTTCATCCACGGCTCAGTGGTAGGTGTTAACCACTGAAATTACAAGGTCAACAAAGCCAAGTTTGTTTCCAGGATCTCCTGCCTGCTTTTGCTACCCCACGCCAAGTTGTGCCTGTTCCTTAGTTGCACCTTTTACCCTTTACCCCCTTTTCAGGTTGATCAGGGGTATTACAGCACTTGTCTTTGCTGTCATTTTATTGTGCAACTTGATACTAAGGAACCGTGCCCGGAGACAGACTCAAAAGAACCTGAGCCTCTGAGATTTTTGCTCTTTTAAAAAAAAAAGGAAATGTGCCCAGAGATGGACTCCACCGCATGAGAGCCTCTGTGATTTAATAGGAAAATAACCTGGGTACGGACTCATGTTTGTTCTTTGAGCCTCCAAAAACTTTTATCTATTTTACTGTTCTATTATGGACTTATTCATTGTCATGGACTATCCTGGTTATAATGTTACGCTGTGCCAGGTCAGCGCCCCAGTTCCATTCATTATCCTGAGAAGAAGAGAACGACGCCCCTTGTCACCACACTTCACTTTTGCCAATTGGACCTGATAGGAATGTAAATGCAGATGAATTACATAAATGTATGCCTGCATGTGTCTTTTCTGTTTCAGGTACAGATTCTAGTTGGGTGAGCCCTGATGGAGTACGAGGTTGTACTCAGCTTAAAGCAGTGGGGTATGTAGTGTACGGGGACGGTAATGCCCGTCACTACAAAAGGGTCACTTGGTGTGCTGTCGTCCCCCCCTTACTTATGGGGAAGTTGGTATATGTCATCCTTATAAAATGTAATTGAATGTAATGCTATGTATTTCCCTGTTACTGTGAAACTTGCATGTACAGGCCTGCTAGGGGTGTCATTCCAGCTTCTGGTCATTAGAGGGAGCTAGGGAGCCCTAGTTTATATAAGGCCCAGTCAGGGAAGGGAAAGTCAGTCCAGAGTGCAGTGCAGAAGCTTCTGGAGCCTGAGGAAGCTGAGAGGGACAGAGGCAAGCCAAGGAAAGCAAGAGGTACTTAAGACCACAGGGGAGGTACTTTATAAGGATAAAACCAAGGATATACGCCAGAGCAGGGCATTGGACCTTGGAGAAGAGTTTCTATGTTCCAGGATCAGTCAGGAATAGAGTGCAAGCTGCCTGTACTGCAAGTCCTGTGTTTAACTCTCTGAAGTCACCTTGCTATACCTGTATTGCCTGCATCAACCGTATTGAGAAATCGACTGTATGCAAAGGAACTGCGTTTCCGTTAATGTCCCTATATTCATGATAACTACTAAAGTTGGAGTTCTGCTTTAACCTCACGTGTTCCTCAGTTATTCCTGCTATCAGCAAACGGCGTGCCACCGTTTAATTGGCACTGGCGTCACGAACATTTCCTATCATCATCTACCCTTGCAGAGAGTCAGCGTCTCAGGTTAGTGTCCATTGCACTACAACACCCAGGAACATCTCCAAACACAACTTCAGTACGCTGCAGAGTACAAATATATGGTGGCATGGGACAGACTTACATACATGCAGTGGATGAGCTTCGGCGACGGCCGTTTCACGCGTCAGCGCTTCATTAGATTCAATTGTATTACCGTCCTGAGGAGGGCAATACAGTTGGATCAATCTGGCAGGCAGTACATTTGAGCCTAGGCCCCGAATGTTTTAGCTTAGCAATGGTCCTGGAGGTATCACTGAACCCTCTTTGGTCTAATGTAAATGAAATATCATTATCAGACCAAAGAGAGCACAGTGGTACCTCGTTACAATCGTTTTGGGATTACCATCCATTTCACTTCGCACCTCACTGCAGCGTCCCACTAGTGTATGTGGGCACTGCAAAAGCTTATTATGTCATATGTTATATCATGCTGTATTTCATCCTTATGTGAAATCTCTGTAACCAGGCTGTTAGGGGCATTTCACACATTCCACCACTAGATGGGGGTAGCACCCCAGTATATATAGCACAGTTCAGGCCTAGTTAGTTAGTGGGAGTGTGGAAACAGGAGGAGATGGAGTGAGGAGCAAGGGGGAAGGAGAGGACCCCTCTCCTCTCAGCTCTCTCTTGGGCTCCACGGCCCAGAGGAGCCAATTCATGGTCTCAATATCAAGCCAGGAAAATAGGCAGAGGTGACGTCTGTATTCTACCATTCACTCTTCCGGAGTGACAAGTGGATTTTACTAAGTTTATCGTGGAAAGACAAAGGAAGGACAATAGCCATTATTTTAGGCTTTAGGCGCCTTTGTAATAAGGTGAAGGTTTATTAGCTTCCGGCAGCCTCACCGTTACTTCAAGGACAGATGGGACATCTGTTAAATCACTTGTGTGTAGAAGACAAAGATTTGAACTACCTTTACTGAGACTGAAGCTAGGCAAAGAGCTGAATATCAGTGAGTACATAACTTCCTACCATAGCCTGAGACATAACCACATGTACAGCCTGATACTGGGATTTACCACTTTCAACTTACATGTTTATAAGAGACTCTTTTATAACTGGATGTAAAATTGCTATCAAGATCCTAAAGTTCTGATTTGGCTTCAAACCCTGCCTCATTCTTCTATCTCCATTCTACAACCACTCTCATCATTTTGCACCATCAAGGTCAAGTCAGGGGCCCAGCACAAGCACTCAGAAACCAAATCACCATCAAGGGCACCTCGACCACCACATGGCCGGTGTCCCCTGTAATAGAGTGTGCCCCGGAGAATCCAGTGCTGTTCTCCCTTTCACTGCACTGCTGGCCCAGGGAGGCATCTGCTAACCGTGAGTACCCGATGAACTGTTGCACCCGTCGGCCCACCGTGAACCTCACGTGTTCTCCCCTGCGGACCGGCACGTTCCATCACCATCCAGGACATTAAGTGCAACCCAATACTATTCTACGTTTATTAAATTGAATTTAGATCCTAGATCAAACCCCTAACTCGCAACTACTGTGGACCCTAGACCCCATTCTCTATTCAAACTCTAGACCAAAACTTAGGACATGGATCAGATGCTGAAATTAATTTATTCAACTAATTCAGACATTAGACTAGATCCCAAAATTGATTTAGATCCCAAAGCAGACCAAGGAAATTCAGACCCCAGGTCACACCCTCCCATCTACAGTACTTACCACTCATTGCTCTAGGTTCTCTTCATCTCCAGTTGCCACCGCATGCAGGGCCCTGATGGTGGAAGCAAAGAGGATGCATAAGCGATGAGTCCCATCATTTATTGGATCAAATCCCTCTTGAGGCTAGGCCCTCTCAAGTCCAAAGTCTGCTGCACCTGTAGATATGCCTCTGGTTACAGAGTTCACACAAGCTAAGTGAGAAAATTCTGTCTGTCTGCATCTAGGGGGAGCAAATTCGGATTTAGGCTTCTGTAGGTCCCCCCACCCTTACCAGACTATTCAACAAGATATATCTCTCTAATGCCCTGGTAGACCTTTTTACAGATCCCAGGAGTATTCTCATCCCCAAAACAGGTTAAAGATCCTACTAATCCCACAATGTTTCATGGCCGTTTCTTCCTTCTGGGATTCGCGTCCCCACCTATCACTTGTTTGAACTTGATGGGCTTATGTCTTTTTTCAACCGTATTAACTATGTAACTATATAACCTTGCTAGAAAGACAGTACGGTCCTAGATTTAGATGTTTTCATCTACAGAGTTGTTTGAAGGCTTGTTTTTTGTGTGGTGAGCTTTAGTTTCTTTTATTTTTTTATTTTGGGGAACATATAACTTTTTGATACATTTTTTTTAGCAAAAAGTGATCTATCTATCTATACGGATAGATAGATAAATATAGACAGATAGATATACATGTAAACAAAGAGAGGTTTTTCCTAATAGCATGAATATTAATATCATCTTTTACCTTTGGGGAGTCACAGCTACGGTAGGTGTTTCTTCCACCTTTGAAACAACAAAATGGCCGAATGGGGAGCGGTATATTTATTGTACGTGTGATCATCATCTTGTCACTAGAGGCTGAAGCCTACAAGAAAATGGAACCCGTACATGCGCATTAATAAAAATGAAAAATACCAAATCCAGCAATACTGTATGCATTAAAAACGGATCTGGCATCTATAGACATTCATTCAAACTATTGTTGGATCCAACATTTCCGTTTGGAATCTGGAATTTCAGATGGACACAAAACTACTGCAAGTTGCTATTTATTGTCCGGTCATAATACGGATTTCTGCTAGAACGGATGCAACCTGATGCATCCCTACACAATTTCAGCCTAACTGAAAATCAATTCGGATGAAACCTGATGCGTTTTCTATTCCGTTTTTCTGACCTTCTACCGGATCAGGGTAACGGAATTAGAAACGCAGATGTGAAAGTATCCTTACTCAGCTCCGTAGATGTAGCTATAAAAAAGTTATGGAGGTTAGAGTATGGCGATCCGTTTTTAACTTTTTTAAGTATTAAAATCTTACTGACCTGAAGTCTGGAGGGCACAGGTCAGATTTACCGCATAGGGAACGTCATAAAAACGAAACCCATAAAACGGTGGTGGAATTGCATTTTCTTTTTTACAATTCCAACCCATTTGGATTTTTTCTTTCTTAGCTTCCTACTGCATCATATGCAATATCAAATTATGCCACTAGAAAGTACAACTTGTCCCGTAAAAAAAGCTCCTGGAAGGCAGGAAGTAAAAAACGAAAACGCAAAAATGGAAAATCGCAAGGTCTGAAGGGATTAAATGCATTCTGACCCTTATATGCATTATACTCAATGCTACACTAGTATGCAGTGAGCTCCCCCTAGTGGTGGTTGCAGGCAGACAGAATATTGCTAGTTATGCAGGGAATTTGCAGCTCCGTATCTGTACCCCTATAAAGCTATATGAAGAAATAGCTCAGCACTGATATCTGGACCTTCTAAGAATATACAAAAATGTAAAAAGTTCAAATACATCCAACACTGAGAATCACTGCAGTCTAATGTCGATCAATCACTTGGTAGATAAGACTCCATTGACCTACAGTAGGATGCGATATCTGTTGTGGCTGCAGGAGTTTAGGCAGGAAGATAAATATTATTTGTGGCCTGGAGCCATTACCGGCAGGGATACACCTCACATACAGTAGCAGCCAGCGGTCAGTGCAGTGCTCCGGCAGGGTCACCAGATAACATCTGTCCTTACACAATTGATGTGCATGTGTTTCTGCAATTAAGGGGGGTCTCCGCACTCACAAAGGTTTATTGCCCTCAGAGGGACATTACCTGCTGGATAAGAAATGTGCGCTCCACCCTTCGTTACGGGTGCTGCAGAATAGAACATGCTGTACCTGCCATGTGAGACATCCAACCTCAGAGCAGCAAGACACCTTAGAAATCCAAGTGTCCTGGACTCTTTACCTTATGCTCTTTGCTCGTGCTGTTTTTTCCCCTTAAAGGGTATTACAGTTTCAGCAAGTAAAGATTATTATTGTATAATAAAAGGCCATATCATTTTATATAGATATACCAATTTCTCACAGTTTTCAAGATCTCAGCTTGCTGTCATTCAATAGAAACCTTCATTGCTGACTGTTGCTAAAAATCAGCCCTGGTCATGTGATGGGCACTGAGGGGCATGGCTCATTACAGTACAGTTATCAGAGTGGTAATGAACAGGGCACCTGATTTATATACAGTACACTGCAAACAAACAATAAAGGGTCCTATCGAAAGGCAGCAAGCAGAGATCTTGAAAACAGTGACAATCTTGAAAAACATTTTTGACATTTAGGAATTACGTTCTATAAGAAGGTGCAAGAATGATTACATTAAGTGCATACCGTGAGTAAATATTCTGGTGTATGTGCAGTGACCCAGTGGATCACTGCCAAAGAGTTAATATTGTGACTTTATGATAAAGAGTTAATACTCAGGTTTACCACCTTTAAAATGTTTGCTGAAATTATACTTGAGCACTGTGATTCCCAAAAAGTGATATATAGGAGGGTGATAGTACTGGCAGTCTTAGCTAGGTTGCTGGGAGATTATCTAGCCCCACCCCTTTGTTAGTTAGTAGAGAGTCTGTGCTGAACAGACAAGAGACAATAACTACCTGGGTGAGCTCTGCTAAGTAAGCCTTATCCAGGAAAACACTATTCCTCATAGTGGACATCTTCCAGAAAGCGACCTTGCTAATGATTACTGTCAGACACAAGGAAGTATTGAATATATACAGAAGGTTGAGAACCATTTAAAGACCATACTTGGATCGAGAGAGTAAGGTAAATGCATGCTTATGGCAATAGACTTTACTGCATGTGAAAAGGGTTGATCGGTTCTGGTGCCCACCACGCTTTTGAGATGGACTGGCCTGAAGGATCTAAGGATTGCCCCTTGCAGACTGGGAATTGCAGAAAGTGGTAAAGAGAACGGAATTTCATAACTCTATCTATAGAGAGAGACTCAGGGAGGACTACCACCATCATTGCCTCCTTCTATATACAGCCTTTGGAAAAAGTCTACTCTGTGCAATACCTGAGAACTGTGACTGCTGCTTGTATTTGTACTACAACTCCCATCATCTACTGAGTAAAGAGAGACTTTATTGATTCTAACCGAACGGACCTGGACATTTTCTTCACCATCCATCCGCTGGCCTCTGACTGTTGCCCTCCTGTTTTGCAACCTACTATTCATCTACCAAACATCAAGGGCGCTCCAGCCACCACCAGACAGGAGAGCCCAAAAGTCCAGGGTGGGCCCTGAGGGAAACATGGTATATCAGCATGGATGCAAGTTACACGGTGCACTTAAGTGCGTGTACCTATAATGGCATGCACATACGCAACATGACACATTACTGGTGTATGCTATTACATAACAGGTCATTCACCTTAGGTGCAGTGACCACCATAACAGGGTCAGATAGTAGCCCACAGCCAACATAGAGGAAGCACATAATTTCAACCCTCTTAGAAGCGATTTTTATACAGATACAGGTTAATCATATCCCACCTTAGATGTCTCTAGATAAATGTAATTTTTAAAACCAGGTTAGTTGCTCTTCTTTGTACATTTTCTAGCTCCAGGGCACCCTTTCTGTGAACAGGTGTTCATAACAGAACTACATATTCCAAATGAGGCTGCACCAAAGCTTTGTAAAGTGGTAATATTACGTCCCTGTCCCGCGAGTCCGTGCCAATTTTAATACATGACATTATTCTGCTGGTTTTAAAAGTAGCTGTTATTTAGTCTACGATCCACAAGTACACCCAGATCCTTCTCTGCAAGTGACTCCTCCTAGAACATATGGTGCCTGCAGATTATAAAAGCAGCCACCTGATAATTTTTTATTGACGTTATTAACATTGTTCTTCCTTATAATCTAGTAGCACAGTTTTATGATTTGGCCATAAAATGCCGATCTCCTGACTCCTTTATATAAATATTAATGATAATGGTGGTGATATCTTACACAAATATTTAATAAATAAGACTGTGTTATTTCTACGTCAGAATGCGGCCAATGCTTACTGGAAATGGCTGTGTAGTTGTAGACTTCTGCCCTCAGTCATAACATTGTATGGAGGACATCTTTATTGTACTGTGAAAGCAGCAGGCAGCCATGGGTGTGACCGCTGAGTGTTACCGTGAGATAAAACAGGGACTATTGTCAGTCCATTGCCTGGCTGCAGGACAACAATGTCCATAGAGCTGAGCCCTGGTGAGACTGCGAGTGTAAAGTCACGGTAATTGACAATGTACCGCAACCTCCCGTAGGCCGTAGATAAAACCAGACCATCCATTACTCCTAAAGAAAAGCCAGTGGTAGCATCGGCCATGTATGAAAACAATATATGGTCTTGCCTGCAAGCTCCTTTCACATATTGTATGTCCACATAAGCAAAAAGCTCTAGGACCCCCCATCACCCTCCATCAAATCTTATATGGCACCCCTTAAAAGGTTTAACCGTAAGATGTTTAGATATTCAGGGCTCCTTGCAATACCCCAGACCTGGAGGGTATCTGCAAATGTTTCTTAGAAATTATGTATAGTTGTGTATTTTCATGTTCTATCAGAGAATGTAGGGTTGGCAATAACAGAGTTATCCACCCTGTTCCACCCCTCTTGGTAGTAATGGACTGGTCCTGCTTCCTGCCAGGAGGAGGAGTTCATGGGTAAACAGCAAAGGAACAGGAAACACAAGCTAAAGCACGTACTCCTAGGGACCGTATCCAGTTCTCCTGTGAGACCATCACTACAAAGAGATCAACAGCATCAAGAACACTACTTCCAGAAGCATCAGTTTGCCAAAACAGCAGAGTGATTAGCTAAATCACAGCTTTACAGATATTGCTGCAGGTGAGGGACTATAGCTCAGACACCCATCACCTAGCTAACAACCAGGCTAGACTAACATTAAGCCTGTATCACAGTGGACACCTATATCCCCAATGCTTGCAGATACCATTAAATTGCCACACAACCAGTCCCCAATACCTCCTCATGTGGTGCCTGAAATTATAATTTCTACTGATGGATGTGAAACAAGTTACACCTTGCACTAAGTAAAGAGAGATTGTTATCGTAATAAACTTACCTGTCCGGGCTCCAGCAGTGCGATCATCGCCTTGGCATGGCCACGCCTGGCAGAGACATGCTGCGGAACCACTCTCTTCAATGACAAGGTAGCATCCTTAGTAACAGGACGCAATGCTTTGCTTTCTCCCTGTAGCACATGTCTGGCAGGCGGCTGATTGACAGCCCATCTGCTCCATCACCTTTTAGGTTGTTGTCTGACCTATGGAGAGTCAGGACATCGGACCAATCAGGTTTATCCAGGGACCTGGCTCTCTATTTAAATCCCCTATTGTCAGGTAACCATTGCCAGTGATAGTCTTTGATCTCACTAGTGTTGTTCTTAGTTCCTGTTCTTGATTGCTAGATATATTGTGCTCTGAGCTTGGCTTGTTTCCTGACCTTCCTTTGTCTCGCATTTTGGTACTGCATAGTCCATCTGGTTCTGGACCATTTCATTTGACTCGGCTTTTGTGTTTGTTTGTGTGTTGTCTATCGTCCTGCACTTATATTAGTGTAGGGGGCCGTCGTCCAGTTGCGGTTCTGCCATTTAGGGCTTATACTGCCAGTAGGTAGGGAAAGTGGGCTGGGTTCTAGTTAGGGACTCACTGTCCTCATCTATCCCTATCTATACTTACTAAAGTAATATTTTTTCTTCTGAAATGATTCTTCAAACTACCTTTCCACTGCACTGATCCCCAGAGAGCAGCGGCCTGAGGGAGTACACCGTGACACAACATCTCATCAGGGCCACTAACATTCTAGGGTGGCCTCACCCCATAAAGCCGAACATCACAGACCACACCCCGGACCACTAAACCACTCCTCCAACTCTGCTAATCCACGCCCCATTGCCTGCAAAAGGAAAAAAGAAAGAACTGAAAGACGGGAAGGTGAGCTGGGGCGGCCTGGGGTCCTTCTCTCACCCTCAGTCAGCCACAGAGAGCCATGTTGAAATGCTCTAGTGACTGACTGGGGGTGAGAAAAGCCTCTGTCAGTCAGTTTGTAGCTGCAGCTCACGCTCAGACTGCACAATGCTGCTGTCTGAGCATGAGCTACTGAGAAAGGAGGACATCCCTGTGTCCATTCAGGCCCTGCACTGGACAAAGGGCAGAGAGCCAGAAAACCGGACTGTCCAGCCTAAAACTGGACATCTGGCCACCCTATACCACTCCCATCTTCTGAGCTGGCTCCTCAGAGGCTCTCTGTACTCTCAAAACTAAACCTTCTCTGAGTGGAGGGTTTGGACACACAGCAAATTCAGAGTATTATGGTCAACCACATTACAATACCTCTCTATACTCATTACAATACCTCAGCACTCACATTACAGTACCTCACCACCCTCATTACATTCCCTTGGCACCCATGTTACGACAGGTATACTGAAAAACAACCTATTCTCTGGAAATGTCCTTGAAATATAAAATAACATAATCTTGAGCAGCCAGTGGTGATCTCACAACCGGTGCTTGTTTCAGAGCTGTGGTGCAAAATATCTGCCCCAGGTATAAGATTGCTGGTCTAGGCACTGTATGTGTCTAAATGTGCTCCACTCTTGTTTTAATGGCCCCCAATTTAGTTTGATTTGTATTGAGAGGAGAACTTCGCTACATCTTTACTCAGAAATAGAGATGAGCGAACTTCTGTTTTAAGTTCGGCGTCTAAAGTTTGGCTTCCGGTTAGCGGAGGATCCCGATATGGATTCCGAATTCCGTTGTGGTCCGTGGTGGCGGAATCAATAATGACCAGTTCGCTCATCTCTACTCAGAAATGTCACCTATGGAGTGGATGGATTTAACCAAGCTGGTATCTCCACAGCATGAGGAAGCTTTAGGTGGTAGAAAATCAGCAGTCTCACTATGTCATCATGGTTGACTCTTGACTTGGTCTGGTAACTATTCATCTCAAGTCTTGTTGCTGTCCCATCTCTGATGTCTCTTTCCATTTATAGCTGCTACATTACCATTTTAGCTGGTTCTTCCTCAGTGACCACCAACTGGTGACTGCTCCAAGGGTGGTCAACCGGGGATCTGATCAAAGAAGGTCATCCCTCCATGAGAAGTTTAAAGAGGTGGTCTCAAGAGTTAAACTTATTAGCTATTCATATGATCCATGGTAAGTGTCTGATTGTGGTCAGTGGTGGCTCCAGTATTCAAATCCCACAGATCAGACACGTCACCTATCTGTGGATAAGTGAGAAGTTTAAGTTTTGAACAAAAATGGGAAGATATCTTAGACTCCATGCCTTGGTTTAGCTGGCTCCATATCCAATGTGGTCAATAGGGACTCCAAATAGTCCCCATCTGACATGCTTGTTCTGTGTTTCACCACGGGCCCTTATGATTTCTGTGTAAGCCCCTACCTTCATACTTTTGTTTTACTGATGTTGAGAGGAAAATGACTGCAAGTCTCCATTGCTAGTATGGGCAATAAAGGGTAAGTATATATTTCATCTGTACGGGAGCAGTAGATGTTGGCACAGGTAGAGGCTAGTAGAAGACATTTGATCTGACATTTGATCTGTCTCTAGAAAAAAAAATAAACATTTATAATCAGTTATAGGATTCTGAGAAAATATCCCACAAATGTATAAAACCACAATTTCTATCCCACAAAGTCGTAATAAGAAACATATGTCTGTGGCGGATGCCTGCTGTATTCTGGTGAGAATCTATGAAGATGGATGGAAATGTGATGACTTTTCTAGCTATATCAATATTCTGGAATATTTTTCTTTGGTTCCCAAGAGTTTAACCAAATTTTAACCATTTTTAACTAATAAAAGAAATCTGACCTCACCTACCCTTAATGGACGAGCCCAGCCACTTAGTATAGACCAGGGATCAGCAACCCCCAGCACTCCAGCTGTTGTGAAACTACAACTCCCAGCATGCTCCATTTTCCACTTTGAGAGTTTTGAGAACAGCTAAGCAAGTGTGCATGTTGGGAATTGTAGTTTCACAATAGCTGGAGTGCCGGAGGTTGCTGACCACTGGTATAGACTGTAAAGGGTTGAGTCATGATGATTGAAGCTGGAGCGGGCAAGGCTTCGGAAAACCCCAACGATTAGGATTAGTGCTTGGGTTAAACTGCTGCTGGCCATATACTTTCCCGACAGCGGCCACTGCAGGAAAAATGTAGGAGTAGTAGCTCTCCGTTCTAGCTAATAGGGGAGGATCCCAAGTGAGAGAGGCTATGATTCAAAAGGACACGTGGAAAGGGTTGATTATTTTTTAACCTATCTACAGTACAGCTGATAATGTATATGTCACATTGATGAAGAGTCAACCTCTGGGACCCCACTGATTTCTAGACAGAGCACCTACAGTAACTGTTTCGGCATCTCCCATAGACTTGTAAAGAATAAGCAGAATTCCTTCTAGTCCATCGTTCATATCACCTCACCCCACCATATCCACCTACAGAAAGAGAAATGGAGGACAATGTCCATCATGCCAGAGATCAGATTGGAGGGTGTCTCAATGGTTATACTCTCACCAATCTATGATATATCAATTCTATGCCATATATAGAGCTGACAAATATAAGGACCTGATTAAATTCTCCTGAAGATAGGCAAATTTATAGGTCAACTCAGGACAACCCTTTCTTTGAAGGCCGCTCACCAGATTCAAAAGATGATCCATTATGGTGTCCTGATTGTTCGACCCCTTTAATGTAATTAAAATACTAACGAAAATGAAACTTTACAATTAGGGTTTAAAGGAATCAGTTTGTAACCAGGACGGACATGAGAACATGCAGCAAACTGTGTGCTGAGTAATTCAGACTTTTCTTCTCGTAGCCCTCTCTACTGTTCCTGCTCATCCCCTTCTGTACTCTTCATTGATGGACACACGCGCTTTGTTTTTTTGTTAGCTGATGGTGTTGGTGACGGATGTGAATGGATCAATGCTGGTGAGCAAATCATATAGTCTTTGCAATGGAAGACCCACCTGTGGTTGGATCCCTCCATGGCCACCGAGGAGGTTGTCAGCTGAGAAACAAGCAGAGCTGATGTAGCCATCCATGAAAAGCACTGAAGGTGGACACATGGGAAGGGATGGGCAGCAACACTAGGGGGCGTTATAAGAAGAAAGTAAGATAAATAACTTGGCATAGCAAATTTCCTTTTAATAGGATGTCAAATAAAAAATAAAAAATTAATTATGTTCTAACATCCAAACTAAAAATTGTGCGCTATACGACAGCAACCATGCAGCATAATTTATCTATCTATCTATCTATCTATCTATCTATCTATCTATCTATTACCTATCTATGTATCTATCTATTTATCTATCTATATATTTATCTCTAGCCCATCCCAGAGCTCTTATTGTTACCAGTACCCTTAAATCACTCATATGTTATATGTTTGTGTATCTTCTCTTATCTAATCTTACAGATTATGGACCTTGACTTAATTTGAGTTTCTCAGGTTATCCCGTTAACATGTTCTGAATTTAAAGGGCTTCTGTCACCCCCAAAACCCATAATTTTTTTTTGAGCTTGTTAAAATCCTTTTATATCGACTATTCCCTACATAGGTCTCTTACCTTTGTCTGTGGCTTCTTTTCCTTAAAAAAACAATCTTTTAAAATATGCAAATCACTTCACTACCAGCAAGTAGAGCGTCTACTTACTGGTAGCCGCCGCAAAAAACGCCCCCTCCTCCAGTTGATTGACAGGGCCAGCGAGCGCTCTCCTCCTCCAGCTGGCCCTGTCAGCATTTCAAATCCCGCGCCTGTCTTCATTCGGCGCAGGCGCTCTGAGAGAAGGAGGCTCGCCTCCTCAGCACCCTCTCAGTGCGCCTGCGCCGATGATGTCTTCTGTTTCGGTGCTGAAGACATCATCGGCGCAGGCGCACTGAGAGGGTGCTGAGGAGGCGAGCCTCCTTCTCTCAGAGCGCCTGCGCCGAATGAAGACAGGCGCGGGATTTGAAATGCTGACAGGGCCAGCCGGAGGAGGAGAGCGCTCGCTGGACCTGTCAATCAACAGGAGGAGGGAGCGGTTTTTTGCGGCGGCTACCAGCAAGTAGACGCCCTACTTGCTGGTAGTGAAGTCATTTGCATATTTTAAAAGATCGTTTTTTTAAGGAGAAGAAGCGACAGACAAAAGGTAAGAGACCTATATAGGGAATAGTCGTTATAAAAGGATTTTAACAAGCCCAAAAAAAAAAAAAAAGGGTTTTGGGGGTGACAGAAGCCCTTTAAATTGCACTTTCCTTACTTTGTAGGGTTGAGTCATTGGGGGAAAGAGTAATGTGATCCATTTGTGTATTTAACCTGTGTTTTATTATATTGTGCCTGCATATTTAAAAACATGCCACATAATGCAGATGGCTTAGTATGGCGTTCTCCACTTTCGACTTGCAATTCACTTATAATTGGTGGCCAATGATATGAGAGATTCCTAGCGGCTAAAGACTGTAGCAGGAGAAGTAGCTGCACCAGGGGAACTGTTATACAGTACATATACAGTGCTACTTGAAAATCGAGCGCGGACCCAGTAATAGAAAGTTCAATCCAGTTTATTAGTTTTGCCCAGGAGACCATTTTCACTTGTTGAAAACTCACTCGATGATCGCTACAGATGTCCACGGTGAGTGGTTTGAGAACTTTGCTGGGGAAATATTAACCATTGGTATGCAACCGACTGGTATGGTAGGCATGCTAAACTTCTAACTGAGCAATCCCATGATACCATCTGGTCAATTATCCATTCAGTACTAGTATTTTGATGTATTAGAAATCTAGAACTGTGGTTCTAGATTTCAAGTAAATGGTCGTCCATGGATGGACTAGGTATATCATGCCAAGAGAAACTGGTGTAGCTCTCTGCTCAGGCTAAAAGTTGGAGTTCTGAGCAAGAGGCCTCCACTTATGACATTCATATGTTGTAACAGAGCATAAGATTGTTCTGAGACAACCCTACTAATAAGCCACAGGAGACCAACATCATTTGAAATTGAGAAATTTTCTCCTGTAGCTTGCAGAATGTTCTCCAGTGATAATGATGATCACATGGTGCCCCACTACTAGTATCTCCATAGAGCAAATGTAATTTGTGGGGGACCCAGCAGCAGGTGTTCACTTCTCCTGCAGCACACCCACAGGGGAACTGAAGAATTACAAGCTGTCTTTAAAATCAATGCTTTGTTTTATGTGGTTCTCTGGAGCAAGGACAATTTTTGTAACTGCTCTCCATGCTGGCCAATGGATGAGGATCCTGGATAGATCCTGGGTAGAGGAACCCCCATCCATTAACTCATTATTCCGAACAGAAAATGGGCATTATAAACAAACGATTGGCCATAATCAACATGATGCATGTCCATGCTCAATTGTATCCATAGGGTCCAATCCATTTCCCAGTTTCCCTTGTGGATAATTCAAATTTAAAAGTGAGAGTGCGGAGAGTATTTCCGATGTCTCTGATGAAACAGTAATTTTACTCTTGAAGGAGTTTTTATCACTGTTCAGGCTTATCTATCAAGTGTAATGTGTTCTTGGGGGTAAACGGCCTCTGAAAATATTTTTCCCACAACTCCTTCATTGCCTTCAAGTTGGAACTTTCTTCTGTTTCTCAGAAAACTTTTATTTTCACAAAGAAACCGAATCATTCCGGCTCAGAAGGCTATAGATGAAGTGCCATGGTACGGTCCAACACATTCTTCATCGTAGGACAGTTTAAAAAGACATCCTCTTCATAAGCATAAGTAATGTCAGTCACTTGCCATTGCAAACAGCTTCTGTGTCCATGAAGATATTTTCAACCAAGTTATGAGAACAATCCAATTTTAGAAAATGATCCATATCCCCCAGAGGGACAGCTTTCAAAAATCATGGGAAAACAGAAGATTTTCATAGCGTGGATTAACCCTTTTATCTTTGGATTAATAAGAAAAATGTGTTGAAATGTGTTACAGGGACATGAGGGAGCAGATCTCTAGAGCTTCGGAGCAGCGTGAATGACATTGGGACGTACAGCAGATGGAACAAGACGTACGTGTCTGGGGAGCTGTAATGAGTTATGAGGATGTTGGGTTGCATCCAGAGGGAAAACAAATTCCAAGAGATGAAACGAGAAGCAACAAAACTGAAATGAATAACTATTCTTTGACACTTATGATCACACACATGTATCTACGGAATAGCATTAGTAAATTTTACCCAAATTTTCTCTTTTAAGAGGCATAGCTTGAAACTTTCAGGTGCTAATACAAATTCTGTATCCTACCTACCATTTATAATACTGGTGTCACAGGGGTCTCCATACACCTGGGCTTGAGTGACACTGCTATGCTTACCTCTTTTAAAGCTGCCCCTCATCAATTACGAGAGGTTCTAGTGGAGGAGACAACAGAAATGTGGGGTTCCAATCCTCAACAGTTAACTCATGTATTATTATGGGTTTTGCTTTAACAGTGTTTCCTATTTTGAGCTTTGGAAAACATTTTTTTATTTTTATGTTTACATTGCTGTGTGAGGGACAATTTTAATTCTGTAATTTTTATTGATAGCATTCTGGAGTGTGTATGACTTTTTTGATCACCTTTCAAGCAATTTTTGAGTTGAATTTTAATTTTGAGGAAAGGGGGGTGATTTGAATTTTTATATATTCTTAAAAACGTATTTTTTTACAGTTTTGAATAGTTCCCCTAGGGAACTTGAACAAGCAATCATTAGATTACTGCTCTTATAGACTCCAATGCATTAGCATTGGAGTCTATGAGAATTTCACTGTGTTTCTATGGAGCCCTACCAGGGTCTCCATAGGAACCTATGTGCGACAACCTCAGATCACTCAGGAGAACTGAGGCTGCCACACACACTATCTGGCTCCCCCAATACCCACTAGGGGGAGCTGTGACATGCAAAAGCTGGTATCCAAAAAAAGAGCGAACAGTGGACTACGTGGGACCCAGTATGTGTGGCTATTCTGTCATGAGGGGGTCTGCAGAAAGATCCAGCTGTAAGGCACTGGGCAATTCTTTAGTAATATATTTAAGTTTTTCATCCATGACTGATTTCAACAATTCTTAGATTACTCGGTCTTTCGTCTGTTCCTCTAAATCCTCCAGCTTGTCACATAGATCCACTTCAGCATTTTGACATTGTCTCAGCGAAGTTTAAATAGCAAAGGAAGTTTTTATTTCTTCAATTTTCTTCACTTTAGTAGTGATGTGCAGAAAATCTAAGTTGACGGAAGAAAGAAGTACATCCAATACGTTATGCGATTGGTGAAATAACAATTTCCATACTTCTGCTATTAGCGTGGCTTGGACAGTGTCATGTCTGTGGTTCAACAAGAGAAGGTATAGGAGATAAGCGAGGTGGTGGTATGTCCCCATCTGAGGGCCGTTCTTGTGGGTAGTCAACCCTTATGGAAGATCCTTTACTAGTAAAGGGTTTTGTGGGAGAGGAAGGAGTTGCAGGGGTAGATTTCAGACTTGAATGATTTGCTCTGCCAGATGTGCAGGTAAAGAGAAATTTGTCCATTTGGTGACCAATAACGGTGGCAATTGTATGCAGGATGGTGTAATATACAGCGAGCTGCAGGGAAGGTGGAGAGGATGGGAGTATTGTGGTAGTGCTAGCTATTTTATTCCCAGGGCCAACATGCAGTGATAGGAAGGGCTCACCTTTATTCCCTTCGGGAAGCACCCTGGTTTTGCGGCTCCTGCCTGATGTTAGATGGGGTGTCCGTTTTGAGGTGCACGTCAGGTATCCCCTAATTGATGTGACAGCAATGTGGGTGCTACTGGAGTTTGCAGTTGACATATGCAAATCTTAGGGCTGTATATGGTAAGCTGGTTTACCTCTCTATTTTACATGGTGGGGAACCTGAAGCTTATTTGCTCCCATCACCTGCAGAGATGTCTGTAGCCCCAATGTAAGTGTGCTACCTTTCTCTGACAAATGCTGTGCAATTCTCTTTGTATGGCTGCTGAACTTTTTGTTGCATTCAGTAACTCTTTTCCTAGAGGGCTGGCAAATATGCTGTCACTTTTGCTGCTTGTAATCCTCAGGGTGGTGGTTTTCTTGTTCAACATTGCTCACTTGCTGTTTTCTTATAACAACTCACACTACTCTCCACTCACTTCCTCATAGATGTGACTAAGTGGTGTCAGCCCTGACTAGCCACAGTAACTAGGGAACCTCCCAGTGCTTCTCTCCATACACAGAATATAATGCATGAAATACAGTGATATTCACAAGTGCATTGGGAACACTGCAAATATACAATGGTGCATGCTCCTAGGCCAGTTCATGGAGGCAACTAGGAGATAAGAGAACTAAAGGTAAAGCTGGTCATGGTGGTATAGCAGCAAGGTTAATGCAGGTTGTAGGCTTGTCTGAAAAGGTGGGTCTTCAGGTTTCTTTTTAAGGTTTCCATGGTAAGTGAGCATCTTATAAGTTGCGGTACAGAGTTCCAAAGTACAGGGGCTGCATGGGAGATATCTTGGAGGTGATTGTGGGAGGAGTAGATAAGAGGAAAGTAGAGAAGGAGGTCTTGTGAGGATCAGAGATTGTGTGTAGGAAGGTATCGTGAGATCAGGTCACAGATGTATGGAGGGGACAGGTTGTGAACAGTCTTGTATGTCATAGTAAGTATTTTGTACTGGATTCTCTGGACAACAGGGAAGAGATTGACAGAGAGATGAGACAGAGGAGTAACGGGGGAAGAGGTGGGTTAGTCGGGCGGCACATTTGAAGATAGATTGGAAGGGTGCGAGAGTGCTAGATGGGAGGCCACAGAGGAGGGTAATACAGTAATCTAGGCGGAAGATGTTGAGGGCATGGACAAGCATTTTTGCATTCCTCCTCTGGGAGGAATGTGTGGATCTGAGAAAGATTTTTGAGTTGGAGGTGGCAGGTGTTGGAAAGGGCTTGGATGTGCAGTTGAGTATAAAAGGAGATGGTTCAGCAATAATGTGGGTTTGAAGACATGTGAACTGGTGGTAAGCATTCATAGTAAGGGGTCAGTGTCAATGTCCCACTTTAATTTCTATATATCTTGAGTTCTCCCTCTGCATCTCTAGCCAAGTTGAGTAGGTTCAAAGATATCAGAGTAGGTTCAAAGAGGTCACCAGTATTATTGGGTATTACGTCTTTGCTTCTGACCCCAGTACTGGTCTTGATGGATATAGCACTCCCATTTGTACCTCTTTGGGTCGATTTTTTTTCTTGTTTCTGGATTGTGTGTCTTCTCCAGAGAGCTACACCAGGTTGCAAGGAGTGGGAACCTTAATGAGGTTGTGTCAAGAAACACATTCTACATTTTTCAAACCCTTGGATCTGAATACTTTTGTAATTCTATGTAATTATAAATGTCGTATAGCCAGTGAACTATTCAATTAAATATATCTGTATAGTGCCACCTGCTGTTTGTTCTTTTCCTTACTTTTTGTCCGTCTCACTGAGGTGGTCTCACACGCTCAGTTTAAATCTTCAACTGTCACCAGCCATGTGTTCTGTTAGAAGTTGTGGCAGTTACAGGGAGAGAGCTGCAGCAGAAAGGACACCCCTCCCCTGCCAGGTTGGAGATAATCTAAGAGAACAATTGGAGCAGTGAATGTGGAGATCTCTGGATCCATGTGAGGTACAGGGCTGGTTCTAGGTTTATTAGAAAAATACTGTTTTGTACTATATGATGTCTGATTTTCCTGTTTCAGATCTTAAGCCCAACAAAACGATATTTTTGTGCATGACAATAACGACCCTATCCCATGTGCCAAATATTTCACTATACTATACAATTTCTAGAGCCCTGGGACATTGAGTGTCCTACAGGAACCATACTAGATGTATGAACACAACAGGACGTGACAACTGGGTCAAGCCTTTCATGGCTTCCTATAGATTGCATATAGCCTCAGTGCCATCCCATGTTATTCCACATGAAGTGATGACATCAGTCGCTATCACCGCTTGTCCGGCTGATGGCTTTAATGTATCTTAGATAAGTCACCAAAAAACGGGGAGGATGTAGGTAAAAACAGGAAGAGAGGGCAGCGCCGGAGTCACTGGCGATCTCTCTTATCTGCCCTCAATGACTTATTTGTAAAGTGAAAATATAGTGACAAATTCTTCTCGATCAGGAAAGAGACGGCGGAATACAGCTCACCAGCCGCTGTTTGCTTCATTTTGGAAGACCTCTTTAAATCGACCCTCCTGTTCAAGATTTTTTTTTTTTTACATTAATTGGAGAACGTACAGAACACTTACATGGTGACCTACTTTTCATCTTTTCAGCTGCAGATCCACTAATTCTTCTGTCATCCAAGATGGCCACACCGCTTCTTAGACTACCTGATCTAAACTGCACATTGGTAACCCAAGACACTTCCTGCTTGCCCAGCCCTGCTCTTGGATTGGCCCATGCTGCTCTCTGATTGGCCAGCATGATGCTCATGTGAGCAATGCTGGCCAATCAGAGAGCAGCAAGGGAATGTCTTGGACAACCAAACGCACAGTATGAATGAGGTAGTCTGAGAAGTGGGATCTGGGAATGGGAATAGGCAGATCTGCAGCTAAAGTGTAGGTCACCAGGTAAGTGTTCTCTTCGTTCCCCAGTTAATGTCAATGTAAAAAAAAAAATATAATTATGTACCAGAAGGTCACTTCTATTTACAATCCCAGTAAGATAAGAAATTTCTGGTACCTGTGATAGATGATACTGCTGTCTATAAGGGACAGTATTATACTACGTGGAAAACCGACAACCATTTATGTACACAATATGTTAAGAGCAGTTGTCACTCCCCCATTCGTCAGAAAAGACCATAGGAAATGCATTACTCGGTAGTGGGCAGCAATAAGCGCAAAATGAAGCTCCACCCATGGGCCATAGACACAATGGACAGGAGGGGGCCTCAGTGACTTCTATGGGAGAGTTTTCTAGGCATGCTCTGTGACCTGTGCAGAGGACATTGTACAAGGAAAGGATAGATAAGCTCTGACAATCACCTATTGTGGACCCTGTCTTATCTATACACAGAGGTGGTATCATTACATGCAGGATTACAATGACAGATAAGCAGATAACTGCAGTAAAGTGATCTGTACAGACCAGGAATTGACGCCAGTTATTAGACATAGTGGCCTGAGCGACAACTGCAGTTTTTTTTTTGTTTTAGTTTGGATATAAAAAGTGACATGAAAAATAAAAAAAAACATCATCAAAAATTATCTTAAAGTATGTTAAACATAAAAAAGTGATTTAAACAGCAGGTCATTTTCTGATGACACATTCCCTTTAAAGAGGACCCATCATCTATCCTGACGTGTCTGTAAACAATTCTGGAGAACCTATTCTTATGACTCTATGTTGTGCCGTTCCTCCATTATTCCTGCTTGAAGTTTATGACTGAATTGCTAGCAATTTGCAATGAGGATTCAGATGGGGTGAACAGTTTAGGGTGTGTCCCTGCACAGTCTGACACTATACAATCGATGCTGCCAGTGTCACACCCAGATGGACCTTTATTGGAGACTACTGGCAATTCATTCCAGCTTCTAGTAGGAGTAATAAAGGAATGGCCCCACTCATCATCGTAAGAATAGATGTTCCAGAATTGTTATTACACGGGGAATGCAAATACTTACTAAAACATTCTGCAACCTGCATTCTGCCCTGCCTCTATGCTGGCTCAGTATATACACTGTGTGCAGAATTATTAGGCAAATGAGTATTTTGACCACATCATCCTCTTTATGCATGTTGTCTTACTCCAAGCTGTATAGGCTCGAAAGCCTACTACCAATTAAGCATATTAGGTGATGTGCATCTCTGTAATGAGAAGGGGTGTGGTCTAATGACATCAACACCCTATATTAGGTGTGCATAATTATTAGGCAACTTCCTTTCCTTTGGCAAAATGGGTCAAAAGAAGGACTTGACAGGCTCAGAAAAGTCAAAAATAGTGAGATATCTTGCAGAGGGATGCAGCACTCTTAAAATTGCAAAGCTTCTGAAGCGTGATCATCGAACAATCAAGCGTTTCATTCAAAATAGTCAACAGGGTCGCAAGAAGCGTGTGGAAAAACCAAGGCGCAAAATAACTGCCCATGAACTGAGAAAAGTCAAGCGTGCAGCTGCCAAGATGCCACTTGCCACCAGTTTGGCCATATTTCAGAGCTGCAACATCACTGGAGTGCCCAAAAGCACAAGGTGTGCAATACTCAGAGACATGGCCAAGGTAAGAAAGGCTGAAAGACGACCACCACTGAACAAGACACACAAGCTGAAACGTCAAGACTGGGCCAAGAAATATCTCAAGACTGATTTTTCTAAGGTTTTATGGACTGATGAAATGAGAGTGAGTCTTGATGGGCCAGATGGATGGGCCCGTGGCTGGATTGGTAAAGGGCAGAGAGCTCCAGTCCGACTCAGACTCCAGCAAGGTGGAGGTGGAGTACTGGTTTGGGCTGGTATCATCAAAGATGAGCTTGTGGGGCCTTTTCGGGTTGAGGATGGCGTCAAGCTCAACTCCCAGTCTTACTGCCAGTTTCTGGAAGACACCTTCTTCAAGCAGTGGTACAGGAAGAAGTCTGCATCCTTCAAGAAAAACATGATTTTCATGCAGGACAATGCTCCATCACACGCGTCCAAGTACTCCACAGCGTGGCTGGCAAGAAAGGGTATAAAAGAAGAAAATATAATGACATGGCCTCCTTGTTCACCTGATCTGAACCCCATTGAGAACCTGTGGTCCATCATTAAATGTGAGATTTACAAGGAGGGAAAACAGTACACCTCTCTGAACAGTGTCTGGGAGGCTGTGGTTGCTGCTGCACGCAATGTTGATGGTGAACAGATCAAAACACTGACAGAATCCATGGATGGCAGGCTTTTGAGTGTCCTTGCAAAGAAAGGTGGCTATATTGGTCACTGATTTGTTTTTGTTTTGTTTTTGATCGTCAGAAATGTATATTTGTGAATGTTGAGATGTTATATTGGTTTCACTGGTAAAAATAAATAATTGAAATGGGTATATATTTGTTTTTTGTTAAGTTGCCTAATAATTATGCACAGTAATAGTCACCTGCACACACACAGATATCCCCCTAAAATAGCTAAAACTAAAAACAAACTAAAAACTACTTCCAAAAATATTCAGCTTTGATATTAATGAGTTTTTTGGGTTCATTGAGAACATGGTTGTTGTTCAATAATAAAATTAATCCTCAAAAATACAACTTGCCTAATAATTCTGCACTCCCTGTAGTGGGCTCAGCATGCATGTTGGTACTTGCATCCCTGGATCCGATGAAAGCTGTCACGGCACCGGACGGGGTTAAAAGCAGAGTGTGCCTGGCGTGCATGCTGTGCCTGCGCTCCCTGGACTTTGTGTGGCTATCATGGCCCACAAACAGGTAGGAACTAGTGTTAGGGACCACTCATAGAGGCGACCTTGACGTGGTGAATGGCTTATTACGCTTTGGCCAAAATGTACACCAATGCCTCATTCAGCATCCAGCATAGAGGCAGGGCAGAGTGCTGGTTGCAGAGTGCTATTGCATTTGTATTTTGCGTTTGTATATGTATTTCGCCATAGCGATGTGCACCTGCATACAGGGTTGTGCTGACTGAATCACCCACTTACTAAAACATACATGTCAGGAGAGGTGACAGAATTTCTTTAACCCTTACAGGACCCTGCTATTTTCTGTTTTTTAATTTTCGTTTTTCACTCCCTGCTTGCCCAGAGCCATAACTTTTTTATATTTTTCCACTCACATAGCTTTATTAAGGCTTGTTTTTTGTGGGACAAGTTGTACTTTCTAATGGCACCATTTAATATTTAATATAATGTAGTGGGGAGTAAGAAGACAACCCCTTTATTCAAGACAACCCCTTTAAGTGCCATCTACAGTTTCTCCTCTTGGAGTAGCTCTGATGTCCGGTTCTGACTAAAGTGTTCACTCTATCATGTTGGAGCAACGCTCCTCACACTTCTAGTATTTCCCTTTACCGCTCTGGATAATTGCATAGTGTTTGTACAATGATTTGAAGTTCAAAGGCCTTTTCCATCAATGGTTCACATCCATACAAATGACTCTGTTCTTTTCCTATTACTTGCAATGAAAAAGAGAAGAATAATGAAAAAATCATCACAGGGGAAATTTCTGTAATGAGACCTGTATGAGCACATACAAGTAGGTACTGAAACCAGTGATGGCAGCATTACAGTAGTTATATTCTTGTACATAGGAGCAGTATTATAGTAGTTATATTCTTGTACGTAGGAGCAGTATTATAGTAGATATATTCTTATACATAGGAGGCAGTATTATAGTAGTTATATTCTTGTACATAGGAGCAGTATTATAGTAGTTATATTCTTGTACATAGGAGCAGTATTATAGTAGTTATATTCTTGTACATAGGAGGCAGTAATATAGTAGTTATATTCTTGTACATAGGAGCAGTATTATAGTAGTTATATTCTTGTACATAGGAGCAGTATTCTAGTAGTTATATTCTTGTACATAGGAGCAGTATTATAGTAGTTATATTCTTGTACATAGGAGCAGTATTACAGTAGTTATATTCTTGTACATAGGAGCAGTATTACAGTAGTTATATTCTTGTACATAGGAGCAGTGTTATAGTAATTATATTCCTGTACATAGGAGCAGTATTATAGTAGTTATATTCTTGTACGTAGGAGCAGTATTATAGTAGTTATATTCTTGTACATAGAAGCAATATTATAGTAGTTATATTCTTGTACATAGGAGCAGTATTATAGTAGTTATATTCTTGTACATAGGAGCAGTATTATAAGTAAACTTTCTAAAGTTTTTCCATGGTGACCAGATTTTAAGAAATAGAAGGCGGGTGAAGGATTCCCAATGGGCCAGCTCTTCAAATCTATAAATCTGATCCATCTTGTCTCTCCACATCATTACAGTAGGAGGTTCAGCATTCTTCCAAAGCAGCGGTATCAGCAAGCTCGCCGCCGTGATGAGCATAGTGGGAAGATCAGATCTACAGGGGGACAGCGAGTCATTGGGGCACCAAAGTAAGATCAGTTTGGGATCTAGTTTGACCTGCGTAGCACAAACCTCATTGATCAATGCTTCTATGCTTAACCAGAACGCTTTGATCCTCTCACAATACCACCAAATGTGTGATAGGGAACCTATATCCTTCCCACACCTCCAACACTCACTTGAGATGTCTGCGTTGAGCTTGTGTAGAAATTCCGGGGATTTGTACCATCTGGTAAGTAGCTTATATGAATTCTCTTGTATTCTAATACAGCGACTAAAGCAATGTGAGTGTGAGAGGATAAAAGCCCTTTCCGGATCTGAGAGCCGAATAGAGAGCTCCCTTTCCCAAGAATTGAGGAAGTATAGCTCAGGAGGGGAGGATGAGAGCAATTCTTTATATATGGTAGACAGCGGTTTAGGAATCTTACATGTGTCTGAAATCCGTTTTTCTAACCAAGAAAAGTGGTAGTTGAAGGTGGAAGTTTAATTAATTTAATATCTTTCTGCAGGGCGAACACCTGAAGAAAGTGGGCATTTTTAATTTTGAGGTCATTCAAGACTGGAGTCCAATCTAGGTTCCCATCTGGAGTCTGGATCTCACTAATGGGAATTTCAGCCAGGAGAGGCCAGATGCCTGAAGGCGTCTTAGCTTCCGGGGGAACGTGGAACTGTAAGGAGGAGAGTGGTGTGCCTGGGATAGGAAATGTATGCACTTTGGCTTTGTATTGCCTGGCCCATTCTACCAATAGGCTCTTCCATAGGGGCAAGAAGGAGGAGCTACCAGGTGAACAATGGGATAGACCCCAGAGTATCCGTCTCATTTTAGTGGTAAGCAGAGAGCTCTCTAGTCGCACATATGGCGCATCATAGGAGTTATTAGGAAGAGACAGACCTCGGAATAGTTGATAAGCCGCATAGTAGGAGCGCATGTCAGGAAGACCAAAGCTGCCAAACCTTTTCTCTCTGGTCAGCACAGAATAAGCAATTCTGGCAGGTTTGTTGCCCCACAAAAAATTGAGAAAACTTGCTGAGTGTCGACAAAAAATGAGTGCGGCAGACAAATAGGCAAAACTTGTAGTAGGTACAAAAATTTAGGGGCTATAAATGTCTTGAGGTAGCTCCTCCTTCCACACCAGGAAATAAACGGGAGTTTGATAGATTGTAAGTGTTTCCTAACCGATGAGAGTAAGGGGGCATAATTAAGCGGAAGCATTGGAATAGAACATGTAATCCCGACTAGAGGGGTGCATAGTGCGCCATACATCTATAACCCGCAGTTTCTTCAGCGCAGTCTTCAGACGGCTTAGAAGTTTGTGGGATAACTCAGACCTCTGGGAGGACGAGTCAAGGTCAGGCTCCAGGGTCACATTAAAGTCACCTCCTAATATAAGCATACCCTCACTAAAAGCTGCCAATTGAGCAAGAGTCCGAACGAGCCAGGGGATCTGACCCCTATTAGGGGCATATATGTTAGCCAGGGTGACAGGAGTGTCAGCGATGTGCCCTTTCACGAACAAGAAGCGACCGTCTGTATCTGCACGTACTGCGGAGTGTCTAAAGGGCAGACGCTTGTGGATGGCCACGCTGACACCCTTGCAAGCCGAGACATATGAGCTGTGAAACCATTGTGAGAATACTTTTGGGGATAGTTTCGGGAGTTTTCCCGTCTTAAAATGAGTTTCTTGAAGAAATGCAATCGAAACATCATCTTTCTGTAGCAATGAGAGCACCTGAGACCGCTTACATGGCTCGTTCAGACCCTTGGCATTCAATGAGGCAACTACAATAGAGGCCATAGCAAAGACAGAGGAGGCCTGTCGGCCCAGAGCAGAAGGACATCTAATCTGGAAAGCAACGGACGGAGTAATGAGAAGAAGAAGTGGAAGGAAATTAAAGGGAAACACTATATTATATTATATTCTTGTACATAGGGGGCAGTATTATAATAGTTATATTCTTGTATATAGGAGGCAGTATTATAGTAGTTATATTCTTGTACATAGGAGCAGTATTATAGTAGTTATATTCTTGTACATAGGAGCAGTATTATAGTAGTTATATTCTTGTACATAGGAGCAGTATTATAGTAGTTATATTCTTGTACATAGGAGCAGTATTATAGTAGTTATATTCTTGTACATAGGAGCAGTATTATAGTAGTTATATTCTTGTACATAGGAGCAGTATTATAGTAGTTATAGTCTTGTACATAGAAGCAGTATTATAGTAGTTATATTTTTGTACATAGGAGCAGTATTATAGTAGTTATATTCCTGTACATAGGAGCAGTATTATAGTAGTTATATTCCTAACCATATTTCTTTTTATTGAAAGATAAATCAAGGCCAAAGCCTACACATTACATCACAGTGATGACAGTAAGACACAAAATGGTTATCAAGCATACATATCATGTGTAAACATTACATGCTATCATAGCCATCAATCAGAGACTGATATCAAGAAGGGAAAAAGAGGAGGAGAAAGGGACTCTCAGGAGAAAGAAGGGGGAAGGGAAAACAGGGAGGTGAAAACTTCTGCTCTATTATGTAAAGTTTCTATGAGCTTTCCATGGAGACCACAATTTTAGGAAGCGAGAGCGTGAATTTGTTTCCCAGTGCGCTAGCTCCTCAAAACGGTAAATCTGGTCCACCTTATCAGTCCACATATAAAGAGTTGGAGGGGAGTAATTTTTCCATAGAAAAGGAATAAGCAATTTAGCTGCTGTAAGCAGCATCGTCGGAAGGTCGTTCTTGGCGGGGGTAAGGGTACTATTAGGGCACCATAACAGGATAAGCTTAGCGTCCAGGGTAATCCTGGTATTGCATATTTGGTTAATTAATGCCTCAATTGACTTCCAAAACGGTTGGATCTTCTGGCAGAGCCACCAAATATGTGACAGAGAGCCAGTGTCTGTGCCACATCTCCAACACGTTTCGGGGACTTCTGGGTTTAGTTTATGTAAGAACGCAGGTGTTTTGTACCACCTACTGAGGAGCTTAAAGGAATTCTCCTGAATCCTCACGCAACGATTGAAGCCGTGTGAATGAGCCAGAATAAAGGCTTTTTCCGGCTCTGTAAGGGTCAGAGAGAGCTCCCTTTCCCAGGAGACCACGTAACGGAGCTCCGGGGGTAAGGAGGAAAGCATTTCTTTATACATCTGAGATAATGGTCTAAGGGAGGGTTTAGTAGCCAAAACCTTCTTCTCAAGCCAGGATGGGGAACTGCTATCAGTAAAGGGTCCAATACACAATTTGGTATCTCTTTGGAAGTTCGCTAGATGGGAAAAAAGGTGCAGTTTTAACCTCAGGGAGACCTAATACTGAATCCCAATTTAAAATACCATCCGGGAGAAGGACATCCCGCAGAGAAATGTCAGCGAGCTTAGACCAAATCCCGGAGGGGTTTAACACAGAAGAGTGGATGTGGCTTTGTAGTAGTTTGAGTGGCATACAGGGGTTAGGAAAGCTAAAAATTTGGGACTGAACCATTTTGGATCACTCCACCAACATACCTTTCCAAACCGGAGATGAGTAGTAGTGATTGGCTGAGATAGGCCTAATACCCCACAAAGTAAGTAGTTCTTGGTTAGTGAGTAGTACATTCTCAAGACGAGAGCAAAGGGAGCTAGATTGGCGAGACATAGTAGCTACACATCTACGGAGTTGTACAGCAGTATAATAAAGCTTCACATCTGGCATCCCAA
Organism: Bufo bufo; assembly: GCF_905171765.1. Classification (NCBI taxonomy): domain Eukaryota; kingdom Metazoa; phylum Chordata; class Amphibia; order Anura; family Bufonidae; genus Bufo; species Bufo bufo. Next base: position 60,217,981 of record NC_053392.1, read on the forward strand.
AGCCTCCGAACCTCCTATCTCTTGTGAGAACAGAATAAGCAATACGAGGTGGTTTGCCATTCCAAAGGAATCGTGTAAATACTCTACGGATTTCAGGGAAATATGAATTTGGCAGCCAAATAGGGAGGGATTGCAGCAAATACAGAAATTTGGGAAGAATAAAGGTTTTAATGTAATTCTTTCTTCCCACCCAGGAGACAAATGGAATTTTCAAGGTTTGTAGATGGGTGCGAACAGTTTGCAGGAGCGGCATGTAGTTAAGGGAGGCCAGATCTTGTACATTGGCCGATATATGAGTCCCCAAATACGTAATGTCTCTGGAGGCCCAAGTGAATGGAGTAGCACGCTTGAGGGCATTGATCACAGCTTGTGGGCAGGAGATGTTAAGTGCCATAGATTTCCCATAATTAATTTTAAAATTGGATACAAACCCAAAGTCTTCAAATATGTTCAGCAATTTGGGCAAGGCCTCTCTAGGATTGGAGGTCATGACTGAAAGGTCATCCGCGAATGCTGCAGTAATATGAGTATAGGAACCAATCTGAAGGCCTTTAATATCCGGGTCCGCTCTAATTTTACATAAGAGGGTCTCCATCACTAAAATGAATTGTGCAGGAGAGAGGGGGCACCCTTGCCTCGTCCCATTGGTGATGCGAAATGGTGGTGACAATGTGCCATTAACTTTGACCATGGCAGAGGGGGCCGAATATAAAGTATAAATGGCTGTAATGAACTGGTCTGGGAGGCCAAACCTCGACAGGGTCCGCAACATAAAATGCCAGCTGACCCTGTCGAAGGCCTTTTCCGCGTCCGTACTCACCAACACTAAGGGCTTAGAGGATCTTTTGGCCCAATTTACAAGATGGAGAAGCCATACCGTGTTTTCAGACCCCTGTCTGCCATGGACAAAGCCTACTTGTTCTTCATGAACAATGTCAGGTAAAACATCCTGAAGCCTAGTGGCCAAGATCTTCGCCCACCATTTCACATCATTATTGAGCAAAGAGATCGGCCTATAGTTACTGCAGCAAGTCGGATCCTTATTCTCCTTATGTAGGACAGTGATGTGCGCCAATAAGGAGTGTGGAGCAAGAGAGCCTCCAGTGAGAAGGTGATTGCACAAATTCCTGAAGCGGGAAATTAAAATATCCTTAAAGGACTTGTAATAAGTGATGGAAAAACCATCTGGGCCCGGACTTTTGCCCGAGGGGATGGACATGAGCACCTTATGGTTCTCAGAGTCAGTAATGGGCCTAGTCAGATGAGATGCCTTGGTTGAGGATATAGAGGGAAGATCTAGAGTCTGCAAAAAACTTATCTGTGGCTTCTGAGAGATCACTGGTAGTGGCCCCATTAGGGGAAGGTAAATTATATAAAGCTTCATAAAAGGCGCAGAATGCCTTGGCAATAGCTGGGGTGGATTTGTGTATTTTACCTCTGGGGTCCTTAATAGAGGAAACAAAGGAGTCAGAGAACTGCTTCTTGGCAATGGCCGACATCAGTCTGTTTCCTCTATCCCCATGTGCATAGGCTTTAAATCGTGAGTGTAGGACCAGCTTTGCAGAAGTGACATTTAATAGGTTTTTTAAGCGTACTCTAGCTTCAGTAAGTTCCTTCAGGGTGCGCTTAGCCTGTGATTCCTTGTGAGAGGATTCAAGGCGAGCAATTGTCGCTAGCAAGAAATCTAAGGCCTGCGTTCTCTGCTTCTTCACATGAGCCCCTAATGCGATAAGTTCCCCCCTTATTACTACCTTATGGGATTCCCATAATATGGAGGGAGAAGGAGGGGAGTCTGGTGTGTCATTAAACGCAAAAAATTTGGAGATCGAGGCCTTGATTTTGCAAGCGTGGGTGGGGTCCAGAATCAAGGTGTCATTGAGACGCCATAAGCGTTCTTTTCTCTGTGGACTGGACAGGGAGAAGTTAATAATAACAGGAGCGTGATCGGATAGCGTGATACTACCAATCCGGGCCCCAGAGACATTACGTATATGCGAATCAGACAGGAACAGATAATCTAATCTGTGAAAAGACACCTTGGCATGTGAATAATATGTATAATCTCGGCCATTGGGGTTCATAGTACGCCAAACATCAAGGACCTTCAATTTTCAGTTTTAAGCCTCTTCAAGAGCTTGTAAGACACAGACGGTCTACCCACTGAGGTGTCCACTGCCGGTTCTAGGGCAACATTAAAGTCGCCCCCTAAAACTAGCAATCCGTCAGAGAAAGATGATAGTAAAACAAGGGTCTGAATGAGCCATGGTACTTGGCCTCTATTAGGTGCATATAGATTGGCGAATGTAACTGGGGAATCGCCCAGTACACCCTTTACAAAAATGTACCTACCCTCAGGATCCGCAGAAGTAGCAGTGTGCTTGAAGGGAAGGCTTTTGTGTATAGCTACACTAACTCCTCTACTGGCAGAGTCATGTGTACTATGAAACCACTGAACAAATTTCTTAGGAGGAAGATTGGGGATTTTACCTGTTCTAAAATGAGTCTCTTGCAGAAAAGCCACTGAGACTTTATCCCTCAGAAGGAGAGAGATGATTTGAGACCTTTTGCATGGCTCGTTCAGCCCATGTGCATTTAGTGTGGCGACTACAATTGAAGACATTTCGGCATACAATCAGGGGAGAAATAGCCCAGGATACCCATGAAAGTGTCAAAGAGCACATAGTATATATGAGCAGAGTGAGGAAAAAGGGGGAAGGGGAACATAAAAAATAAAGCAAGGAAAATAACAATCAACATGTTAAACTGGCAATAAACCAGCTCGGATAAAGTACTCATCCGAGGTGGAGTAAGTGCTTCACCTATCACCATCCAAGACAGGATTGGGTTGGTGAGGGGGCAAGTAAAGCACCTTATGGTCTATAACAAAAAAGACCAACAACAAAAGATACGTCCAGCACCGGTATCTATCCGGTCATTACCCTTCAAGTGGGGAACAAAGTTCTCAATCCACAGAGATAGCGTCCAGCATAAGACAGAGAAGCGTTACACTTCTGTCATGTCATCATACTCCAAACAATGGACATGGAAAAATAAGACAGGCCCAAAAAAAAAAAAAAATAGGAAAAAAGGCCAGGTTCGCCTCTAGCAAACATTCAAACCGGAGGATGAAAGACATACATCTCCAAGCCTGGAGAAGACAGCGACATCACAGATGTTTCAGGTCATCCTTTATATCCGATAGGTCCTGCTTAAGAGGTGAGAGGGCTGATTCCAGGACACGTCGGAGAGTCCGCTCTGAAATAGGTGGATCTCTGGGTCTCCTTTCTGAGACATCGGAGCCGCTGCACGCATCGGAGAGGTCTCCTATATCTGAGTCATGTGCAATAGACTCCGCCATATTGGGGCCTTTCTGCGCCACAAGCCTCGGCGTTTTCCGAAGAAACTTCTCCATCTCCGGCTGTTTGGAATGCCGCGGGGTCGTCTCTGCACTTCCTCTATTCTTATCTTTGCCAGGTTTCCCCATAATAAGGCAAATAATAGGCTTAATTAGGGCAAATGAGCCGGAATGCTGGAGGAGCTCAAGCGTGTGCGGCCATTCAGCAGCTTGGCTAGGCTCCGCCCCCCATAGTAGTTATATTTCTGTACATAGGAGCAGTATTATAGTAGTTATATTCTTTATCAAATTTCTTTTTATTTGAGAAAAACATATAAATGTGTAATAAGTCATACATCTCATGTACCAGACGCAGCTGGAAAATGCATATTCAGTGATCATCACGTATTGAAGATAAATGCATACACAGCTCAATTAATAAAATGAAATGTGTAAACAAATAGCTGGAAAGGGAGGTATGACAAGACAAAGGAAGGTGGGATGAGGGAAAAAGAGGGGAGGGGGTGGGTATTAGATGTCAATCATGACTCTTAAATCAGAACATATCTAAGCCTAAAACTTGCGATATTGCTTCCAAGGGGACCATATTTTAACAAACACTGCTCTAGAGTGGTTTTCCCAGTGGGCTAACTCTTCAAACCGATATAATTGGTCAATTTTCTCAGTCCACATCAAGAGCGAGGGGGCTGATTCATTCTTCCACAACAGGGGAATCAGCAGACGGGCTGCAGTAATAAGCATGGTTTGTAGGTTATATTTTGAGGGTGTAAGCGTGCTATTTGGGCACCATAGCAATATGAGTCTTGCATCTAAGGTAGTCTGGATATTACATATCTTACTTATCGCTGCTTCTACTTCTACCCAAAACGGTTTTATTTTCTCGCAGCCCCACCAAATGTGAGACAAAGAACCAAGACCTCCTCCACACCTCCAGCAACTGTCCAGGATAGCGGGATTAAGCTTGTGAAGGAATTCTGGTGTCTTATACCATCTCGTGAGTAATTTATAAGAGTTCGCCTGAATCCTAATACAACGGCTGAAACCATGTGAGTGTGTGAGGATAAACGCCTTTTCAGGTTCCGATAGGGTCGTGGACAACTCCTTTTCCCAAGCTGCAAGGAACCACAGGTCTGGAGGTGCAGAGGAGAGTAGCTCCCTGTAAAATGTGGAGAGAGGCTTCTTGGGGCGAAGGGAATTAGAAATTTTTCCTTCTATCCATGAGGGATCTAACACAGGCCTAGGGAGTGATTCTAAAAGTGCCAAATCTTTTTTAAAAGCTATAACCGCCAGGAAAGAAGCCCCTTGAACCCTCGGGATTTCGTATATTTTGCTCCAATCCACGGCGCCTGACACAGTCATAATGTCTTAAGGTTGGATATTATAGCCCAAATTCCTGAGGCATCAGAGGTGGTAGGATGAATATAAGCCTGAAGAAAGTTTAAGGGGAGACTCAAGCTTGGGAACCTAAGGGTCGAGGACCTGTATAGCTTGGACCATTCCAATAACAGACCTTTCCATAAGGGCGAGGTATACTTATTATTAGCGGTACATTTGCGTAGGCCCCATAAAGCTAACTTGTCCCTATACGTAAGCAAATCACACTCCAGTCGGGAGACAAGGCCGAGAGGGCGCCAGGAAAGGAGGCTCAAAGCTCTGTTCAGCATTGATGCTTTGTAGTAGAGGTAGATGTCGGGAAGGCCGAAGCCTCCCAACCTTCTCTCCCGAGTGAGAGTGGTATAAGCCAATCTAGGGGAACCGCCCGACCACACAAAGGCTGAGAAGACCCTGCGGACCTCCACAAAGAAGGAATGGGGTAGCCAGATAGGGAGAGTTTGGATGAGATAAAGTAGTCTGGGGACAATAAAAGCTTTAATGTAGTTTTTCCGTCCAATCCATGAAATAAACTGAAGTTTTAGGGATTGTAAGTGTGATCTAATGGATTTCAGTAAAGGAACATAATTCAGTTCGAAAAGATCCTCTGGTTTTGCTGAAATATGGGTACCCAGAAAAGGGATTGACTTGGGGGACCATGAAAAAGCAGTGGAACATTTGAGCGTTTTGACAGTAGCGGGTGGGCAAGAAATATTCAGGGCCTGTGACTTAGTATAGTTAATCTTAAAATTTGAGACCGTTCCATAGTCTTCAAAAATGGCTTGAAGTCTGGGGAAAGAGGTTAGAGGGTTGGACGTTATGACCAGAAGATCGTCTGCAAAAGCAGCCGTCAAATGGGTATGTGCCCCCACGGTGATTCCCTTAATGTCCGGATCTTGCCTGATCCTGGCCAGCAGGGTCTCCATGACAATAACAAAGAGGGCAGGTGAGAGCGGACAACCTTGTCGTGTCCCATTAGTAATGGGAAATACTGGGGAGAGTGTTCCATTAATCCGTATCCTGGCAGAGGGGAGCGAGTAAAGTGAGAAAATGGATTGGATGAACTGGTCCGGCAGGCCGAACTTCGACAGTGCCCGAGACATAAATTGCCAACTGATCCTGTCGAAGGCCTTCTCTGGATCTGTACTAAGAAGAGCTAGAGGTATTGAATGCTGACGAGCATGTGTGATCAATTGAATGACACGGACCGTATTATCACTCCCCTGTCTGCCAGAGACGAACCCCACCTGCTCCTCGTTGATAATGTCAGGGAGAACCGCCTGAATCCGTTGAGTCAAAATCTTGGCCCACCACTTCACATCCGTATTCAGAAGCGAAATGGGACGGTAACTCCCGCAGTTTAGGGGGTCTTTATTTTCCTTGTGAATTACTGTGATATGGGCTGAAAGTGATTGGGGAGGGAGGGAGCCTCCTTGGAGTAAGTAATTACAGAGGGTGTTAAAGTGAGGGATTAGAGTATGCTTAAAGGTTTTATAATAAGAGATGGTGAAACCATCGGGGCCTGGGCTTTTCCCTGAGGGTATGGAAGAGAGAACCTTACCAATTTCAACGTCTGTGATAGGAGATAAGAGCTGGGCTGACTGAGCTTGGGTAATAGTGGGCAATTGGAGGGAGGAGAGAAATTTCTCCGTTGCTTCACCTAATTGAGCTGGTGACATATCATCTGGTGTTTTAAGGTTGTATAGGTCCCTATAGAAAGCACAAAAGGACTGTGCTATGTCTGGAGTACTTTTATGTAGGACGCCTTTGCCATCTTTAACTGCAGCAATAAAGGAGTCAGTTTTTTGCTTCTTAACCAAAGCGGACATTAACCTATTACCTTTATCCCCGTGCGCATATGAACGGAATTTGGCTCTTAGTAAAAGCTTAGCTGACGTGACATTCAACAGGTTCTTGAGCTTAGTGCGGGCTTCAGAAAGCTCTAAGGCACAACTAAGGGCCTGGGAGGTTTTGTGCGATAACTCTAGAACCTGAATCTGGGAGAGAAGTGTCGCCACAGCCTGATTCCGTTGTTTTTTAATATGGGCACCTAAGGCTATTAGTTCTCCTCTCAGGACCGCTTTGTGGGTTTCCCATATTATGGAAGGGGAGGGGGCGTCAGGGCCTGAAGCATTAGATGTGAAAAAGTCAGTTATGATAGAAGATAATTTAGCAGCATGGGAGGGGTCTGAAATGATGGTCTCATTGATGCGCCAATTCCATTCCCTCTATGGGAGGTCCAGCAGAGAAATACTCAAAAACACCGGAGCGTGGTCAGACAAGGTGATGTTCCCTATGTGGGATTTGATAGCCCTGTTAGCAAAGGATTTAGATAAGAATAGATAATCTAGTCTGTGATAAGACAGTTTAGCAGCTGAATAAAAGGAGAAGTCCCTACCAGTGGGGTTTGTGGTACGCCAGATATCTAGGACTCCTAACCTCTGTAGGGCAAGCTTGAGGCGCCGCAAGCGGACATGTGTAATGGCAGACTTCCCATTAGAAGAATCTAATGCAGGGTCAAGGGTAGCATTAAAATCACCTCCCAAAATAACCATTCCCTCCTTGAAGGAGGACAGTAGGCCTAGGGTCTGAACGAGCCAAGCAACCTGCCCTCTGTTGGGAGCATATACAGTTGCCAGGGTAACAGGAGTGTCAGCGATAGTGCCCTTAACAAACAGGTAACGATCCTCAGGGTCTGCAGATACAGCAGAATGCTTAAAGGGGAGCTGCTTGTGGATCGCTATGCTGACACCCCTGCTAGCCGAACTATACGTGCTGTGGAACCATTGGGAAAATCTTTTGGGGGGCAGTTTGGGGATCTTACCCTCTTTGAAGTGGGTTTCCTGAAAGAATGCTATAGACACTTTATCCCTCTGTAAAAGGGCCAGGATTTGGGACCGCTTGCAAGGCTTGTTTATTCCCCGGGCGTTAAAGGATGAAATCACAATAGACGACATTCTGAAATAGAAAGCAGACAATCAGCATCTGAAAATGCAATATATGACATCTGATGGTGGAGGGGGGGGAGGGAAGACACATGAGGGAAGATGGGGAGACAAACAGGTAAGACATTGAACAATAGTGCAAATACAATCTGCAAAGTGAGCTCTACTGAGCACCTGACTATACGACCCTTTCTCATCACGGCTACCAGCCGGGGTCTGTCAGGTGGGGGGTCCCGCAGAGCTACAGAGGGCCATTTACTGGCCATCTCACAGGGAAAAGGGGTGACCCAGAGGTGACACCGGGTTAACCCCTGCAAAGTAGAAAATGAGCAGGTAAAAGGCAAGGTCCAGAACATCAAGTGAACCAGAAGCAAGTCTGGAACTGGGTAAACTTCAGCTGCACGCTGGAACATTCTTCTCCACAACAGGTGGACATAACTGGCTTGAAATCAGGCCTGTAACCCTCAGGAAACAAAGGAGCTCCAGGGCACTTCACCATAAGGCACTAAGTCCCAGGTATACCGATTGGAGCAGGAACCAGAACAGAGATCCCCTCAGAGATCTCCATGCTCAGGTAGGAGGGTGGTCAGCCTTCTCAGCCCTAGCTTTGGGCGATCTTTTATTATAAACAAGGCGCCATTCAGTCGCCTGGGGTGGCGGGAGAGGTGGATCCACCATGTCGGCCGGCATCCATGAAGGGATCTCGATCGGGCTTATCCCCAGCTGGGCCCAGCTGGCATGTAGATCCCTCGGCGATCGGATGGAGATCTGGCGTCCGTTTTTGAGGACCGCGATCCCGAACGGATATAGCCACCGGAACGGGGTAGCTGCTGCTCTAAGGGCATCTAGGAGCGGCTTGAGGATGCGCCGTTTAGCCAATGTGGTCGGGGCCAGGTCCTGGAAGAACATGACCGGCGTACCTTCATACTGCAGACGATCCGTTTCTCTTCCAGCTCTCATGAGTGCTGCGGTGTCGATATAACTTAAGAGGCCGCAGATGACATCACGTGGGGGATCGGTGTTCTTAGGTTTAGGCCTAAGCGCTCTGTGGATTCTTTCAATCACTATCCGCTCCGCTCTCTCAGGCCCCAGCAGATCAGCAAATAACTCATGCGCCACTTTCTCCAGCGCTTCACTGGCGAATGATTCTGGGAGCCCGCGAATCCTTAGATTCCTCCTACGGCTCCGGTTCTCCTGGTCCTCGACCCTCAGGAGCGCTTCATTAAGCAGGTCAGTATGGGAGCTGAGTGCCTTGTATGTTTTCTCTTTAATTTCAGATAGGTCCCTCTTAATAGGGGCTAGTGACGAATTCAGCACCTCCAAGAGCGCCGCTTTGGTGAATGAGCCCCTCTGCTTCCTCGATTTATAAGTCGAGGCATCCGAGACACTGCCGCCATCTGTGTCTTCCTCCATGTCGGATGCCTGGGCTGGAGCGGGCGCCATCTTGGGGGTCTCAGCCAACCGAAGCTTTGTTTGCTTTTTTAAGAATTGATCCATGTCTGGCTGTCTGGATCTCACAGGAGTAGGATCTGCTTGATCCTTAGAACGATCCTTGCCCGTTTTGCCCATCAGAGCGGTGCTGTTTGCTTATTTTAGGGGTTAATTCGCCGGTAAGGTTGAGGAGCTCAGCAACTTGCAGCCATCAAGCTACACAGCCAGGCTCTGCCCCTATAGTAGTTATATTCTTGTACATAGGAGACAGTATTATAGTAGTTATATTCTTGTACATAGGAGGCAGTATTATAGTAGTTATATCCTTGTACATAGGCGCAGTATTATAGTAGTTATATCCTTGTACATAGGCGCAGTATTATACTCGTTATATTCTTGTACTTAGGATCAGTATTATAGTACACTGCGTGCAGAATTATTAGGCAAATGAGTATTTTGACCACATCATCCTCTTTATGCATGTTGTCTTACTCCAAGCTGTATAGGCTCGAAAGCCTACTACCAATTAAGCATATTAGGTGATGTGCATCTCTGTAATGAGAAGGGGTGTGGTCTAATGACATCAACACCCTATATTAGGTGTGCATAATTATTAGGCAACTTCCTTTCCTTTGGCAAAATGGGTCAAAAGAAGGACTTGACAGGCTCAGAAAAGTCAAAAATAGTGAGATATCTTGCAGAGGGATGCAGCACTCTTAAAATTGCAAAGCTTCTGAAGCGTGATCATCGAACAATCAAGCGTTTCATTCAAAATAGTCAACAGGGTCGCAAGAAGCGTGTGGAAAAACCAAAGTGCAAAATAACTGCCCATGAACTGAGAAAAGTCAAGCGTGCAGCTGCCAAGATGCCACTTGCCACCAGTTTGGCCATATTTCAGAGCTGCAACATCACTGGAGTGCCCAAAAGCACAAGGTGTGCAATACTCAGAGACATGGCCAAGGTAAGAAAGGCTGAAAGACGACCACCACTGAACAAGACACACAAGCTGAAACGTCAAGACTGGGCCAAGAAATATCTCAAGACTGATTTTTCTAAGGTTTTATGGACTGATGAAATGAGAGTGAGTCTTGATGGGCCAGATGGATGGGCCCGTGGTTGGATTGGTAAAGGGCAGAGAGCTCCAGTCCGACTCAGACGCCAGCAAGGTGGAGGTGGAGTACTGGTTTGGGCTGGTATCATCAAAGATGAGCTTGTGGGGCCTTTTCGGGTTGAGGATGGAGTCAAGCTCAACTCCCAGTCCTACTGCCAGTTTCTGGAAGACACCTTCTTCAAGCAGTGGTACAGGAAGAAGTCTGCATCCTTCAAGAAAAACATGATTTTCATGCAGGACAATGCTCCATCACACGCGTCCAAGTACTCCACAGCGTGGCTGGCAAGAAAGGGTATAAAAGAAGAAAATATAATGACACGGCCTCCTTGTTCACCTGATCTGAACCCCATTGAGAACCTGTGGTCCATCATCAAATGTGAGATTTACAAGGAGGGAAAACAGTACACCTCTCTGAACAGTGTCTGGGAGGCTGTGGTTGCTGCTGCACGCAATGTTGATGGTGAACAGATCAAAACACTGACAGAATCCATGGATGGCAGGCTTTTGAGTGTCCTTGCAAAGAAAGGTGGCTATATTGGTCACTGATTTGTTTTTGTTTTGTTTTTGAATGTCAGAAATGTATATTTGTGAATGTTGAGATGTTATATTGGTTTCACTGGTAAAAATAAATAATTGAAATGGGTATATATATTTTTTTTGTTAAGTTGCCTAATAATTATGCACAGTAATAGTCACCTGCACACACAGATATCCCCCTAAAATAGCTAAAACTAAAAACAAACTAAAAACTACTTCCAAAAATATTCAGCTTTGATATTAATGAGTTTTTTGGTTTAATTGAGAACATGGTTGTTGTTCAATAATAAAATTAATCCACAAAAATACAACTTGCCTAATAATTCTGCACTCCCTGTAGTTATATTCTTGTACATAGGAGCAGTATTATAGTAGTTATATTCCTGTACATAGGAGCAGTATTATAGTAGTTATATCTTGTACATAGGAGCAGTATTATAGTAGTTATATTCTTGTACATAGCAGGCAGTATTATAGTAGTTATATTCTTGTACATAGGAGCAGTATTATAGTAGTTATATTCTTGTACATAGGAGCAGTATTATAGTAGTTATATTCTTGTACATAGGAGGTAGTATTATAGTAGTTATATTCTTGTACATAGGAGGCAGTATTATAGTAGTTATATTCTTGTACATAGGAGGCAGTATTATAGTAGTTATATTCTTGTACATCCAAGCAGTATTATAGTACTTATTTTCTTGTACATAGGAGCAGTATTATAGCTAGGGTTGTCCCGATACCGATACTAGTATCGGTATCGGGACCGATTCCGAGTTTTCTCGGCGGTACTCAGCCGCCGATACCCCGCCCCGATACATAAATAGAATACTATGGGCGTAACTATGTAACTCTTACACCGGGCCCCGCCGCTCACCAAAGTATTTATAAACGTGAATCCTTATCCTGTTTACTAACGCTGCCCTCTCCCATGTTCCCATGTCCCCCCTGTATCCCCACAGCACTTACTTAAGCTTCCATAGCAGGCAGAGCGGACGGCACCAGTAACGTCACTCACTGACGTAGAGCGCCTGCTCCGCCCACTGACGTCGCGCGTGAGTGACGTTACTGGTGCCGTCCGCTCTGCCTGCTATGGAAGCTTAAGTAAGTGCTGTGGGGATACAGGGGAACATGGGAGAGGGCAGCGTTAGTTCAACTTAATAACAGGATAAGGATTCACGTTTATAAATACTTCGGTGAGCGGCGGGGCCCGGTGTATTGGGGGACACTGTTATGAGGGGGATCTGTGGATGACATATAGCAGTGTCATCCACAGATCCTCCCCATAACAGTTCCATCCACAGATCCCCTATAACAGCACCATCCACAGATCCCCCACCAAATAACAATGCCATCCTCAGATCCCCCCAGCCCATAACAATGCCATCCTCAGATCCCCCCACCCCATAACAATGCCATCCACAGATATCCCACCCCATAGCAGTACCATCCACAGATCCCCATAACAGTGCCATCCACAGATCCCCCATAACAGCACCATCCACAGATCCCCATAACAGTGCCATCCACAGATCCCCCATAACAGTGCCATCCACAGATCCCCCATAACAGTGCCATCCACAGATCCCCCATAACAGTGCCATCCACAGATCCCCCATAACAGTGCCATCCACAGATCCCCCATAACAGTGCCATCCACAGATCCCC